>NC_143012.1:259258745-259889578 GCF_055824585.1 Amblyomma mixtum | reverse complement strand
CGCACACCTTCTCGGTGCCGTCACGTCAGCTGTTATTTTTGCTGTGATATATGACCCTTTCGTAACATCGAAAGTCTTCACACGGGTGCGGTAGCAACGACCCGTATAAGTTGACGCATATCGCAAGTGCTCGCGATGGCAGTGGCAATCCCCATCGGTCTCATTCATCACTGCTGCGGAATGCGTAACATACTGCACAACAAGGCTACTCTTGACGACTGAGGGAACAAGAAGTGCTTGCTCTCTCGGTAGCCTCCAGTCTAAAATGAATGGGCTGCAGAGGCACGCGCAACAAATCTGACGGCCGACAGAACAAAACGTAGAAGGAAACACTGGCCTAACAAGGCTTTCATAGTGTTACAACTGGGACGTGTATATTAGCTCTCAGTAGAGGTAAATAAATAAAGAGTAGTAAAAAAGAAATGCGTCTTCAGAATTATTGTGCAGTTTCAGGGGCGGTTTTTGATGTATGCGTCCTGTGATTTTAAGTGGAATTAGAGCTTCCTTGGAACGAGAGGTGTGTCACAAAATTTGACTAAATTTATTTTGCGAATTACATAATATCCTTGCGTTTAACCTTGTAGAGAAAACACCGGAGTGAAACCAAATCTCAGTTAGCAGACTCTCAGCTACAGTTACCAGTCACATGACTTCACTAATAAACATATTTGCTTGCTCATGCGTTCTTCATCATGATATCATAATATCAGGATAGCTATAGCGAAATAAATCAGCAGAGAAATGACAGCGACCATTAGGCAATACGCCGTAAATATAGCTTTTTGAAAGCACGAAATTGCGAACTGCGAGGATCAATGCAAAAATTATGACAAGCGACTCCCCCGAAACAATGCTATTTGAAGTACAGCAGAATTTAAAAAGCACTTTCCACTGCTTCAACTTCATCTAGTAGTGAGGGGCCAGTGCCAGTAGCAGTGAGCTGATCAGCCCGGCTTCTTGCTTTTTGCCGCGCTCAGTACGGTCCATTAAGTGGCTCACCAGTGCGAAGCAACGTGCAGGAGACTGCCGTATAATCTTCCTACTGGTATATATATAGTCGATATCCCCCGCACCTGTTTCTAAAATGTATCCTGTTTTCAATGCTTTTAGGACTAACTTTGCTGTTTGTTCCTTTATCATGCGAAACACAGCGCATAAGTGCTTCACCACAAAGCTTTTGAAGGCTTCATAAGAAGCCATACGTTTGCCGTTCACAATTTTCGGAGTGGTTTTCCTAAAAAGCTTTTTAGCCCGCCGCTAACTGTAGCAAGTAAAAACAAAAAAAAACGCGTGCTTTTCAAGACAACAGAAGCCGACACGTGCTTCTTCTAAGCGGCCAGGAATTAAGGAAACATATTCCTGAACAATAAGAAAAAAAGTGCTTCCTGACTAACTCCAGTTTCTATAGGCTTAAGTAAAAGCGGCTGCTCCAGCATAAATCCTTTGTTTTTCGTGCGCTACGCAGATCCTGTGGTCCCAGCATCGGTATCGGTCCGCCCGTTGCAGAACAAGATTCGTGGTTGCAAAAATACTGACATAAGTTAGAAAATATTGCTCACAAATAATACTCAGAAAACATCGTTTAATATGAGCTCAGTTATAATTATGCTTCTTATATTAACATATAATCAAGCCTAGTTATACAGATGCAGACGGCTATTGTATTTTTTCTGTTGTTAAATGCAGCAATGATCTAAAATACGGTGTTTGGCATTCACTCGGAACCAGCCATGTGGAGTTCAGGAGGCAGGAGGAGAAGACGGTCCACTGTCGACTCGGTTATTTGAAGCCATGAAGCGGGCAATCTGCGCATCAAAGAAGTGCTCTTTTAGCGTCGTTCGCGAAATGACCGATCGCGGGAGATTCATTCCACCTCACTCCCAGAAACCGCGCGATGGCGGTGGCCGGTTACAAGGAGCTTGTGAGAATAGACAACCAATACCATTGATCCAATACTAAAGCACTAGACATCCAATACCATTGAAGTTTTTACGCGGTTGCCACTCGTGGAGTCTCCGTCTTGTCGCTTACGATTAACTGTACCATACCTTGATTCACAGTCGGTGCCAGAAAAAAAATAAACAGAAACACTGGAATCGTGTACTGAAACGTGACAAATATGCAAGTGACTGGCTCCGAGAGAAGGTCCAGAGAACCGCCATGGGACTATTATATATGGTCGATCCATGACTGGTTTGATTAACCCCTGCAAACTCATTGGTGCTAAATTCAGAACCTTTCTTTTATTCTTAACATTCACACTGATGCGTCTGAGAGTTCTTCCTCGGGAGTCTATATAGCTTGAATATTTGTTGGCGAAAAGCACTTGAATTCTGGTACAGAAAGAAATGCCGACGAACACATCTAGCACCCGCAACGTTTGTTTGTTCTTTGTTATTTTTTTCACTCAATTTAGCAAAGCCTTGCAGGAGTCCATTAAACGAAAAGTTTTGTTTTTGGATGCGTCTATTTCTACGTGCGTACACTTTTCTGCCGTCTCAAATGTCTCACAAGACAAATATAGGAGTTAAAACATAGCCCTGTTCCGTTCTAGGAAAGCATGACATACCGCAAAGAAACGTTGAAGCAGCATCTTATTGAAATGCAGGGTACGTCGTCGAATTTAGCTGCTTTTCATTACCGTTATATAGGGAAACAAAACAAAAAGCCAGCTTTACTGTAAAGCTTGTATAAGTGCATATATCTCGTGAGCGATTAGTCAGAGACAGCGGCAGAAATTACGCAAAATGATGCCAGGAACAGTGAAGTGAGGCTGGGAAAATTGATTTTTTGGAAGTAAACATTTCTTCAAGTACGTCTGTCTAATTAACATTTAACTTCACGTAGAGATTCCACGTTATATAGAGAACATTTACCCACCAACATTCCGCCGCTGCGGTGGCTCAGTGGTTATGGTGCTTGGCTGCTGACCCGAGAGTCGCGGCGGTTGAATTTCTTTGGAGGAGAAATTCTAGAGGCCCGTGTACTGTGCGATGTCAGTGCACGTTAAAGAATCCCAGGTGGGCGAAATTTCCGGAGCCCTCCACTACGGCGTCTCTCATAGCCTTAGTCGCTTTGGGACGTTAAACCCCATAAACCAAACCAAACCAACCACCAACATCCCTTGTTTGTCATCAACACCAAGATATCTGCGAACACATTTTAACTAACTAAATTTTCCATAACAGAGAGAACTGGTGACGCATAGCATAAAGAAATAAGAATGAAGTGTGCACCGAATCACACTGTTTGTTACCATAGACGAACATTGATACTTATGAGGAACTTCTCACGCTCCAAGGAAGAGTATTTTTTCTTCAAAAGAAGCCCAGCAGCTATGTACGACACTCTCGCCGTGAGGAATAAATGTGCTCTCAGTCACCTGAAGGGAAATATACTCCATATGACCGTCTCGGCCAGGGATTCCGGTTTGGATTATCTGCCCTTGTAGTATTTCTACACAGGCGTAGTCTATGTTAGGGAGTGAGAGAAAATAACTTTTTTGCGGCAGAGTGACTATAGGGTGGTCATGCCCCAAATTGGGTAACATTGTACATACGTACATAACTTTTTCTGTTTATGCTGCCGAATAATGCTTGCGGACAATGCGGCGACACCTACGCAGAACAGAGGTACACTTCTAATGCATTCC
This sequence comes from Amblyomma mixtum, assembly GCF_055824585.1. NCBI lineage: Eukaryota > Metazoa > Arthropoda > Arachnida > Ixodida > Ixodidae > Amblyomma > Amblyomma mixtum. The sequence goes on along the minus strand of NC_143012.1, from coordinate 259,885,926 downwards.
GCCCTGTAAAATAAAGCTATAATCAGTTCTGAATGATGATATAGTTTATGTAAAGTGAAGTATTCTGAAATATAAAAAGAAGTTGTTAGAAATGAACTGGTGCTGAATTGTAAGAAAATGAAGAAATGAACGGCGGCGCAACACGGACACTAACAAGAGAGGGAACATCACATGCGCACACTACCAACTGTTTATTGCATGGAAAGGTTGCATATTTAAACATACAGTTCAGGCATGACACTCATCGCATTATCGCTCCTAACACAACACGTGGAAAAAAGCAGCAACATCTGGATAACAGACAAGAAACTTTGAACCTCTGCAGAAAAAAACTCAAAGATTGTGATAACCGAACTTAGAGGGGCCATCTCGTAGCAAAAGCAGTGTCAAATAATCGTAGCAAAAGCAGAGTCAAACATGAGAAGCAAAAGCAGTCAAAAATAAGTTACAATCGTAGCACAGCCAGAGTCAAAAGCATTAAGCAAAAGCAGTCAGAACCCGAAAAAACAACAAAACGGAAAAGACAAAAACAGTAACAAAATTAACAACCCGCCTAAACAAACAACAGACGGCGGCTAGAAATGCAGGGCTGAAAAGATGCATAGTACATGACGTCACAAAAAACTGTCAAGAAAGGACACTTCGTTTCTACGGAGGGACACAGAGGAGTCGCTAACACAAGTGCTTCCCTTCTTATTGATCATAAAAGCCTCAAGAATTTCACGTGCCACCTGATCGCGACTTGTGCCCGGAATCCTTATTCCGTTAAACACTGGCTCACACTTGCAATCTTTACAATGTAGAGGCAAATTCGACCTGCCCCTCAGGCCATTCTTCTGTAAGAAAATAAGTGCATGCTTACGAGTCCGGGTTCTGCGCATTGAGTTTTATCTCTGGTTCACATGTCCACCTATGCGTAGTGCCATAATCGTCATAATCGTGATCGCTGGACAAAACTGGTGCGTGGCCACATGAACACCGGTCACGGGAGAAATATTTGCGAGGGTGAATAACGAATTCTGCGGTGGTTCGTGCCGCAACTGGCGCTTATATGAAATACCGTCTGTATGCCTAAATCGCTCTCGTTGTAAACGTTCCCAAATAAAATATGCGCCTGATATGCTCAGCAAAGGGTACCAATATTTCAACTCTTCCCGAGCAATTTTCCGGGGAGGAGCTCAACAAAATCGTAGCAGCGTCCCACTGTGAGGGGAGAACAATACAGAGTTGAAGTACCAGAGCTGGCGTGACGATAGATAGGCGTAGACAGCGAGTGAACGGAGCTCGCTTCTCTTGCTTAGGGAAATCAAGGACAGAAGTGCAGGATCAAGACACCGCGGGTGGAAGGCGTGGCCGGGAAGTCTGTGACGTATTAATGCCAGCGTGGGTTTCTTTGTTGATCGTGCGTGCCTCTGGAATAGCGAAGGATGACCTCTTCGTGCGAGGTCCTTTGTCTGGTTCCTTCCTGTTTGTGGTGCAAGGAAAAAAAAAGAAAGCAAATGATAGAACGGCAGCGAGTGGGCCGCTCTAGTCCATGTTTTATGCAGCAGTGGCACATGGGCGTCGACGACCTTAGGGGGAGCGCCGAGACTCTTCGAGTACCCGGCATTTCTAGCGCAGCGACTGTGCAGAAATTGTAGCTTTCCGGACCTCGAAGCTTACAAAGAACCTTACTCTGCAGGAAACATCACACACCGAATGTCTTCCGCATGGGCGCACTTATTTAATAACACTTTGGATTTGTAACGCAAATGCTCTTTGCTAGTTTTTATCCTCGTTGTACACAATAACTGCTCGGAAAATATTACTCGGTGCCCCACCATATGCAGCTTCAGGGCAATAGGCCGTATATGCCTATACAACTGTTTAAACGAGTGTGAAAACCTGACTTTCGCGAGTCTGTTGCCTGTCGGCGCGGGAAGTTTTGCGTTAAGAAATAGAACAGTAACACTTCCATCAATTTCTGTTAAATCTTTATTAATAAGCACGGTAAATTTGATCCGAAGTTGGTAAAACGACGCTGCCTGATGTAGTCACCCATCATGTGGAAGGTATAGTCAGTGAGGAAACTGATTTTTGCTGTCGTCCCATTGCCTTCTCTCTGCTGTAATGGTTGTTCTGTGAGATGTTGAGGTTGTAGCAAAGAAGGGATAGGAAAAAGAACTTTGGCTTTTTTGCATGTTTGTTCCTTTCTGTTTAGGAATGTATGGTGTGCCACTGGCGCAACCTTGTCAATAATACTTTCTTCTTCGCGCTTGAAACTGGGCCGGAGTAATGCTCTTTCAAGAGATGATACATTCGATTACGGTACTGGGGTGCTATGCTGGAAGGCCCGAGTTTGCTGAAACTCGGAATCTTCCCGAGCTCTGGCGGCGCCCTCAGATGAGTGAACTAATGGTAGCAGGACAAAATCCCACCCTCGTCACGCCTCAAACTTCATTGGGTTATCTGGATATATTCCGTGCTTTATCATCACATCGGCGCCGCCTCATCGGCTTCTTGGGCGGTCTACAAAGAACGGGTCACGTGAGCCAACCGCCGGTGCACTTTTCATTTGTGTGTCGCTCCACCAAGTGCACTGCGTGTGCAATTAGACAAACGAGGTTTGTTGAATTTTATAATGCACTTAATACACCTTTATAAGCATTTTATAGTGTGCAAGATTTGGATTTAAAGCGCTTTGGAGTGATTTATGCATTATTAAATTTTGCTTTGTACCGCGAGGGAACGCTACCAACGCCCGTCATCAGCTTACCGCCAATGGCGACGAGGTACATGTGCAACAACGTGAAGGCTACGGAAATAGTCCGCAAAAAAAATAAAGAGAGGTGTATCACTCCGCGCTGTTCTGTGGCCGTGTGGTCTAACGCGTCGCTCCGGAGAGCCGACAGGCAATGGGAGCGCGTGGGTTCAAATCCCGCATGGTGAAACTTTTTTTTTTCGCACATTTTTTTTCATCGCAAGTTGAATTTCGCGTTAGTTGAATGAGATAACTCGTTTTTTTTCAGAATCGCTTGAATATTATGCCGTGTTCTGAAATGAACTGCATGCATCAGCTCATTACATGCATACCGCGTTAATGTGAGCTGTCCGAAATTCGTTGTCAATGAGATCGCACCGGCTTTTGGTCAGCAGTGGCGGTTATCTTCCCGATTCTGCAGCATTGTGACTATACTTTTTAGATGCAAGTGAGAGGTTTGTGCGAAAAATGACATTCATTCGTCGGATTTAATTAATTAGCACAGTGGTGAGTGCTCTGCAGTGGCCCGATTAACAAGTGGACTATGGACAATCACTTCACAAGCAGCCTATGCGAGTACCTCGCCGAAACTGGTCAACACTCCTTCTTTTAACTTTCTGTAACCTACATTCCACTCCCCCTTTTCTCAACTTATGCCTCATGGCAGACTTCTCGAATAAAAAAAAACAAAAAAAAACAAGTGGCCATCTGCAACTTTCGATTTCGCCGTTGCCGAGGAGCCCACTTTTATGCGTTGCATATTGCAATCACTCAGTTCAGCCCTTGGGCGCGGCCGGGCAGCCACCATTGACCTTGAGCGCAACCACGTGACGTGACGTCACGACAGCCGGGGGAAAAGCTGGGCCCCAACTCGCGCGGTCGCACGCGGCCGCAGCCACCACCTGACTCCCGCTCCTCCCGCTAGGGGCGCTGCGCCGGCGCGTGACGTCTTGCCGAGAAAATCGAGTGCCGCTAAGCAATACCTCGCCCTCAATTTAAAATACCGCGCAATATGCAACGCATTCTTGGCTTAACCAAGCTAAGCCTGGGCACCTTTTTTTTTTTTTTGTGGGCCTCTCTTAAGGTACCTGGCATGTTATGAATTGTTCTGTGGAACCGGTGAGCGGCGGATCCAGTCTTCGCCAAAAGAGTCTGGGACCGACTTTGGCACTGTGCTGTAGAGTAGCCCAAAGGGCTTGGCGAGAACAATTATTTTTCACTGATTGCAATGTTCAATGCATAATGTGCCTTCCTCGTGAAATAGTTGGCCTTCACCATGTCAGGGCTGGACTTCGAAGGGGCCTTTACGCCAATGTAGGTCCCGTGGACGCATCCCACGACGTCTGTGATGCCGCCGCGCAGAAGGAAACGCTCCTCAACATACGCACGCTCGGCCGCAGTCGTGGGCAAAGCGAGCCACCGCTTCTGCACAGCCGCGTCGATAAGCGCGTCGGAGACGTCCCTCACACAGCGGCTCACAGTGCTTTATTGGCGTCCAATAAAACGGTCTGCACCGACGCTCCCCTGGAAGCTCCCGGTCGCGAAGAAGGAGGGCGCAGAGGACTTGCTCTTCGACCGAAAGCGAATGAAGCCCGGTACGCACTCTCCGCAGGCGTGGGTCGTCGCCTAACTATTTACACAACCATCGTACCGATTTTTTGGAGAGGCGAAAATGTCACTGGAATTCCTCGCCGGCCAAGGCAGTAAACGGGTCCAGCCGGCCGTACTGACATTTGCCGTCAGAGGAAGCGATTACCCAGGCTGCTGCTGCTGCCGCCATGACAGTCCCGAGATGAATTCGGGGCACTTCACCGTTCACGAGTTTAGCTCCGAGTTCACCTGTCATTCAAAACCATTGGTCACGCCCCCGGCGTGCCGTACATAAATTATAGGCGTACGCGCTATGGGTGGGCCACTCCCAACATCCCTGCCGGCTACAGGTATGCTGCGCGGCTGTGCTGATTACTGACAGACATCGACGATGTTGACCATCGAAATATAACAGTCAAAACGGACGTCATCGCTGATAAATCTAAGCACCTCTGCGAAGGACACGCAACGTGGCGAAAGCCGCCGATTTCTTCGCTCGCACACCAAGATTGCACAACACTATAGCCTGTTACAACTACGTAAGACACAGCACAACGCTGAAGGCGCGTCACACCTGCTTACAAGGCGTCAAACACGGAGCACGACGACGAACCGGTGCTTGGAGCACGTCCTACTCCAACAACATCGCATCACAGGTGTTTGGCTTGGCCGTCCTTTCATCGGTGATAAAGCTCAGCATCAATGTGTCATACACATCTGGTATCGACAAACGATCGCTGCTCCAGACCCAGTGCAATAAAGTATTTGTAATTTCCAGCACACAAGCACTGCGTACTTCACAACCGTAACACCTTTCTCTCTTATAAGTCTGATTCCATTATTACAAACAGGATCCCTCACCTGTCCGAATGATATTAATGCGATGTCCCTGCGGTATACAACGGCGATCGACGTTAGTGACCAAACCAGTCCGCAAAACCTTGAAGTGCGCGACGTTAACAAATACTACGCAGATACGCGCGCCACCCCCTTCACAGCTTTTAGTCAGCGTCTGATGACATGGGATGAGTTGTGTCGCTGGGTAGCACGCTCTTCGCATCCGCAGTGCACTAAAGAGGCGTCACACACAACAGGCATACGTAATGAATCATTGAATAGAGCCAAACAGCAATTTTTTTTCTCACACCGCATCACAGCCGCTCGCACGGCCAATTTCTACCGCTGAGATTCGCCAAGAGCGTACTAAAAGCAATGGTTGGCCATAGCGGGGTGCGGCAGCGCCCGTAGCAGCGGAGAGCTCCACCTGAGGTCACTGCAGAGAGCAGCAGTGACGCGGGGGTGCAGTGAAGTTCAGTTTTTTGCTTTTGTTTATAATGCAAGCCAGAAGATGCATGACTGTTATATTTTGATATACGACACAATGAAATATATTATCGCAATGGCCGAAAAATAAGACAGATTCAGCGTGTAGTAGTTGCCCAGTCTTTCCAGTCGAAGGCAGCGCTACCGGCGGCGTGTCAGCGCAGGAGCTCTCTCGTTTTCGACACGGTGGGCTGCCGCTCTAGTTCGTATGAAAGCCACGCTGCAAGCAATGGCCTCACTATCGCCTCTAGCGGCAGAAAGTTTCAAATCTTTGTTAATTTCCTAAAGCTATGCTTTTCAACAACGCTTCATTGGATTCAGATTTTAAAATACATTTGGAAATGAACAAAATATTCATAATATTATCTGTTGCCTTTTAACGTATTCAAGAGAAGAAAAAGGGTTGATACAAGAGTGCACCTAGTGCACACTGTTCGTCTTCGGAAATGGAGAGACAGATAGAGCCTGAAAGAGAAGACACGCCTTTGACACGCCCGTAAAGCCGTGTCAAACAGCTGGCGGCGAGTGTGCAGATAGATAGCAGAGAAGTCACGATTTCGCGATTGCTGATATGGCGCTGATAACTTCAGGTAGCGCTGCGGCCTGGTATTGCGCAGTGTATTGTGTTTGAAGTGTGAAACAGGCGCGCAGGGTGCGCTTGTATCGCCTTTACGTGGCTTTATCTCTACATTTTATTGTCCGCTGCCTGCGCACGTTCCGCGCTATCTTCGTTCACTGACTGCCGTCATCGCAAACTCGGATGAAACTCGGGCGAGCGCCAAACTCGGGCCTTCCGGCATAGCGCCCCTGGTCTAGTTTGATTCTCCTTGTTTTCATCTTCTGGATCATGCGAGTGCCGTTCTAAGGAATGGGAAAACCTGCTTGATGTAGGGGCTGTATTAACGTGGGCCTGATGACGGTGGAAAAGGCCACACATTACCACCTCGCGGTTGAAAATTAATACACCGTGTTGCCCAGGCATCATGACTGCGCATTTTTCAGAGACAGAAATATCTGTATTGCACGCATTATGTACTTTATTTGCCTTCCCAAACTTTAAGGTAAGCCAAAATCATTCTATTAAGATCCGGGCAAGAGCTCTATACCGAGCTGCTGAACGAACGTTTCAGCCATGCACGGAACATTCGATATAAACTTGCGTGCTCTTCACGAACTATTGGTACCAGCACACCCTTGGCTGTATATTTTTTGTTGTTGTTGTTGCTTCTGTGACGTCAGAATTCGCGCACTGTGACGTCACGATCGTTTAGACCAATTGAAAAGCGTGACATATCTGTCGACAACTCCTGCTTACAACTATGACGCATTAAAGGCTTCCGCCTTAATATTAAAGAAAAATTATGTCCTCTATTTTCAGCTGAGTACGATGGGCCCCGCTCGAAGAAGTGACAATTTTTCTTTAATATTAGTGCATGCTGGTGGGCTAAACGTTGAAGACTGCCGTTAGGATTGATGTTAGGACGAAAACACGAGTATGAAACCTAAAAAAAGAAGACGAACTTAAAAGCATGGCGTCCATCCCGTTTTGCTCATTTGTTGTCTTTGCATTGTTTACTCTCAGGTGTCTAAAGTTCTTCCTAATGAAATTGCAAACGCCAGCGCCGCGTCTTGGAACGTTTGCTATCGGTTCCGCAGAGCTTAAGTGAGCCCGCCGAGTCTGCATGGCAGATTTTCTTAGGCCGGAGCATCATCTTTGTTCAAGATTTGTATACGTGGCTGGCGCCCCGCGGCGAGTTCGGGTCGTGCATTCGTTTTCCACGAACAGCTATGTTTAAATGTTGCTGTCTGCAACATAACATACCTTCTGAAGTCGGCCTAGCTGTACATCTTGCAACATTATCTGCCACTTTGGCTACGCACACAGTTAAAGTGGCAGTTATGAATTAAAAAAAAGACATATTCTGTAGGTCTGCTGCCAAGCGCAGACTATGATATCTACGCCTAGAAGACTGCAGTCCAACTTTTCATTTGCAAGACTAACTTGACAGCGGTGAACGAACAGCAACGCATTCAATGAGCTCGCTATGTTTAAAACCGTCGTGTTATAAGACTTTTGCAACAATTTTGTGGAGATATAATAATGAATCTCGGGTGTGTTGTGGAGCTAGAATAGTGAGGCTTCGGTGCATGAGGCCGTCATTCATTCAGCGAGCAACACTACGTACGGCATTATAGCGCCGCTTTAGCTTCGGCAGGAGGAAACCTGTCATTTCATTCCCACTGGCATCTGTAGCATTGGCATTGAAGGAAAGCTTCCTTGGACAGTTTTATTTGTGAGGAATCCATGAAAAATTGTATAAACATATTGATGGGAAGGGCCTAACCTTTTGTTGCACCACAATGTACAGGTTTTAAAGTTTCCGCTTTACTTTCAGCAAGTAGCTATAAAAAACAAATCAGATGTGTTCCTGAGAATAATTTTGAGGCAAATATGGAACAAAATACAAATATGGAGTATGAGATGTATTTGTGAATGAACATATTCTTGGGATGGTCTAATTTTATGATGTGTGGCTAAATATTGTTTTTAAATTTTTCCGCCACTCGCACTGAATAGTTAAGAGAGTAGTAGAAAACGACAGGTTGCGTTTCTAACAATAACTAGAATAAAAGCTACAAGCATCGCGAGGTTGATCGACCCATATATTGATTGCTATGCTGCAATCTTTCGATACACGAAGAAATTTGTTCATAATTGACTTGCCATTGGAAAAAATGCCTTTCTCAAGAAATCCTTTGCCTGTGCTTTGAATAAGGTGTCGTTGAGATGAGATCACTTCACCGGAAATTCTGGCAATTACTCGCTAGCCAGCGAAAATGATATCCAGACCGCCAGTGATAACACCAATCTGAATAGTCGAGTAGTGGGCGCTCTTGAGTAATCGCCAAGTAATCAATTGAGAAGTTGATCACAGCAGCGTGAAATGAAGTTGACTCTGCGTGAATTTTAGCATTCGAACGTGCAAGCACTACCAACTTTGATGATATGCATGGAAGGTACATTTCTGAACGTTGTTTTAATTAGTTGTTTCACAATTAATATTTGCCTTGTTGTTGCATACTATCGTGCATTTTTCTAAACTAGACTGCGTCACATACTTACAGAGATTTGTGTTATGTCTAACCGAAGAACTCGGAGTGCTTATTGCTTGCTAAACATTTGAGTTTGTTGTTCTTACCTCTAGGCGTTTTACTGAGCAATAAAAACTTTGCACTAATTTGCCGCCTTAAATTACTTATTATTACAAGTTTTCCAAAAAGTGCTTCTGCACCTAAGGTAGCCTAAAGACATGGTGAGGTCATTTACGGTTAGTACGCAGCAACAGTGCACAGTTTTCTGTTTGGATAACGAAACTACTTTAGCCATGTCAACCCGTTGACAACCGTAGAGGTCATATGGCTGTCTTGCCTGGTTGAGGGCTGCCTGCTTTTGTACACGCTAATTTCCCATAGAGAGTAGCCAGGCTCTAGGTCGTCCTTCGTCGCCTCCAGCACCCCAGTGGTGTGCCATGTGCGCGGATGGAAAGTTTGCTTGATGCCACGCTATGAAAGATAGATATCTTCCTTTACATAAATTTTACGCAGAAATACTGCAGGAAAATAATAAAATAAGTAACGCGGATTAGGTAGACATACATTTTTTACCCATTAAATCTGTCCGACAACGTAGCTGGCCCATAAATGAAAGAGGCAAGACAACATTCGTATGAACATCAGGCTGAACAGGCAGAAATATTTTTTGCTGTATCTGCCGGGCTCCTGAAGGCTAAAACTGAAAGGGACAGCAATCTCTTTTTCTAACACAGTTGAACATTTCTTCCTCTCTGCTCAGATGATGAAATATCCTAATTCAACTTGCTTTGTGTAAACAGGGTCATCCACCGTAAATCAGCCGTGAAAAACACTCGAATCATCCGCCCACAGGCAGTAGTAGTACCGTTGCACCAGTTGGTATATACTGGGCGCTGAAACATGCCAAAAGTACAGGAAGCAATACTCAGGACATCGATCTCCGCTAGAGAAGGAAAGAGGGCAAATGCTTCGGTCCGTTCCCTTCTCCATGGTGCGCTAGAAATCAGTGTCAGCTTCCAATCACGAGGTCGTTGCCACCGTCTCTCCTGTCGATACACAGCAACAAAACAGAGTTCATTAGGAACCGCGATGCGCTATCCTTTCTCGAAGAGTATAGAGAGACGCTACTGCCACCATCTTTCGCACGTGTCAGACAGGTCACTGGTCTTTTTTTTCCCCTGGACTCATTACAGCTTTCCCATTTCTCGGCAAGTCAGCTACATTCTGAGACATCCCCTGCTTTTATTTTATATTCTTGATTGATAGACTGTGATTATTTCTCGCTCCTTCTCTCTTTACTCTTTAATTCCCCTTATTCCCTTCCCCTGTGCAGGGTAGCCAACCGGAATCCTTTCTGGTTAACATTCCTGCCTTTTCCTCTCTCTGTATCTATCTATCTATCTGGTCCCGTACATTTTCTCGCGATGTGCTAAAGAACAGAACTACAAGCTTAGTTTACAATTTTCGGGAAAATCTAGTGAACCCTTGACACTTCATCATGGTTTTTACTGGGGCATGAGCAACAAACAGCTCCCTGTTCTTTGATAACTATTTATTCTGCTAACGCATAAAGTCGAAGAGACGGCATTTCTATACCGAAATAATGTTGACTGCGTATTCTTTTCACAAGTTTTTTTTTTTTCTGAGGTCACAACAATGTATCCCGCTGCTGCACATTCTTCTGCACGGTAACAATATCCAACGCGTTTTATATTTATTTACATGGGCACTAAAAGAGAGGATGCAGCATGATAGGGTTACCGTCTACTTTTTTGCACGCATTAGAAGAAACAATTTGTCTCTTATTTCTGCGTTCAAGATATTAGTGATTCCCCCACTTGGTTTTAGCAATGCAGACGTTTTGCACAAGCATAAAAGTGAGAACGCTTTTTTTTGTTACCCGTCTTCTTTTTAGATCAATTATCTAAAAAAAATTTCTTTTTACCTTGTTTAGTTGGTCGCAGATATGTACGGAGCTTCCGTGACATGACTTCACTTGCGTTTTTTTATATGCCCTCTTCTTCAGTTCCTTTATTGCACATCTTTGTTTACATTTTCAATTATCGATTTTTCTCCTTAGCGACGCACTAAAGAATTAAAATGAGCCTCACAATAAAGAACAGCAAAAATATTTTTATTTTCTTGAAATGAGTTTTAAAGTTCTACTCTTCCACAGAAATGGGTTCCAAGCCTGGTTCTGTTTATTAGATTGCAGAGTTTTTTTCTAGTTCTGCTCATTGGAGAACGTAGTATAGAGCGTTCATATTTATTCACTCGCCGCTTCCTTTTCTTGAAGCTTTTCTAAAAGGCCTCAGTTTTCGCGTGCGCGTCGCTCCATAGGGTGGTAGAGTACTCTGGAATAAATTGTAATTTAAGTAACCACCCAAGCTACGCCAAATGCCGGACACACACTTTTCCAATATCTACCCAAATAACTCTGTCCTGTCCAACAAGCTTCTACACAATCGTTACAAACTTCCTAATCTTGCGCAGCCTAAGTGGAGACAGGATCCGTACCCAGCTATCACCCAAAACCCGAGAGCATGCTTTTTCTAATCCGTTTGGCAGTCCTAGGGACTGAGCCTTATATTTCGTATTCTGTGTCCCTTTGTTTTCCTCGTACGTTCCCGCCAGGTCGATGATGAAAGGTTGGCGATGCTACAATTTCATCCGGGCACTTAACTCCCTGGAGCCGCCTGCAAAGTTCGCCATTTCTTTAAATCCTTTCCGTTACCCAAAGTGAATATCGGTTTTCTTCTCTCCAAATTACATGCCCTGGCCAAGCCAATTTGTTTTATTGTTTCTTCTTAGCTAACTCATTATTACTTCCTCTGTCTTCCCTATTCAACTCAGCTCTTTTTCAGCGTCTTAACATGACCATAATATTTCCTTTCTATCGCCTGTTGAGATGTTCAAGACTAAATTTAAAACCTTTTCTTTAGCATCAAGTGTCATGCCCCTCTAATGACTACCGCTAGGCTGTAGTTATTACATACTTTCCTCTGAAGAAACACTGGAAACCTGCTGTTTTTTTCCATAGAGTACCTGAGAAATATATTCCACCCGGTTCTTATTCTTTAAGACTTTCCGTTCCTCTGTACCCATCTACACTCACTTCTTGTCCTCCCTTTGTATTAATTCCTAGTTTGCAAGCCTTTCATTCTTCGCGTCCTTTGTTCCTTAGTCATGCGCTGCAATTCTTCTCCTGATTAACCTAGCATGACGAAAGTGGAAGGCACCGACCAAAAGAACGCAGTTGGAAAGACATTTCTCTCCCGTCCGCGAGCCTTGTTCACAATCTGGGTTAAGTTATCATCGAAGCAAGCACCCATGCGATGACAATTTTCACACGGCAAATAATTTGACTTCTTCATGAAGGACACTATATTTGCTTCCGAATTTGCCCAATAGAATTTCACTGATTTTAAACAGTTCACTAGTTTTTAAGTTTTGATGAGAAAGAGTAGCCAAAGAACTTAGCCTTGCTATAAAGGCAATGAAAGGAATGACTCTGAAGCCTCTACGATTATTGTTTTTTCACGGAACTTTGGCGAGAAGGATCAGTACAGATATCAAGAGCTACTCGGCCTAATGTTTTCGTCTGTTTCAAAAATGTTAAATTCCACAATAAATTGAGCTGGTAATCTGCTCGTCCATTTTAGTGAAACTGGCAGAGAACAAGGAATTAATCCCAGTAACCAGTTCACATGTTATAACGGAAACAACGGTTCGACAATTTCACTAGCTTCGTGAAAACCGAGAGATAGGTGCGCACTTCTGTCGTCGAATGAAACGTAGGGTGCATCTGCGCACTGAAGAAGTTGCATCGCTATTGAGTATTCGCGACATCCAACTGGCAATGTCCAGAGGAATCACGTCATCACTTTAACGCTACCAAGCATTAGGCATAGGCATAGAACGGATAATTTGTTGCGGTGCCGTGTGTCCCTCTTCACCTGCGGCAGCATGACCTAGAGAAAACTACGTGCCCCCACCATCGCCAAGCCTTCAACTTGATTTTTTGCCTATTTAACCGTTGCAGGCTTTTTTTAGCCATGTTTCCTCTGTTACATTGTCTTTGAGTGCACAAACATCCCAACATGGGAGCGCGTACTCGAGTGGCAATTTTTAAATGTCGAAATAGCTTAAAGAACGTGCTTCACTACCAGAAAAGATACATGGGCGTTTAAAATATATCAACCAATGCACAGAGGAAACTGCGCCAAAGTTACGCATAATAGATTCGTAATTCTTGAAAATCTTCATAGAATGAAGTCGGAACAATCTGTTTGAAATGCTTGACAGTTACTTTTTGTCAGGCAGAGACAAGTAACAAGAGGACAATAATTGTTCTGTGTTTGATTTATTCTTGATGCTGGATGCGTAGGTTAAAAAATAAATCATATACTGGCTATTTCACACTTCAGCTTCTGCCTAAACATGTGGCAAATGATGTGAAGAACTGCTAGCGGTACATTTGACAACGGTGTTCCTCATGCAGCGCTCTCGTGAACCATTTATTCTACTACACTAGACCGCTCCGAAGAGTGTGCTTAGAATACGTACCTTGCTTTACATAATAGTGAATATTTTTCACGTTTAAAATTATTCTCTAACCCGCTCTTTCATTCAGGTACTTTTATATCTAATTTGGTTTCTTTTTTTTATGCGTGCATGTTTTTACATATGAAGGGCACGCGAATTCAACTTACTTAAAAAAATATTTTTTGGTGGACTTCCTTGGCGAGAACTGCGTGAATTTGCTCCGCTTTAGGGAAGCTTAACAATGTCGCCATTATTGGAATGCAAGTAAAAAAACTCACTTAATTATGCATGAAACTCGTGGTAGGAGTTCTATATTTGACCTTGCACTTCATAAGCTGTACAAGCCGACATAACGTGCCACAAACGATGGTGATGAACCGTCGAGAAATTTGTCTATATCATGCGCGGTGGCATTGCTCGTTCTTTTGAGCCACATTTCGGAGTTTTCAGTGCAGAAGCGCCAGGGATCAAAACAGACTAACTGCAACGTGCCGTAATTAGAACCTTACATTTTCGCCCGTCGATAGAGCAGGGTCACATTTCGGAAAGTGAATTTCAAGGGTGCGTAGTATACACACCGCTTTGGCTCCGACCAGCATTGTGATCGTTGCACTCGGGTTTTCGGTATTTTTTGTGACTTGCCGACCCGGAACGGGAAACTTGGCATGTCGCCAAAAGTAAGAAGCGCAGATTTCAAACATCTGCTATTCTAACGCGACAGCGTTAAGGGCCCCGTGTCGCAGAAAAGCTGGTGTCGTCGTCAGCGTCGGTGGCGTTGGCTATGAGCGAAAAGTCCCAGAAGCATTAATAAATAAAGCCGAGTAGGAAATAGGGCGAGTTGGGGAATCGAACCATGGCCTCCGGAGTGCCAGACAAGCACAATAACCACTCCGCCATGACAGATCGATGGTTTGTAATGAACAAAGGCGAGTCTAGTGAATGCGGTGTTGTCTTACAAGGGTGCTTTAGAGACATGTACTGTGGTGTATATTGGGAATTATGAGCATGGAAATAGAAGTCGCAGTTAAGCGAGCAGCAAAGTACGTTTCTGCTACTTTTCCTCTTCGCTTGGCGTGCACGTACCACCATCAGGCGGCGCCCACTAAAACCGCTCCCTCCTCCTCCTCGCAATGTACGCCGCTGCCCCAACGGATAGCGTGCGACGGCAGCGCCCCCCGCTCGTCTCGTTCGGGTGCAGTGGGGCCGTGCGGGGACGCAGGAATCACACCGTGAGTGGCGAACAACGCAGCGCACATCCATAGCGCGTTCACCACCGAGCTTGCGGCTTGCTGCTCGTTCGTTCGGCGCGGAAGCTATGCTGGCGTTCGGGGCACCGGGTTTGTTGTGAGGCCTCCTAGAGACTCCGAGCGATTTGTCCAACGGGCAAGCAGTCGCGTCGAACGGACGGTGGCTTTCCGCGGACTCCATGGCAGGCTGCGACACGCTCTCACGTTCCACTCTTAAAGGGGAAGCATATGCGCCCTCCAACTTTTCCTGTCGCTTGCCTGCTTCGCGTTACTTATCACGATTGCTCACCCAAATTGGAGTGCTCACCACGGAGAGTTTTTATGTTGCTATGAGTTGTTCCCTTAATTAAAAGCTGAGCTGTAACTACAGGTTAACCGGAAACAAACTATCAGACTAATAATGAGCGAAGGCGTTTATTTTTGCGTCAGGCTCGCTAATTTTGCGACGGAGAAGCAGACAATGCTAAGAATTCTCGTTGCATTGTAAAAAAACAAAACAGACGGTAATGAAATTCATTTCAAGCTCTTTAATGTGCAGCTCTCTTTCGCATGCCCTTTTCTTGCGTTACATTCAGAATTTTAAATTGCATCATCAGTTTGTGTTCTTTCTTTTTGAGCGCACAAGACAAGTAATTTCAGAATGCTTAAGATTGACCTTCTGATGAAAACGCCTAGCATTTCGGAAATTCTATCATTGTGCATATCTTATTAACTGTTTAATTGTAAACATAGCTGAAAACCAAGTAAATTGTCCGCCACTATTATTTTACCGATCCTGAGCAAATGATTTCCCGATCCTTAGCGAATGCACAACGCCAGTACTAGTGAAGGAGGTCCAGACCGTCAACGACGTAACTTGAAGCTGTGCTTTTTCTTTCTACTCTCGAATAAGCATGGCACTTACAGAAAGCCAAGTGGTTCGTTTGATAGTAGCGCTCAGTGTAAACAGGCATAATGTACAGCGATACTCATGAGCCTAATAAGAACCCATTCTTGTCTCATTGGTAAACCAAGGGCAAACACACGCATCTAAGTGCTGAATATTTGAAAAAATCCTCTGCAATCGCTCTACAAGACGTGGCCTCGAAGATACAAAGGAGGAACACTAAATGTCATGCTGTGACAATTTTGGGAACTAGGCCCTACTGGTTGACCAAATATTTAGGGGAATCCCCCAAGGTGGAGTATATTTGTAATAAGGGAGTAATTACTCATTGAACCCCGGATCGAACCCCGGACCGGGACGAATTTTTCTTTAACTACGAAGTTTCTGTGAAAGCTGTATAGCTTTCCTTTGTGGCCGTATGGCTGCGCTCGGGTGGACGTCAATGAGTAATTACTCCCTTATTATAGGCCCTCCTGGCTTCTGTTAAAGGGGTAAAAATGTTAGTTATGTTTTGATGAATGGTTCATCAAATATTGCAATAATAAAACGCGACGAAAAGTGGCAGAAGCGAACCTCATCCCTGAATATTCATTTTACCGCGAAGGAATCACTAAGATGAGTTGGCTGGGATACACTATTGCTGAACAGTTAGCCTGCAAAACTATATCTGCAGATTTCTATTCGGCAGGATTGCATTGTTTCGCTTAGTGTTTTTGGCATCGTCATACGCGTTCTCTATTGTTTTTTATCTTATTACTGTTAACTGCCCTATGGTAGCTATAAAAAGAATTTAAAAAATTTTGCGACACATCCTAATAATAGACTATAACTTTAAATATTTCCATAAGCGTACTTTACAGTTTTCCAATACTCAAGATTTTTGTCCTAGAATATTGGGCATGGTAAGGTACACAAAAGCAGCCAACAGAGTTCAGAAGGACCACATTTATATTTCAGTTGAAGAAAGCAGCAAGTATCACCTACCTTTATTATCTGCAGATAAAAATCCTGGTCGGCACACTTTGCTGCTCTGCAGAAAGGAAGCGGCTCCAACCAATAAATACTTTCTTTGTCGCTTGCCCTCCCTACTTTATGTTGCCGGCACTCCTTTTAACCTCCTTGCCGAGTTTATTTCCGAGAAACAACAATTTCGAACCCAACTAAGAAGCGTATTCTTCATCCCGAACAGAGTACGGAAGCTAGCAAAACTATGACTAGTGTTTTTCACAGGCGCAGTATGTTTTCACCCAACCTTTGAAAGCTGCACTGGGCCTCAACTGTGCTAGAATACGCGGATTTAGCAACTTACCAGGCAAGGAATCAAGAGATCAGATACCGCAGCACAAGCCCTTTTTTATCAGATTCTTCATACGAGTTTTACCAGCTTGGTAAATATGAAGAATGCAATAAAGCTGGGAGATGCATTGGCTTTGTCCGTTCACTTGATTGAAAGGATCATCGAAAGTGGCATGACTTTACTTGTGTTCTCATGCTGCCCTAGAAAGTACTGTTATATATCCTCTGCTTACAAGATATTGCCATGTAGTAAAATTCATTTTAAAGTACAATTAAAGTAGATAAAGTAAGTGCTGGGCGTAAATTTGCGTCGCGTAGGAAAGGTTGAGCGGGCTGAAATTGGTAAGAAATCGATCTCCTTCCATGGTTCCTTGCCATAGCTAAGATCTGTCTAGACTGACACTATGGTGTTTATATCAACGCTCTTCACATAAGAATACATACCGCTGATTTCAATGAGTTTGACCACGCCATGTATATGCAAGGTGCTCGGCTTCATTCCTTCCACCACTGTGAGCCCGACAGTTTTACATTAGATACATGCACCCCACTGACTAGTTGTTCGGCTTCTCTGGACTGACATTTTTAAAAAAACTGGATGTTAGACACGACCTCGCTCTCATCAAAAAGACATAGGCTAATATATATTGTTTCTCTGACGAAGATGTTCTTGCGCCACTCAAAATGAATTGATCATCCTCATCATCGCTGTCACCTGATATCTTCGAATTTTTTGTCGCTAAAAGTTTTTCAGATAGACTGGTCCTTGTTTTCTGGGGGGATTTCAACTTCAACGGATGTTTCGAGACATAAAGATAAAAAAAAACCTTCACATCCCAAGAGTTACCGGGAACTTCGATGGATGAAAAGGCTTCCCAAGAAATTGGAGCCTGATGGAAGACATCCAAGCTGAAGCGACGAATATCGTACCCACTTTTATTTTTATGTTCCTCAATACGAGCGTTCTCGATCTGGAGCATTATACTTGCCTTGTCTATCGGCGCAAATAGGCATTTGGTTGAGTGCGGCTTGCATCCAGAGAAAAAAAAAGTTTAATTCCTGAACCGACTCCTCTTGTACCTCCTGTTGAATTCCTATCCTGAATCTGCTTAAATCAAAAGGGAGCACAGCCTTTTTGGCAGTGTTTAGATTTTTAGGTCTCCAGAGGACGCTGCCGCGTGTGCTAAGGAGACCCTCCTGTCTCGTTATTTTGCTCATCTTTATTGCATTTTCTTCTGCCTTTAATTCGTGGAGAACAGTGCAGACAACGAACGGGCTGCTGCTTTGTGTATCCCTTATTCTCTGCGTCCGGGGTTTCAATAGATTCGGGAAAGAAGAAAAGAAAGTTCGAACCGTCTTGACAAAGGACACGTAAGGAGCGTTAAACACTTCAAAGGACGTGTCATTGAAAAGCCCGAAGTTTTCTTTGGACGAAAAGATGCAAGAAGTGGTTTCAATATTTTTGCGATCGTAATTCAGTTCATCACTCTTTTACAGAGCAGAAATGCCATAGGGCAGAAATATTTCACGACCAGATGCACGCTTCACATTAACTGAGATTTTTTTTTTCGATTGCAAACTGAACGCAACTTCACTATCGAGATGAAGAAACGAAAAATATGACGGTGTCTGAAAGCCCTTTTGAAAGCCCTCTCATGGACCCTGTGAAAGCATTCGATGACCTTTCAGCAATTCGGAATCCGGTCGATTACTGCTATAGTTGAGCCGCTAAAGTCAATTAGATTATAAATCTCTGAGTTTCCTCTCAGGCAGTCGTGACTGGTACATCTGTGGTGTAGACGCGATTGACGAATACCTGCTTTGAAGGGAGCTCGACACCTGGAGAAAATATTCCAAGGTTATAGAGGGAGGTAAAGCAGTGTCCAACCTCGGGAATGCATCAGGTGAATACAGCTTTTCAACGCGAAAAGATAAACAGCGGTAAGAGCATAAAGGATTGGTTTTTAAGAATGCCCGGGATATCTGGCCATAATAAGCGGGGCGGCAGGGTTGATGAAGCGGAAAAAAAAAGGAAACGTTCAAAAACATGAAGAGGGGGAAGAACAACGCCAAAAGTGCACAACCTAGATGCGGGAAGAATTTCGACAACTTAGGTCGTTGGAAGGCAAAAAGAACAAACGGAAGACAAGAAAACAAGTAAGAAAAAAATTTGTGCTCGGTGACCTTCTCCGTTAGTGAAAGGTATGGCTTTTGATTTTCAGTGAAGTTTATCAAATGGGCGCTCATGCATTGGTGTTGATGTGGGCGCTCATGCATTTGATTTGATTTCATTTGATTTGATTTCGCGATGTTAATTTTGAAGGCTTTTATAATTTCGCAAATGAGTCGATGCCGCATTTTTTTTTTTCACTATGGAGCAGCTTCTGAAGGAGGGTAGACAGTCGGAATTTATGAAGTGCACACCGAGGTGTCCAGAAATTGGTTTCGCCATTGTATCATTGGCGCGCCTACCTTTCTGGCAAATGTACAAGACGCCGTTGCCTAAATGAATCGAGTCAATCCTCGCAGCTCACGGCACTAACTACAATATCTGGTTCAGGGTGCATACGTTTTCCTCTCTGTTGGGCATGTTCACTGAGTTGCAGCAATTGTTGGCTGCGGAGAACATCGCGTCCACGTTGGCACGTTGCCCGGTTTATTTACGTGACGGGAGAAAATGTGGCAATAAGGAATGGTAGTGCGCACTCTATATTCCTATATTTTCTTAAAAGGAGGGTCCGGGGACGGGTCCTTGCAAGCGTGCTGCTTCTTTAACTGAACTAGGTTTCTTGTCTTATTTTAAATTGGGCAGGGAACCTGCCGGCGGTGAGTAGCTCAACCTATTGGCTGAAGCTGAAAAACACAGAGGGAAGGCAAAATGTGCTTATTTGGTTCATAAATCACATTGTGACAATGCTTCATTTTTCTAATTTCTAGTAAGCTACCTGAGTGGTATGATAGTAGTTGTTACGCCTGTCTTTATCCGTATGCCCAGCAACCATGGGCGGAATGAAAATTCAGCCTTTGGTCAAGAAGTTTGTTAGTGTTTCAAAGGGAATTCATGGGTCACCTCGAAGGGAACGAGAACGCCACGGATATTCTGTTGAACATCGGATATGCAGGTTTTGAACTGTTTTCGGGAATGATCCAAATGAACAGCCTGGTCACTGGCGTAACTGAATACTTTGACGACTGCTGGAAAGGCGTTAAGAAGAGGCAAACACGAAGGTCCTTAGACGCGAGAAGTTCACTCAGGACAGCGGTAATGCAAGACCTTAAACATATTTCATTTCCCTCAAATAATATGCACCCTTTTCCAAACGGAGAAAGTATAACGCAGGCAGAGTAATAGTATGTCCAAAAAGTCGTTGACCAAAACGCCGGCGTTTTTCAGAAAGGGCAGGGCGCCGGGGGCTTCATTTGCCTGTTGAACGCTAGAAAGTATTCCTCCTAAGCGATAGATTAAAGAAAGTCTTAGATGTCGATCGAAATTACCGGCGAAAAGTCTTATCCTCAAGAAAGTATGTCACCTCCAAGTAGCTCTTAATAAAAATTGGTCCACAACTTACAGGACACCTAGATTTTTAACAATAATCGTAGTGACTTCTGCCAAATCCTACGTTCATTTACGTTAACTTGAAGCAGGCAATATATATGGAGATTTAGTTCTGAAGAACATTTTCATTGTGTAGAATGCGCTCCAAATAATTTACTTTTCAAGCATGCGAGCTCAAGCTTGGTGTACAGTTCCTTTTTCCTTTGCTTAAATAACAGGAAAGATATGGATGGAAATGGGAGCGTCTAGTCACAAAACAGCCTCCCACACTCAACGCAGGACCACGCGAGCCCTTGCCTCGTTATGAGCAGCGAATCTTCAGAATACGGACGGGCTTGACACAAAACTCTGAAGCACCCTATTCATTTAAACAATCGCCACCATTCAACTGTGTGCAGCCCCTGTCGGCCGCGTGTGTAGGAGCACCGGCGTTCGGGGGCCCGTACGGGAGCTTCGTGATGAGAGGGGGGAGGGGGGGGACGCCAAGAGCCTCTAATGACCATCCTATGGTATAAGGAGGATGCTCCACAGGGTGGGTCGTAGGGAACGGCCGTCCAAAACAGGCGTTTTTACCCCTGCCTATGAACTTCAGTTCTTGTTTAGTTGTTTTCATTTAGTCCTCCTCCCTGTATCTATGCATGCCCTGGAATATGCTGCGACCGAGTCTATAAACTTAAACCAGGAAAGGTCCGAAGTTTGTGACACACCCTCACCCTCGACCCACGCATGTTTTCCTCCCACACCTCTCCACCTCTGTCCTCCCTCAGCCTTAACCTCAGAAATTTTTGCGCGTTATTCCTCCCTCACCCTCACCTCACAGATTCAAGCTCTCATGAGGTCGGGATGAGAAAGCCCTCATGAGAGCTCACCCTTATTGGGGTGCGCCTGTCTGGTGCTGAGAAAGTAAAATACAGGTCTGTCGGGAACGCTTCTAACGGCAAGAGTAGAATGTTAAAACATAATGTAGTTCAAGCAAAAGCAACGCCACAATTTCTTTTCTCGGAAGTACCGCATAAACATGTGCCTGCAAAGTTATCTGCGTCGCAAAAGACTTAGACCCAAACAAAGCAGACAGTCGGGTCACACTCTTTTATGCTCTACAAAGCACGCAGCTGAGCTTTCTGTACCACTGTAAAAACTTTCAGTCAACCTGGAGAAAATCGATACAATACCCAAGTTTATGCAGGATGGAAGAAAAGAGTTTCCTCTATCCATGGCCCGGCGCAATTTTCTCCTTTTTATTGTATTTCCATACTTCTCTGTGCTGATACCATTACTTGTTATTCTTATTCGAACGACCCCCCCCCCCCCTCCCCACGTGAGAGAATCGCCTTTACATGCGTAATATAATTACATAACTTTTTCGAGCTGCAAAATATTGTTTCGCACGTTCTCCTATCTATCGCTCGTAATCCGAAGGAAGGATAGAGGACAGTGCGAAACCCACGTATATGAAGTCACGTGCCATTAATGAAGCCTTTTTTTCGCTGCGTGAACTTGCTTTCTTATCTCGACGGTTCGTAATGGCCGAATGCTTGTTAATGAACAAAGAATACTTTAACACAAGTTCCAAGTAAGAGATAAATGGTTCGAATAGTTCTCCAAGAATGAATGTAATTAGAGCAAAAGCGTTAGCAGTTAGGTACCCCGCAGTAGTAGCCTAAAGGCAGCATTTGCCTTGTATTTGTGGTGCACTAGGTGCTGCTCAAAAAACTCTTGTGTCCTCAGGGTCAGAGCAGCCCGCCAGCATGGGTTCGGCTATCTTAGGAGTAATAGACTATAATGGTTAAGAGCCGATCGCGGAAACTATCAGGCGATAATTTTTTTCATATCTGTCTTTTCAAGCCACAATATCATCGATATCTTCCAGACGGCACTACCCTCTTAACCCTTAATTGTAGTATGGTTGCTCTTTCAGCAGGCCATCACTATGGACGACGAACTAAATGAACCACTTTAAAGCAGCTAGACAGCAGGGACGTTTCAGTCGGTTGACGCTACGTATTTAACCATTCTTCATTAAAGTTTAAAATGTCGCTCTCGCGTGCAAATTATTTCAATCTCGAACTCAAGGTGATTAACTCTGGATGCTTTAAAATAAGTCATAATATATTTATTCACAATCTAGCTTCCGAAAGGTTTTTCACACATGTACTTCACCCGTTCAACTAAGGTGTGTAGTTTTTTTGTAAGTCACTGCCGAACACTTCTTTTGTTTCCTGGGTTAAGGCAGATTGAGTCATTGCTTAAACCTCTATGACAATATCATCGCCTTTGAAGGCTACGTCTGCTAGCTGATGTTCATCCTGGAGGCAGAACGTAAATGTCGTTTAGCCTTGAATCAAATCTTCGTGACGCAGCGTCAAAAAACAGACCTGGTGAGAACTGTCGCAGAAACGCAGACATGTGTGATCTTTTTTTGGCCTGCATTTTAAAGCAAAGCTTTTCTTGTAATGTATGTTCGTCGACATGAACAGCGTTGCACCTTAGGGGTATGATAAACCAGACAAAATGCAGCAAGAACGGCGCTCACTTTCGCGAAGGCACTGAAGTGTTTGCGATTATTTCTTTGTGATATCAGTCAGAACTTTCCCTACAGCGTTGCACGCAGTTGTCGTTAAAAGCTCTGTTTTTTATTTCTCCAAACTGCCTGAAAGCCTTTACCCGGGATACATTTACTGACAGAAGAATCTCAGAATTTCCACTTTATTAACCACTTTTTTCCAACACGCAGAAAACACATGCGCTCAAAATTGAATGTTCCGTCATGCAGGATGCAAGATCAAAACAAATATAGTGTGGCTGTGTTACTTGGATACTGAACTAGTGATCGTAATTTTTTTCTAAATCTAATCAAGGCCGGCAAATTGCCGTTTATGTGCCCTGTTTCACTGTTTTCCTTGGTTACATTTTTCTTCTTTATTTACCGCGCTCTAGCAAGGGCTCTTGAATCTTCTTAAGCGACGGAGAGCCACTACCAGAATTGCTAACGCTAGCTCTGGCTGAAAGCATCGATCTATAATGCAACTTTCAAGCCACGCTGAGGATAAATAAAACCAGCGAGGATAATGACCCGAATAACATGCATAACGTATGACTCCACTCATAATCTCATTTGCAATGCCCAGAAAGAACATGTAAAAGGAATGCGTGGGAGTGTACAAACGAACTTTCCATATCTCTATAAGTGAACGTGATGCTTACTTGCGAAGTCAATGACCGTTTCAATGAGGAAAGCATTATGGAAAGCTTACTTAGCCGCAGAAACGGCGTTGCAAAGTAAAGGGTTATTAATTTCTGTTGTTCCGCTTATTGGTCGAAGCATATTTTAATGCTCCCGGTCTTCTGAAGCGTAAGTACGCTTTCGTTTTCAGTGTTATACCAAATGAGTTTATGAGCATCAGCTTGTTGCGATAAAAAGTTCAGTTTGTATTCACTTTACATTGATATATAACTCCTAGCTCTTCCGAAGCAATTCTCCATGTGCACTGTAAGAATAATTGCTAAAAGTACAGGTGGGAAAGTATATGCCAAGGTTATTTCCGCCATGAGAAGAAGTTTTCGCTCAGTAGAAAAAGGTCGATTACAGAAAAGTCTAATTCTACAGACGTCATTTCTAGGCCCATGTTTTGTTTTTAAACATCACAACATGGCGTTTGCCAGAGACGTTTTACAAATGCACAATCTGCACTACAACGCCCTTATCGGCTTTTATTAATGAAGTAGGACGTCATTTACTAATTTTTGAGTATCTGGGTTAGCAAAACTCTGAAGAAAATTGTACATAAATTGAGGGAATGCCGACTCCAGGAAATCTGTATTAAATCCAGCATAAGACCAGCATAACCAATCACAATAATCCTACAGCGGCTAAAAGTAAACAAAAATGTATTTTTAAATCCAATGCGAACTAGAAAAGAAAATTAGCCACTGTATACGCTGAGTGGAGTGGGAGAGTGATGGCCTGGAGACACGCATGGGTTGATAGATGCACTGTGAGTAATAAATTTATATTAAAAAGTTTATTCACATTTAGTCATCACGGCAGCACCCCCAGCTGTTGCACGCACTTGCCGATACCAGCGCCACAGAAGCCTGCTTACGTCAGAGATGCGTGTTTGTTCATAAAAAAATCAATAGCAATTCACTCATTTGACTGAAAAGGTGTCACTCTCGGGACCTGGGTCGAATATAGAGCAGCGGAAGGCATATTTGTTGCTTCCGCAGCTTCATGTAGTCGCTCCTGCCAATGCTCAAGAAGCTAAAAGTTCGATCTTCGATAATATTGTTGGAAACAAACTGATGCGACATGTTCTTTCGTACTCCATTTCGCCTGCATCTACAGACATGTTTGAGGACTTCGAAGGAAAATTTGGGATGGGTTTCTTTTCCTGTGATTTTTTAAAAACACTACTATAAGTTGAAATGATCGATTGAGGCAAATACCTCTTGTACCTTACTATGTAAAAATGAATGTGGGTACACTCTTTTAGCACCTTGATGCTGAACAGCTGTGCAAATTTGAAGATGAGGACGTTTATATTTTCAGAGAAAAATTTTTGGAAAGAGCCTCATTTGAGACATGCCGTTTTTGATTATTTTAGTGACAGCTTCTTCACAATGCTGGTAAAAAAGCTGAAAATCTTTTTCACCTAAACTTTTCGAAACACAAAATATATTCATCATGTCATTCCTATCTTGATTCTAACGTCACTGCCAATTAGCCAGATTGAGCTCTGCGTGAAAACTTTGCCTTTGCCAAGATGGCGTTTACGATTTTTTCTTCTGAAATTTTAGTAGTTTCACAAAACAAAATTCTCTGTCGGCTTACTGATTATTGTACGCGCAGTATATAATATAGTCAATATATTTAACATTTTAAATATAAGGGCAGTTTGATTTGTCTTGCTATCATCCCTCAACATACTAAAACCGCAGAGAACCTTGCAAATATAAATTTCGATGCTCGATTGTTAAATAGGTGCACAGAGGCTTGGAAGGGGTGGTGAGGGTTGCTGCTGCTCTGTTCAGAGTTACATCGTTACCTGGGTTCTGACGGCAGAGATTTTGCACATATTTGTTGCACGGATGAAGCAGCCAAGAAAACAATCTAAGCTAGAAACTCTTGTGATATTTGAAAAGTATCTTGTAATTTGTTATCATTCTTAGTTCTCGATAGGCAACTACACCTAAGATAGTTCCCTTAAAGAGCCACATGCAGGCAAGCAATTTGCATAGCTTAGATACTTCCCTGTCGCTAAATCTAAACACCAAATTTCCCATCCACAACGGTGATCAAAAAGATCTCTACGTTCTGAAGGCATAAATTTAATGGACGTAGGAAAGAAATGAAAGTCAGGACAGTGAAGAAGCGTGGTGCGCACAATTTTTTTTCTGTTTTTACTTCACAAAATTGAGCAAACGATTCCACATCAGCAGAAAGGCCTCTGTGAATGCGTTCCAGTTGCGAAATATCTGGAGGATGCTCTTGCGCAATGCAATCAATAACTCTTTGTTCTGTTTGAAGAATTTTGGAAATCGGGCCTGCGAAAATGCAGCCTGCCATCGAAAAAGATGGTCTTGGGCGGAGCCAAATACATCGTGTGCTTTTCTCCTGTTGATGATTTCGATGTATTACTTTTACGTTACTTCGTTTACCTTTACTTCGCCGCTTTGCTTGTATTAGCGAACTATGTGCGTTCTGCAGAAATATATTGTTTCTATAGAGATATTTTTGCACACTGCTTCTTTCTGGTTCGCTCCACACGTTCCCGTTGTGAAAGAAGCAAATAAAGAAATGACTGCTCCAACCACGTGGATGACCTCGGGACGTGCAGAGGTTGTGTGTTTGCCTGGTACTCCATCTTGGAATGAAAACAAACTTGAAAGTGGAGTTCACTGCCCGCAAAGTTTGCTGTTGAGGGTGGAGAAGAGAACAACTAAGTCATTGCCCTCAGTCGCACTCACTATTTGGCTTGTAACGTTAAAGTGGAAGTTTATAACCTTATTCATCTGCATTACTCAAAATACCTCTTTGTTCTTTTTTTATTAAATAAAATCCTGTTGAAAGGATCTTTGACAAACAGCTTAAGGTAGGCAAATCATGTGCCTGCAAAACTCGCATGAGTGAGCCAAATGTAGCCTGTACCGAGTAAGACTTCGTCATTAAACAGGCATCCATATTAACAAACATTGAGCTTAGATTTAACACACACTAAAAAGTTCAGCGTCAAGTTCTTATTCCTTGTCTAATTGCAGCCAGAAAAACTGCCCTTGTTGGAATGGATTACTTTTACAAAAATGATCGCGGCTATTTACTGCGAGGTTATCAAATGATAAAAGAACAAGTTTGCACTGCTTTCAACAGCACTTTTTTTTCATACAGTTGCTTAAAAATATATTCGGGCTCCACAAAATTTTGTTTTTCTTTCTAGGGGGATCCAAACTAGCTAGTTTGCGAAGACGCAGAAGAGACGATTCCTATTTCTTGTGATGTACGTTTTTTGTCGAAATGAAAGCTTTAGCGGTTCTCGAAAAAATAATCACTAGCTTTTTCTGTGGGTACATTTGCTCATCAGTTATGAAATTGCAATTGAACACAATAAATGGTCATGCTACCTCGATTCCTGTCGTTATCTCGATAAGTTCATATACCACTAAGAGCTCGCCCCCTCCTCGAATAACTCCGTTCTTATAAAGTTTCTTACAAGAAGCACCGCACTCTGCAAGGTTTTGATGAGAGCGGTGGGATGCACAGAGACCCGCTCCCAGAACCCATCGCCGGATGCGGTCGACAGCTGGGGTCCGCCACCACCAGCTAACCCTAGAAAATCCTGGAAAATGGATGGTGCTGATAGCCCCAGTCGTTCTTGCTTACTGCCTATTCACATGAAGCTGAGCGCAGGCTTCCAGCATAGCATGGGCACCTCCTCCCAGCGAATGGATGCGTAGGAAGCCCACTAGTTTTCACGCGCTGGGGTGGTTCATCTTTTCCGGTATGGGGACCACCGCTGCGCGCCGGCAGCCCTCAGCCGTCGGAGAAGCCACTGCCACCGCTGACACATACCCTGTTCCCGCCGAACGTCTGCCCTGGCCGACTTTGGCGTGGCCGGCCCAGCCGCCTCCTCTCTGATGTCTCTTGTGGAGCAGCGGTTTTTCCCCAAGTTAGATGGCGTCATCTCGCGGGATTGCCTGCAGCTACCAGTTTGACGCCATCGCGGCAGCTAGAGGCAAGAGCAACCAAATGAATGCCCTAAATGCCCTAAACGCGTTGCCGAGCTGCATGGCCGCGTGATAGGGCTTCTTCAAAACGTGCCCACGATCACCAGGGTGATTAAACAGTTCTCGCGGGCCTTCTCGCCTAGCAGTACTGCTCGTCGGGTCACCCTTGGGTGTAATACCACCCTGTGTGAACTTGCAGCCCGGAGGTTAGGGAACCCTTCCATTTTCTCACCGCAGCTGTTGAGCGGCATTATCTGCTACCGTTGTTGGGTGCACCGCAGAACGCCGTGGTTCTTATCGACGATGTCTCCTCGACATCAAGGATGCCGTCATGGAGCCTCTGCCTTAGCCCATAACAAAGCCTGCCCAAACCATTCTCCACACGAATACCAGCCAAGATGGTCTCAGAGGAGTCCTGCAGGAACACAAGTCTGTCAACAAAACGGTCATGGCTTATGCCAGTCAACCCCTCAGACCTTAAACGGTGCCTGCAGTGTTCAAAGCTAGAATGCTTCACCGTTGTGTGGGCCGTCGAGATGTTTCGTCCCTACCTGTGCCAACGTCATTTACCAGAGTCACAGAATTCACCGCCCTGACCTGTCTGCAGCCCATCAAACATTTCAGTAAGAACACGAACTGGTACCTACAACGCCGAGTATCATTACACCAACATGCATTTGTGCGTCTCTGCACATCAAGATGCCAATTTCCTTTCTCGCAACTCTCTCTGTAAAGCCTTTGTCAGAGCTGAAGATTGCGCCAGCCCAAGACCCTACCTAGCTGCCCTAGTCCGATCTATCAGAGCCGATGTCGCGACTTGCAGTAACCAGCGGCGCCCATTCTACCTGTCGGAAGACAACCGCTTGTACCATGCGAAATGGCTCCGTGGATGACCTGCCCGGTGGTTGCCTGCGGTACCAAAAATATCGCTGCCCCAGATACCGCGCGGTTTGAACGATTCTCCCACAGCAAACTATCTGGGTTGCGGTAAGGCCTACGCAGGCGTATTGGAGGGCTTCTTGTGGCATTTTATGTTCAACGATGTCCTGGAGCACGGGCATCGTGTCAGTACCGTAAGCGGTCCACAAAAGCACGAAACCACGCCTGCAGGCTATTCCGCCTCCGAATTGCGAACTAGTTGGGCTATACCAGTCGGGATCGTCTCCCAAAAAGCGCGACAGCCACTGGTATGTTTTGTTAAATAATGGCCATTTTTCCAAGCACGTCGAAGCGTTTTCTGACTCCGACACGACCTTCCGTAAAACCGTGCTTGTGGACTGCCATTTGTTCCTTCGGCATGGAGTATCCCGACCCCTCACCACACACAGCGGGAGCTCCTTCATGTGTGACGAATTCGAGTGAGACCCAACCCTCCTCACACGTTACTCACCCTCTACTATGTCCGTCAAACCCCTTTAGTGGAAAAGCCTCGTGTATTGGGTTAGCCATACTATTATGAATGTACTTGCGCCCTATGCAACTCCACCCCAAACGAGCTGGGACAGCATGTCTCTGCTCAAACTTCCGCCGTGGACACCGCAAAACAGGTAACCACACATGTGACGCAGCTTTCAGTCATCCACAGCGGAACGTCCTTCATTGTACATTCTTCATTCTACAAAATGATTGCGTTTTTTCTGTGGCGCAAAGGCGCCTGGGTCAAAGAGCGCCATGGCAGGAGGTATTTTCCATCTTCACAAAGAGGGGGGGGGGGGGGGGGAGGGAAGGCGAAGATTCCGTTTTCAAGCATTTCACACTGAAAAGCAGAGCACCATGCTTCTACTGCTAGACACCCTGCTAGCCTTCCCTGTCCTATTGCGTCCCCACCTAACTTTTTCCGACGGCTTCGTCTTGGCCACTTCGAAGCCCACCCCAAGCTTCTCAAAGCTCATGAGCGTGCGGAAGCAACCATTGAGTCGGCTCAGCTTGCCCGGATAACGGGGGAATATCGTCAGTGTGGTGCACCCTGAATCTTCCCGGAGCATGTTTCTCATCTCAAGAGATATGTATCCAGCGCCCTTTCTGACGCCTCTACCGCTCCCCCCTCTCAGTGGAAAGTTGAAATGACGACGAAATTAGACCGTGCCGCGAGAATGCCGACTAAGTGCCGGCGTGAAATATGGAGGGCTGAAAAACGCTTACTGTCGAGGGTCACCTGTTCGTTGTTGTTGTTGTCCTCTAAATAATGGCGCGTACGCACTGCGGGGGATTGACCAAGACACAGGCGGTAACTGATTGGTGCACAAAATGTTAAACAAGAAAATAATGATGAGGAAAAAATAAAATAATAATGATAATAATAGTAATTAGGAAATAAATGAAAGAAATTCAGATGTGTAACTGAAATAAGCTAAAGAAATACTGTGAGATCGGTGACTGAAATAGAGAACGGGGCTAAATTTTCCATGTTTCGTTTTGTTCTCTAGTGCCTGCATCAGCTTCATCAATCTAGCTACCCTCACTGCACGATAAAGGCCTCTTCTATATCTCTACAATTAAGCCTGTGCAGTGCCAGGCACTGCCATGTTCTCGCAGAATTCTTAATCATATTTGTCCACCTAACAGTCTGTCACCTCCTGCTACGCTTGACTTCTCTTGAAAGTCAGTCCGTTACCATTAAGGGCCATTGGCTATCCTGCCTTCGCACGGCTTGTCCTCAAGAAGCTCACCTCTTGATTTCGAGTAGGATGTCATCCCGAATTTTGTTCCGGACCCATTTTCCTCGTCTCCTGTCTCCTAACGTTTCACCTTTCTAACGTTACACATAATAGTTTTGTTTCCATAGATCGCTTTGTTCTCCCCAATTTAAGTTGGGCCCTTTTTGCTAGCCTCGAGTTTTCTCTCGCATTTTCTTGAAGGATTTTGTTAAGCTGTATGCATGACATGCGAGTATCTGCCAGATGCGCTGCACTCCACTCTTCTATTTATTTCACTCTCGTGGCTCTGATTGGCGGTCACTATCTGCCCTAGTTAGGTACAATCCCTTAATCAACAGTTACGCTTTTCCAGTTGGAAGCCTTGGCGCTCTCAGTCAGCTAATCCCGACATTCTCAGAAAATAGAAGCGGTAAAAATCTCCGTATCTGGAAGTAATTTCAGGCGCTACATATAAAGTCGCCTAAATTCATCAAGAAATCGTGTGTGTGGGATCATTTGTAGAAATATCTGCATTTTTGACCAAATGTACGACGAGCTGGAAAGAAAAACGAGGCAGTGTGGCAGGCTAGGTCTAGAGGTTTTGCTCCCTCAGCTCGAAATGCACACAGTAGAGAAAGAAATAAACGAACAGAAACAAAAGAACAGAAACCAATAATTCAAACGTACAGCAGTTTCAAAGTTGGTCTACTTTTCAGCTCATTACGGTGGCGCTTAACTCCCATGCTTTACGTGCTAATTATTGATTTTATTCATTACTTTACATTTTCGGAAGGCAAGCGAGTTTGCCAGGGCCTTCTTTAGGCTCCCAGGAACCTGCTTTAAATTTCCTGTCAAGATAAGACTCTCGATATTTTTGTTGTGGCGTGCACGGTAGTTTGATTTCAATACGGTTACTTGCGGGCTATCATGCTTGTTAGCGCCGCTCAATAATGGGATATTAGAAAGATATTTAACTTGTCCTTGATAATATTAGATACTGTTCTGATGAGGGGTTTTGTTTGGCCGATGTATTCAAACCCATACGTTGAACACTAAAGCCGTAGACCAAATCTGACGAGTCTCCTTTAAGCTACATTGGTTTTGATTAAGAAGTCTAATGCCTGTGCTGGTGGCAGTAGTAAATCCGGTAGTTTGGGCGCAGCCCTGACAAAAAGATTTGCTTCAGGGTGCACTGTCCATGGTCAGAGGAATGCTCGTTGTTGAAGAAATTGGCATGTCCCGAAGATTTTTCTTTTCTGGTTATTTTTCTTTGTTGGTTGCTACATGCGGTGGGTCTGCTCAAAGAGATTTTGCTAATTTGCCTTTTGGTCGCATGTTGTGGTGTCATATTAGAATGGCCGAGACATTTGACACATAGGTGGAGTCTATTAAAAATAGGCTCTTGTGGCTAGATTTGCTGGGGATAATAGATCTGGTGAGAGTCAATTGTTGTTCAGTGTGCCGTCTCTATCTATGGCATCGTCTACGCTTTGCGTAGGGCAGAGCTGTGTGAACAGCGCGCATTTAGTTCAGCACAATGGGAGTTCATCTTTGCTCGAATGGTTGCGTCTAATTCGATGTGCTTGGCGGTAAGCGCTGATGCTTTTGTGCTGTCTCAGGTTATCACTCCGTTTATCCTTCATTCAGCGATTAATCAATCACTAATTCGTAGAATGTACCTTGAACAAACGAAAACAGATTATGGCTAACTGATTTGTGAAATATACAATGCTCTTCAAATGTTCCCGTTCCACAGGGTCTGCTTTTGAGCAATATAACCTCGAACATATGATTCAAATAAAGCTGTCAATGTTCTTGAGACTCATACTCCTATCCTCTGCAAAGATTCTCAGCTACGAGCTTTTCCTAAATGCAGGACTATAATGCTCAAAAGCAGAACATGCACCCTCGGAACTTTGGAGAAACCCTGTTTTCCACAAAGAGGAAACAATAACCGACCATAAATTAATACAAATTATCTAGCAAACGATAGGCAGACTACTCAAAGCCATGAAAATCGACGAGCACAGAGCTCGTTCTTCTTTGCCACTCACTCAGCTGGCCTGAAAGATTTATTTGCACCACAATAGAAGTATTAATTGTAACGTCACAAAATAGTCTACTACAAACGTTTGATTGATGATACTTGCCTATTTTTTCCACAATGTGAAACAGCGCTCGCAATTTTCATTCAAGCGCCCAACTCTGCTCACCCGTCCAACTCATTTTCGCACCCCTGCTCACAATACACAATTACTCTGGGATATTTCAGATTAGACATGACCGCTCAATATGTATGACATCAAGTGCTGTTAATATTTCGTTTATTTCGGCGAGCCTTCTTCTTAATGCTGTGTACTGCTTTTTTTACGTATGGAATGTCACGATTGCACGATTGGCTGCCAATCACTGCGCAGAAAACATGTTTCGAATAATTGCGACCACGTGCCGTTTCTAAACATGCAAATAAATATCTGTACTCATGTGGCAACTTTCCGTCTTCATAAAAACACGAACGCTGCCGACGGGCTAAAATTTGCTTACGCTACTCACCAGCCGAATGCTATAGCTAAGAAGCGACCAGGAGAGGTCATCATAAAAAATAGGCGGAAGCAAAGGGATTTTAAACCAGGCTCCTAAACCAGAATAATACCGGCTGGACAGGTCTTCCGAGAGACCGCTTCGTAATAAAGATGGAGCGTATTTCAATAACGATCAATAACACATAGCCAATCTCCAGGAAGTACGCAAAGTCCGTTGAGAAAATATTGAACGATCATTGCTGATCTTTTATTTTTTGAGACGCGAACATCGAGACGAGACTTAAAAGCAGCGTAGTTAAATCAAGGGCTACATCTTTTTTCATACTATTATGTGATATTTCTTGTGACGCCGATATATTGAAGTACTTCTAAAAAATTTGAAGAGAAAGAAATATCCGTGTGTGTGTGTGTGAGTTAGAGAGAAGCAATCAGTCAATTGAAACTAAAGGCAGCATATGCGATTGCTGAAAAGCACTCTGGGGAGAAGCATTCCCCTTTATTTTTTGGGGTTTCAGTAACAGTTGGCATCCTTTATCGCCTCACAGCCCTACTGTTGTTATATATATATATATATATATATATATATATATATATATATATATATATGAAAGAAGCCAACAGCCACAGAAACCAAGGGCCACAGGGGATTTTTAATCTATTTATTTATTTTGTGGTGTTGATCCCACCGGCGGCAGTGGTTGTTTTTTCTTCTGCTTTTCTAATCAGTTAGCTTTAAGCGATAACATGTTCAGTAATATTCTAAATTGATCAACACCACAAAATAAATAAATAGATTAAAAATCCCCTGTGCCCCTTGGTTTCTGTGGCTGTTGGCTTCTTTCATATTTATAACGAGCCCCTCATACCCCTTCCCTTGTTTGCTTAATTGCTTAGCGAGGGCCTCGGTTCTGGCAGCCTTGACGCCATAAAAAGCATAAAGAGGGTTCTCACGCAGCTTCCACCCTCTCCGTTCGATGACGTTCTACGTCACACCTGCGGTATCTCAGGACGTTCTACGTCCGCCGCTTATGAACGTGGGTGGCGCTGATGAACACTCTCAAGGTTAGGTTACTTGTAAACATAAATACCCCCGAAAGCAGATGATTTGACAACCGTCGCCGTAGCTCAGAGGTAGAGCACCGGACGCGTAATTCGGAGGTCGTGGGTTCGGATCCCACCGGCGGCAGTGGTTGTTTTTTCTTCTGCTTTTCTAATCAGTTAGCTTTAAGCGATAACATGTTCAGTAATATTCTAAATTGATCAACACCACAAAATAAATAAATAGATTAAAAATCCCCTGTGCCCCTTGGTTTCTGTGGCTGTTGGCTTCTTTCATATTTATAACGAGCCTCTCATACCCCTTCCCTTGTTTGCTTAATTGCTTAGCGAGGGCCTCGGTTCTGGTAGCCTTGACGCCATAAAAAGCATAAAGAGGGTTCTCACGCAGCTTCCGCCCTCTCCGTTCGATGACGTTCTACGTCACACCTGCGGTATCTCAGGACGTTCTACGTCCGCCGCTTATGAACGTGGGTGGCGCTGATGAACACTCTCAAGGTTAGGTTACTTGTAAACATAAATACCCCCGAAAGCAGATGATTTGACAACCGTCGCCGTAGCTCAGAGGTAGAGCACCGGACGCGTAATTCGGAGGTCGTGGGTTCGGATCCCACCGGCGGCAGTGGTTGTTTTTTCTTCTGCTTTTCTAATCAGTTAGCTTTAAGCGATAACATGTTCAGTAATATTCTAAATTGATCAACACCACAAAATAAATAAATAGATTAAAAATCCCCTGTGCCCCTTGGTTTCTGTGGCTGTTGGCTTCTTTCATATTTATAACGAGCCCCTCATACCCCTTCCCTTGTTTGCTTAATTGCTTAGCGAGGGCCTCGGTTCTGGCAGCCTTGACGCCATAAAAAGCATAAAGAGGGTTCTCACGCAGCTTCCACCCTCTCCGTTCGATGACGTTCTACGTCACACCTGCGGTATCTCAGGACGTTCTACGTCCGCCGCTTATGAACGTGGGTGGCGCTGATGAACACTCTCAAGGTTAGGTTACTTGTAAACATAAATACCCCCGAAAGCAGATGATTTGACAACCGTCGCCGTAGCTCAGAGGTAGAGCACCGGACGCGTAATTCGGAGGTCGTGGGTTCGGATCCCACCGGCGGCAGTGGTTGTTTTTTCTTCTGCTTTTCTAATCAGTTAGCTTTAAGCGATAACATGTTCAGTAATATTCTAAATTGATCAACACCACAAAATAAATAAATAGATTAAAAATCCCCTGTGCCCCTTGGTTTCTGTGGCTGTTGGCTTCTTTCATATTTATAACGAGCCCCTCATACCCCTTCCCTTATATATATATATATATATATATATATATATATATATATATATATATATGATGGAAGGATGATGTGGTGGAAGATGTGCTGACAGGCAACGGGTTGGGAGCGGCAAAGGGGAAAGAGGGAACAACAATACCTTTCCTTTTCTGTGCTAGTACTAGGTGAGTAAGTGGCAGGGAAGCCGTTATATGTCGTTGTGATGGCTGGTGGTGTCCGGGGGAAGAAGGGAAACCGGTTTTTCGGCCTATAGAGTGACGTAAAAAGCACGAAACCCGTGTACCTCAGCTGCAACCAAGTGGGAGGGAGAGTACCACGCCTGCTCCAGCCTACTGGAGAGGGAGCAACCTATTTCATGGCAGCTGCAGACAAGTGGAAAGACAGAAACAGCGCCTTGACAGCTGCCTCTTACAATGCCTATAAACCATCCTAAGAAACCTATGCGAAGAGTCCATATGTTTGTGCTTGGGCACCTACGTCGCATTTAGTTTAATGAAGTAAATCAAACGTTCATTCTAGTGCGAAAGCACTGCTCTACGGTTTGTGAGACGCATGGACTTGACGGTTACCTTGGGCAATTCATAAATAAAATATATATTGCCGCGCGAGGGATTCCAACTGACTGCGGCGGAAACAGATCAGCTTCGCTGGCCACTGCGCAAGAGCACTAGGCTATCGTCGCAGTCGCACACGCCTCGTGTTAAACTGCAAAGCACTCCCACACCGGGCATTGCATATATTCCTTTTGATCAACGAATACTACTATCTAAATAATATTCCCGCATTGAGCGATGTGGTGGTATTTACAGAGGGCTGCGCACAGTATGCGTTGGCGTGGAAAATGTTATGGCTGACACGCGCCGCTACAGCAATACGCGTTAGCGTTGACAATATTGC
The DNA here is from genome assembly GCF_055824585.1 of Amblyomma mixtum. Taxonomy (NCBI): domain Eukaryota; kingdom Metazoa; phylum Arthropoda; class Arachnida; order Ixodida; family Ixodidae; genus Amblyomma; species Amblyomma mixtum. The sequence continues at coordinate 259,850,011 of NC_143012.1, read as the reverse complement.
TGCAGAAACGCGACACTGGAGCATAGGCCGCCGGCGTACATTGGGTAAATTGGCACTGAGGATTAAAAAGTTGTAGACGCTCTTAACTATGTCGCTTGGTGAGTGGGCGGCTCAGTCGTGCGTTTCAGGTACGTAGCGCTGCTGTCAACGTGCAGAAAACATCACTTTCACAGAATGTTTCGTGTTTAGCTACGCTAAACTATCATTTGTTTTTTTTTTTCTTATCGCTGTACTTTATGTTTCATCCCAACGCTATCGCAGTAGTTGCAGACTCTTGGTCAGGCAGCCTGCTATATTGTATGCAATGGGATCTGAACTTTGATTTTGCTGGTTCTGAATGGAATGATTAGAGGGAAGCGGGAAATTGAGGTTTGGCTTTTGATAGGAAATGAACTAAAAAATAGAAGCTGATAGACTCTGCTCCTCTAACGGTGAGGTATAAACCCAGCAACGCCCGAAAGTCAGTTTCTATTTAGAACACATCCGAACACTGCCTGCCAAAGCAAAATACTGGCGCTCCTGTCTAATCCGCGTTACTCTTCGACTATGCCCGGACAAAATGCAATCGTGCGGCGGCGTGTTTTGTTGCCTTATGTTCATATGTTTCAACGGGTCGCTGAGTAAATTACAGTAGGGTGTATACTCAGACAAAGAAAAAGCCAAAAAAAGCAAATGCACAAAAGTAAGGTTGGAAAGCAAATGAACTATCACGCATTCGTATCGTCAATTAGGCCTTCCTTGCCATTGACCAGAGGTAGATACCAAGTGATCCAGCGCTTGTCCTGTGTTTTTCTTCCCTTCCGTATTCGTTGTTCGCGCTATTAATTTTGATCATTGTGTACTTTAAGCGAAACCTTCTCCATCGATCAAGTGTCCTCCGCGACAGTGTCCAAAGGCATCAAGAAGGCTTGGCTGGACTGCATTCTGGAGCCGCCGCTGTGTAAGATAGTGTGCGCTTCATGTTTGTAGTTTCTGCTATTAACGTAAACAATTCTATCAGCGTTTCGCCAGGTTAGGACCTCTAGCTCAATGTTTCTTTCTCCTAGCATAGCAAACACAGTTGTAGGAAAAAATTTCGCATGAACCTCCCCTACTGGAAAAAACCGCATATATGGACTCCATACAATACGGATTTCCATATATACGCACTTATTGGAATACGGAATTCCATATCATACGGAAATAATATGGACTTCCGCATTATATGGAGAGCCTTATATGATACGGAATCCTTACGACTTCGTATTATACGGACTGTACGGAATTCTCTGCTGAACCGTATGATGCAGAAATGATACGGAATAAGCCGCCATGGTGCCGCAGTAGTTATGGCACTCGCCAGCTTACTTGAAGGATGCGGGTTCGATCCCAGCTGCAGTGGTCGCGTTTTGATGAAGGCAAAGTTGTGGAGACCCATCATGCAATATATCAAAATGTTACAGAACCCCAGGTGGCCGAAATTTCTGGAGCCCTTCACTATATGGCATCCCACATAGCAAGAGTCACTTCTCTGTGCTTTCCATGCAAAAATAATAGAGAAATGCATTTAATCAAGAAAAGCAACTGGTGCACAATTATTAAAACATATTGCATAATTACACTGTTGCAATAAGCACACATTGTGACTTGTACTATGAACAATGTCAATGTCATTTGCTTATGAAATGCTTGTTTTTTAAATGTGTTGCATTTTCAAAACCATAATCTCGCACTTTTGGTTTTGAAAACGAATGTTCAGGAAACACAGGAGCCAATATGAAGTGAAGATGAGAAAAAAAAGCTTTACTTTTTCACCGTTTCAATACCTTCAGCATATCAGCCAGGTGCCTGTTCACACTGGCACGTCTCTTCGTGCTAGGGATGTCACTTGGGTGATTCCCAAGATGTTGTTCAAAAGCACCTGAAAAAAATAAAATAAAAGGAGAGACAAAAAGTAGTTTTGGGGCAATATCTCCAACTCTAAAAGCACGTTCAATGCTTGGAAAGAACAATTTACACCTAAAATGCTTTCAGGCTAATTTAATTGCGCACCTCTGTCAGCCAACCATCAACCTCCCTAGTGTCAACTAATGAGGCAAGTCAGGCAGTAGAACTACTCCAGCAGTACTTCCAGCAAGAGGGTTGCTCAGAGCACATGTGCAGCCTAACCATGATGAATGACTATTTGGTGAAGCGGTGGCATACCAACCTAAAGCAAACTCTACCTTGCACAGCTTTTTTGGGGGGGTCACAACCCTTAAATGAAACTGCCAATAAATGAAACAGTTTTCCTTGTCCCCATCGAGTTTTGTTTAAAGGGAGTCCACTGTAGTGCCCACTGGAGAGCATGTGAAAACTAATCTGCTATACAGATCTGGAGGCACATTTTCAAGTGGTTGACTTGGTGAAACAGCTATCACTGGCACACATCGCTACAAGGTAGCCACTCCTAGTCAGTGAACCTGAGAGCCAACCACTCTAGCACATGACCCCTGGTTGAAAACATATGAGTGGTGTTGTGCACACCACAGGTGCTGTGCCTTCTGACACACCATGTTGCCGTATCACTGGAGCATACTCCAAACGAGCTACATGCAGTTCAGTTGAGCAATTTGAACATGCTGCCGATACTTTGCACTAACCCAAAACCACATTATGATTCATGTTTGCCATGTCAGCAATAAAGCTTATCCACCAACCAGGTTTGCCTTGCATACAAAGCTACTGTGCTTGCAACTCACAAACCACACAAACGCAGCAGCCTGAGCAGTGCGCACAAACATCACAGTGCACTACTCAATTTCAGGTCATGCAATATGGGCACAATACAATTCAGCCCTTTTGCCATACCCACAGTTTGCACATCCACCTGCAAGTCTAATTCAAGAAAACTAAGCTTAATTATGACAGAAAAGCACGCACTTTTCAGAGCATCAAGCTTCATTGGTGTCAGTGCCTTCTTTTCGGTGGTCTCAGGGCCGCCCTCTTTATGCAGGTAGCGGCGGCAAGGGGCTCCAGTGACGCTCCTGTTGTACAGGTTCTGGATGCCCCAAATTGCCTTCGCTGCTTCCCGCACAAAGAGGCTATCCTTCGGTTGGTCCATGAGGTGCTGCCACTTGTCAGACGGGATCTGGACACCAGGCCCAATAAGTACCTGCATGGCCAAAGAAAAGAGTGCTATGTGCAGTAACTCCCCAATGCCGACATGTTTCACCTGAATCAAGAGATTAGATGACAGAAATGATACTTCCAAATCAGACATTTTGCATCTACATGATGAAGCTGCAGTTTGAAACTTTATGAAAGCACCCCTGTAGTACACCATGTACACCCTACGGGTGTTCCCATGTCATCTAGACATTAGAACACAAATAGCAGAAGCACGCATAAAAGTAAATGCCGCTTGTACCCCTAGCAGTGTTCTTCCTTAGCAACATTAAGTTCCCAAATATCATTTACACTTTAAGACACCAAGACCTCAGACACATGAGGGATAATTATAGCATATATGCTCACGAAATAATACTTGAAGTTTTAGTAATTTGGTACCACTCAAGATGCTATACATTTGCAAAAAGCTGCAAAAAGAATGCAGCATAAAACACAAGGCTACCCTTTAAGGACGCAATTCAAAACATGGAAAATATGCAAGGCCTAAGTAATTATGTACCATGCAATGCGAGAAACTGGCAAAAAGATGTGATAGCTAGGTATACCATCAGTGCCTAAAACAGGCATAAAAACTACCAATTTTTTATTCCCTACAGGATATTAAAGGAATGAAACATCGGTACATTTCACCATGTGTCACTGTTAACTACCTAAAAAATATTCAATGGCCATTACACTCATTCCAGGAGAATACTGGAAGGGAAAACATTTTTTTTTCCAAGTGCACTGTAAAATCTTTGTAAAAAGAATACTTTACCAGGATTCGCTTTTTTTGGATTGAGATACTAATTGCAGACTGGTGCGGCCCTTGACCTAGGCATGATTATCCAACTACTATCAATAAACTCTTGGCCCAAAACAGAAAACATTGTCTTGCGTACATCAATACTCCATAAGCACCTTGAGTTTGATGTTACAAAGCAAGAGCTTCCTTGTTTGCCAAGCCAAAAAATTTATCTAGACTGCATTCTTCAATGTACAAGCCGACCCCAGGTATATCGATCCTGCGTCTTTTGAGTCAGCAGCTGAGCACCATAACTATTGAGCCAGCACGGTGGCTGTTTTATCATCATCATTTATTTTACCCTTAAAGGCCTCTGTTGAGGCATTACATAAGGGGGTGGGGGGACAAAGCAAATACATTTTAAGCAAATAATTTTAAAATAAACTAAAAGCTTAATACATTCTTGTACACTAAACCACAACGCGCTCCGATTAATGGCCATTTCAGCCCACAGTGTTAGACACTCCTCACTTGAAATGCACAAAACCGCAGCGCATTTTTCATCCGATATACTTACTACAATGCAAACTGTTTTTGGCAATTTTTTGGCGGGGGACTTAAGTCAACATTCGAATTTGATTGGAGATTTTTCTATTTTGCATCTCCATTAACGAGGTTTTACTGTACACAATGGTGGATGGCATGGAGAACGCACTTTGTACAGCACTAAACATCACTGAACTTTCAGTACAGATATGCATGACCCGAATGAAGAGAGGCGCTCAGATATTGCAAGCGGCTTCGCCAACTCTAGTGTGCTTCCTTTTGTTCCCCATTAACTCTGTTCGCAAACAACACATAACACGCATAACTCAGAAAATGTGTCAAATGAGAGTTCTGCAATGTTAAAAAACATGAAAATACAACACTACCCTAAAAGCTTTTTAAACACCATAATATCCCTATGTAAACTGAAAAAGCAACACCATCTATATGTAATGGTAATCACACGTACGTGGAGCTTAGTTGAAGAATAAGGTAAAAATCATGAAATTTTACGAAATATAGTGGCGAACTGCAATCTCAATTCATACCTGATTGACGCACACATTGGACACCTGGTTGGTAGTGGCACTGCAGGATGCCATTTCTGCAGGTTGCAGTGCCTTCAGCAAGAAAAATAGTATAACATGGATTAAATGTCACTGCAGTCATACAGATGTACTATCAGGAGCATAAGTGTGCGCTTCACACAGAAAGCAGCGGAGCAAGGCAAACGTGCACTGCACTGCCATCTACGGAGAGCATCTTGGATCGAGGCAGCCAATCGGATGCTCTTTCTCATCTGCAGGCATGTCGCTCGGCTAATTTCAACATGACATGCTAAGGCTAGCCAGGATCGGTGCTACATTAATCAAGTGAGAAAGCTAAAACAAAAAAGAAAGTCACATGCTGTTCCTATTCATCTAGCCGGAAGGCTGCGCCGAGATAGTAATGGTACCACTCATTGTCATCAAAATAAATAAATAAATAAAAAATTCCCTGTGTCCCTTGGTTTCTGTGGCTGTTGGCTTCTCTCATATTTATAACGAGCCCCTCATTCCCCTTTCCTTGTCTGATTAATTGCCTAACGAGGGCCTCGGTTCTGGCAGCCTTGATGCCTTAGGAAGCATAAGAGGGTTCTCACAAAGCTTCCACCCTCGCCGTTCGATGACGTCCTACGTCACATCAGCGGTAACTCAGGACGTGCTACGTCCGCCGCTTAAGAACGTGGATGGCACTGGTGAACACTCCCAAGGTTAGGTTATTTGTAAACATAAATACCCCCGAAAGCTGAAGGTTTGACAGCTGTCGCCGTAGCTCAGTGGTAGAGCCCCGGACGCGTAATTCGGAGGTCGTGGGTTCGGATCCCACCGGCGGCATGTGGTTGTTTTTTCTTCTGCTTTCCTAATCAATTAGCTTTAAGCGATAACATATTCAGTAATATTCTATATCGAACAACAGCACAAAATAAATAAATAAATAAATAAAAAATTCCCTGTGTCCCTTGGTTTCTGTGGCTGTTGGCTTCTCTCATCGTTGTGAATTAAGTTCTAAATATGAACTGTTTCTGCAACAAGTCAGCCACGCACACACAACCATTTTATTGTATTGTGCCATGGTGCACAATGGCCCACACATCATTCCTCAAGTGTGCAACACAAAATGAAGAGGGCCACAGGATTGCTACTGCTGCGGCACCATCAGGCATTTTGACGAGCTGGAGCAAGCTGACTGATTATGTGAAGGGCATTTATGGACTCTTTGGAGGTGAATTAAAATATATTTTGAGCACTGCTCACATCCAAACTTGGCCATAAGCTTTGTATAGCCTCAAAAGTTGGTGTCTCAATCCCTCCAAGCTGGGAAATAGCTGTTAACAGTAAAATCATAAACGCAATGAGAAATTCTCTAAACAAACTCAATTCACACCTGAACGGTATCTATGCCGAAGGCAGGGTCTACATCCAGGCGGCTTTGAGGCGTGTCCACTGACAGTTTCCCATTCTGGAATGGAATGAAAATAATAATCATCATCAGCAGCAGCCAACTACACCCACTGCAAGGCAAAGGCCTCTCCCATATCTCTCGAATTAATCTACTCCTGTGCTGGCTATGGCGATTTTGTACAAGCAACTTAATTTTATCTACCCACCTAACGTTCTGCTGCCCCCTGCAATGCTTCCCTTCTCTCGGAATCCAGTCAGTTAGCTTAGTAGCCACCGATTACGTATCTTTCCTTTGCATTTACATGCCCTGTGCATGCACATTTCCCGATTTCGACTTAGATGTCTTTAACTTCATTTGTTCCCTGACCCACTCTGTTCTTGTCTCCTACCGTTACAACTATCTTTTTTCTTTCCATAGCTCTCTGATCCGGATCATAAAAAAGAAATGGTTTTGGTTTGGGTTTGGGAAATGGTAAGGGTTTGATGTCCCAAAGCGACTCAGGCTATGAGAGACGCCGTAGTGGAGGGCTCCGGAAATTTCGACCACCTGGAGTTCTTTAACGTGCACTGACATCACACAGCACCCGGGGCTCTAGCATTGCGCCTCCATAGAAATGCGATCGCCACGGCCGGATTCAAACCTGTGTCTTTCAGGTCAGCAGCCGAACGCCATAACCACTGAGCCACCGCAGCGGCTTACGAGAGGGAAATAACTCTAAGGTTAAGAATGGGGTGGAGCGCATATGGCAGGTTCTCTCAGATCATGAATGGCAGTTTACCAATATCCCTCATCAGAAAAGTATACAACAGCTGTATCTTAACGGTAATCACCTATGGGGCAGCAACACGGAGGCTAACGAAAAGGGTTCAGCTTAGATTAAGGGCAACACAGCAAGTTATGGAAAAAAAATTTCTAGGTGTAACGCTAAGAGACCGGAAGAGGGCAGGGCAGGTGAGGGAGTGACGGGTTAATGACATCCTAGTCAAAATTAAGAAATGGGATTCCGCTGTGTATGTTATGGGAGGGCACGATAACCGCTGGTCCTTAAGGGTAAAGGAATAAATTCCAGGAGAAGGCAATACTAGCAGAGGGCAGCAGAAAGTTAGGTGGGCAGATGAGATTGGAAGCTTGAGGGGATACGATGGCCGCAACTGACAAAGGACAGGGTTAATTGGAGAGACATGGGAGAGGCCTTTGCCCTGCAGTGGGCGTAGTCATGCTGATGACGAGCTCACTGCGTTGTGCTGAATTCAAGCTGAATCCTTTTCGTTAGCTCCATGTTTCTGCCCCAAAGGTGAGTACTGGTAAGATACAACTGTTATGTACTTTTCTCTTGAGGGATACATGAAAACTGTAATTCATATTCTAAAAGTACCTGCCAAATGCATTCCACCCTAGTCTTATTCTAGTTATTTCACTTTTGTGGTTCATGTATGAGATAACTACCTCCCCTAAGTAAACAGTATGAACAACATGAGCAAACAATACAAAAGCTTGAGAAAATGCTTCATCAGTTAGCACCAACAAAAACCTTTTTACGGCAGCACAAGCCCAGCAAATCCAAGACATGCCTGCTTCAGCATGCTCCAACAGTGTTTATAGACCATTACCGCAATCAATCAGTGCTAGCCCATTGTTTCAACTCCAAAAAATTTGCTAGCTGCTGTAGTGTGTTGTCACTTGGCTCCTGCTTGTACTGGGCAAACTAGCAACTAGAGTTGTGAACAAAACTTATTTCTGAGTAAAGGTTTGGCGCAATCAAGAGAGGTACTGTGACGTCTGTAAATGAGAAAGTTGGTTCGAAAATCTGAGGCCTCTTGGACATTTGGAGAGAGTTGGCATTAATTGAATAGTGACATCTGGTAAAGAAACAGCTTGACATTTTGGTAAGTGGCTGCGAAACAAAAGCAATATAATACTTTCTTCTACCTCAGAAACATATTCTCATACAAAAGGTGGCTATATAGCTTCAAATAACAATGTAAGACCTACCTCATCTGCCTGTAACAGTGGTGACTCAGCCACGGCTGTCTGCAGGCACTGCCCTTCTGTCAAAGTAGCCTCGGTTCGGCCAGACCAATTCTCATTCTCACACATACCCATCTCACTAGTTTCAGTGACTAATTCAAGATCTGAGATGGGTTTATTCGGCTCAACAGCCCTAAGCACCAACGTGCCACTTGTAGCTTGGTCTATCCCAAACAGCCTGCGCTTGACAGCATCTTCTGGCGCTGCTCCCTACAAAAATAGAGTAGGAGGAGGTAATTAGGCATATGCATCTTGGCCCCACTGTTCAGGAATGCCCATACCTCTCGCTGTTCTTGAGAGCATCTGCACATCCTACGGAATGTGCTCATATCCTGCCGGATGCTTTCTGCACAGCAAAGACAAAAGAATGTCAAATGATTACTTGGTCACAGCTTGCTAGCACCCCAAAACTGCATATGGGCTATGAGAGACACTGCTGTGTAGGGTTCCAAATTAATTAAGCCATGAAGGGTTCTTTAAAGCATATCTATCGAAACACAGCCGCTGTGGATGTGATGCCAATAAGCAACTGACACTTGCAAGCAAATTTTATGCACTGCATGGGACTCAAGTCAGACCTGTACGCATCATATATATTTTGTGGCACAAGTCGCTTACAGCGGAGAGGAAGCTATGCATGCTAGGCAACAGCTTCCAGGCTTGTCCGGCTGGCTAGTGAGTGCAAGAGCAGCGTACTTGTGGAAGACACTGCCTTGTGCCGGTAGCTTATACTTCGTGGTGCATAACTTAGGAAGCGAGATGGCAGCACATTCTTTTTTCCATTGAACAGTAGCCTACTTTACTTTATATAGGTTACCTACAATGAAAAAGACGTTTGGAGCTAGAAAGCAATCAAGCAATTTTTAAATCCAGATCTCTCCACAAAACTGAAAACATGAAAAAAAAATTGATATAAGCTTGAACACCTAAAGGGGCATGGTAATGCAACTATTGTGATTCAATTCCCAAAGATCTACAAGAGGATGGGTAGTGCAGCAAACAATGAAGAGCACATTTTTTTATGACCTTATATTAATCTCAATTTACTCTCTCCTAATGACCTACAATACTGCTCTCGCCTTCCCTAGGGTTAACGTGTACAACCATGCATTTGGCTTTCTTTATTTTCTCAGAGAGGTCACTGCAAACACAACTCTACACACTGTTTACTACATATAATCAAGTTCTCAACACAGCTACAGATCCACTTGACAAATAGTCTTACAACTAGATAGAGGTTGGACTTTGTTTTTATTTTTTTTAAATTGACCAGACTTTTGCAATGCTTACTTCAGTGCGCAATTCTCATTTTTTTTTCAGCAAATATAGTTTTTATTTGCAGGAACTTTTTTTTCCCCAGGGATAAAGTCACAGTATATTTTAACCATTTTTTCAGCACTGGCATAAATTTACCTGCAATTAACGCACATATCATCGTACATACAGCTGTGCTTGTCGCAGAGATCTCCATTTAAAATACCAGCAAAAGTCAAATGACAGAACCATCAGACAAACACAAACTGGGCTGTCACTAGAAAAGTGGCAAACTGGGCTCTCATGTTATCCTTAGGCCATTGCTCTCAGCTGACAAAGAGGGTGACAAATCACATGGTCCAAGTGTTGACTGCAGTGATGAAACTGCTGTTGAACCATTGAGGTAGACAGAAAATGGTACTTTTTCATGAAGCTTGCTCAAGACCCTCAAACATGGCGTGGACAAGCCCACTTAACCAAGCAACAGCCTTTATATGCTATGGCACTGAACAGCACTAGCCTAGACGTTTGGCGAAGAGAGGAGCCTCCTGATTTGTAGAGGCATGTAAGGCAGCGAAACAATGCCCAAAAATGCACAACTGCACCCAATAGCAACACCACCCCACCATGCCCTTGGTTTTAATACCTTTTTATTTTCTCCTTTGAGTGTAACTTCTACTCAATGGCCAGCAAGCTGCAGCATACATGTCAAGAATACTAACGTTTTTTGGTTAAAAGTGAATTGCAAAAAATCATTTTGATATAAGTCCAACCTCTACCCATAACCAAAAACACGAAATGCAGCAGCGCTGCTCATGTTTTTAATACCTGTACAGCTTACTGAGTTATGGATGCAACTGATTTAGATTAACTACATTAGCAAAAACCAGTAATGCACCATACTGCGTTACCAATACAGCTTACAGTTCCTCTCCCAGAAAGTATTGATGATGAGGTTTTGTACTGCAAGGGCATCTGTGGCCAAAGAGTGCCAAGACATGGTGTTTTCAGCTACCAAATGCAGGGTCAAAGATTTATTTCCCCAGCATATCACCCAAAGCACATCGAATACCAGGCCAGGGAGAGCTTGCATCGAATGTATCACTGGTAGATACCTGGGGGCACTGGGGATCAAATCCCACATTTCCTACATGTCCCCTCCTGGAAAGTAACATTACAGACAATAGGCACGCACAAATAGGTGAGGAGACATCAGCGTCCCCTTATAGGCATGTGGAGGAGGGAGGAACAAATATTGTTGCATTTTCTTCTGTTTCTCCCACAAGGCAGGCACTGAAATGTGCTGTTGGTGCCGCCCCCTTCCCTTTTGGAAACACTTGTGTACATAATTTACCATTAAGGATGCAAAACAATGACACATGCAGGTGGTGCAACACTATGTGTTAATGTCTTACCCATTCCTTTAATGACTTCCTGTTGAAGGTTGTCGTTTCTGTGGCGCTCCTGTGCAAGCTTTTTTTTTAACACAAGAACTTCATTCTGAAGTTTCTTTACGATTTTTCCTTTTGGAGAAAGGGTTTCTCCGCATTCCTCTTCAGATGAATTGCTCTCGACAGCACTTTCCCTGAGCCTTTTTCTTTTTGCGATTTTCTTGCGGGTATTCCTTTCTTTTTGGCTCAGCTCCCGCTGAAATTCATGACAAATGAAGACAAAAATGCCACATTAAAATTAACACCTATAAAACTCAAGAACTAAGCGGCTTTTCCGTGCCAAAGGATCCCCTTCCAGCCAGCGGTGCTGGCTGATTCTCATGAACCTGCTAGTGTGACAGTGCAGGGAGCAGCAGACTGCCACTTCGTGCACTGCTCCCTGCACTGTCACATTAGCAGGTTCATGAGAATCAGCCAGCACCGCTGGCTGGAAGGGGATCCTTTGGCACGGAAAAGCCGCTTAGTTCTTGAGTTGTATCCGACTACAGTTGTTTAAGATTGCAGATCAGGTTGCACATTTTCGTTAACTGCTGAAATTATTATTAAAAACTGTGCCAACTGTATTACCTAAAATTTGTCTTCAGATCTAGGTAAAAAATTGGTTTTTAAAGAAAGCAAATGATGCAGTAATCTCACTTATCTCGGTGGACACCCAAACTGCAGCCTAAGGGAAGGCATAAAGAAAAAAAAGAAAGGAAGAAAGGAAGAAAGAGGTGCTGCAGTGGCGGTCTTGGGAATAACTTCGACCACCTTGGGAACTTTAACTGGCTGAAATTATTCCCAAGATAAAATTTTTGGCAATGCACTGTTATCAGGTTCAGGCAGTGACTACAGCAGGCAGGCATATGTGGGTCTCTGGGCAGGGTTATTGGAATAAGACAAGAGGTGCTGTCTCCCCTGTCACATGACAAACTTGACATAATTTTCACCAAACAGCACTTCCCAAACTTACTACCATGCTTCTAATGCATGCACAGCAATAAATTCTTCAATGAAAACATCAAACCTTTCCAAAATACACCTTAAAAATCATGCTATAGTGAATCTGAAGGAAATTATAGGAAAACGCTACCAAGATATCAAACATGCAGAAGCACATGAAAGTCTGTGACACAATCCCAGGGACTGTCAAATTATAAAAAGGTAAGAGGTCAGCAACGCCAAAAAGTAAAGTACTGCGTTAACACAGCTCTTTCTACCAATGAAAACACGCGTTTGCTTACAAACCAACCAAATTCTTCATGCTAAGGGGAAGCAAACACCCTAACTGTATGGCGTTGAGGACAAGCATTGAAATGAAATGCAGGCAATTGCGCAGAGTAGTGACTTTTTGAATAATGCACTAGTAGGTGTTGTGTGGCAATATATGATCAGCAAATGCCACTAACATTTTCTGTTAAACTACAAAAAGATCAGATCTGAGCAGACATCATCTGTGGAAGCGAATGCGTGAACTAGTTATGATTGGTGTTCACCAAAGAAAAGAAATAGCAGCACAAGACACAAGCACAAACCAAAAACGGAACACATCACAGTGTGCCTGTCTCACATAATATCGTAGTGTGCACCCTCGTTTTGTCCCTCTCTGGTGACTGATTGATGGGGTTTAACGTCCCAAAGCGACTAAGGCTATGAGAGATGCCGTAGTGGAGGGCTCTAGAAATTTCGACCACCTGGGGTTCTTTAACGTGCACTGACACCGCACAGTACACGGGCCTCGAATTTCTCCTCCAAAGAAATTCAACCGCCGCGGCCAGGATCGAACCCGCGTCCTTCGAGTCAGTAGCCGAGCACCATAACCACTGAGCCACCGCGACGGACTATCCTTCTCTGTTCTTGTGCTGTGCTAGATGTAATTAGTTGGATATCACGTTAAATTTGATGAATGACAGGGGTACATGCCATGAGGTTCTTGCTTAACTTGTTTGCAGAATGTTGACTATCCCGCATTTGTGACAATAGCTTTGTCAGGTATGCCCACTTGTATAATTGGACCACAAGCCGAAAGCTGTCATTTATGCACTTGCTTATAACCACTACGCGATTTCACTATTTAAATTTGAAACTAGCCTCACCGCAAACTTACCTTTTCAGACGTTCCGCACACTGGTCCATCAAAGACACTGTCGGGCCACCGAATGCGTCTCTTTTGCAGCCTTCGGGCCAGTTCCTGTTTTGTCACTGAAACCAGGGTGATGTATTTCACATAGGGATTTTCCCAACGTTGCACATTGCAGTAAAATCTGTTCATGCAAGCAGTGAGCTGCTATAAGGAATGTCATTAGAACACCAAGGGCATAAAGGCTGGTGAATACACACACCAAGCACAAACACAAGTGCACTACTGCATTCATCGCTGTTTATAAAAAAATGCATATGTAATATTGATGTCGAAAGTCTCTAGGATGCCTCAAAAGCATGCATAAGTGGTATGTATAAAAACAATCATGTCATCTGACTGCCACACTTTAAAGTATGTGAGTCAAACTTCCACCATCACACTGGCTAACATACCGTATTTACTCGCATAATCCTCGCACTTTTTTTCGCAGAAAATCGGTGCGAAGTTAGGGGGTGCGATAATTACGCGGGGAAAATTTTTGAACAATGCTTTGGAGTGCTGAAAGCAAATGTAAATAGGCTGTGAACCGGGGTTCTCAAGCCAGCTATTGTAAATTTAACCAAAACTTCAATTGCAAGCAGGACTTACGTTTGTAATAAAACCACAGAGACGACAAACACTAGCTGCAGAAACACTTTATTTGCGAAGGCTGGCCGCCCGCAACATCACCATCACTCAGAGTCCGCGGAGTCCACGTCGACATTGCCATCGCTATCGCTGGTCGCTGCTTCGTCGGCTTCCTCAGCTTCACCCTCTTCATCTTCGTCCCACACCAAGTGGTCTTCTGTCGCGTCCAGGGCGTTGGAAATGCCAGTTTTCTTGAAACTCTTCACGACCACGTCAGCGCCAATCATGCTCCATGCATCTGCTACCCAGCTGCACAGCAGCTCCACAGATGGCCTCTTTATCGTGCCACCCGGCGTAAGAGCGTGTTGGCCTTCGGCCATCCATTCTGCATGCACTTTTCCTTAGTTCTGTCGAGTGATGTTGGGGATGCGATGATTATGCGAGGAAAAAAAAAATTCCAATTTTCGATAGGCAATGTGGGGGGTGCGAGCATTATGCGAGTGCGAGCATTATGCGAGTAAATACGGTAGGTATCAACTGCTCACACAAGTCCTGGAGATTTCTGTCCCGGATAGTACACAAGCAATGTTTCACATAACTTCAGCCAAAGCTTTAAAAGAAGTGCAACACCATAAAGGAGTGAAACAAAGGACTTATTGTTTGCGACTACATTGCACAGCTTTGAGTACTTGTAATTTCAATATTCAGTTTGAGACCAAGCAGAAAACAAAAATGCGAATGGAGGCCACAAACAGCCTATTCAGTTTGTTGTAGCAACATACTTCCTGCACCACTTTTTTTACAGCATCAAAAGGATACGCCTTAAAATTAAAAATACCCCGCCACTGCACTCTCGCATTACTGTAGCACACTACCTACTGACCAGCGCGCTGGGTAACAAATAAATAGAAGGAACAACCAACGCTCACTTCAATGAGCTCCCAATGATAAACAAAAAATATACAGAGGCTGCATTGAACAATAACAATGTCACTTCACCGCTTTCCCTTTCTTGACTTTCAAGTGACGACTCGGCTTACAATGACATACCTATCAGATGGAGGTGCACCCTCTTACAGACAGAGGTGCTGATGCACTTCTAGGGCGACGCTGACAGTGCTCCAACATGATGCCAAAGAATATCTTTTTCACATATCTATGTTACGTGCAACGCCCTGTATAGGAGCACTACAAGATATGCATGCATGCAACATCACAAAGAAAAAACAAAAAGAAAGGAAAACAAAGAAGGGCAGTGGGCCCTCGAGGTGCTGGGATTTCGGCATGTAATCAATCGCAACTTGGGCATCTTGAATACTGGGCAAGCACGACGGGGCTTTTCTGACAGGAACGTTTAAAGCGGGTTGATGGCACATGCTCAACAACGCAGCCCACTTGGAGCACATGCAGCGGCCTGTTGTAAATAGCTCTTCATCACCATGGGTTAACAAAAAAAAAAGCACTGCGCATTAAAATTATGCGCCAAACGCATACAACTGCAGACATAAAACTTACCGGCCAGTTCTTCGATGTGCCCAACGTAGTAGCCCTCGTCGTCTTTGGTTGTTTTATTGGCGCACCAATAAACCTGCTTATTTTTCGCCAATTCCTTGACGGACTGTGGGCTGTAGTTTTTTATGCACGAAACACTAACTACAGCTTTACCTCCATCTTCGTAAACCACATAGGCAAACTGTGGCTTTTCCATTTTTACAAATGTGCACAGTCAAAAGCTCCAAAAAACGACGCACGCCGACCGAGCAAACCACGATGTCTACAGAACTGTCTGAGGCTATGGATGGCTTCGGCTTGTTTGGTTTTTCATGCTTTCCGCGACATTATGTCGTCTGCTTCAGACAGGAAGATTCGTTCATACTGTGCGGTTTGTCGTGTTGTTCACAGAAAAAGAATTCCCTCCTATTATTCCAGAGGAAACAGTATATGTGCACAGTTCGTGTTATATTACGTGCAAGTGTGCAAGTGCTCATGAGTCTCAACGGGTCAACAGTCATGGTCTACTACGCAACCGTAAGCTGAGCCTTAATTTCAGGCCGCAGTTTTATCAACTGAATAACACGCACCCTCCCGACTAACAAAAAAATAAAAAAGGAGGAAAACCAGATAAACAATTAAATATAACTTAATCGAACGTGTCTGGATCTTCATTCTGTGTAGGTGTTGTTGACGCTTTGTGCTGAGATTAACGTGGTAGAAAAATTGCATTCGTAGCAGCATGTGCCGCAATGACATTAACGCATGCGTACACACAAACACACACAGGGAGAAAGAGAGAGAGAGAGAGACAGACATACACAAGTCGCGACGACCTACATAATTGGAATGTGCCTGCTTTCAACATCTCACGCCCGATTGTGCACACATATACTTGCACGAAGAACATGACAGTCACGACGGATATGACTCGAATATAGCGCTGTGACAAACGGGAATGTTGGTAGTAATATATAAGTTTTGCATGCATGACGTTCTCGCAAAACCACTATTAATAGTTCTCTATCACAGTTTCTGCTCATGTATAAGCCGCACACCATCTATTATGACCTTTCATTACTTAGTCAACTGCGCCTTTAATATTTTTTTTTGCGAGCGAGAGCTTAGGAGTGGTGTGAGGGATCACTTAAACCAAATATCGGTGCCTTGCAAGGCAAGGACCACGACGCGGATCCACAGGCAGACGAATAATGTTTATCATTTATCCTCCTCAACCACCTCGTCTGAGACAACGAACTGCTTAGTTTTTAGCCAACGCATCATAATCATCATATTATCTGATCTGTAATGTCCACCCTTTATAAAGAGACAAACATTGGTGTTTATCGTCATTTTAAGGCGAAAGCCTTTAATGCCTCATACTGTCGTTAGCAGACGCGTCGGCAGCCGTGTCGACAGACGCGTCGGCAGGAGTATAGTGAACTAGAATATTCTAGTTCACTGTAGGCAGTAGTGTCGACAGACGCGTCGGCAGATTCGTCCGCCTTCCGGCGTCACTGCTTAAAAGGCTCAAGGTTCCAGCATGCATAAAGGCGCATCTAGTGAATGCATGGGCTTCATAAATAAAATAAAAGGAGTAAAGTCAGGAAAAGGGAAATAAAAATAAAAAAATAAGAAAATAAACAAAAATAAAAAGACAATAAAAATAGGATGTCGAATAAAAATAAAAAAACAACAAAATTAAGAAAAGGAGCAACAAATATATTGTAAAAAAAAACTATGAAAAATAAAAAAGTAAATAAAAACAAACAGTGGCCAGGAAATGCTTTCACCTTGCAGCACTTTAGAGACCCAAGTGCCCCCTGAATTTTCATTCCTTTGTCGCTACCGTCGTTGCGCCATACCGTCGTTGCTGCAACCATAACCGCTTGCTGCGTTTGTTATTAAGCCAGCAAGCAGCAAAATGAGCCTTCGTCCCACGAAAAAGACACGTAAGCGCTATCTTGACAAAGATGAACCATTTGTCGTGCCGAAGTCCACGGATTACTGGAAAAAGCAGCGAAAACGAGCAGTTCTTTCCGGGGAGACAGCGTCAAGAGGCGATCCTTCAGAACGCGCTCATGGTGCCAGTAGTTCGACCGCGGACAAAACGTCGTCAGTTTCGACATCTGCTCCTTCAGGTGAGCACTGTGTTGAAGGCGTCTACGAGGGTGGCCCCTTTGTAAGTGCTGAACACGCGGGAACATGCAGCCGTGTACCGGCGCAGCCGTCGTCCAGTGCCAGCAGTTCGACAGCGAACACAGGGCCATCTCTCTCGACACCTGCTCCTTCCGGCGGGCGCAGTGCTGAAAGCATCGATGAGGGCACCCTTGAAAGTGGCACTGAACACGTGAAGGAATGCGATCGTGTACTGGCGCAGCCGTCGTCCGGTGTGAATACTCCTGTTTCAGGCTACAGAACCGAAGTGGCCAATGAGGGCATCCCCGGGACTGAGCGCACAGTTGAACCAGTTGAACCTACTTCTGAACCGCGTCATCCGTCGCCATCGAGCTCCAGATCTACACTTTCAGGTGACTATGCTGAATGGTCTGATGAGGACATCCCAACTCATGAAAGTGACAGTGAACACCTAGAGGACGACGACACAAGTGGCAGTGAATCTGAGGAGGAAGCCGAAAGCCTAGATTCACTTTTGGATGAAAATGAGCTCCTGGCACCTGGCTTTGCTGACTTAGATTCAGCAACGTTACCTGGCTCTACGACAACCAAGGCAGCTGCAATTGTAATGATCATGGCCTTTGTTGTTGCTCATGGGCTTACTTGGGTTGCTTTGGATGATCTGCTGGCTCTCATTGATGGCCTTTTTGGCTTTAGAGGAAATGTGCTCCCGCGATCAAAACACTTGTTCAGGAAGCTATGGGCTTCAAGAGCAAAGCGGGTCGCCAAGCATTTTTTTTACTGCAGCGTCTGTGGCAACCTGCTCAAGCCAGTGAGTGGGACATCCAAAATGAAGTGCTCTGCCTGTGTCCTGGCAACTGATGTGAGATCACTCAAGGCGAAGGGGAATTTTTTTGTTATTATGGATTTAAAGGAGCAGCTGAAGACTTTGATAGCAAGAACAAAAGCTGCTCTCTACAGCAACCTTGTCAATCTGAAAGAAGATGCTGAAAGATCAACAACGACCCTGAGAGACATCACAAGTGGCAGCATTTGCAGGGAGCTACGCCAGAGTAATCAGCTGAACTGGATGGACCTGACGCTAACTGTCAACACAGATGGAAGCCCCGTCTTCAAATCCTCTTCATCATCAGTGTGGCCCATACAGTTTTTGGTTAACGAGCTGCCACCCAGTCTCAGGATGAAAAACTGTTTGGTTGGTGGCCTTTGGTTTGGAAGGCACCCTGATATGACCCTGTTCATGACGAAATTTGTCGATGAAGTGAACAGAGTGGGTCGTGTTATCTGGGAACAAGCTTCCACGACAATGAGATCAGCAGTGTATGCTGTATGCTGTTGCGTAGATGCTCCTGCTCGGGCTGCCGTTAGCAACATGGTGCAATTCAACGGAATGTTTGGCTGCCCCTGGTGCTACGCCTGTGGAGAACACCTCGAAGGTAAAGTACTCTGATAAGTTCGATGTATTTATTAGGCCACCTGTTGTTATACGAGTATGTTGTTAAATAAAGTCTAAGTAATTCTCTCCCTTGCCTTGCAAGAAGATTGCATATCTTCTGGCAGCAGAACTTTCGCATCAGGAGTGCACATATTAAGTATAGAATTTGCTATAGGTGTAATGGGCATTTTATCTTAAGAAATTGAAGATATAGAGTTTATGCACAATTTGTTTACAGCATAACGGGCAGTTCTGTGCTAATGTTATGCCCTGCACCTTTGACCCTACCCTGAATGCGAGTCTTTTCTTCTAGGTTAGCCAATCCACTGAATGCCTTTTCATACTTCTGCTGCCCTCACAAGGCAAATATATTGCACATAAACTTCATTCATTCATTTCTTTGAGTTCTCGAAACTTGTCAAAGGGTTTGCCTTTGGTAAATTCTCTCCTTTGCCTTTGCAGCAGTTCTTCATAGCCAACATGAAGACATGTAGATATTGAGAAGACATGGCGAAAGACCTACTTAGTCTTTACTCATAGCTTTTGATTTTATGCTAAAGCTAATGCACTGTACATGCTCGTGTACTTTTAACGTTAACAAGTATGCGTCGTATGTCGGGTACATGCAAACTGATGAGCTCGTGCAGGCAGTTTTCATTGTTCTTCAGCTTCTTGCACAGGCAAAATAAAATGGCCATTGCTGTCGTCATGCTGTGCGGAGCTGTGACTGAACTGTAATCGTGTTTTTGAGTTCACCTTAGAAGGGAAGACTCTTAGGCTGTTTTTGTATAACTGTCAGCTTTTGGAAGCTGTTAGTATCGAAGATGTGCTGCTGAAAATTACGGTATGTTTGGGCCCGTAAATTTTCAGGAAAAAATATATACTAGTGGTAGCCTTAGTTTGTTGGTGACAGTAGTGTATCAGTGGGAAATGTTCTCTTGCTATATTATTTGGTTTGGTTTATTGGGGTTTAACGTCCCAAAGCGACTGAGGCTATGAGAGACGCCGTAGAGGGGGGCTCCGGAAATTTCGACCACCTGGGGTTCCTTAACATGCACTGACATCGCACAGCACACGGGCCTCTAGAATTTCGCCTTCAAGAAATTCAGCCACCGCGGCCGGGATCGAACCCGCGTCTTTCATGTCAGCAGCCGAGCGCCGTAATCACTGAGCCACCGCGGCGGGGCTGAACCCTGCTTACCCCACAAGTCACTTGTATTTTCTGCGATGTTGTAAAATCAAAGTCTGTTTATTTCAGGTGGGCAGCGATACATGCAAGCCACGGTGAATGATGAGCGGACACCAAAGGGAATGCTTCGAGAAATGAAGCTTGCTCTCGAAGTCAACGAAGCAGTAAATGGAGTGAAGGGGCCATCGCCACTTGCTCACTTGAAGCACTTCAACGTGGTCTTTGGGCAGACAGTGGAGTACATGCACTGCGTGCTCCTTGGCGTCACCAGGTGCCTCACTGATAACTGGCTTGACTCTTGCAACAGCCAAGAACCCTTCTACATAGGTTGGTATTACTGTACTAATTCGTGTTACGCATACATACAAGCTTCTCAGTTTTGAGGGGTGTGATACGCACCAACGGTGGTAGTTCGGCCTCCTTGTCATCGTTGATGCATGGTATTGATGGAGCATTGAAGCTAGCACAGCACATGTGCATGCAGAGCTTGTGAACTCTAGTGTCCACACTCTGCCTATACACAGTATCTGTGCGGAAAGCAGCCAGCCAGTTGGGCAGGCAGTGCCTGTCACGTGACTGATGGGGCCAGCAGGGCATACGGCATGATTGGCATTCAAATTTCCCAAATTGCTGTCATTAGTAGTTCAGCAAACGTGCATACATTATATCTGTTGTTAGTGCTGCCCCTGGCTTGCACCTCTCATGCCTTTCCTTCCACAGTTGCTTCACTCTTTCCTTCTTTTGCCTAGCTGGAATACACACATATTCTGATTGACATTGAACCCCCCGTAAGAGCGTGCTTGGTTGGTGGTTACGTACTCTGAATGCGGCTTTTTCTAATTTTTTGGGTTGCCACTTTCGAGGTATGGGGTAGGGGGTGTCACAGATGTCTTGCAGCTCTTTTGTTGCGGCAAGCATGAGTTTGACAAGTGTCGCTAGTTTACAGCACCTCCTTGTTCACTGTGAGTGGGGCAGCCATGGTTGTTTGTTTTATCTTGGACGAAATGACACTGCCATCATACATGTTTTAATGGTAGCACTGGCCTCTGATAGGCAAGTGCTCGTTATAACTGTAATCATTATAAGTGGGCTCAACTAGTTATGTCTGATGGTCAAGCATTAACTGCAGTACATCTGCTCTTAGGATTCCTGAACTAAATACCTGTTGTTATCAGGAAGCAAGGTCATTAGGGTAGGCATACCTTTATGATTTGTTCCCAACATGAATGCTTCAGCTTCGTGCTATCTTCATTCTTATGGCACACAGCAACAACATTGCATTCAAAAAGCCACAGGCTCAGTTTGGAATATGCTGCTGTTTAATGGTTTGCAAGCGGTGTTGTTTGGCTGGCTCATTCAATTACTTGCATTTAAATTGCACATCTCTTCCTTTTTGCTTCAGGGCGCCCGACAACATTGGAGCAGCTTGACAACAGGTTGCTTGCCATCAAGCCCCCACACTGCTTCACAAGGCTGCCACGTTCGATTAAAGAACGCTGCCATTGGAAGGCAAGCGAGTGGCGGCACTGGCTGCTGTTTTATGCTGTGCCATGTTGTTTAGGCATTCTTCCCCAGCGGCATTTAAATCATTTCATGCTGCTTGTGGAAGCAGTCTTCACACTTCTTTTGGAAGAGTTGACTGATGAACAGCTGCATCATGCTGGTAAGTTTATACATTTTATTGGCTGTAAAATTGTATTGCATTTATAATGCTACAAAAATGCATTGAACTGCAAATTGCACGTATGTAAGCATTCACAGCGAATTGTACATATGAGAAAGGGAAGTTGTGAAACATGTTTGGCAGCATGACTTCAAATGTACAGTAACTGTGTTAGAATGATAGAGAATGATAGAATAGAGGTGGAATGATATTATGTAAATGGGAGCTATACATAAAGCATGGACCACTCAGCATGTACCACTCGCACATGTCTCACATAAAGTTTGATATAGTAGTAGCGCTCAAAACAGGGACGACAAGATAGAAGAAGATAACACAAGCGCTAGCGCCTGTGTTGTCTTCTTCTATCCTGTCGTTCCTGTTTTTAGTGCTACTGCTTTGTCCTTCCAGTGTAAACACCAACTAGTCCACTGCTTTAAATCACGTAAAGCTGTCATGACTGAGAGTCTATCATCATCATGAATGAATGCACAAACTTGGTTGAGAAGCTCATTCACAAATACAAGTTCTTTGCCGCATGTTCCCCAAAAATATTCAAAGGAGGAATTATTCATCAGTGTTAACTTCCATAGGACGTAACCATGTTATTTTGATGGAATTGCTACTGACCTTCAGCCACTTTTTAGTTTGGTAAACATTAAGATGAGAAACTGGAACCCACCTGGTTTCAAGAAAGAAGATGAAGCTGCTGAAATAAGGGTCCCTTCTTACCTCAAGACTTTTCTTGATAAAAGTGCTGTCTGAATTTCAGAACTCATCCGAGGTCAGGGGGCATTGAACAAAGCTTGCTATTGAACTTAGACTAGTGCTGAAGTTTAAGTTTCTGGAAGTGGGCACAAGGTTATGGTAGGGATTGTGCTGATGCCGCGTTTTCTGATGTTGATGGGATGAAATTGCCAGTTCGAGTAAAGCAGCATATTGATTTAGCAAGTTCGAACTAATGAGCTTTTACTCTATATGATATAAAATTGCTTGAAAATGGTGACATCACAATCCTTTTACCATGCACGCTGTGGCAGTTCCTCTTCAGAAGCAAAAAAAAATAGGCACTCAAATGAATATTAATATGCCTTATACAGTGCAACTAAGCAAGTCTAGCAGTTTTGATTTTGCTTCATTTGTTAGGTATTGCAAGAAATGTTTTGTAAATGGTAAAGCACGCCCGATTTGTTGGAACAGTGGTGTGATAGAGCGCAATCACAAGGAAACACAAGATTAGGTTTTGTGCGGAAATCTTTCACAGTGAGCATGGCTGCTCTTTTGTGCAGGTCGCTTGCTGCAAGAGTTTGTGTCCAGGACAAGAACACTCTACGGCCCACGTATGATGACTTTTAATGTGCACCAGCTGCTTCATCTTGTGACAGCTGCAAAAAACTTTGGGCCTTTGTGGGGGCACAGCGCATTTGTCTTTGAAAGTGGAAACGGCAGACTTGTGAAGACCATAACTGGTGCAAAAGGGATACCAAACCAGGTTGTAGAACGCGCGGTGATGCTGCAACAACTGCAGCTCATGACGACACTGCACATTTTCGAAAGAAAAGTGCAGGAATTCACCAATGCCCTACTGGCTAAGCCTTTAATTGCTGCTGCTACGCATATTGATGGCGCATGTCTTTTGGGCTATTCCAACCGCACGCCTAGCCTGTCAGCGGAGGAGACCAATGCCCTGAATGCTATGTTCAGTCGTGTCATTGCTGTAAATGAACACTTTCGTTTTGCTTTTAAGGGAACAGTGTTGCACAGCAGAATGTACAGAAAAGCGAAAAAAACCAACAGCACAGCAGTGAAAGCATTAGACAATGACTACTTTGTCATTGACAGGATTTTTGAAATAATTCACGACTCTTGTGAAGCCACTAGTGCTGTTTTTTTTTGTAAGAAACTGGTTTGTATAGATAGCACACACAGGCTCCCAGGACATATTAGCGAGTGTTTTTTGTCTTTTATGACTACTCCTTCTGTTTTGAAATTGAGTGACATCCTTGCACCATGCCTTCTGATTGAATTACCAGCTGATGATACAGCGTATATATGTGATTTGCCAAACCTTATTGAGCGTGACTGACATCTCAGCTAAAAGAAAGCGACCAATAGAACATGACAAAAGCTGGCCAGAACCAAGAACCTCTTTCAGTGCAGTGGTACAAAACGCAACGTACAAATATGATTGATGAATTTTAAATGAAAAAGCAAAACTGTGGGCTATTGACGGTTGCTTCTGGGGGGCTATGGAGTAACTTCAACCACCTGGGGATTTTTAACATGCACCGACATCGTAGAATGCATAGACAATTTTGCATTTTGGCCTTATTAAAATGCAGCCACTATGGTTCTGATTAGACCCACGGCCTTGGGAATATCATCATCATCAGCCTGACTACGCCCACTGCAGGGCAAAGGCCTCTCCCATGTCTCTCCAATTAACCCTGTCCTTCGCCAGTTGCGGCCACCGTATTCCCCGCAAACTTCTTAATCTCATCCGCTGACCTAACTTTCTGCCGCCCCCTGCTAGCTTGCCTTCTCTTGGAATCCATTCCATTACCCTTAAGTACCTAAGTACCAGCAGTTATCTTCGACTGAATTTCATATTCACCAAGCCGCCGTTGCAGTTAAAAAATAAAGAAGGAAAGGATTGATGATGATGGATTTTTACAGCGCAAGACAATCTGTGGCCAAATAGAGCCATGTCAAAAGGTTTTTTTTTCTACTCAAGGTGGGGTCAAAGACCCATTTGCCAAGTATTTCATCTTAATTAAGTCGAGCACCAGACCAGGAGAATTCTTGTACCCATTGTATCACCGATGGGCAGCACTGGGGATGAAACCCCGCACCTTCCGCATGTGAATCAGATGCTGAGACCACTAAGCCACCGCTGCAGTAAAGAAAGAAAGGAAAGGACAGTTGCTGGTGTACAAAATGTCTTGCGGTTACAGTAGTGTTTTCTTCGTCAAACTAGCTTCGGAGAACATTTGGCCTGGTGAAGGAAAAGTGGTGGGTAGGCTAAAATCAGGTGATAGGTTAAATAGGCAAGTATTTGTGTGCCATGTAGTGTGGCTATGGTTTATTGGGTGCAGTTACACTCAGTAAAGTTTGAAACTTGCCAGACGTCCAAGCTTACTTTCAGTAAAATGTGGGAGCCTAGTGGGGTTGAATAGTTAGGCATCTAGCTTCTAATTCAAAAGGTTGAGCTCTATGTCATGGTGCATTCAGTTACTGTAAAGTGCAGGCTGCTGTACTGTTTCACAAGAAGGTTGAAGATCCTAATGGCCAGTTATACCTCTGTTTTGAAACTAAAGTGTTGAGAGGAATGGCCATTGTAATAATGCGAGTCCGTGGAAGCAGAAGCATTTTCTAATTCTTTGTATCCTATCTGATGGTACACTCCAAAGAGTACATTAGCTACCTAAATTTTGTGCTGTTTAAACTTTTCTGTGCTTTAATTTCTTTTCAATCTTTTGTATCACTGAACTGCAATATGATGGGACCTCATACCGGTTTGCTTTTTGGGATTTTTCGCTTGTGTTGTATGTGTGTGCAATGTGGTTCATGCGCTTTTCATTTTTGTATGTTATGTCCTCTATTTAATTAACCAAATATTGTTTATATGCTTCATACATCTTCTCAGCACTTGGCCTTCCGTGCTTCTGAACTCTGTTTGTGCAAATTGTGCTGGTACGACATTTCTGGTCCAGTGACTGAAGATGAAGTATATATTCTTGGTTACATCAAGAAATGCATTAAAAAAACATGCTTGGTTCTGTGTAACGTGTTAAAATGTATTAGTCCATATTTCTGTGATATGTATGTGCTACCTATCTGATGTTGATTTTTATTTTGTCCCTTGTTGATGTTGATTTTTCCCAACTTTTGGTTCTCTGCATATGTCAGAGTTAGCTATTGCGTACTCGTCTGCTGGCGTTGTTGGGCCGAGTCCCTGAAGCTATTGGTAGCTTTGACATGCCCACTTCTGGAACTCTGTATTCTTTTCGTGAAATAAAACAAACATTTTGTTCCCTTGCATATGTCAAAGTTGGCTATTGCACACCCGTCTGCTGACTTTGCCAGGCATAGTCCCTCAAGCCATTGATGGCTTTGACATGCCCGCTTCTGGAACTTTGTATTCTTTTCGTACAATAAAACAAACATTATTATTATTATTATTATTATTATTATTATGTATTCGGTGATTACTGTTTACGCCTTGTATGTAATCTGTTGCTTTCCAGTGTTGGGGCTTGCCATTATCATGACTAACTGTCCTGTGACGTGACAAAAGGAATGTATTATACATAATTACACCGTGACGGCTGAACTGCAGGTAGGCCATATACCTAACGGTTAGTAATGACTGCTAAATGCTGAGGTAGCACAACTGTACTGCTACGGACTATAACTGGTTCAACATAATGGAAACCGCGTCTGTGTTGTCTCTCTCATAATCCTGCCCTCGTGCGCTGCTGTTTTCCACAATTGAACCCTGCTGGTTTTCCTGAAAGGGGCTGTTTAATTTGAAACAAGCAGGTGCACTGATCAACTCCAGCCTTCTATGGATATTTACCAGAATGGTGAAGGGCCTGCAAATATGGCTCAGCTACTGAGGTGTCTACTGGTTCCATACAACGTTGGGACTGTTTCTTGGCAGTTTTGTAAGAATCAATTAAGTGCTTTCTTTTGAGTATTTTGCGTTCCACATTGATTTACAGCAAATTCTGCTGAAATGCGTTCGGCCTAATTGTTTCCCGTAATAATGTATATCGAACAACAGAGCATATATATATGTATTTGCGAGTGCCTTCGTAGTGCGGACCCTCGTGGCACCCGTTTGTAGTCTCTCCTCTCTGTTCGCAGTCTTTAATGTGCATAGTATTCGAAAAGGTTCTTTTCCCTGCGGGCTCTTCGAAGATTCAGTTCTCACGCGATGTAGACGAAAGGCCTTCATAGGTTCCTCGACCACAGGCGTACGCGGGAATACGCTGCTCCCCGTACATGCTGAATACCCGCTGCCGGATCAAGTGTCGCTTCTGTCCGCGGCAGCGCATTATTCAGCAGCTGCCGTTGAACCGCGCTTCTTCGCCGTCTTCCCGGCGCCGGTACGCGGCGATCCATATTGCTCACCGTTCTGCGCCGTTTCGTCCGTCGTCATGCATGCGCACGTGCACATGTGTAGCGCTGCTCGTTCCTAGCCGTGTGCGAAAGTCCAACCGCGCGCTTAAATTTGCATCTTTACCGCATATCTCAAGATATATTGTCACGTTGTAGTGACGGCAGGCCAGCGGTTATAATTGTTTTACAAGAACGGGCGTTTGTCGTCGCTTCCGTCTTCACGCATCGATTTACCGAGCAGATCCATGCATGCATAACTGGGACATATTTCGTGTCTATATATGCGGATTCAGATCTACGCAAGCGGATCCACTTCCATACATATATGTCTGCGACCATCCATTCATATGGATAAGTTTCCGTAAGTGCTGCGCAGAGGCATATGCATACAGACTGCATGTGTCGTAAATGACGTCAGTAAGGACTCCGTACGCTCCGGCCATATAGCCGCGTCCGTATCCGTCCATATTCCATACGTTCCGTAAGTTCGTCCTTAACACCTTATGAAGTCCATATGCTCTCCGCACACAGCCGTCCGTACCCACCGTATATTCCATAAGGCCGTCCGTAACACCATATGACGCCCGCATGTTCTCCGCATATAACCGTCCGTAACCTCCGCACGGTTTCTATAAGATCCATATGGGCTTCCTTAAAGTCCGTACGGCATCCGTTTGATTTCTGTATGCGCCTTGCGGAAAATGTACGGAAACCGTATGCCTTCCATATAATTGCATACGGATTCGTTTCAGTAGGGTCATTTGATTTCGTCGCACCCGTTGTTTTTCTTTTAGCGATGCGGCCAACATCCTTTCATGGTAGTTCGCGTAGCGCAGGTCCTGTGACTGTACCTCATGGCTGTATTTCTCATAAAGTTCTGCTCCTCTTCCATGAAAACCCAGCCTATCAACAGTGAACATAGAACACAAGTTTTAGAAAATGTAAAAGGCCCCAAGGAACATGCACAGGCTCCTAGCGGGGAGAGCCTCGATGCTCAAATCGTAGTAACTTCCGGTTGCGCAGGGTTGTAGGCTCTAACCCCGGTGAAAAGTAAAATTGATTCAGAAGGATTTTGTTTTGGAAGATTTGTAGCGTTGTGAAGTGACGCACAGATGAAAATTTGATGATGAAGCATGGCAAA
This sequence comes from Amblyomma mixtum, assembly GCF_055824585.1. Lineage (NCBI taxonomy): Eukaryota > Metazoa > Arthropoda > Arachnida > Ixodida > Ixodidae > Amblyomma > Amblyomma mixtum. Next base: position 259,822,043 of record NC_143012.1, on the reverse strand, counting down.
TGTTTCAACATTAAATGTTTTCTTGCACTAGAAATAATTTCACCCTAAGGGCTCAAATTTATCTCACGGTTCAAATTATTTTTAGCAAGTTGGCCACCGGACTCATATGAAACATTCAGGGAGTAGCGCTGTGGCACTAAAACGTCGAGTGAAACAGCCACAGCGTGCAACAGAGAGTTTTCGGAGCCGTCGAGGTGGCTGTCTGTCTGTGGCACCATGCGTCCAAGCAGTTTACCAGCTGGCAGGGCGACAGCGTTTAGACGAAAGCGAAGTGAAAAATGAACATCCTTCTATAAAATTGACCTGCACTTTCAAAAGCCGAATTGGCCCTCCATTCCAGTTTCCGCTTTATTCTTGATTAAGACATTCTAACGAAGTAAATGTATGATTTCAAGGAAGTACCCATTGATTAAAGGTGACACTAATTGTCTTTTAGCCGCGCTGTCGCCAAGTCTTGCGTGTGTCGTAGTAATGAGAAACTGCTGTACTGACATTGACGGTCAGAGCTCACACTCCTCTAAAGATTTCAGAACCAGTGCAGCAGCATAGGCATTGGCGTAGCTCTAATCTGTTGCCGTCGCTCGAACCATTTAGGTACCAGTTTTGTTTTTTTTTTTGTTGCCATTGCGGGCAGCATATTATAGCTGGTCGTTCGATGTTGACAGAATATTTTCTCAAAGACATGGTGCGATAGAAACGATAGGATGGCTAGTGGGAGCAGCACGAAAAAAACGAGGATGAACACAGAAGCTAATAGGACAGGCGCCAGCTATGTTCTTTCCTCTAGCCATGCCCAAGACTAACACGCGGGAACCACAACTATAGCAACAAGAGTGCTTGTCTCAGTGAAAAGCTGCCTTACATGAACAAGAGAAAAAAAAAACAAATTTCCTGCAAACGCATGAGTGCAACGAAGAGCCGATTTGCCACGTTCTTTCAAACGGTTTCCATTAGAAGCACCGTACGTGGCAGGTTAGCAATGAGAATTGAGTGATCGCAAGCCCTCCAGAGATATCCTGACTTGTGCCTCCTAACGGAGCTTTCCTAATGTCGAAACTTGCAGCGAATCCTTGCCGCAGCCTAACGGCCGATGGCGCCCTTTCTGGCCTACGAATGGTTGAAGTGGCTACAGCGTTTTGATGCAGGTGAGTGTTCTGGCATAATCTCATCCGGTGCGGGCTTATTGACATGGCAAAAAAAAATCTACAACCTTTCGCTCCTTGCATTGATAGTGCACGTTAAGAACCCTGGCCGTTGATACGGGTCTGAAGACCCTACTACACCTATCCTCGTTGCCGGAAATAGTTTTTTGAATAAACAGCGCGAACGAAGACGAGCACAAAAGACAAGAAAATGGACGACACAGCGCTGTTTATTCAAGATGCTTAACCAACTAGCCCGCCAAAACGTGTTAACGGAAATAGTTTTAGTGCTTTCAGTTTGCATTAATATTTTCATTAGATTTTCGCGCTTCATATATATTTTAAAGATCAGAGCGCTCGGATAAATGAAGCACGTTTCTGAAAAGCACAGTTTAGATAAGAACCCTGAAGTACTGTTCGGCTGACTGCGCGGTGTCTATGCAAAGTTATCGCTCATAAGACAAGGTGCGCGCCACTATTCTTCCCGGTCCACAACTTCCCTAGTTTTTAACAATAAAATAAGGTTAAGCTCTTCAACTAAAGAAGATATCACTATGTGGCCACACACTGGCGCGGTGAATAACTGTGAGTTGCTAAACATTGTTGACTTGCGCGCAAAATTTGTGCATGGTGCTGCGATAGAAAATTTCTAAGCAGTTCATCGCCTTGTAGTGTTGCCTTCAAGTGCAAGCAATATCAGCATTTTTAGGATAAGAGCAGTGTAAAAAGGCCTACAGGACGATAAAAGTGCACTACAGAGCATTATCACTTCTCAGGGGCTGTGGTTTTTTTTTTTTGAAAAAACAATTTTTTTTTGTACAAACTCAAATATAGAAAAGCATTCAAAATGAAAGCTTGCGCATTTTCTCATTAAATTTGTTTGGTTATTCATATTTATTTTTGTTCCAAGTTTTTTTTATTGTGTTTTCTAGCTCAGTCCATTATTACGCCTCGAATCAGTGGGCAGATCAAAAGCGGTGCATTAGACAAGTCGTCTGCGTGTGGTAACTTGATCAGATTACAGATCCACCGTCCCTAAGCCTGCATACAAGCCTTTACCGGCTGCGTTGTAAAAAAAAAACTCGCATCTGAACTGGAATATTATGACACCTCTCTAAGAAATCCCACAAATAAATGGAAATTAAGGGCTGTTGAGAGCAGATAGAATATGGAAAGATCAGTTTTTTTTAGGTTATTTTCACGTTAGGCCAGCAGCAAATCCGCTACACGTGTTGTGCCGCAGGGCATAAATAACTTGAAAAAGCAGCGGACAGCTAAAAAAGAAACGAACTCTTGAAGAGAAAGTTATCACGGCTGCCGTCGAGGAAGAGAGCCGGCTGTTGAACTTGGTGATTTCGCTAGAGCTGCGTGTCCACCGACCCAGTTTTTTGTGTTCTCGGACGTGCTCACAGCAGCTTATTTGGGTCTGCTGAGAGGAAAAGAACAGCTTGTCCTTGGGTGGGCGCTTTCTCAGTGCCAGTGTAATCTAATAGAAGAACCACCCGCATTCACCATAAACGCCACTTTTCCAGGGGTTGCGGCCGCATTCTAGTTTCTGCCACTACCGAGGCTTGCCGCACACACAGAGGGGAACGGGGGCTTCCAAGAGAAATGCGGAAAGCTTTCCTCCGCTAGGCGACCCGCTTGAATGAAGGCGTTAGAGCAGAGGCACCATAATTCAATTTTCTTGGTCCGAGGCTACGTTCTAGATGCGCACACGGCTCCGGCAACCAAGTATACGTCCTTCATTGCAAACATAGATTTCGGCCACATAACTTTCTCCGACTCACGCTTTCCTTTTGAATTCGGCGCTTCGACGCTTCTGTACCACAGACATTTGTTTCAGACACGCCCTACACTGCGAAACGCATTATTCATTGAACATGTAGCTTTTTCTGAGGGCCAATCTTGTTACATAATGGCGGCTTGAGTCTCCTGAGAATGCTCCTTGCTCCTAGCTGAGAGTTTTTACAGACAGAGTAAACCAACGATAGTCAATACAGACAAATTCTAGCACATACATTATCTCAGCTTTAGAGTTACGCCTGCCGGGGCTTGCAACATCTACAGCGTTTGCAACATCTACAGCGTTGAAACATCTACAGCGACCACTTCCACAGCCTGATACGTTTTATTTTCACGGCGAGTGCGGGTGCTCACCAAAGCAGAAAGCAGGAATATGATGCGTAGGCTACACTGCACACATTTTGCATACGAATTCCGGGCGTCCGCATTCTGAGCTCTCCCCATTCGTCCGTGTATGCTAGGGTGATTCTATGCGAGCGTCGCCTTTAACATCAGGTCTTAAACAAAGGTTCCATGCCAGGCAGCAGTATTCAACACTTTTATGCCTCAGAGATGAGCAAAAGCTGTTTTCTGTAAAGGAACTTAGCTATTAACACTACAGCGCATTACAGCGGACGTTCGGAGGAATATCCGTGCGCATTGTCATACTAAATCAGGATAAATCGGCTAAGGCCATCACGTGAGACCACAGTCAACCAACAGGAGGGAGTCGCAGCTTACCAGATATCAAAGCGCACGACTGATGAGGGATCAGCGCCGAGTCAGCAGCGCAGCAGTCATAACTTCTGAGAAGTTTCCACAGCTTCGTGGTTGACGCATCGAGTGATGCGACGAAGTGTGCGGCGTGGCTCAAAGGGTAGACGAGCTGTGATAGGGTGCTTTCCTTTTCCTTTTCCAGTTTTCCTTTCTGCAAAACGAAAGAGGCTCTAAGACGGATGCGTGCGCAGCGTAACGGTGCTTGAGGAGTTGCGAACAACGGCTTAGCGACTTCTAAAGCTATCTCGGCGGCTCCTTTAGCGTTCGTTAGGACTTCGCAAATTATTATTCCATGAAGCCCTTGGCCCAGAATGGCGCGCTTGCCAGAGTGTCTCAGCGGTTAGGGCGCGTTAGGTTGTTCGGATGGCTGGGGAAGCTACACAAGGAGTTTTTAATTGTTCGTCGATGTCATCGCCACTTCATCGCAAGTGGCTGTTCATCGCAAGTGGCATTCAAAGATTACCCGAATGGCGCTTGCACAAGAACAGAAGAGCGACCTCTTTTGTTCGCTCATTAATAAAACCTACAGAGCACGAAATAAACGTATACTGCCGCATAGTGGTGACTGCAAGTACGGCGAGCCGGAACAGAGCAAAAATAGCTTCCAAACGAAACTCTTTATTTGGGCTGACTTGAGCCCCCAAACAACTGAATGACTCAAAGGCTGCGTAGCAACAAGCTTGATCGGAGGTCGCTGAACAGAATGCCGCTGCTCTCGTCCGTGCACCATTTAAAGGTGACAACTAACTTTCGAGATACGGTGTACAAAATAACCACAACACTCTGGAACAGCGTATAATCGCGACATCCTGGCTGCGATCCTTCGAGATAAATCTGGTCGAGTCTTGCACCACTAATAAAGCGTTAAAGCAGGATGCCGGCGACGTTAAACACAAACAAATAAATATTACAAAGCTTCGCTGCAATATTCGGTCTGTTCAATACACTAGTGTGCTATAAAAGATTTCTTTCTGGTAAAAAGTTCTTGCTTATCACATCAGCGCTGATTTCCCATGTTCTCTGCGTGCGATATTACGTTTCCTGTAAACTGCTCCGTGGCTCACAATTACTGTTTAAGGCACAACTGGCCTATTTCGTATTACCTTCGACCTTTCGTCTCTCCTAGTCAAAGAAAATGCACGCTCATCGTTTTACGACGGACACTTCCCTCGCGTGGACCACTGCAGGGGACATGTTGGTTTGTTGTTTCAATAAGGTGGCTCCATCATGACGGTTCTACAAGGCGCTCATCATTTGGGTCTAATCAATACTGCTAAGTGGAATCAAGATGAGAAAGAAAATTGCACTCTTTGCTTCGTGCAGCTCACCTCTCTTACTTCCTTCAAAAACAGTCGTTCTCGGAAAGATATTCACATCCAGCTTATTCTGATAACATTTTTCTACAATCTTTGACATGGCTAATGCTGAACCTTTTCCAAAGACAAGTTAGAACACAAAAAACATAAGCGGCTATATTAAAAAGTTTCTCTACACGAAATGCATGCTTGCCAACTGCATAGCAAGCAAAAAACATGATATCTGGCTACGATTCTCTGACGACGGACAGAATAACCTTGCGACACTCCATCATTCTTGGTTATTACTTTCCGCCATTTCTTTATTACTTCTGATTCCTGAAATAGACTTTTCTTTTAGGGAACGAAAGAAATCTTAGCGGAAGATAGATCATCGTTCTAAGATAGTCGCGGACCGGTATTAAATATTGACCTCGAAACTATGTAAGAAACTCCGTATCACTTTCGGCGTTGTTTTTTTCTGGATGGTCGCAGATTATTCTCCTCCGTGTCTTTATGCTCTATAAGGCCCCATAAGCGCAAAGTAAAAATTTAAACCTTACGGCGCAAATACTATAAAAGTTAGGAGGTCAGGCGAGAGAGTAGGACATCGGGACTTAGTTGATTTGAAATGCAAAGGGACTGCTTTAGTTACCCCACTTAAATGCAGAGAAGTCAACGAAGACGTGCTTAGTTTCTTGTGTGGATAACTCGAAAGCAGTTTTTTTTTATCTTGGAAGGAATAGGTGGATCTCGCAGTTGCCGCAAAACATGTCACACTATTCTGTTCAGCTTGCATTATATATCATTTCTCTCAGTTCTTGTTGCAGACAGGCGAGTGATCCTGCTGATATTACGTGAGATCATAGCACGCGTGTTCAGAACTTGAGCAGGCTTCTTGGAAGGCAACTGTTTGATAAAATGAAGGGCGTTCCCCTTATCTGTGACACCGTCCTCTGTCGTGCTTAATAAAACGCTTTGAAAGCGCTGTGCGTGGAGCCCCGCACATCGTTTTGCTCAGGAGGCACGAGGAACAGTGCATATGGCACACGCCTGTTTTATATCGAGGTGTGGAAAACAGACGATTTCAGTACATCGAAGGTCATCTGTAGAGTTTCCATCTTGAGGATACGCTGTTCTGTAAAGGCGAGAAGTTCCGTCTCATCCACAGCTCTATATGCATTGGATAACTCTCGGCTAAGGAGAATGTAGAATCTGTTTATGAGCGCACGTATACTCCTCTTAAGAAAAGCAGCCGAGCGCACTTGGTTCTACTCAGCATCGAGGGCGCACAATATGTGATGCACGAGTAGCGGTTCGCGAGTGGCAGTGTGCATGCGCCGGTCAGTTCTTGTTGCTGACTTGAAATGTTCAGGAAAGAATGGAAAAGTAATATAAATAAAAATTCATTGGCACGGTACATTTATCCTCGTCGTTCCTTTCCTCTGGTTGCGGTTCACCAACACTTACATCGTCACTGCCAGGCTCCATCACAAAATCAACCTTGCACGACAGCAAAAACGTTTTTTAGTTTTCATCAAAACTTTAACATAGGATTTCGTCTAATTGCCGCGAGGAATATTATTATCAGTTGTGCAACTAACCCCTCACTGTATACGCTTTCAGAAAAAAAACTAGCTGATGTCTTTTTAGTAAGATTACCCGTAATAATTCATTGGTCACCACTGGCAACCACTGAACCGACAGAACAGCGCTGACAGGACAGAAGAGAACACAGACGCATGCGATTGTGTCATTGTCGCTCTCTTCTGTCCTGTCTGTTAGCGTGTTCAATCGTTTTCATCATGAAAAAACAGCGCGAACGAAGACGAGCACAAAAGACAAGGAAACGGACGACACAGCGCTGCGTCGTCCGTTTTCCTTGTCTTTTCTGCTCGTCTTCGTTCGCGCTGTTTATTAAAGATGCTTAACCAACTAGCCCGCCAAAACGTGTTAACGTTTTCAGCAACATGCACCAACGAGTCCGTCTAAGGCCTCTTCTTGAACTTAGCAAAGCGCAATAAAAAGACAGGGACAAGAAGAAGAAGAAGCACGCAGGACAATCGCAAGCGTTTGTCCTGCGTGCTTCTTCTTTTTCTTGTCCCTGTCTTTTTATTGCGCTTTGCTAAGTTCAACATGCATTACCAACTCGCCCAACTTTCTGCATTCCTCTTCTTGAACCTTTGAACCCTGGCGATGTCAAAGTCGCACTTATCAAAAACGTGATCCAGAGAAGCCTTTGCGCTTTCAATAATGTTCATAACACTCATATGAACTTTGAAAGGCTTTTCCAAAATATTAGAGAGCCAGAGAGGAACAGAAGGAATCGTTTTTGAGATATTAACAACATTGCTGCACCTCGACTGGGTTGGTTGGTTGGCCAGCTTCTTCAGCTATTCCTACCCTGCGGCTGCTTCTTCGTTAGACTGCACAGGTCCCTTTAGTTGCCAGACATTGGGGTGCTAATAGTATCAGAGATCCAGCAGGAACTTTGCTACTAATTATTCCTTTTTTTTTACAAATGCTTGGGGCGCAAGCGGAACATTTGTGTGGCAGGAAAAATTGCCGCCACTGGAGCCGGAAGTGTTATGCGTGGGAGGGCTCAAGTGATAGGAAAAAAGAATTATAATTTGAAAAGATGCTTAAAACTCCTGGGCACATAATGCGTGCTTCAGCTAGTGAAATGTTCTGTTTTTCTCGTTGCTTTAAAATGGGTGCATAAATGAGTGTAATTATTGACGATAGAGTTTATATTGGCTGCAGCAATATCCTGCCATTCTGTTTCCACGCAATTGGGACAACATATTGTTCACTTGCCTTGCCTTGCTACAACGCGGCACACGAAAAGAAGTTAACACCTCTATTTTTCCTGGAAGGAAAACATAACTGGTGGCAGCGATTTTTCGATCTCAGAATCTCATTATGTGTGCGTGCCTTGTATCGTAAGAGCTTCTTACTACGGCGCGACGTTTACCTGCTTGTAGACGCAATGATTTATAGTCCTGCGGCTTGAGTTGGAGGGACAATGCAGTGAAAATTTCAGTTTATGAAGATTTCCCTCAAAGACTCAAGAAGCGCGAAATTATTCTATTAAAGGCCATAAACATATTGCTGCTGCAGATACATCAATGTTCGAGTTCTTTTTCTTACACGAAAGGGGTTTTATTTTTGTTCTTTCCACAGGTACGATTAGATATTTCAGTGGCTTTGGGCCAAATGTAAATCAGGGGATCGAGGCGTTTCAGCTTTTCACGAGTGCACGAAATCACATAGAACCGAAATCCCATGAATATATGATCATGCCGCTTTCTGCTCGATTACGTATACGAGAAGACATGAGTTCTCGAAATGCAGCCTGACTGATACCAAGGCGCAACGACGCAAGCTAGCAACTGCCCAGCACTAACAATAGTCCTCTTTTCGTGCCCCGTAGCCATGCCATTCTTTCATTTCCCTTTCCTACCATATACCTCACAAAGTAGGCTGGCCTGCGACTGGCTGCACTATTTGCCGCATTAGCATCAACACCTCAGCTACGTGCCGCATACAAAATTGCTCTTTCTCTCTTTTATAAAAAATCGCCTTTTCAAACATGCAAACTAGGTCCTACAACTTAAACAATTTCATTCTGACTCCCTCCGACTCTTTCACGCGACAAGCACTCTTTCATGTGTTCTTGAGGTCAAAAACAAAAAGAAAAAAGATGCTGCGAGTAAAACACCTATGCACAAAGCTTCAAAACAGTAGTCGCACGTCATGAATTTAGGCCAGCTAGATAAACACACAGTTCCTGCAGTTGCAGAATCTCTGTCTTTAATGATCTAACTATTGTTTTCAAACCGTTTATCGCCGCTTTCCTGGGGCAGTTTACGGAACTTCGTTTTCAGGACAATACAACGAATAATAACTTTCTATTCCGCGAACTTTAATGAACATAGAGTTTCTTACTATTACCTAGAGGGAAAGCTGGCGACCCCTCTGTGGGAGTTTGCATGGAGACCCCTCGAGGCCACTTCAGCCACCATGGGCGCTCAAAGCATCATGGGGCGCTGAGCTACCGACTGCACAACTACAACTTTTGGCCAGAAAATAATAGAAAAATAAAGCTGTTAGATAACTACGAATGTCCTAACATTCAATATCTTGTCTAATGATTGCAACAAACGAGCAGAAAAGCATTTAAGTGCAAAGTTTGCCCAAAATAAGAGATGACTAGCTTTCCTATTGGCCAAGTCATGAACACTAAAAAAACTAATATTGCGTAATTAACAGGCGCACTTTTAAAAAGTAAATATGTTTTCAAAAAAAATGTTGTTGGTTAGATACTTTAAGAGGTTTTTTAATGGCATTTCGGAAGAGTAAAACCTTTTATTGGCGTCGTGTGTCGTCGCGTTTTCATTACTATGGCTTTTGCACACTGCGTTCGCGCGAAAGTCGTCTGCGCACACACGGACAGCGTTTTTGGAATGAAACATCTTAGTTATGACACTCCATGTTCCTGAAAACTACGACTGTTCCGCAACAAGTAGCTCACCGCCCCATGATGCTTTGAGCGTCCATGGTGGCTGAAGTGCAGCGCCGCCAGCGTTCCCTCTAGGTAATAGTAAGAAACTCAATGTTAATGAAGAACCTCCAAGCCTAACTCACGCACACGCTCACAGCAAAGGCTCGAAAATTTTCTTAGCAATAAAGTAAATGACACATATACGAAAAACAGTAGATCTGATGACTGCGTTGCATTATAATGACTATGTTCCTCATCTGAGATATGTTTTCGAAGGTTTCGTTTCTGCAGCACGACTAGGTAAGCCCTCTTTTGTTTTCAGGGTGTGATGATGTACACATTCGTTTGCATTTTGCTTTCAGTATATTAGAAGATAAAATGAGTCGTCGGCTCCGATCATTTCCTGAAATCACATGTACATAAGAATATTGAGTAGCGAAAACTGTAGCTTCGAGCACTTGCCCTTTTTTTTATTAAATAGAGGGAGACTAGGACGACGTATGTCTTGGGGTTACGCCTTAGTGGCATTAAACGGTAAGCCCTTCAAATTTTTCAGTACAACCTGCATCTCGTTTTTTTTGGCCATGTCCTTTGATCAGAAAACCGATTGATGAATTCTATGACAGGAATAAGACAACTTCGGTGCTGTTTTAGGAACAAAGTTTGCGCGCTGCGCCCAAAACAGCAACTGCTGCTTTGCATTAAGGCTTACCATAGCGTTCAGGTTATTTTTTGTCAGCTTTCGAGCCGTGCGCTTGACTCCGCTCTTATTATCGATGAGAGATTTCAGTCTGAAACATTTATAGCGAAGGCGGATACATGAATTCGAAAACTTATCTAAAGCCAGCTTATTTAGGCGAATGATTGATGTGCTGATACTAGCGGCCTTGATGGGAGATTTGGATTGTGCGATATGGGCTAAACAAAAATTGATCACCATCTAAATACGATCCTTCACGCTGGACAGCTAGCAGGCAAGAGCAAGGAGGTAATGCAGATTCTTGCTGTATGAATTGTGAATTTTTTCTTCTTTGTTTTGCGTGGTTGTGAGCAAAACCTGCAAGAAGGTAATCTTTTTTCTTACGGATTTGCAAAGGGTGTACCGAACATATTGCGAACGATAAAGGGAATCATCATGAAATGAGGAGCTCCTAGAAGGGGTTCGCTGCAGTGAAGAGCACACTTGCTATTCCGTCGTATAGCTCTACGGTTTCACCTCATGAAGGGCGAAAGAAAAAAGGACATACTCCCAACATTTAAAGCTCTTTTTTCACACGAGGTTAAGGCGCTTTTAGGTCTCTTCCAGGTGCCATGACGGAATGATAATGCTGCAGCACTAGTTCCCAAAGTCGTTTTTGAAGTACAGGGAACCTACGTCTCCTATATTGTCTGAGAACCAGCTAGGCCATTTCTTCTGCATCGCGTTCGTATTTCTTCCTTCTACTGAGGGCGTGAATCCGGTAGTGACAAACACTTGTTAGAAATTATAATGTCCGGTGACCAGCTAGCCCAGCTGTTAGCAGCTTCCATGCGTATTCTTGTTGCCTTTTACATGTCTACCTGCGCACGATTTTTTAAGGCGGAAGCCTTTAATGCCTCATCGTTGTAAGCAGGAGTTGTCGACAGAAATTGTCACGCTTTTCAATTGGTCGAAACGGTCGTGACGTCACAGTGCGCGAATTTCAAACGGGGACAATTGTACTTTGGCTACTAACCATGCAACCAATTAAAGGGTTTGTATAGTGATTCTCCTGGTTAGTGGGACTTACTTAACCAATTAGCCTAATTAACCTTCCTAGTCAGACCACATAAATAAATAAAACCGAGTAGGAAATTGGCCGAGCTCGGGAATCGAACCCCGGTCTCCGGAGTGCGAAACGAGCACGCAACCACTCCGCCATGCCGGCTTTTTTTTTTTTTCTTTATTGCCTTCAAAGGCGTGGGAATACAGTGCATTACAACATATGTGACTCCGCCATGCCGGCTCAATGGCTTGGAATGAACAAAGGCGCGTCTAGTGAATACGGTGTCTTCGTTCACTCCTGTCTTCCTCCCTTCCCGTTACGGCGAGGTTTAGGTGACCACCGAGATATGAGACGCTGATACATTTGCTTTCCTCAAAAACCAATTTACCGACGAGCAAGGCGTAGAATCTTTCCTCAAAAAGCGTTGCATTCAATGGGCAACGCATTGCGCCGAACGGGTGGTGGCGTTCTGTGGACCGCCTGGCAGCGCTACAACACGCTGTCGCGTTCCACTCCTAAAGGCAAAAATTAAGCGTCATTAAATGACAGTTAATTAATGCACCAACAGAATGTGAAGTGAACAATCGCGTAGCAGAATGCAGCACTCAGGCTTTCGCCTTTCACCACTTTAGCCGCTAAAGTTCCTCGTAATTTTTTTGGAGGAATATATGTGTCGATCATTTTCACCCCAATAAACATTTTCGAGTAAGAGCATGTGTTGTTTTCATTCGTGCGTGTAGCTGCTGCGCTAAAGTATTTTTAGGATGTATTCCCTACCAAACGAACCAAAGGTTATTTTCACCTCGTTATATCTTTAGTGGCTTTCTAAACAATAGACATCATTTCGATGAGCCATGAAGACAGAGGATACACCTAGCACCACAAAAAAAGAGACGTTCAGTGAGCTTCCACACATTTCTTGGGTACGAAAACCACCTTCGGCAGTGATCCACCTCAGGGGAGCTGGTAAGCTGTGTCCCTGCAAAAGCTCTCATTATGTGAACGGAAAGCATTTTCTCAAGGCCAAGCTGTTGCACTCAGTCGCGTATGAATAAACATGAATCGTATAAGTGCGAAATAAAAAATTAAGAAAAAATAGCTGCTTTCGCAGATTATAATTGAACCTAAAAATTTAGTGAGAGCATTGTCAATGCAGCGCAAATGCCTAAAAAAATATATTCTTTTCTAAATGCATGCCATGTTATAAGTAGTGGTCTAAGCTACACAGATATGTTACACTGCTTTCATGGTGAGTTCTCCCTGCCCATTACATGGTGTGATAAAGCATGCGTAGTGAAAAGGGCACAGAATTTCGCCAATGGCATTCTGCTAATCTTCCGCTGTAATGATCCTTCGGTATCTTGCCTCAACATTTCCTTTATAGTGCAGTGCATGATCGACACGTAATGGACACAGTCTGCACGTAATGGACACAGCTGTGGGCGCTCGGCAAGAATATTTGCAACGTTTGCCGCTTCGCTTCCGTAGCCCGTTTGTGGCAACGAAAAGAAAAAAAAATCGCCATGCACACCGAAAGAAGTACATGGCTTACCTGATCGCGTTCATTACACGTTTCGGGCAGTCGAGGGGCGTATCTCGGCTTTAGCCATTCCGTCCTAGACTTGGATGCTAGCCTCTAGTCAGCCAATTTAGAAAGTTATAGTGAAAACAAAAGATGCTACCAAACAACAATCCAGCAAAAATTGTTCATCATGGCCTAGTTTCTGAACCCCTACCATGAGTTCATTTAAACACCATCACTTCCACCAAAAAATATTTCAGCCGCGCAGAAGAACCACACCGCAAAACTTATGAATGCAATTGTGATTTAAGCGTCTGCATATTGTCAATTGTTACAGTGAAGTTGTCGGTTGTCACAGTCGTTGTTTGTGCCACAATAAAGTTGTTGACAACTTTAGTTTCTTTTCAAACACGACTTGCTCAGTGCGTGTAGAACAATGACTTAGAAAAGGCGGCACATAAAGGATGACTATTTTACTTCTGGATGTATTGAGGACGGCACTCAAGAGTTCATTTTACATTACATAACCACCAGGACCTTATCATCATTTTGCCTGCATAAAAGATCACTGTCTTTATAAAAATTGTACTGATGAAAAATTCTGCACCTGCATGCTTTCGAATTCCAACTCGTAAAACGCAGTTTTATTGAGTGGTAAATCAAAGTATCTCGTCGAAACCCGTGATCCTTAAAGTTCATAGGTCTCCAAGAGAACATTTCCCTTTGGTTTATCCCGGTAGCTCGCCTATTCGCGGTCGAGACGTGAAGGAGCAGGAAGAAAATACGCACTCCTGTTCTGCGTAGAGATTACCTAAGTGCTTTCCAAGAACTGTGTATCACACAGGTTTTGCTTGCGAACTTTACTTCATTTGATTACCCTTATGTTAATGCAGTAAAATCAAATTCATTCTCCAAAAAAAATGAAACAAGGGAGGGATATTGATTTGATCCTAAATTAGAATAATCTGCAGTGCTGTTATGTCCGCGTACCCTGGAAAAGAAACCTGTGTTGAACTTAGGAATAGGGCATTATTTTCTCCGGGGTCACTAGTGGTTTATTTTCCCATCTACGAGCTTTAAATATTTTAGTTCTTTGCAAGAACGATATTTCTCCACGCGCAAAAGAAATATACCGAAAACTTTCCAAAATAGCAGGTGAATGTAGTGGTCCTCCGTACCGACATCCGCGACTGCCAGTAGCTGTTCCATAGCTGGTCGCAGTGGGATAACGCTGTTAGCAAGGAACGCTTGGAGAGGAAGGAACTCCGAAAAGCATTGCATTTTGACAGGTTGCCACACGCTAACCTAAATGATTGGTGAGGGGGCAAAAGCTAATTTTATTCGGAAGCCGAGGCCTCACAGAATCGGGACTCCTTGATGAGGTCGAGGAGAATGACCAAAAACGCAAACATGGCTACAAAACTGGCCTGCAGTCGGAGTGGAGAAGGAAATATAAATAAACGGAGAAACAAAAAACTTAGGTGAACTAAGACAATTTTATAAGCCAAAGAACTGACGCATATTTACAGAAAGAGTATGAATTGCGATAGAATGCAGGTGCAACCAAGTAGCAGGGTGCTATAATAGCGTAGCTCTGTCGAATTCGGCTCCGACCCACGAAGAAGAGTTTTTCTGTCTGTCCATTTGGTTTCACTTGAGAATTGCATCCTCTCGCAGCATCCCGAACCCAATTTCTGTCCAAATGGCATGGCCATTGATCTTTGGCGCTCTTCGTGGGTCTTTGCATGCGACATTTTCCCTTCGCGTTGTTTTTTTTTTTCCTTTTCCTTGCATCTTCATTATCTCTATTTGTGGTGCCTTTTCATGAATTTGCCTCCGAAGTGTTTCCCTGTCGCTAACACCAACGTTATTTTTCATGTTCACTTTCAAAATTGAAAAAAAAAAATTAAAAAGTCGCTTAGCTACGTTGAGCAGGCGGTGGATAGCCGTGTAGTTGCCTCTGTTTTTGTAGGTAATTTTAAAAAGTCGTTTGGCCACGTTGAGCAGGCGGTGGATAGCCGTGTAGTTGCCTCTGTTTTTGTAGTTTGTCTACACGAGACACTCCCCTTATCCTTCTCAGTAAAAACGGAGGAATAATTGTGCGGCATAGAAGAATTCAAGCGGCGAGCCTAAAATTCACTGAGCATTATGGATCATGGTTCATCGCTGGAACAACGCTTTTTCTTTTTTTTTTATTCGAAAACAACTGGGGAATGCAGGGGACAATTCCTGCCTATGCGAGGGATGCAAAGCACCGCTGGATTGGGCTGTGACGATTTTAAGACCTCTTTGAGCGTATATGTCAGTATTTTGTGGCAAACCAAAGCTCTATATACTTAGGTTTGTCTTCAGACACTCAAAAAACAAAGGTCTCTCCTATGCGTCACCACCGCATCAGGCTTCTAAAGCGACATGAAGAAAAAATCGTTTAAGTTTCGTTCTCAGTAAGAATGGAATGAGTCGCTCTCCCTGCTTCTTCTTGTGGCTTCTTCGGCAGCAAAAAATGAATTTATAGCTGAGGAATTTGAATTTCGAACTGTAAACTTCTGCTTGCTTCTGTTTGATTCAGCTCTGAAAGCGAAGACCAAAACCGAGTCAGGCCTAACCGTTTTGTTGCGAATGGCAGGGCAGAGATCAGAAAAAAAAATTGATGTTATATGTCATCTCAATTTCTCTGCGAAAACAGGCGATGGTGAAGGTAACCTATATATCATTTGTCTTTTGTCTCATCAGGGTCAATAAAACTCTGGCTGTAGTGAAAATAGTATTTTATTTATTGGAACAAGGAAATCTAGCGATAAAAGAGAACTTCTATTTAAACAGAATGTCGCTTCAATTCGTACTTTGAAGCTACTCGTTTCTTGATAGATGGCGCTTTCACTGCGAAAACAGGCGACGGTGAAGGAGACCTGTATTTCATGTGCTTTTTGTCGTTTCTGGGTTAATAAAATTCCAGCTATAGTGCGAACAGTCTCTTACTCATAAAAACATTGGAATCAATCAATACAAGACAACTTCCATTTACACAGACTATTGCTCCAATGCGTGCTTAAAAGCTGAGCGCTTTTTAATAGACGGCTCGTCTTGTTAATATAGCCGCCAAAGAAGCAAAGTACATTTTATACATCCACTCAATATCTTAAGTAAGCATGACTGCAGCAAGGTTCCTGTCGTCGCTGTCATAGATGCTCCTTCAACTCAGTGCGGGCAATGCAAGAATCCATCTGTGTTTTCAAAGCAGTTGCTTAGTTTTTGCGCACAGGAACTGCTTATTGGCGGCTGGGATTGTGGCGTGTTATGTATCGCGTTTATTTGGTTATCATGCGTTAGTTAAAGGAGCAAAAATAAACAAAAAATTTTTGTCTTTCTACCTGGCAAAAACAAAATAGAAAAAAATGCGCGACGACCTTTGCTCTGCACTGCTCTTGTAAAGCAAACAAAAAAAAACAACCTTGCACTTGTCTAACCACAAGCACGCTACATAAGTAGGTGTTCAGGCTACTTTCTTTTTAAGTCTTCAAAATGCCTTCCTGAAATTTAAGAACAATGGGAAATGGCCTTAATTTATTTAAATTATTTTTCTTGTCACACACTGCTGTCTTTAAGTCACTTATTACAAGGCAATATGGCATGAATATAAAAATTTTGTGCTCGTGACGACTGAAAAAAAACTAGCAGCGTCGCTTTTACCTACATATTTCAATCCTTTACTTCAGTTCTTTAAAGTATTCCTCAATAAAATAGTTCTAATCAAGACGATAGTAATCATGGCTTTGTTCAGCGCCAATATATTTGCACCCGGGAGAATACCGCTAATGTGTACGCAGCGCAGCAAAATTACGTTGGTACCTGGCATCGCTTTCTTACGATTATTAAGGGCCCAAGGGCTAAGCTTCGCTACCCACACTTTACGATATGCGGATTGTTGATTCGGTGTTTTGAGAGAAATTGCACGTGAATACGTGTTCTAAGCATTATACTAGTTGAATGAGTTTGTTTTTTTTCCAAGAGAGAGTTGTCGTGACTGTGAACGCTCCAAGATGTGGGAGTCACACTGTGCGCAGCTTTCAGGGAAGACAATTCTCCCTGCCAGTCACAAGCAGGGGTCACTTGTTCGGAACCGGAATCGCCCAACCCTGGAGCACAATTCTTTGTGCCAGTCACGTGTCGCCCAACACTGGAGCAACCAATTTCAGCCACGGAGGCTTCAGGCAAAATAGGCAGAGCTCTTGATAAATGGTTTATTAGTCTCAGTTCAAACTATAAGGCACTACGCACTGGAAGAATGTTCAATCCGGGAAGGAGAACAAAGGAAGAGGCTTACCGTGCCCGTGTATCGTCGCACGATTCTTGGGTCGGGGTGGGCAACAGGGGCAGGCTAAGCGGGTTCCTCGGCGTTCCGTGGCGAAAGAGCCCTGTTCACGCTGAACAAGCGCATTTTTATTCCCTCCCGATTACTGCTCGGGGTGGCAATCGTTCGCTCTCACCTGAGCAGTTTTTGGCCTCTTTCTAATTATATGAGCGGCCAGTGCGACCACTCACCGATGGAACCCAGGAACGGGAGAAGCAGGTGTGCCCTTTACCGTTTGAGGGTGGCACTCGCCGTTTGCCTTGTGGCCTTCGCACGCTCGGGCTGGCTGGTGGAGGAAATGGGGTACGTGTGTATCCCGCAAAGCTAATGCTCATAGCTCGATGCTGGAAATTTTACAAAGACGCTAGGAAGGGCACAACGGCCGCGAAAGCAGGCTTTACCTGGCGTCACAAGGAGGGCGCTTTAGCGCTCATTTGAACTTCCGTCGGAGTCAGCGCTAGACATTTCACCAAATAGCCAACAAGGAAAGAAAACTACGACAGGGTAAAACTCCTTGCTCTTTCTGGGAGTTTCATCAGACTCCTCGCTCTTTCTACCCGCCGCGGTGGCTCAACAGTTACGGTGCTTGAATATTCACCCGCTAGACGCGGGTTCAATCCCGGCCGCGGCGTTTGAATTTCGATGGAGGCAGAATTATGGAGGTCCGTGTACTGGGCGATGTCAGTGCATGTTAAAGAGCCCCAGGTGGTCGAAATTTCCGGAGCCCTCCACTACTGCGTCTCTCATAGCCTTAGTCGCTTTGGGACGTTAAACCCCATAAACCAACCAACCAACCAACCTTTTTTTCAGAGTCGCCCGTTATCAGTTTTAAGATCTCAAGTAACAGAATAGCACTTCTTATTTGCCGGCTTCGCAGTATTTTGAATGGATTTTTACTGCATGCTCAGAAGAATGCATTGAATTAACCACGCAAATGGGTGGACGAAATAGATGACAGTGCTATTTCATTGTTTACATTTTTGTGCTCATCGATTCCTTTATTTTCGTCAAGAAATAAAAAATTTAATCTTTTGTCCTTTGTATACAGCGTTTGTCCTTGCATATAGTATAATTACATTCTCACTACCTCGGTGGACCTTGACATCCGGTTGGTCTGATTGGAAGTGCTCTATTTATGAGACAGTGATGTAATTGGATTTAATAGGTCGAAAGGAAGGCATGCCTATACATTTTGGGTTATGACTCCTTCTTAGTACACATGTGGGACGTTTTAAACAATTCTCCTCTGTTAAACGACAATCAAAGCCTTTTTCTCACGCATGTTTACACTTTCTTCCTTAAACGCGTACTTTTGCGTTGGAACGCCAAAGAAAGTAATGATTTGAGACGATAATTATGTTATTGCGCTACTTTTGGGCAAGTCATTGGCTATTCTCTTTTTGAACTGGTCGTTCCGTTTTGCCTAAAGGGACCTATTATCATAGGCGTTAACAAACGGTTGCCATTTGGTTGTTGTAGTAGTTCAACACTCCTGTGCCTAAAAACAAAAAACCGTCCTTGGCGGTTTTGCAAGACAGACGACCTAAACTTTTCTCAACGTTATTTAATGTTGTCGTTTTCCTTGCGGTCATCGGAGACTCTTCTTGAATTTCTAGGACTTGAGAAATGTGCGTCCCCGATAAGAGCTTAAGATGGCGAATAGATCCCTACGCCCCATAAGACGGATAAAAGCAAGCAAACTTTACATGATATCGGAAAGGCTCGCCCAGTGGAGAGGGAGTGATAAACGCGAGCAGCCCATGAAAAAGTAGTGTCCGTCGAGTGCGCCATCAGCACTCGAAAGAAGCCTCATCCCTCAGTCGTCTTGAGTATCCATTCAGCCATGCAGGAGGCTGGGTCCGAGGCCCCAAGTTTTCGTTTCTTTCTTTTCAATATTTTTTTTTTATTTTTTGCATGGCAAGAGCCCAACTTATCGGTGTCTCATTGCTTCAGTGACATCCTTCAAGGAGCCAATGGCATTAGAACAGATGATCTTTGTTTTGTGTGTATGCTCTAGGCATGTGGACTGAGGCGGACGAAGCAATATGAAGATCTTTTTTTGCTCAGATAGTGACTTTCAAGCCCTGTCTTTGACAGTGCGTTGTACTGCATAGCGCCTCTTTATTTTTTATTTTTTTTTCGTCGTAGCAGACTGCGGGAAAGCTGACGGACCATGGGGCAAAACGAAAGCAAAGCCTGAAAAAAACAACAACCGGAACTTCAAAACAAATTGGGGCACTTGTCTTGCGTGAGAACAAGAGCAGTGCGAATGGTCTTGGTCTCTTATGCGAACTCGAGACCAAGGGTTCTTTTGGAAGAAGGACCATTTGTCCCTGAAAATCGTTCTCTTCACGCCACAAAGCGCAAGGTCCGTTGCCACACTATGCCCGCCGAACTGTTCAAACGCGGGCGAAAGACACAGTGTGTTCATAAACAAGTATGGCATGGACTAGGCGAAAGAAAGAAATAATCGTGGAAAGAACATTGAAAGCTTTGATTCTATGTGAAAACTTGTGCTCAGCGCCAGAGATCAAAAACAAGAACCAAAGAATTCATATTGTCCGTCCATACATACTGATACGCAGCCGCTGGGTATGATGTCTCTGAGGAAGGGTCAAGCCAGCGCTGTGTTAAAACTTCCTTCTATCCCTTGGTACAGAGTTATAAGTGTTAAATTATTTGACCCTGGCGTTTAGGGTCCCATGGAATTGTTTCACTTTTTTTTTTTTAGTGGGTGTAGAGACAGATAAAAACGCAGACACTGGTATTACTCCTCTAAAATTTAACAGAACCAAGTAGAGCACGCTGACGTCAGTCGCTTATTGCGCTGACATGGACGATGCCGATGGTAGTTGCGGCGGGCTTTTAAGGCGATGTAGTCGACCGGTCTTACCTAACTAAACATTACGCCCTTTGGGCTCCGTATGGTCTGTTCTGTCCGAAATTTTGCCAGTGCGTGCTCACTTGCGGGGACGCAGAGCACAACTACCTTTGAAAACTTCCTTGGAACTTTTTTTCTTTCGCGAGTCAGCCTGTGTCTCCGTACCCTAACAATATTAATTATCTCTTGGTACCTCCCAGCCCCTGACAAATCTCTAACCATTTCCCCCCCCCCCCCCCCGCCAGCTCCACGTTGATCGCCGCACTCATGTCAATAAACTCCTCGTCCCTTCTTGCTCTTTCCGTTGCCATCTCTGTCCATGGCTTGCGCGCCTGAACTACCCCAAACGCCATGCTCATCGGATGTCTTTACTTTCCTACTTATCATGGAATGTTTGTCACCAAATAATCAATAATACTTCACTCCCCCGTCAGGTCCGGCATGACTTACTACATCAAACCGTCCTGCGGACCATTTTACCTTAGTTACTCCAGCGCAGGACATCAATGACGCTTAGAGCAACGGCGTCCCAAGCACCACAGGTATTTGGCACAATATTAGAAACGTATTAGCAAAGGCCGGCTCTACAAAGAACCAGAGCGAAGACAACCGTTTTCAATATTAGGACGATTAGCTGTGCTGTCTGGAGCAATAATTTTATGACTCTTCTGGTGCAGCTTTCAGCAGCGGCACGAAATACGAGTTTTAACGCGCCCCTTAACATTTAGTTCGCGTTGTAACGGGCGATTTTAAGAAACGGCTGCGACAGCACAACAATGCTGTCGGCAAGAAGCAGTTGCCAACAAACGCGCAGGCTGAATGCGATTTCTAGTCGGGCCCCGGCACGAAGATAATCGGAAAAGAGAAAAACAAGACGATAAAGTTTTATTTGGAACGCCTTCATATTCAGACGACGGTACATACGCTTAATCCTAACGATGGTAATCTTCCCTAGATATACACCCGCTGCTTACGTGACGTCATGAAGACTATACAACAAACCCTCCTTTCCATTCTTTCATTGAGACCAAGGCCCCGTAGGGCTGCAATGGCTTCTATTTTAACAAGAATGGCTGGCGCTCTATAGTTTCCCGCCTTTGGTTTGAGCATCCGCCTCCCATGCCGGAGGAATGGGGTTTTATGTCCAGTGCATCGGGTACCCACTGGTTACACAGTGGTTACAAGCTTTCCAGTAGCCCAGTGCTGGGCTTCTTTACGGCGGATTGCTTAGGAAATAGATCTTTGGCCTCACATTTAGTAGACTAAAACATCTTGTGCCATGGCGCTCTTTTTCCAAGCTTACTTGCGCTATGAAAATGCGAGCCTTCATCATTTGTTGGGTACTGTGCTCTTCTAGTTTTAGGTCGAGTAGAGAACTTGAATGCGGTCGCCTAGAATGTAGATACGCTGACAGTGCATTGTATCATGATGAAATCGTAGCGTGTGCGTATGAATGACTCATATGAAATCCTTAAAGAATTGTTCAAGTGGGTGGGGCTATGTTTACACAGTCTAGATTTATCATTATTTCAGTACAGTCATTGACAATATTTAGCATATTGCTTCATGCGCATCTTCTGCACCTAGGTCAAACTTATCAAACAAAAAAATTTCAGCATCAAAGCTCTAACTCAAAATGTATTGGAGCTGAAATGTAGCCAACATCAATAAGAACGAGTGTTTTATTGTGCTTTCTTAAAGACAGATTTTTATTCAGAATACAACGACAGTATGACAACCAAGCTCGAAGTAACAAGTAATCCAAAGACGTATATCGTGGTGATCGTACGCATATGAATCCTTAAACAGTTACATACATTTGTTTTTGGAATTTTCATTAAATACTAGGAGCAGAGAAGTGGAGGTGTACACAGTGAGCTGATTAGAGCATGTAGCATGTTTATTTTTCACACAACTATACTCAGTGCCATCAACCATATTCTTTTGTGGAATGGTACATTAACTGTGTGTACTTTTATGAAGAAATTGTGGTTGAGTTTATTAAAACACGCCATAAATTTATACTCTTCAAAATTATTATCTCACTTTCTCTTACTTTTGTAGCACTAACAAGGCAATTTTTTTGCGACATGGTTACGAATTCCTTCCTAATGCTTCTTTCCCTATAGTTTTTGAATGGACCACAGTTCTGAACAGAAAGGTGCACCACTATCAAGCCAAGACTGCATCTACGGCCATGAATATTGAGGGGTTCAGCTGTATTTAACAGATCTAGCGAAAAAATAAAAAGTGTAAGTACATTTTTAACCACCAGTCAGCAGCAGTGAAATGTAAGAAGCGGATAAGTTTACCACAAAAATATTCAGTCACCAAGTGAACTGCAGATGCGAAACATTCAAAAAAAGACCAAAAAAAAGACAAAACTTCATTGGCTGTAAACCGGCTTAAAACTCAGCCGGCGTCTCCTACGTGATGTAGATTCCATAAGTGGCCATCCTGGACACTCCACATTAACAACTGGAACACATACTCATGCATAAATACCTCCATATAGAGACAATCACACAATATAGACACTTATCTGGAGGAAGTTGAATTGCTGCAACCGCCATTATTGCGGTTAAAGCAACGTAAAGCAAATTCTGCGCTATGTGAACCACAGAGCATACAAACATTCATACATTTTTAATCTTTTCTAAGGGGATGAGTGCGCTTTGCTGCAATGCTTCTGTTGAATTTAAAGTGATTCTTTTGTCACGTTGTCTCTTTTCAACCTCAGCCAATGAAAAAAAAACAGCAAAAACAACGCGCCGGTCTGATCGGAAAGTTTTTGTCATCGTCATCCTGAACTGCTTTAAAGACCCATCGTGCAGCATTTGAATATCTTGGAACGTGTGGAGGAAGAAAAGTGCTGAAAATTATGTTTGAGGCTAGCTCAAAAGATTCATTTGAACCCATTGACATAAGCGTGTATACCTTTGAGTGGCTGTTCCATTACATTTTGCATACAGTTAGTCTAGAAAGCAGGATTTGCGGCACATTTTGAAGTTCCTTGCTTAACAGGACTTTGCGCGATTGCCCAGTACTTCTTGCGATCAAATGTCGTTAACATTGACGAAAAGTCCACGCATGAAAATCACATTCGTGGAAATTCCATGCAGTGACAGCGTTCCTACGATACGTGCGCATGAGATCGGCGAGTAGGGCAGAACGAACTCATTTGCTGCTGAGATGTTCTCTCTTAAAACCGAGTAATCTTGTGATTATTACGTATATAATTTATGTTTTGTTTTCGCTGTGATAATAAACAATAAGCTGATTTAACAGGGGATGCCTTAATATCAGATATAGCCAAATGAGAGTTCACCAAATGTCAAAAATTCTTCGTTCGTGAAAGAAACCGCACTTCGCAAGGTACTCTGAATCACCACAGCTACAACGCTTAGGGCGTTAGAAAACGTATATGGTAGGTCGCGGCGTAGTTCAGACATTAGATTTGTACCGAGGTTCTTTTCTAACTAATTGGTACTTTGTAATAAGGGAGTAATTACGCATTGACATCCACCAAAGCGCCGCCATAAAAATAGTTGGTACTTTCCATACACGATGTCTCAGACAGAGGGAAGTAGAGCGAACACATGGGCTGCCTAACGGAGCATAGTTGCACTTTGGCCTCCAACCTTGCTTCGCAAACCATTTGCGCCATACAAAAAAGCCATAATTCTTGCTTTCACGATAGAATGTTAGGCCAATAGCTACATCAAGTGTTCATTACATGTACTTTCCGTGCCGTTTAGCTAGCTTTGTTGCAAGATAAAAAATATTGCGATGATTGAGCGACGTCGTTACTAGCGGAACATTGAAACTAAATACAATCTGAGCGAAATGCATGCCGTGCGAGTACGTTGGCCCTACTGTTGAAAATCGGATGAACCAGTACTACAATTTATTTGATGATAGAAACAAAAACTTCCTTACAAACGATGTGTCATAGACCTCAATATTTTCCTCAAATCAAGCACGCGTTGTCTAGAAGCTGTAGCTCATTGAAAAACATTCCGATAGCAATCTAGAACAATTTTATAGCCGCGTGTTTTCGTTTATCGTGACAGGCGTTAGCGATGCGTGGAAAGCAAGCTTATAAAATGCATACAAAGGCTTCTAGTTTCCCCGGCTGGCATTGCATGCCAAGTGGCGATGGATTTATCACTTACAATTACGATCGTCGGAATTACTTCCGTGTGAGCCCAGAAAACTCTTTGTGCCCAGATTTTGCAACGAGGAGGAAAAGTCGGCCATGATTATCGCCATGTACAGGTTTTGTTGAATTTTCTGGTTGTGCCGAAATTGCAGTTTTAAAATTTTCAGTGTGTGCTACGCAGTGCTCGCAGCAGAGGCCATGGATGCGCTAGTTGCCAGTGCCTAGAAAATGCTGGACATGCGGACGCAGACTCGATGTTTAACGGCGGATGAGTAGTATCCTTAAGATGGAAATGAAACGTGTTCAGCCTCCTTTAAATCCCAGTTATGTACAAAACCCTAAACAACTAAACATCACCAAAGCTTTTTTAATGTTTTGAGAAGCATGCAAAAGCGATAACTTCGTGATAGAAACATTAATCTGATCCAATAAATTAGTACAAAGAGGAGGTCCCATCCCAAGCAACAGCTTAAAATTTAAACTTTGCGTAAAATTTTAAAACTGAACTGAATTCTTCAGTAGTGTTGATATAACTTTAAAACAATGTAATTGGTTCATCTGCATCTCCATTAGTATTTTCTTGGCTCAATAAAGTGCTGATGCTTTCAACTAGCCGTAATCGACAATAGTCTTCGCGTGTGCATTCCACCGTTTCAAATTGAGAGGCTAAAAAATTCGAATAGAACGTTGCGACCCTCAACAATGAAACACCAGGAAGTATGGAGACAAAGTTTTTGGCAAGGATATGTGAAATCATAAGTTGTGATGCCAATTCCTTGTATATAAATGTTGGGCTCCAGATAAGTCGTTTCCCCGCAGCTTCTCGACCCTTGAATAGTATTGTTTAACTGTGGTGCCTCGCCACTGCTTAGGTGAGGCTGCTGCCAAATATGTGAATTGAATACTAGAATGATAAGAAGGGTTGATTCGGCGCAGAGCGCTATATATAGTTAACGCATTTTTGATTCCTTGAAGTGCAGTCGGAAACCTTGATTTTGTAGCGATAACTGCACTACGGCAGCCGCTTCGCGAGGTCAGCGTAGTGGCGCTGAGCCGTGGCACCACCATTCCGTCAGCTGTGCGCATGCGCAGAGTGACGTCATAGCCCACAGCTGGCGTGCGCCACTCGCCGCTACGCCGACGGGGGAGCAGACTCCGCCCACCTCACCAGTTGTGCGCATGCGCGGAGTGACCAGAGCGCACAGCTCCTATGCGCGCCGCGCTTCTTCATTACGCTAACATTTCGAGCCTTCAGCGTGGCTGGTCACGTGGTGCGAAGCAGCTGCCGGTGGCGCGGCGCGCCGGCGAAACTGAGTGGTGGAGGAGTGGAGAGGGGTGAGCGAGGGAGGTAGTGAATCTAAGTCCAGAGACGAAGATGAAGAAGGAACGTCCAGCGAAAAGGAGCGGCGAAATGCTGAATTTGCAATTTGACTGAGCTAGTTCCACTCAGCCAGCTGTAGCTTTCGCGTCACTCCAGGTTTAACGAGAGCTAAACCACAACCAATTTTTTCACGCATTTCACTTCTGTGAAGGCGAACAGCAGGCCAGCGGAAAGCCTGTACCCATTGTATAGCCGCTGGTTAAATAGCAGCACGAGGCATGTCCATTTCTACCATTTCTCTTAACATTTCTCGGCAACTGAAAATATGTGGGTTATTCTTTTGTGGAAGATTGGAAACAAGTGCCTTCATAGCACTTTTGTTGTTCAGTAGAAGAGAGTAATTACATTCCTGTAGTCTCCTATAGGCTTATAATGACGTCATGGCCCCCTATTTAGATCTTTTGTTCATCACCCCACTTCTTCCATTTTTTTAAGCTTCAATGCGATTCCATAACATGAAAAATGACCTAGAGAAACTTTGTCGCGAAGTTTTTTCTTCTTCGACTGAAATAAAATATACCTTGCTCTTTGCGGTTATAACATGTCGTATATTCAGCGAAACAGCATGAGAAGCACACTACTGCTCTAATTGCGTCATATTTTGCACTTACGTACAGAGACGACCTGCGTGTCTGTCATGTAAAAATGTTTGCCACTTTTCACCCTTTCAAAGTTTGGATCGGTACTTTTTAGTGTCATCGCTTCGTGCCAGGTAATATGCTTCTTGCGAAGCCGTAAAATATGTTTAAAGCTATCGGTCTGGGTGTCTTTCGCATCAAGGAAACAGAAACTTTCCATAGCAATCACTAGAAAAGAAGCAACGCTAACGATGCAATCTAATGAAGCTGCATTTTGATAAAGTTTTTTCATTATCTTCTTGTGTGCATTCTACATTTAGTGAAAGCTTCACCTCTCAGATATTTCACAGGATAAATTCATCATACGCAAAGGCGCGTTGTTTAAACCCCAATGATCACCTTTCTGCTACAACTAAAAGCTCCCTTTTAAAACTGTGGCGGTTTTCGAGGCTAGCATATCCCTGAGATGTTTACTTGTATGATTTTCAGTCTATACTGCACATATGCGGCTCAAAATGCAACAACTCTAAATACACAACTTTCTCGATGCAGCCTTTAATATTTAAGAGCAAAACAACAAGCAAGTTCCATTTGTACAATGCTAGGATTTTGAAGGACGCTCTTATAGTTTTATTCTTGCCTGAACTCTTCCTATATCAAAACGTATGCTTCAGCTGCACTATACGTGATAGGTCAGGAAATTAGATTTGAGTTCGCATCACGTTCAAGAAAAACCATTGAGCTTGATCAAGTCTTTCGCGTTTGCCTTGGGCACAAAAAGAGAATGAGAACCTTCCTTTTATTTAGCTGTAAATCTAGTATCGCTGTAGTTCTTCTGGTTTTTCTATGTATATTCAGTAGTGTAAACAAAACGTGAACGTTCTCACCGTTATAATGACTTATTCAGGTGCTTCAGATAACCACGGCATTGCAGCTCTGCTTTCAACTTGCTACTGCGAATCTCATCGCACAAGTTGCCACATACGTGCTGTAGCGTGCGCGCAGCGCCCGAAATCACAGAACGCGGAAGGGGCTGAAGAAGAATCAATAATTGGACTATCGCTTCTTCTTAGAGAAGTCAACAGCCATCAGGAAGAAACATTCACTCGAGTATTTCGAGACAGGAAAAACGTTGGGTATGTACACACATTTCACAAACTTAAACGCCACGTTACGCACATATTTAGTTGCCTCAACAAAATGATTTGATGTACAACGACTGGGAACATACTAGCGAGTTCAGTGAGCAGAGATGAGCTCTTGTGCGCTGTACATGAAAGCTTTTAAATATCTACCGACATGCTTCACAGTGCAACAAATACGTATTTGTGAACCTCGAAGCAGTGAGCACCACAGTTTCCTGAAGCGTTTCTCGTCTGGCTGAAACTGTTTCCTTTGGGTGCAGACAGGAATGACTAAAAGCTCGAGGTCATCGTTTTCTTAAATACTGTAATAATTATAATGTGAATATTTGCTAAACCTGTCATAGGTAATACGGGGGAAAATAGGCCGGTCACTAGATATCGACCCTGTGAACTGCCATGATTTTTTGGATCGCTCGAGAGCCGGTAAGGGTACAAATACTGCAGTGTCGCTTTTCAGAACTACGCACAGTTCTTCTCGATGAGCCATCGCAGTTTTCCTAAAACCACGGTTCAAGGAATTAAGGTCTAAGTATCTTCTAGGGAAATCCTACGCATATGTCTTTTATTATTTTGTACGCATCAATACTTCTTTCGCGATTAGCCTTATCATGTCATTTTCCTGGCCCGTTTAAAGGCGTGCGAGCAGCAGCTGCGCCCAGTGGGAGAGTGTAACCAAGACGAGCATCGGCAAACACTCGACGCACATTTCCCGCCGAGTGCGTCATAGTAGACGCGGTCTAGCATTATAATTGGAAGACACAGCGATGCTGCAGACCTCTCCCAAAACTTACAGCATATTTGCAACGCACAACTTTCTCGGAATTCACTCTCCAAAACGTTCGCGGTCACAACAATGGCGAAGGCAAGCACAGGCAGACAATATTCTCCACCATAATCTCACGCCACACTTTCAAAGTGCGCTCGCCCGCGTTCAATCTGATTTCCGTTCTTGAGGATAGTCTTTCGAGTCTTCTTAAGCCAAGACGAATTTCCACCACGTTTCCGCAAAAGTACGTGTTCAGCTACGCCTGCGGCACAAAATCCTGAGGAAAGCCTTGCGAAAGTCATTGTTGAACACGGTGTAGATGACTGGATTGAGAGCCGAGTTTATGTAACCCAGCCATGTGATGAAGTTGACCGTCTTTGGTGCGATGCTGCACTGGGGGCAGAAGGGCAGGATGACGTACATCAGGAAGAAGGGGAGCCAGCACAGCACGAACACACCCATAACGATACCCAGCACGCGCGCAGCCCTCCTCTCCTTTGAGAGCGAGATGCGCTGGCGTTCCTCCATGTACTGCTTCACGTTGGGCGCATCCCTGCAGGGCCCAAGGCTGGCGGCGCCGTTGCCGCCGTTCTGTTGAGTCTTGCCGCGAGCGTCCACAACATCATCGGTCCGGATCGCAGTCACGCTGTCCATGTCTGGATCGATGGGACTCTGCTCCGTTTGCGGTGAGTCCGCTGATGAGTTCTCGTGCGTGGTTGGCGGGAGGGCCGTGAGCGCAGAAGGTTTGACCTGCGGCAGAATCAAGGAACGCAATGAAGTTTCGGCAACCTTGCTACTTGATACGTCTTGGATTTTTTTATTGTCGTGCTATAGTCGTGTGGCTGATGATCCAAATTTGGGTCTGAGCTTTGAAGCTTTTTTACGCTTTTCTCCACTCGAAACGCATTTTTGAACTTCCAATCAGAATTCTGTGAATCCGGTGTAGGCAAATAGTCTCCTCTCGGAGCTCAAATATGGGAAAGGACAACTCAGGGTGCAATAAAAAGAAAACACAACTCGGATTACAGAATTTTTTGTATATTTGGTTCTCAGCATCTTATTTGCAGCAAATATACCACCCCATAGCCACATCTGTTGGAAGAAAATGCATAACTGAACGCTTTCTTTCTGAAAAAAACTCAGTGATGATTGAAAGGTGCCAATAGGTGAACTGACACTAATATTTTTTTTTTTACATAGGAACTGAAATTTGCGCTGGAGTTTGGGACATACATTTATTGTAATGTAAAATTTTTGTTCTTTAAGAAAAGAATTTGGGTGGTTGTTTTTATTTGAATATAATCCTGTTATCAAAACAGGCGTGGCTCTGTTGCTACAGGAAGAAAGATACTGACGAAAAAAGGCTCATATTCGCCGCCATATAGCAGCCGTAATACATTGCAGTTATGTGTACAACTAAAATAAGAAGACTGATCGTCAAGAAATGACTCCGATTTGAGTTTTACTTTGTTCGAGATTACTTACAAAAATAGGAAGCTATGTAATGTATCAAAAGCATAACTTTACATTATGTACGACATAGCAGACATAGTATCGGATTAAAGCTGAGAAGAATATCATAAAAAAGTTACTACTGCACCTCGCTCCTCTGTTTTTCTGTAGGGTTCTTTGTTTTACTTACCAGTCTGAAATCAACAACTCAATAGTTTCTACTAAAGTATTTCTGCCTTTATCCTAATTTCAGAGCCACGTCAAATAAGGCATGCATTTGCTTTCTTTAGAGTTCCACGGATTTGAGAGTTGCAGAATCATCGCGCTGATAGTTGCTGTCCTTCGCAGAGAAATTCGTAGTATTTATTTGAGTCAAACATTTAAACCTGCCTTATTGACTTCCTTATATTAGCTCGTTCCTGTCGTAACTATTGATGTATGTTATGGTACTAATGGCTCTATGCAATTCATTAGGCATCAAACATTCATACAAGTAGTGATGGCAGACAGTGTTTGCGGGAGATAGTGCTTGCGTTTGGGACCCCTGATACATATTTAATAAAATACACTGCTAGAAATCCGGGATTTTCAGCAGAATTGGTGTCATGTTTAACTGCTTGAGAGGGGCCCAACTTTTGTACACCAAGACGATTCTTTTTTGTCGGTATAAAGCTGTCTTCAAGAGAACGCATGTGAATCTATGGTGCCGCGTATACCATCAATTTTAAGGAAACATCTGTATTTCTATGCATTTGTACATGCATAAACGACACAACAATTAGCGATTTCTGAAAAATCTTATGATCCTGAGTATATGTTATCTGCGATGTCCTCAAGTTGCACCGTAATCACATCGAGTGCACTTAGAACTTGAAAAATATATGCAACTCATAGCTTCTCGATGAACCTAATAAAGAAAAACCACAAATCACTGAGGAGCAGTCATACAGTCACTTAGTAATGAAATTCTTACCAAGTAATCACATTTAATGAAACTCATTAAACAAGATTTCACCTGTAGCGTGGCCGCCACGGCCTTGGCTCGCTTTCGGAGGCGGCGTCTCGTAGCCAAGTAGATCTTGAAGTAGACGATGGTCATGATGAGCAGCGGTGCAAAGAAGGAGCCGCTAGCAGAGTACAGCACGTAGCCGCGTTCCTCGGTCAGCTGGCAGGGAGACGTCTCGTCAAACTGCTCCGGCCAGTCGTTCCAGCCAATGAGTGGTGGCACCGAAATGAGACCACTGATGGCCCATACCAGCACAATCGAAAGAAGGACACGCCGCAAAGTGCGCTTCTGGGCATAGTTTATGGGGTCGTGGATGGCCCAGTACCGGTCCAGCGCGATGGCGCACAGGTTGAGTATCGAAGCTGTGCAGCAGAGCACGTCGCACGTGAGCCACAGTTCGCACATGTGCAGACCAAACACCCAGCGGCCCATGATAGAGTAGGCCACGTTGAAGGGCATCACGAGGAGCGCCACGGCGATATCGGCCGCGGCCAGAGACACAATAAACATGTTTTGCACGCTCCTCAGCGGTCGGTACGTGAATATTGCGAGCACCACGAGAACGTTGCCAAACACAGTTCCTGCAACAATGGCTGACAGCACGAGCACAGTGGCCACGGCTTCTGGAAGCGGCACTGCAAGCGAGAAGGCGGCGTCTTCGGCCGCGGCGGCTCCCACCGTGATGCTGTCTGGTGATGCCGTGGCATTGGAGTCGTTCGTAAGTCTCACGATGGAAGCGAGACTCGATGACACGTTGTCACCCGTGTCAAACATGGCGCCACCGTAGAGAAGTGGGGTCACGACTGTGCTGGTGGTTGACTGCTCGAGACTGCCCCGGGTCGTGGTCATGGCCTGAGTGGTGCTGCCTCCCTGATCAGCGTACCCAAAGAAGCTCCAGCCGGCAGGAAACCTGAAAGCGATGAACACATATCTTAAGGATACGTTTATTTTTTCTCTTTTTTTGCGGTACCTGGAGTCTCTATTTAGATCCGAAGATAGCATTCAAAAATAAAACACTCGGAGGCTTTACCTCTATCAGTACCATGCTCCATGAGCAGCGGTGACCGGCAACCCACTGATATTGCACGCTATTCCAAAGCTGCCTATGCAGTTCTCGAGACGTCGTGATATCGTATATATCGTCCAAGGATTCAATATCAGTTTTTGACTAAAAATTAACTTTCGTATGAAGCGGTGAAGTTTTGCGCCCGACTGAATAACGCGGCGTACAAAGTTTTTTTTGCGTGCATACCAAACTTCCTTAGTATCATGCTCTCTGGCAAACAACCTTGGTTTCGTGATTGTTTTGGGCGAAGAAATATTTCTTTACAATGCTAGTAGTGCTAGCCTAAGCCTAAGATTGCTGTCAAGTAGTGAGGTTTTAGTTCCGACGATTAAGGAATTTGAACACGAAAGACCCAAAACATCAGCTGCTGTCCACCGGCAAACACTTTTGTCGGCCTGTTTCCAGATTTATGGTTTTTTGTGCCACCTTAGACCTGATTGAAATGGTAGTGATGCGGTGGCCACTGTTTGGCATTCGTTTGCATTATGTGACCAGGATTTGATTACGTCATGTCTGCAGAGACAGATGTTTTAACCAAGTAACAAAAAAAAACTTGTAGTCGCCTCCCGTCTCATGTCTGCTGCTGTGCATTGAGGCTAATTGCACCAAACAGTGCAACCAAACAAATAACTACATGAGGCGATGTTTTCAGTCAGTTTTTTTTAATACCCTTAATGCGGTTTCTGTCAACACCCATTATATTCTCTCAATAATATCATGACGAGAGAACCTTGAGCTAGAGTCGCTGATTCATAAAAGGATCGCAAAAAGTGATGGGCTTAAATTGATGCCTTGCGATTTTGCAAGAACACCGTCGAGCTTCTTCGAATTCGTCTACTCGAGCGAGGCAAGTGTTTTTCGGTCTTAGAATTTCTAGGCTGATGGCCAGGAGGATTTTCAGTGCTCAATTTTTGCACTGAACCTTTGTATATCTCTTTCACGTTAAGGAGCTATTTCCCACACTGACATGTAAGCGTTAAATAGCAAAGGGTTAATTTTGCAGCTCAAAACTTTATTGAGGTAAAAAGGCAGTAACTCTTTTTAGGCGCTGTCTTTAGCGATGATATTTTGTAATATTTTGTGCACGTGACACGTGTTTTCAATTTTTTTTTCTTCGATATTTGCGGGTGTTTCGATAATTTTCTGTAATCTTCACAACTTTTTCTATTTTACAATATTTCTTCTGTTATAAAATTTCACTTTTATTCCTTCAAAGACTCCACATAAGGATCACACTTTCGTCAGTTGATGTGTTTGTGCTCTCGAGGATTTTGCGACAAAATATTTGCTTAAAAAATAGCTATTGTAAGCATTCCATGAAATAGCTTGTTTCCATTAGGCAGAAAATATTTTTTTCGCTCGATCTGGTCAGATCATTCAAGCGTTTAGGTGATTTATGGAATAAAGAAAGCTACATTTTAGATAATTCCATCGTTTTCAAATATATTGAACACGTTATATGTTGAACGTTCAAAATATTTAGGAGAATATTCATCAATGCATATATCATACTACTAAAAATTTACATTACTGCCTAATATATTAGTCTGAATGGCATACTGCCATATGGTGCACTTGTTAGAAGCATTTCTGATGTGCGGAATGTTATTGTAACCACTCACCGTTCTAAGTAAAGTATTAAAATCAAATCAGAAACTAAGTTAATTTTTTCCGGATTTCAGGAAAAAGTTACTGGAAATGTGCAAGACTATTCTTTATGCTATGGATTAGAGTGGGGTTAGGTTCGATAATATTATCAATGTAGCGTTTCTATAAGCCATATATGGCAAAAAAAATTGAAAGCGTTTTGCAGGCTTCACATAAATTAAGAATAATTGACGACATGAAATTGAAAACTTCATTGTCTTGCTTTTGCTACGACAGCAATTCGGTTGTGAAGCGCTTCCTGGTAGCCCAGTTTCAAATTCGGTGTCTACGGCTGCGGCACAGTCGAAGAAGGTGCTTGAATATTTTTTCCTATATGACGAAGTATTATTACTATTAGAAACGTGTTGGTATGCAAACGTTCTCCAAGAAATAAACACTGCCCTTTTTGAAAATAGAATTGGTGAATATGCACGAACCTCTCTGCCATGTTCACGCTAGTTATTTCCTCATTCGAAGAGTTTCGAAGGGGCCCGTGACTCTCTTGTTAATTTACATTAGCAGATATGATCGATTTTGCCCTGTACTATCAAAAAGCAGTTTTAATTCTATTTCGATTACAAGTAATGTTTATAAAAAAGGCCAAATGTGAACGAGATTATGCGTGTTGCAGGTGACTGCACATCCAATATTCCCAAATCATTTGGACACATGAGCGACTAGGGTAGTGAGAAAGGATTTTAACTTACTACAGAGTTTTGAG
This sequence comes from Amblyomma mixtum, assembly GCF_055824585.1. Lineage (NCBI taxonomy): Eukaryota > Metazoa > Arthropoda > Arachnida > Ixodida > Ixodidae > Amblyomma > Amblyomma mixtum. The sequence continues at coordinate 259,788,117 of NC_143012.1, read as the reverse complement.
CTGATACTGAAGGAGTCGCATTTTTCGCCAACGAATGCTTGCATTCTCATCATAACACACAGGCTATTTTTATTTATTCAGGTATTTTTTCTGCAGTCTCGGCGGGCTGCCTGCAGTCGGGTCTGTCGAGTAAAGAATGCAAACTACGAAACAACAAGTTTCTACACAGACAGGAAGCTTCTGCGTTTTGCGGATACGAACATTTCAACTGAAAACTTTCATATCCCAAGTCAAAGAATTGTCTATAGTTGAAAATTTCTATAGTGCGCAATATTCGCACTATGCAATCCAATTTTAAAATCCGTAGGCTTTCATTCCTGTCGAAAAGTAAATTGTTTTTACTAGGCTGTCAACAATCGCTACAGTTTCAGCGAAGCCGCAAAGTCACCGTGTAGCTCAAAAGAAGGTGACGTCGTCGGCGTCGTTGCCTGTGAGCGAAATATGCATGAAAAATCCCCAGACAAGCCACCTAGCTTGCAGCAGGTCACCTACATCAGATGTCCGTGTGACGTCCTCACAACGTGCCCGTTGGATAGTAAGTGAACTGCGCACCATGGCAGGCGGCAGTTAAATCAATGATTGGTCACGAAAGGTTTGTAGAGAAGAGCAACCCGGGTTTCACGAGCCTCACACGAGGCCGCACCTGCCATCACAGGGTGGTGGTGCAACGCTTAATTGTTTTGCTACTGCCCGAGGAGTGGCATGAGAACTTCTAGGGATTTTTGAATGTGCAGTATACAATGACCAGCTCTGTATATATGGGTATCGACCAACTAACCCTATAGGGTCATACCCTTCAGGCGGAGCGTAAGTGTCCAGTGCAGTTTTTTTTTTCTTCAGCGACTGTGTTTTCTTTTTTACTTTTTGCAGTGCTTACAAAAATTCTGCAGTACAGAACTACAGAATGTTGTAGCAAAATGGTCTAACACTCCACAGTAGGAAAACGAATCAATCCCCTGCCTTATTTGCTTTTAATGTCTTCCTGTAAAAGCAGATGCCTGCAGCACTAACTTGAAAACTTTTCTATCGTCGAGCTTAAACGCAGAGCAGCACATTACGTTGATGCATTAGACCAGAAGACAGTCTACGCGCATTCATTTTGAAGTCAGTCGCCGATGATCAGCCGCGTTTTCGGTTTTGCTCGGGCTGTGGGAAGCAGACGCAAGCCACTGGAACCGAGATTGCTTCGAATCGGAGAAACCAACTCTAAAACCAGCTAATTTGCTATGGTAAGAAATATTAACAGAGGGCAAGAAGTGCCGTTAAAAGCCTTGTGACAATGATATTTCTGTTGTACATGGCATGTTATAACAGACAATCTTGAAAACTACCCTGTGAGTCGACACATGTAGACTGTCCTTATGAGGCAAAACCTCAATATTTTAAACAGGTATGGTCTCAGCAGTGTAACCCAGAAATTACGCTATATGCCATGGTGGACAACTGAGCATGTGTGCTCTCCGAACGCGCTTTCTTTCAATGTAAACTACTACGGAATGACAGCTTTCTAGGTTTTAGACGAAACAATTACGCCAGTAAAGCGCTAAAAGCATGTTATGTGAAGTATTTTTTTCATATCTGGGGTTCAGCCTAAAAGCCATCAGCAGAAAAAAGTTCTGAATAGGCAGTCAAGCGCCTTCTTGATTTGTCCTTCTCAGGGCAACTTAATTCTGAAGGCCTGCGGAATCGAAACAGCAAACTTGCGGGCCCAGCGAAAAACAAAACTACATCGCAAACAGAGAAATACATTATGGGCATAGAGCGATCGCTCAAAGAGCATTCAGATTTGCGTAAAGGACAAAAATGATGAAGTGGCTGTCTAACTTTCAAATTTATAAAACTATTCTATTCACTCGGCTGAAGCGACAATAGTGCGTGGCCTTCTAGAGTATGATTGAAGCAGTAGAGAGATGAGTATATATAAACGGTGGCAGAAATGTTGTCTATTATTCAGGTTTTGGCGACATATAAATACCCTTTCAGGTCAAATGATATCACAGCTTAATTTCAAGATCTCATTTCCCCTGCGCAGCACATTAAAGATTGGATGGGGTGGTATGAATGTATATATTATTTCCTACTCACAGCGCAGCCTTAATGAGACTGAGCGAGAAACCAGTAAAAACTAATGTGTCTGACGCCTCTTCAAAATTCATGCTGCACCGAACATGATCTAATGAACAGCATGAAGGCCACTAATCAACGTGCCTAGTTGTTGACTGAGGTGATTGCAGTTATCCTATTATGTTTTCCAGACTAATGGTTCTTGCTGTTTCTTTGAAAGTGGAGCGTGTACAACAAAGTAGCAAGTAGTGCAGTTTCTGAACTCCTTTTTATCGTGACCCCAGCGCTGCCGCTCAGCTGAAAATGAAGTCGGAAATTGCAGTGCGTGAAAACTGTCCATTGTTATACATCCGAAGGAGGCTTCGCAGTCTGGCTGCTTGCTGTGTGGCAGAAATGGTGGCCTGCCAGCAGCGGTATCTTTTCAAAGTTTGAATTCAGCTCGAGCAAACTCATTAGCCTACCCGCGAGTTAGTTCGTATCTGTCCAGTACGGGAAATGCGTACGTAGCTCCTGGCGTTTACTTCTAACACGCAGTGCGATTGCTTACACCCCGTGACGCACACAACCATTTCCTCAATGGTAAGCGACCATCCCCGCGTAATTAATTTCAGCCTTATCTCTCGCTTTCTGGATTTAGCGCAAGTTCTAATTTGCTTCGGCAACTTCATCCTCGTTTACCACGAAAAGCCATAGCTGGAGCCATTCGACCAATACATTCGAATGCGTTTTAATTTGTGCAGAAGCTGCTCTTTGCTCTGGTCTGGCCTAGTTGCTGTGATTTCGGGCTTTTAGACGGTTTTCACAACTATTTCCCAGAGTGAGGTAGAGTGATATAGTGAGTTATGTCTTACAAATCAACGCTAGAAAGATGTTCATCGGGGCCCGACGCAGTTGGTTTTAACCTCCAGTCCGTAGGCGCTAGTCTGTGTTAGATTTTTGAGAATGCACAATACAATTCTGAATGATTATAACAACCTTTTATTGTTGCTGAATGTGAAAGTGCCTGACCTTAAAACAGGCGCATATCTGCTCCAATGATTCTCCATTGCAAGAAGCCTCTGCGTAGATAAAAATCCCTGACATTATTGGATTTGAAACAAACTAATATTAGAGCCGTCCCCATCGCTGTCGATTTAAGCTATCGGTGTACTGCAGGTGAAGCAGTGTATCTATTTCGTTTACAAGTTGTAGAACTTATATAAAGGTTGCTTTTCACTGGTAGATATGGCAGCTCTTTAGTTACTTACTCGGTGCGGCGCACCATCCTGTATAGGGAGCAATGACCACACCAAATATTAGGACTAAGATGACTGACTCGACTGGCTTGGCTTACGGCACTAACTTTGCCCGGCCCTCTCCCCACAAATGCGCAGGCATAACAAACTATTTTGAACTCCAAGAGAGGAATAAGCTGGGCTAGTTGGTACATTAATTGAATAAAAACAGCCCAGTAGACGGGACCAAGAAGAGAGAACACACAGACACAGGCGCTGTGTCTGTGTGTTCTCTTTTCTTAGTCCCGTCTACTGCGCTGTTTTTATTCAAATATTTTCAACTTTAAAACCAAAATGTTATTTTTTGGCCCAGATCACAGGTCCCTGAGGGATCCGGAAATAAACCTGCGTATACATTTCGCGTCATCATCGCTTCCTGCATTCGGCTTCCGCCTTCTGGCATCCGGGAAATCTGGGGCTTCCCGGATGACATTCAAGGACGGCAACGCGCAGTGAGTAGAGTGACACATATATGTATTCAATCACCTGAAGGAAATCGCTTTATGAGAGCACTGTATTGGGCGATTCATTCGTTTTTTATCACATAGCTAACTGCGCACACACTGTCATGGACGTTTCACGTCCTTGGTTTCGAGTGCGCAATTACTTATGTGGTATTAAACGCCCAACTCGGACAGTGACGGGCTGGCTTAAAGCGGTTTTGTGCGCTTTTACCTATCTGATAATAAAACTAGTTAACATTCTTGGCACCAAACCTTAGGTATGTATATTTATGTATCTTTCCTATGTGCTGTGGAGAGTTTAATAAAAAAAAATGCAAGAGACGCATTCGGGAAGGTTAATTTCCACAAACGAGGACATTATTTTCTGATATTTTGTTTTCTAGACATTATATCGCATGAATTGAGAGTTGTAAATCAAAACAGAAATTAGAGCTACCAGGTTAGTTTCTTTATATGCCGGAATGGCCGAACTCACTAGAATGTATGCTCTCCTTCACAGCATGGCGTGGCTGCAAATGATACAGACAGTGAATGGCTGCGGAAGTTTGTAAATATTCTGGGCTGCCGCTTTTGTTGCATTCTTTTTCAAGTTCTGGCAATTGTTTCATTAAAATATTTTTGAAGGATGTGCAAGGGTTCGTTTACGTTTTCGGAATTATTGTTGCAAACACGCAAGATTTTTAAATTTACAGCTTCATGGGTAAATGAATTCATTCTCATTTTGTGAAACTGCTGAGAACGTAACCGGAGCATTTTTTCAGCACAAAAAAAAGATGGCAAAGATGGCATTCGAGAGCATGTTTTTAGCCAGATTAGTTCAGGGTCTTGCTTTGTTGTGCCGTCGGCACGTGTGGTGACGATGTTAGATTCAGCTTAACCTCTGATTGAGGTTAAGTTCATCTGAGCTCTTCGTGCCGCGGGTGGCAGTTGATGAAGACGACGTCGTGCAATGCACAGCGCGACAGTGCGTTCCAGTTAACATGAAGCGTGATCAGCTGTGGTATAGTGCCTAGAATATAGCTGCGGCGCTGGCACAGTGCGCTCCTGCAGTGAGCAGCGAAGTTCTTCCGTACGCGCCGCCATGGGCTCGAATCCCAGTCGCGGCAATATTTATGAATTTATTTATTCAAGGTCAAGGCCAAGGCTTCAGAGATGGTGCAGCTGTTGGAGTTTTGGCCATCCAGTGCAGCGTTCGGTCCAAAATGTACTTCAGCGATGGCAACTGAGACGACTACCCCGATTTCAGGGTCTTCCGACAAGCCTACGTTGGTGATGTTTTGAGATGGATGATTAAAAAACAAATGATAATTGTTCTGCTTGGAAATATTGTAATAGAGAAAAGTATTAGAAAGAATGTAACATGGCGCAACATTTTCGGTACAAAATTAACATATATAAGTTCTCGGCTTCAGAAATGCAGGCAGAAAATATGGGATCGTCCACTACTAGAAGGAACATAAAGCGCCAATCCAATTAGAGAAGCTTGAATGAAGTTTGTTTCAAGTTGTAGGGCTCTTGTAGAATTATTTATCTCGCCAAATATTTTCATCACATTCTGGGGTCGTGGAGACAGTAGAAAGCAGTGGTTAACGGCTGGAAGGTGATTTTCATTCCAGGGTATTGTGCTGCCACCTTGACTGCCAGAATGGTGTGAAGACCTTGTAGCGCTAGTATTACGTGCCAAACTGATTCTTCTCTTGGGCTTTACACCGGCCGGACTACGTTTCTCTCCGAAATATTGTTTGTGATTCATTTATCCGACTTTTCATTGCAATTTTTTTCTCCCTGCCGTTCTTTGCTACTTATTTGTATCGTACTGAGAGGTTCCTCAGCGGGCCACTATCCGAGAGAGAGAAAGAATTCAGGAAAATCCTTCCTCTCTTTAGGCTGCAATGGCGTGCAGTTATTACAGCTCATCCCTAGAGACTACCCGGACACCGACGCCATGACTAATTGACGTTCAAAAACAGCGAGCGCAAAACAATCAGCATTGAGAAAAAAATATACGCCAAGAAGCCGTCTCCAGCTCCATTTATTTAGTTTTCTTGGCGGTTCTTTCTCTATCGCCAAATCTATATATCCTTCCCCATCCCCCCACCCCCCTCCCTCGCCCCCCAACCGCTCCCTCGTGCATTTGTGGTGACGAATCCTTTCGCTGGCAAAAATTAAACCGTTTTTATTTTAATTTATTCGCGAACTTAAAGCCTTCAAGCGCTTAGTATTGTTTCGCTCTGAGTAATCACTTAACAACGACGTGCTTTGCTTTACATTATCTCTTTATATCGCATTATAAAACGATTAAGTTTAATTTAGGAACTAGCGTTTATTGTTATTTTCGCAGGGGTACTTCGCGCTCTGCGTACCCAAGTAGTCCCGAACATACAGTTTTTTTTTAGCGTTAAGGAATAAAACAACTGCTTCTTAAACTCCTGCGCTATAAACCGCGCTACATACGCTTTAAGACCCTGCAAACGACCGAATGCAGGGCAGAACAATTTACCATTATTTGTTGAATTTACGACACCACCAAAGTGCTCACTACTGCTATAAAAATTATCGGTCTGCTGCTGCTGTACACTTGACCAAACCAAGGCAAACTCCCCAAGAAACCAGGAAAAACAAGTTTAAAATCGTCGTTTTTTTTTTTTCAAAAGTATTCTTACTTTTCGATGTGAAGGTGCCAGTGGCCAAACTGCCATCCAAGAAAGCGTCAAACGAGCCAAGTAATATGATTTTTGCTTCCTTAACTTGTGCGTTAACCATTGCGATCGATTATAATCTCGGTAATTCTCAGGATGCGCAATGTGTGTCTTTAAGAATGTTAGCACTTTATCCCTCACATCATGTTTTTCGATACAGGAATATATATCGAAGAAGGTCCAGAATTTCATGGACCCAGATTTCTGACCACTTATTAGCAAGTTAACTGATGTACGTAATTTTTGTTTTTCTATAGAAATATAAGCTGATTATATAGTGTTTCGGGGCTATCGTTATAATTTTGTACCACCAGAAGGGTCATCGCATTATGAAAGTATTTATGATGCATGTTTTGGATGCGAGAGTACAATATCTCTTCTAAAAGAGCAGTAGCATTCGATCGGTTCAAGTAGAGCGGCGAATCTAGCATCCTTCTCTAAAAAATGTTTGCGCAATAACTTTTAAGGCGTCATCTCTAATTACGTATTCCCCAATATTGCGTCAACGCTGCCCCGTCTGTGTAGGTGTTTGCGTCCACAGCGCATCCTGCAGCTTGCCACCTGCCGGTGTTGGTAGGTGACTCGCCACACTATCCTCGTTCCAAGATAATTCTTCCCTTCTTTCCACGGTGCTTTCAGCGGTAACCACCCACCTGTTACGCTTTCTTACGCTCTGACCGTATTACAAAGCCTTTCGCTCTCCTCATACCATGCTGGGTAATTACTCTCCGAGTGGCTGCGACGGTAATGCCCCCCCCCCCCCCTGTTGTGCCTACTACTGGTACTGCTACTACTAGTGCTGCTACTACTAGTACTACAACGAGAAACTCAGAAGTGGGTGCTTGGTAGCAGCGGCTGTAAAACAAAAGATATTGCTGAAAAATTGTTTGCTGTTACCTTACAGCTAACGCTCCGACATACGCGCCACTCTCTCATGACCGTCTTTTCAATTTTTTAAGGAAAAATTATTTCAAATTAAGACTAAAGAGTTATTGCAGGAACTGCGCACAGCAGCCCGTATGCGATTGTCTAAATGTGACTGAAAGCCGCTGCATCCTATAAACCACCGCCAGGAGCAAGAGTAGGGCGTCGTTTGCAGCTGCAGGTATCTTAATATAAAATGTGCTCATCCCCTCAAATACGATGGCTGACAGCGGTATTTGCAGGTATAGCAGTTGAGTCGACTGTCTGTGTACAATGTGTGGTCCCTTTCGTCTTAGTGATCAAAAACCGCATTTGCAGCCAAGCATGAACGGGAGTAGCACGTCGGTAGGCATCAGGAGGCAGAGGAGAACCCCGGTCTAGAGTGCCCCTCCAAGAGTGCGAAGTCACGTGACTACACCTTGGATATAGCATTTGCTTTGCGCCTCAAGCTAAGTAATCCGTAAACAAGCGAAGCTAATTTTCCAGGGGAGCTAACTTTACATGCATGCGTTCGTTGTAATTTTGCGTCCAAGTAGCTCAGGATGGCAAGGCTGAGGGGGAGTGAGCAGGGGAACAGAAAGAGGCATTCCGCACGCGGGGGATCCTTCTGTGCGCAATCGTTATGGCTTGTCATGTGGCCCTTATTTTTTTGCGCTACCAGTGCATTTGATCACCATTCGATTTCTGTTCAACGGCGTTCCCTGCTGAAAAAAAGTTCTATGATGCAATAACCTCATAGAGGCTTCATTATAGAATATACAATCTGAATGATATATCACACAATTTGAATGACATTGTATGACATCTCTATGATGACTGTATGATTTTAGAGAAAAGTATGACATTTGTATGATAATTTTCTATGATTTGTATGATAAGTCTATGATATTTGTATGATAAACTGTATGAGTTTATTGCATCATACAACTTTTTTCAGCAGGGTTCTCATCGACAGTGAGATCATGTAAGTGTAAAAACATATGAGTATAGTTGACGACTTCCGTCGTCCTGCACCTTAAAAGAAAGAAATGCAATACACCCAAGAAATGAAAGGCGATGTGCTGGAACTGGAGGAGTTGCTGTCGTAAAGGAACGAAGGTTGCAGAACAGATTTTAATCTTGTATGATTCTGAAGGCGCAGTCACAGGTACCAGAGTGTAAAAGACATTCTGGTCCTTCTGCCCTCTTCCTCCTCCCTTGGAGTCGAGAACTTCAACCCATACTTTTTTTGCCCTAGCGCATGCTCTTAAAATTTCTTTTCCGTGAGAAATCCCCTAGAGCCGGCGCCGCCATACAGAGATTCGCTCTTAGCGCACTTGACCATAAATACAGTGTTTGCTAGTCTCGAGTCAGTGATTTCGTTTGTCGTATTGGCACCTCAGAAGAAAACCAATGCGTCGTTCAGTCACATAGCACTCAGGCCAGATCGAAACAATTCAGCACCTAATAACCTAATATGCTAAAGATAGCTGTTGGTTACCCTTGAGTAGCATCAAATTTTAAGACAAAATATAAACAACCCCACTAGATTGTGGCATCAGACTAAACGGCGACCTTAACGGCGGGTTGTTGTGTGGTACAATAAAGAACATTCTAAAACTTACCTTTAGGACCATCATAACAGCGCTGAACGTTTGGGTTCAGCGGATACCTTAACCCGTGAACGCAAAAAGCACGCCTGTCTACAAAAGTGAAGTATGCAAGCACGGACGGCTGTCTTGAAATGATTTCGGTGCATATGCTTCCAAACAAACTGCATTTACACAGAATATGGAGAGACGGCACTACTTGTCCTAAATGTTAAAGACTCCGAACACTGAGCATTTACCTGTGATTAAAATAATTGCTTCCAGGTCGGTTCTTACACTAAACTTTTATCAAACATTTTTAGATTCCGAGTAAATAAGAATATTATAGTTTCGTCTATGGTCGTAAAATTTCCCAAGTTGCGGGAGTTGCTGAAAGGGGTGAAACATGCACAGAAGTCACGAAAAAACAGACCAAATAGGGAATTACGAACCACCCTATTGGAAGGTGCATTAAAATTATAATTTCAAACAAATCCAAAAAAAAACAGCGCATTCGGGTTACTCTTTTTGGCAATGATTATACTTTAGTATGATCTAGTATCAAAATCGGCGCCAGCAATGGCAGTCCTCTGACGAGCTTGCCTTTTAGGCTGCTGATAGGTCTAAGTGAATGGTCTCTTGGTGCAAACATTTCAATTTGCTGCTTGTCAACAGGATGTACAAATTCCGCGTTGTATTTTCTATATTTAGTAAGACAATATTTAGTAAGTTTTGCTAATTGACTATATTTCCAGCCGGAAAACTTGTGCACACTAGGGCACACGCCCCTCATCAGCTCTTAGTTTCTTCACTCGCCTATGAGACTGATTATTTTTAAACACTTGTTTACATTTTGGTTGTCTCGTTTTCAACATTCTCGCAGAGAAAATTTGAAAATACAAAAAATTGTAAGATATTGTTACGGAGATATTGATGGTACTAGTCCTTTCTTCTGATATGTAACAAAATCTTCTAAAGTGTTTCCATCGATAGCATGGAACAGTTAAGACTACCGTAGAAAATCATTGGGGACGCTTTTGACGGTATTAAAAATGTTAATGAAAAAAGATAGTATACGGCTGTCGGGTTACCTGCGGATATACTGATTGCTATAGTGAAATCGTACAGTATGTGAAAAAATGGCGTTCATAATCTGTTTGACACTCAAAAATGCTTTGGTCCAGAATTGTTGGGTATGACTCGCTATAAGAGGAAGTTCTTCTAAGTTCTTTTATTGAAAATAATTCATTGTCGCCAAGAGCACCGATTGCGGATCTTTTGAAGCTGGGTTCGGTTTTTAGCTTGAACTCGGAAATCCCGATATATTATAATTAATTTGGCTAAGAAAATTAGTAAAGCGTGTCATTATTTTCACCACCATTCATGTTGTAAAATAGCTTCAGATGAATTGTTGAGCAATAATCTTGCTCTCCATTCCAAACGCTAAAATATATTGCAGTGGTTTTTCCGAGTAGCTTTATACTAAAAAATAAGGACTTCTAAAGATGAATAAATCCGCGGCATATAATATGTGATGGTGTGTCCGTGAGTAATAAAAACAATTTTTAGTCGAAGAGACAAAGTTAGTTTTGTGCCCGTCGGTACTCTTATTACACCTCCTATTACACCCTTATTATTGATATTACACCGTCGGTACTCTTTGTAAGTAGTATGTAATAGCAAGGTACTTGCTGGTATCTCATTACTACTTATAAAAAAATAGCTGCAACCTTTGTCTCCAGTATTTTCTCTGCGAATCTACGCCCTAATGAATACCCAAGAAAGCGTACGTAATTATAGCGAATTTGACAAATTGACGCAATACTGCGATATGTGCAAGTAATTGGGACATCTTCGAAGGTATTATTGTCAGAGTGCAATAGCACAGTGACCGAATCTAACCACGATGCTTCTTCCTAATTCAGTCGCCTGAAGTGACATTAAACAAGCAGTTTTGCTTGCTATTGTAATCGGGTTCTTTGATGTCTAATGGCTGCGAAGGAGCCAGTGAATGATCATTCAAATGCGAAGCGCATTCATGAAGTTCTTATCTCCCATTAATTGAAGCTCACCCCGAAAGTGCTTAAGAACGCCCTTTTGAAGGGGTCGTTGTCGAGAGGAGCTATTTCTCATTAGAGCCAGATTCATATCAGAGATGAAAGGATATTGCTGCTTTTGTATTGTAGAGCTTTTTTTCATGTTACACTACTTTATTTTGCTTGCCACACTTCTCAAAAAGAAATATCGGAACGCCTTATAGAAAAGAGAGCGTGCTTTGTCACTACTTACTTTTTGGGAAAGGAAAGTTGGAATGTTTGAAGTGAAGAAAGTCTAACGTGTGGAACGACATCCTCTAAGCCTAACCTCCCTGTAGCCTAATGAAAATATCTAGTGATGTACCCGCAAGACGCTTTCCGTTTCATACCTCGCTCGCATCAAAGGTCGTCGCTTTGCGCATGATCAGCCATCCTCTTAATTACGGCGATGGCTCTAATTAAAGGCGGTGCATTTTTCGAGCAATTTTCTTCTTTGGCTTTTCATACCCCCTGTTATTACCTCCTCAATAGGTGTGCAAAGGAACCAAAAATAGAACTTACGCTGGCGCTCACCCGGCCTGAAAGTAATCATTTTGCAAAACTGACTCCCACAGACTTTTCGCTGACTGTTTATGCTGCTGCAAGCTTTTCCAGATTGCCGAAAGTGCGTTTCATGTGCCGCCTAGGCCAAAGATTTGAGGATATGTGATTTTTTTTCTGCCGTGTTGTGCGGCCCCAGGTACCTCCAACTTAGTGTAAGGGTCCCTTCCAGCTCTGAAACTATACAGACGATTGCAATGCGGCTGAACATAAACTCCCTTAGCAAGTATAGGTATGTGATCGTGAAACCTCTCCGTGCTTACCGTGGTTGCATCCGTTGGATGAAGTTGAGCGCATTAGGTTTTAGGTGTCACTCACCATAAGTTCGCCTCTATTCGTGTGATTTATTTTGGTTGCTGCTGTATCTTTAATTGATAGTACTCGACAGAGTGCTTCAGCCTTACCTCCCATTACGATCGACAGTGGGCGTATGGCATGTAATATATATGCACCTGTACGCCCTCCTCCCAAATCTGCTCTATAATCCTCACGGCGGCATCCTCATCATAAACCTTCGGGGATACCGTTATGCAACATTCATTTGGGACTCCCGTTACGCAACAAGTTCACGAGAACTTCGGCCTCCATATAACGGAGGATGAGACAGCTCGAGCACGTGGCACTTGCGCAGCTATTAGGAAAAGTAGGTGAAGAGTGTAGCGTTAAACTGAGTGGTCGTCAGTAGTAGACAAAAACCGCTTATGACCGCCAGGAAAATTGCATTCCAGTCAAATAATCTTCTTTCGCACTGATGCAATTTCTGTCATAAAGAAGATAGAGGCAAGACCAGGACGAGAAAAAGCGTGCGAAAGACAAAGTTTTTAAGGGTAATTTCAAGTCAGCCTAGAACTGAAACAGTTACGATTTCCTCTGTTCTGCACAGCCAACTAGGGTATCGGCGGGATTGCACGTTAGAGTCGCATCATGTAGCGTCTCCACCCATGTCACACTGGAACAAAGTAACAAAGTAAAGATATCTTTGAGATGTAACTTCATTGTGAGGCTAGCAATCATATAGTGCTTCAAAGAAGAAAAGTGCCTATTATTTTCCCTCAACTCGCCTTCCACGCTTGTCTCGTGTCGAGAAGTTGTGCTAGTATGACAGCAAGGCAGGAATGACGTCTAAACCGTTATCCACGGCAGGGTGCAATTTGCGTGGCCCCGGTAGCTTCTTGCAGAAAATGGCTCACATTTCCCGCCTTCGCAGTATACGGCGTGGATTATACTTTCCTTCGGGTGGGTGCACTTGACAGGCACAAATCTGCGACGAAGGGCGAGACTGCCCATATAAGCGCCAGGACAAGCGCTTATTAACTTCGCAATGTCTTCAAGCCTGTCGCTGCCCCTACTCTCGTTCGAAAATCGTCGCTGTTGTGCAGCAGCTTGCAAGAGGCAGTAGGATCAGCAGAACCGAAGTGCAGATGAGCATATTGGCACTGAACAATGAAATCAGCTAGGAAATTCAACAAAATTTATAATGAATTGTTTTTGTAATAAAAGGAAAATTACAATTAGAGAGCTCTAACTCCAGTGGCCGGCTTGAGTAAATTTTGTCGGAAATGCTTAAGCTGAGAATCTCGATTCATGACAGCCAGTCGTGGTCACTTTTTCTATTGCTCCTAATTAAGGGTGCTTGCTTTTGTCTTCAACGTTGTTTTTAATCGCTAGCGCAATAATTACTCCAATGAAAAAGAAGCCGTACTGGAAACTGCGTTTCTACTGAGCTGTGTGCACTCACCTCAAAAATCAGGTTACATCGATGATAGCCAGAGCTAACTGATTTAAATATTTCGTTCCTACAGAACAATGTCTAAATGAAATTGCTTGCCTCAAGTCTTTTTACAAGCAATCAGCCTGCTCCATTTTGAAAATAGCTTATCTCGTTACATATCTGGATAGAAATCCTCCATCGCTTCCGCATTCCATTATGTCCTTCACCTCTTGTTCCGGCTTTGAGTGGAGAAAAATCAAACATATGTATTGAATATTTTTCTAAAACCTATTTGCCTTCAATCGCACTTGAGCCTGTACGTTCAGAGTAGGACATCTGAAATTTTTTGGCTGCGAGTTGACAGCCCTTAATTCGTATAATAATTATGCTTGCAGCTGCGTACACTTGTTAGGTTATATCCCTCTCCATTCACACTGTTATGGCTTTATGGCTTACATTATTAGTAACAACAAATTGTAGCCATGATGTCATTGTCAGCAGAAAGATTCTATTCAATTAGTAATTGAACAATTTGAAAATTTGAGCCGGAATAGAGGCTGCGTTTAAATTATTTTCTTTCACACAAATAGTGAATCTTACAGAACCGGAGAAATGCGTTCAAGCTTTACTTCTCGCGTTAGTGGTACGTAATGCACAATTACAGAGGGGCACCAGGAAAGTTAGCAACAACTACAAAGATTCTGTTTCAGTACGCGCTTCCCGTAGGTTAGGTTTAAGAGCCCCGTTTTCAGTTCTGAGGCGCATTTACTGTTGAAGCATAAAAAGAACTTTCTCTAAAGCAGTTCTTAACCTGAAACATTCAGATCAGTTTATTTATCTACCCCCGGAAGAAATGCTTAAATTAGACCATTTTTCAAAAATTACCCGAAGAAACTGATTGGGTGAGAGAAACGAAAAATACGTACTTTCTTTCATAGTTATACGGCGTTTCATTCACATTGTTGGAATGGTGACGGCGGATTTACTCGTTGCTTGGCAGTCTTGTTTACAGCCATTTAATTGTCACTATTGACATTCGGAATTCACCGCCATTTCGGATGCGTCTCATGCCAATCAAAAAAAATTAATCAAGACGACCGCTTAAAGCAATATATCTATAGATAGAGAACAGGCCGCCCACGTATGCGCACCCCAGCCCCTTTTACACACACGTCACTTGAAAACAACTCCGAAAGAAAAAGAATAAATATTGGAAACCTGTTCTACCAACGGCAAAATCAGAGAGAAGTTAAGAATATTTCAGTCACACTTCACAGCTCCCCAACGCGACGGTAAGAAGTCTTCGTTTTTCAGCAGCGGCGCAAGAAGTGTCTCGTGTCCACGAAAAGGCACGGTATTCTCGGGTTCCGGTCGTCCAACAACTGCCGACGGCAGGCCCTCAGACAGCAATCGTACCGTACTCTTCAACCACGAAACCTGCAGTCTGGCAGTCTCTGTTGCATAAAACATGAAGGTTAGTCCACCAGGCCTCAGCACTCTATACAGGGCGAATAGCGCAGTTTTGTCCCACGTCTTCTAGCCGGCGACAAACGCGTGCCACACTACTCCGCCGTTCTTTTCGCGGAAGAGGCAACAAAGGAAAGATAAGAGCCAGTGCGAGTATCCTTAGCGCCTCCTCAGCCTGGGTCGATGCCACATTACCTCCTTCGCCCAGCCGTTAATGCGCTGACAAAGAGTAAAAGAAAAATGGAACTCCGTCTTGCTTCCTACCACCCTCATTTTTCTCTCTTCAGACACCGCACTACGCTACCGTCACAAAGCTGTCGCCGCTTCGTTGTCAAAGCGAAGAACGATAGGCTTTCATCCTCCTCCTGTGCTCTTCGAGAGGCTCCTCACGTATTATGGTAGTTGAGTCGTATTGCTACATAGTGCACATTTCTTGCGAAACCGGTGTGCTTTCCCGCACGGCTAGCGTTAGAAGGAAGCGGCTGACCGTAGGTGTTGCAAGAAGCAGCCTTTTGATCGGCCGGTGAGTGCCAGTAGGGGCACCGTTTATTTATTTAGATTTTTCGCGGCCGTGTATGAGATTTATTGAACAGCGTTTCGCCAAAATGCGCGGGCAGATGTTGGCTTCGTTTAAGTGGTTCATTGCTGTGTGATTCAAGGTCGCGTTACTCACTATATTTTCGTGATGTTGGCGAAGGAAGTCGCACTAACATGTTAAGGAAGTCGCAGTAACATGTTGCAAATGGAAAATCTAACCTTCTACATTTGTGAATATCAACTAAAAAACAGCACTATTTTTTTCTGTAAATCACCACCTCAAAAATATTTTTTAAAAAATTGCAAATAAAATAAATATTCAGGATTTTAAGACATTCGACACCGAGATATGAATGTGATTTTAGATGGTCATGGGGTTGCAAGTAACACATCTACCTAAACGGCTAGTTTAGGCACCACGTATTTTAATCCGCAATACACGCCAAACAAACGCACCTTCAAAGATGAGCACGTAGCGCTAGTGCATGGCCCTCATCGTTTGTGCACCATTGCTTGAGCTTGCAAGGTAGCCTCGGGAAAGCAGTTAGTCACAGCACTGTTTGCCTCGTATTTCTTGGTTTTTTACGCGATAGAATTGCTGCAATGTTATTTCTACAGATTCAGTTTTCATGAACTGAACACTTTCCGAAAGAACTGCAGCTGCTTACAGCACTAGCACGGCTTAACCAGATTGTTCGCAAAACAATATAAAGCTTCATTTAGTCATTTTTTTGTCGTTTAAAGGCCACAAAAGTTGTTCATCAGTGTATGCCGGGAAGAATATATTCATGTCGAAGAAATGCCTAGAGAAATTTAAGTACGTTAGCGAGCACCATGCAGTGTGAGGTGTGGCTTACACTGCAGTAGACGGCTGCGGAACATCTTCAGCAGCATGGAGGTGTGATGTGTGCTCAGAAATTTTAATGCAATGGTTTTCTGTTTAGTTAGACTCGAATAAAATGCAGCCGCTACAGCATTGTTTACTACACAGAAGTTGTGTTGCACAGTTTCGGCTTTACAATAATATAACCAATCAAGCACAACATTCTAATCATGGAAACTAAATGAATATCTTGGATCAATGGCGGGCAACCCTTCTAGGGGTGTAACCCTAAGTCGTGTGGCATACTCTTCAGTGTCAGTGGTCAAGCATGTATCAACAACCATATGAGCTCGTATAAAACGTCTCTAAGCCTAACAAAATGCACAGAGGGAGTGATTTTTGCCACTACGTGCATACGTTTTCCATACGTTTATACCGGCCCCGAAGCATCAACAACAAAGGAACTGCTCAACTGCTCCGGTGAGGCGGTGGTCCCGGGTTCGAACCCCGGACCAGGACGAATTTTTCTATAACTACGAAGTTTCTAAGAAAGCTGTATAGCTTTCCTTTGTAGCCGTATGACTGCGCTCGGGTGGATGCCAATGAGTAATTACTCCCTTATTAATATATATATATATATATATATAACGCAAAAAAGAGAATTAGTTGCAATTTTTCAGCAATCTCTAGTGCGGAAAAGTTTACTTCTTTACTATCACTTAAACTTATTTTACAGTTTCCTGTTTTGCAGAGTGCAAGAAAGTATTCAACTTTTGGCACACATAACAATCAAAAGGCAATGTATGAAGCTCATCCTATTCCTCAAGCTCTTCAAATAATTTGAAAAAAATGTCTGCGAGCTGATACGAACTATTTCAGATGGCGACACGGGCAAGTGTCCAGTAAGTTTTCGTGTCCAAATTACATACGAGCACGCAAATATGGTTTTGCTGCGTTTAGTCTTTTATGCCGCATTGTGGGTTGTCGGTGACGATAATTTCGTTAAAAATGATGAACTGCAGCTGTTCTTCTTTTGCCGTTTCAACCCACCTTGTACTAGGCTTATGCTTCCACGACAGCATAAGGCGTACTTATAGTGCTAGCAGCAATCAACCCTTCGTTGTATCGATCAACACCAACGCCCCCACGACGACTCAGCTTTTTCGACCGCCCTCATCACACTAACCTAGTTACAAACCACGCACGGCGGCCGACTGCAAACACTTCGAAGGTTGTCGCCGCTGATTGCCTAGCGCCCGGTCATCCACCGAGGAAGTGAGCGCGTCAAAGTTGGGGAGCCATGTCGTGAAAATTGCTGTGCTATTGCGACGTGACACCAGACTTCGACCCCTGAGAACACCACTCAGAGGAGACAAGCCGGCTGATTCGTTCCGGACAGTACACAGCCAATGGTGGCTTCCGGTCCTTAAGGAGCCGCGTCTTCTATATATTTCTTGCTCTGTTGTCAATAAACACACTCCAAAAGTCTTCCTATATGAACAACGCAATAGAAAAGTGATAGAAGTTAGTGTGTGTGTGCCTGTGCGTGCGTGCGTGCGTGCGTGCGTGCGTGCGTGCGTGTGTGTGTGTGTGTGTGTGTGTGTGTGTGTGTGTGTGTGTGTGTGTGTGTGTGTGTGTGTGTGTGTGCGTGCGTGCGTGCGTGTGCGTGCGTGCGTGCGTGCGTGCGTGCGTGTGTTAAAAATTCTCATCTGAAAATTTTTTTTGTGCATTGATTTGATAATTCGACCGAATAAAGAGTTGATTTCATGCAGGGTACAGTTGCGAGTAAAAACGATTAGCACTTAGCACAAGTGACGTTCCACAGGAGCGGCAGATAGCAACACTCAGCGCTGCGGTTACGAACGCGCCGATAACAAAAGTTCCAGGTGTGGTTGCAAAGAACGGCGCCGTGCCAGCCGGGCGGGGCGATTTTCATTGCTACAGTGACGCCATTGCGCTAATCCTTTTTGCTCGCGACTGTACACATTTAGGCGTGTCATCGTTGCTTACTGCAAAGAATAAAACAAAAGATTTGGTATTGATTTTGTGGGGTTTAACGTCCTAAAGCGACTAAGGCTATGAGAGACACCGTAGAGAAGGGCTCCGGAAATTTTGACCATCTGGGGTTCTTTAACGTGCACTGACATCGCACAGTACACCGGCCTCTAGAATTTCTCCTCCAAAGAAATTCTAGCCGCCGCGGCCGGGATCGAACCCGCGTCTTTCGGGTCAGCAGCCGAGCACCATAGCCACTGAGCCACCGCGGCGGCGAATAAACCAAAAGAGCTAAGTAATCGAAGGATATATACATATCGAGCTGTCCATACAACACACTGGAGTGTGTTGTGGACAATTAAAGCGCAAACATACCGGGACAAAAATGGGGGCGCGACACAGCCCTTCCTGCCCAGTTTATGTAATTGTTTGCAAGCGCTTGAATTTTGGCAATGAACCTCTACTAACTTGCTCAAGTTTTTGCCTTGACGCTGCAGTGTACCTGTTGTGGAAATATTCACCACCAAAAAATCAGACCATTTCGTTGATAGTAAACGGACAAATTGCATTTCTGTCTGCAAAACACACTGGAAGCTCCTTCTGGCAACGGAAGTACATCTCCAGCCATCTCCGCGGAATTATTGCAGCTTTATGTTTTTGCTGCTCAAGCATAAAAAACAGCGATACCAGTGCAAGAACTTTATAAAAGTGTACAATTTTAACATGCCTTCACAGGCTTCCGCAGGCTGCTACAGGGCAGCCTTGTTTCCAAACTTCAACTAGAAAGGCACACTTATAGCAAGAACAATGGTTCTTACTCTTGATATTATATTCAGTATGGCATCCATGCGCACTTCCATCGTGCGAATTTGAGAACTCTGTATCTTTGTGCAGCAACTCATTCCTTGCCACGGCCGCCAATATTGCGTACTGAACCACTTCTTTGGACCGGTGTTGAATTCACCTGCGCACTTGTATTTCAATTCATGTATATGTGCCAATATTGTCACAAGGTGCAGCAAAAACGAAAATGATGACAAAAGACATGCACCTTCGTTTCTTTGTTGTAGTTGGTAAATTGGTCTTTGCGGAAAGAAAATCGAGCAGTGTCTGTCTCACATATCTCGGTGGACACCTTAACCGCGCCCTAAGGGAAGGCAGTAAGGCGGGAGCGAAATAAGAAAGAGAGAAAGAGGTGCCGTAGTGGAGGCCTTCGGAATAATTTCTACCACCTGGCGATCTTTAACGCGCACTGACATCGCAAAGCACACGGGCGCCTTTTGCGTTTCGCCTCCATCGAAACGCAGCCGCCGCGGTCGTGTTCGAACCTTGGCACTCCTGTCCGCTAGACGAGGACCTTAAACACTGAGCCACCGAGGCGAAGATTGTTATAGATCTTTTTTAATTCATTTTCGTTTTTTCAGCTTCCCTTCTTTATCTCTCCCTTCTCTCAGCAGTTCCCAGGAGAAAACCGCACACGCGACTCCAGATCACCTTTTCAGCTTAGTTTTTTCTCTCGTGCTGGAATGTCACTTTTTCGATGCTCGTTTTTAATAACTTAATAACAATAATCATAATAATCATCAGCATCACTACGCGCACTGCAGGGAAAAAGGCCTCTCCCGTGTCTCTTCAAGTAGCCCTGTCTAACGAAAAAAACCATCGAAGGACTCAGACACGGAGGGGGACACAGGACGATGCCGTCTTTTGCCAGGTGCGGACACCGTATCCCCCAAAAATTATTAATCTCCACCGCCCACCTAACCTCATGCCGTCCTCTGCTACGCTTACCTCCTCTTACAATCCACTCCGTTACCCTTTAGGACCAGCGTAATTATCTTGCCTTCGCATTACATGCCCTGCCCAAGCCCATTCCTTTCTCTTGCTTCCGACCAGGATGTCATTAACCCGCGTTTGTTCCTTCACCTACCATGCCCGTTTCCGGTCTCTTAACGTTACACCTAGCTTTTTTCTTTCGATTTCGCGCTGCGTTGCCCTTAATCTGAGCTGTACCCTTTTCGTTAGCCTCCACGTTTTTCCCCCATAGTTCAGCACCGCTAAGGTACTGCAGTTTTACGTTCATCTTGAGGGACATTAATAAGCTCCTATTAATCATCTGAGAGTCACGATTTGTGCGATAATAAGCATCACCGATCATTCGAGATGTTTTAGGGCAGAAATCAGAACCGTATCCTCTGCGCAGTACGCAGGTAGCTTTTTTTTTAGATTGAATTAGGCAGGCTAAAATTGGTATTTGCTTTGCAATACATTTAAGAGTTTTCTTGCTTGTGATTGAGGATAACTTCCTATTCGCTTACAAAAGGCGATTCTCATGAAAGACTCTTGTATGGGTATGATACTTTGCGGTTGTTTTTCTGGTACATTGTCACAGACCTAGCTTATTGCGGAGTAAAATGGCTGTCACCTTTCAAGGAGAAACTGCACGAAGTGGTGAAAATGAACCAAAGTATATTCAACGTGTGATTTCACGGTCATAGATATGTGTAAGAGAAATATAATGTATACTATGGATGTTCTTCGTAACGTAAAGATTTTGCGGTCACTACTTAGATTATATCTATAGGGTGTGAACAAAGAATAAGCTAGTAGCTGCTTCTAGCCAATGAGAGTGCACTTTAATGAACAGAACAAAAAAACCTGCAGGGTTTGTTCCAAAACCAGGTCACCTAAATAAAAACGCTGTAATGCAATACCATTCGAAACGCCACCGCGACAAAAATTAAGCGGCGTTCCTCTACCACATAATTCCCATTGGTTATGTGAAGAGACAACACCAGACCGGACATGACATCACCGTTCTGCCATCACTTCCGGTAAAGCATCCATAACATCTTATGTTATCGCATTCCAGCGGATGATGTATTTAGCTTTCCCTAGTACTTTTTCTTCCTCATCTTCTAGGCCTGTTTCAGGTTTTCTGTAATATGGCCTGGAATATGTGAATATGTAGTAAGCTAATATGTCCTCTGTGTCTCCCGGGTGCTATGACAGAGCTATTGTATGTTCATCATAAACAACAGACACTTATAAGTACTGAGATTTCTTAAAAATCTGGGTAAGTGCAGTCAGATGCATCAACAGCTTGTTCGCCTATCAGTGCGTACATTCCGTTTGGTACCCACAAACTACACCCATGCGGTAAAGACTCAGCGCATTTTTGGTATATCGCTGTGTCCGGTTAGAATTTTGACCTTTATAAAAGCTGTGCAAGGGATCAATAAATTTCTCATCTGCTTTCCGATGACTAGCGTTACGTTTCGGGCGGTTCAAAAAGGAAGGAATGTTAATACCCAGACATTAAACTTAAAACCAGCGCTACTAAAGAAGCAGTAAAGAGAACAACTATAAAAGCAGGGACTTCGTTCAGTTCTTTTTCCTCGGTATCCTGTAGTCTGCTTCGAATTATGAAAGCCTACAACTTCTCAACTCTGCCATTCTACCTTTCAGATGTCCTAAAAGAAGAATTTCTTTAATACGCATTGGGCTAGCAGATTTACTTGACTTGAAATTGAGGGCCAATTAAAAAGTTTGAAATTGCCAAAACTACAAACGCCAGCGGTGATAAAAAATGAAACAAAGTAATAGAGGTGAAGAATACTTCATGGAATAAAGGCAAACATGAGTCCATAGTATTCTAGCTAACGTTGCAATGCGCAGATCAAGAAGGATGGACGGAGAATACACCGACCATATAAACGGCGGTATTTTACATCACAACAGTGAATATCCAAAGGAGAAAACGTAGTGAAGGGGGGCAGATCTGCACTAAACTTTTCAGGTCACCAAATTCTCATTAATAATAACCTGCTGGTGCTAGCGCAATACATAGATGAATGCAGATCACCGCGAGATGCATTTGCTGTGAGCCGCCTGAACTTACTGATGACGGCAGAAATTACGACAATTTTGTACAACGGCTCCCAAACCTTTTCTTTAAATTCATTCTCCCATGGGTTTTGCGTTCAAGCAATTAAAACGTCAGGGCTCCATTTTCAGCATTTAAGACACAAACAATTTACCGACCGCTGCACTCATTAACTCGAACCCAAGTCACCCATATAACTTGCGGTACCACCGACTTCCAAAGGACGTAGAAACTCCTAATTACTCTTCCGGGTTGTGCAGCAGAAAGTTCCGGGCTCATGAAAATAGGAGCAAAAGCTGTTCCTTTCTTTTAATTATGACCAACGCTACGTTTTGGGTGAGGCCTTAAGGAATATAATGGACGTTGAATACTTTAATTGCTCCCCGGAATTGCCTTGCAGTTCTTCTTACAAGTCGCACAGCTTTTGATTGCAAAATTAAACCTTAATGTTAATCACTGTTCGCTTCATTCCGAATGAGATCATTACCCATTGAGCGGTAATTCGAAGACCTTAAAATAATGCATTCCACTTTGCTTCTGAAATGGCTTAGTTACATTTCCTTGCACTCTTTCAGCGGACTGCAAAGAATACAATTCAAGTTACGTGAGTAGGGATCAACCGGACAAACCTCGGGTAATTATTTTAAATTGGATGTCGTGGAATTATCTTTTCTTCAAAGAATACGATAATTGAAATACATTGTTACACTCATGCATAATGTAAAAGTTGGGAGACCACTTCAAAAGAGACTGCTATGAACAATCTCTTCCTTAGGGATTCGCGTATTAACTGCCGTTATGCTCGTTTATAAAGAGGCCGCATGTAGTTCAGTTGAGTAACTTCTATATCACACAAAGTCTCCTCCCCTTTTGTTGGGGCACTCATACTACTCTTCAATGGTGTTCATTGTTTGTTCGCACTTTGTACTTTCCCGTAGAGCTCGCATGTTTGGATCACACTGACGCAATATCAAGTGCTAAAAAGTGCGAGTCATAAGCCATCACTGAGAGTCACTGAAACAAACTTACTTAGAGTCAGGAATCAAATTCGTCCACATGTGCTGCGTAAAAATCAGTATTCTTGTGGCAGTGAGCGTGCACAGAATATTGGTTTTCGGCAAAAAACTATTTTGCGCTCCAAGTTGCGAGGTCATTGCTGATTCACTTTCGAATGTGCGTAGCTTCAGTGGCGGTAAAATGCCTCTCTAGATTGTACACATAACTTTTTTTTCCTACTTTCATGGTTATCAGAATAAAGAAAAGCTCCGCCTTTGTTGGGCAGATCAGAAGTATCAGAGCCGTAATAATCGAGATACCCTCTTATAGACCATACTGACACCGTCTAGATATCCCATCGTCCTAGCCGGAAACACCTTACGCAGTGCCAGTGAAGAGGGAGTAGGAGATGAGAATAAGTATGAAACCCTTACGTTATTTCAGCCCCGTGCACTTTACCCGGGTGTCCTCGCTGTCTTTAAATAAGCTCTCCTATGACAGAGTACATTCGCTGGTCACTACATTCGCTTATACTTGGCACTCACTGGTCAGCGAGGTTCAAAAATGAAAAAAAAAATAACGGATATTTTACAAAAAAAAAAGATCACCTTTACCCTGAAAAATAACCGAATGAAACATTACACCTTCTGTTGTGTTTTTGGCTGAAAATATGCGCAGAGCAATTTAATGCTTAGTGCAGATGTGTGCAGTTTCCTGCGGAGTATTCAAGAGCGTCTTCGTCTTGCTCTCCTTCCTTCTCCTTTGTTTTGCAAGCCTGCAGCCCTCTCATTTACTTCAAAATTTACCTTTAGTGGCGCTTTACAACAGAAGTCCTTAATTTATGTCTCCCGCTCCTGCTTCGGGTATCGATTGTCTGCAGTGTCAGGTAACTAAGCAAATTAAGTAAATTTTCCCGTTATCACATAAAATGATCACTGAGGAGCACACATCTTAGAAGGATTTACATATGGGCACATATGCATGCCTAAAATTTTTATCCGTCATTGTGTACGGATGATGATACGGATCAAGTAGTATAAAGGTGCTCCCGCTTCTTGCGTAAGCGTGTTTAAGCGCAAGCTTTTCCCCTCGTGCATTCTGTTCACCATTAATAAACTAGTTACACGTTCCATAGATGCAGTGTCATTTGTACTCTGGAATTTGAGGTAGGATTTACGAAGAAAAAAAGTGCTTACAAAACATGACTCAAGCACTCGCTATACAGGGAGCTCGTTGATTCTTTCGTGACGCTTCAACGCTCTCAAACTTTGCCCACGAAATATTGATGGCCTGAGCGTTTCCAGTTCAACAGACAAAAAAAAAAGGTATTCATCTGAAGGAGAAACTCTTCGGAAGGCCGCAAGAGAAAATTTTCGAACGAGTCGCTGTAAAACAGGCCTCCGTTCAAAACCTGAACGGCGGCCTACCGACGCTCGGAATGGATATCACGAAACTCAGGAGGCTGGCGGTGAGTTGAGCAAACGCCAGCGCGTGGGTGCTTGATGGTTTAGCTGACACACGCTCCTCAGCGTACAGCCGGCGGTTGTAAGCTCGGGCAGTGAAATATGGCCTGCCGCGTTTCCCGCAACAGTTATGTGTCGCTTTAGGTACAAATGCTAAGAAAAGGAAGAGTTGTGAAGAAGTAAAACGGCAACTAAAAACCTACAAGCTTGAAATGTGTGTTATCCTCCCAAAAAAACGATATTTCTTTTTCCATAACTTCTTTCTTCTATGTTTTTGTTCTCTTCGTTCATTTTAACGCTGACGACAGTAAACGCGCACTGGCCTATGGTTTCGTCTATAAAAAAAAAAGATGTAAGCGTTTTTTGAGTTCCAGGAGGCGAAAAGTAACCCATGGGGAAAACGGGGACAAGGCTTTGAAAGGAACAAAGTCGGAGAAGAGGTACGAAGAAAGGGGGCGAGAGGCTTTCAAAAACTTTGTTTCCGTTGGATTCGAATCGAAGCAGGCGAGATGTACTTAAAGCTCTGAAAACCCCAAAGACGTCTAAGCTGAAAGAAAACGGATTTCGATGCTGTCTCTGGAGCTTCTCCGAGGTGATGCCGTTTCTCATCTTCCTTGGGCTAGCTTAATCCCTTTCCTTGCGGTGAAATGGCTTTGTAGTAGTTCACTCGTGTTCAAACCGCAATCGATTGGCATCTTTAGAGGTGATACGGACATTTTGTTTACATGCTGCAAACTATCTTTTTTATTCATTCTGTTTGGCGTATCAATATTTGCAAAGCTGTTTAGGTTGTCTTGCATATCGTCAGAATAAAGCTAGCGCGTTTACTTACCAATTTTATAATTCCGCTGTTTACTTCGAGTGAAAATCTTAGATATTAGTAAAGTCATATCCTTCCCTTGCGAAAAAATGCCTAGTCTTCTACGTCATGGATCACCCATGCCGCGGGCGTGTCAAGCATTAGATTTTTGATGTCATTCAATATTAGAAAGAGGGCAATGAAATCCACCCGACGTAATTGCCTTACTAAACGCGGCGTGTGCAGTCATAGAAGAAAATAATGATGCACTGGGGATTAAACTATTTGGCGACGAACGAGTCTTTTTTAGCAAAAAAAAAATGAAACTCGGGAACGAGGACTTCAAATAAAAAAAATTATATCCTACCGAAGAAAGTACCAAGCACGAAAGGGGCGACATTTAGTAGGCGACAAATTTTTTTCTTTGCAAATGATGCGCGAAGTCCCGTGTGTTTCAAAAAATGAACACATATATTCGTTTCAAAAAAAAGATAATGTTAGTGGGCCATCTATATTGAACGTAAAATCTTCATTGGAAGGAAAACACGTCTTCCGATGAGTATGCAAAGGTCAAAACCATCTCCGATCGATTGTGTACTCAATTCTAACGAGCTTTCTACCTTTCCTACTAGTGAAGCTTTCACAGATAGAGTGCCAATATTAGTTTTTTAATTTTCACCATTTTTTTTTACCTAACGACGCGCCTCTCTTACTTGATTTTTTTCATCATGCAGCCGTAAAGAGACATTTCTAGAATGCCACATTTTTCCTAACAGCACCCTGTCCTGTATATAGCCTCGCACACGCATACTGCTCATCTAGAAACAGTCCTTACGGAAACGAGACAAGGGACTCGCCACATATGCGCATTGTCGCCCCGAGTCATGCCATCGACCAGAACGAACTAGCAAACGTGCCACGGGTCCAAAAAGCGAGGATAACGGTGGTGCAGCCTTTCCATGCCGAGTTGAATTCACAGCACGCGTGATGGCTCGAAGAAGAAACTAAAAAGTGATATAAAGCCGGCTAATGCGTTTTTTTTCTTTCAACCTTTATCGGCGCTCCGGTAAAAACTGTGTTCTGGCTTACTCTTTTCCTACGTGCAAAGCTATCTTCGAAGTTACGCACTTTGGACATTTCGGTGTAACAGAGAAGTTCAAAGGAGGAATCGAAAGCGCGAACTTCCTACGACGCATCCGGAAACGGCTCCTCCGTCGCAGGTCTGAGTGCCAAGTCAATTTCGCGCGTAACATTACGACGACAGGGATCGGTTTTAACCGTGTAGACGGTGTGTCGCGCACGGGGGAGATTTTTCTTTATTCGGAGCTTTCAGACTAGCTTGGGACCTCTTGAATTCAGCAGCGAACAGCAGGACAAGGGGTTCCTTGGTGTGGTTTCTTAACATTTGCAGAAATGGCTCCGGTTGTCCAGGAATGTAGTGGTACAACAGTTAGGAACACTTCGTCGCTCTTCTGTTGTTAAAAGGGGTTGGAGTTTGCGGTTTAAACCTAAACCACGAACTCCAACTCCAACGGTTTAAAAAGTACACATAATACTGTTTTTGAAAGTCGGTTGTAACCGAAAAGCTCTCTTTAACCTGGGCTTGGAATGTTTAGCTACCTGGCTGTTAAGTGCGGGTCAGACCACGTCAAAGCTTATAATAAACTAAATATGGATGTCAGGGGCGCGATGCTACGGTGATATTGTTGAATAAGCAGTGCTTCTGGCTTGGTTGACGTATGACTCCACTAACTTACACGCCTCTACAGAGCGGGAAGCAACACTGCCTCGCCACTTTCTAGTTACTGACTGCTTGTTCAAAATCGTCACCCTTTAGGGAGCAGTTAACTGGTTAAGTACGTTTCTCAGCTACATATAAGACAGCGACACGAGAGAATACATAGGCGTCGAGAAAAAGTGTGATGTTCCGGCTACCTGATGATGGAGCATCAGTTCCGTCGCTTGCGTACGCACGAAGATCACTTTATGCCCCATCCTCCCTCTGAACCCACCGGCACAACAAAACGATAACATGTCAGCCTATTTCTTGAATGTGCCACTTGCGTTTTTCTCGGATGGCTACCTGCTTCGACTTGCCTTGGTTTTTAATAGGATATCAATTCCTTCTAGAAGCACATCTCGATGTATTGAGATCTGGACTTTTGAACAAGCAGGACTGCCACAACATATCTTCGAAAGAAGTTAACACTTCGTTCGCCGAAAAAGAAAATGAAATGTTTGTTCTGGCAAAAGACACCAAAATGAGTTCGCCGAATTGAAAAGAATAAAAACCGAAAACTGCAACCGATAGTTCTAACATGGTTTGAATTTATATATGCCACTTCAAATTTGGTTACCTCTGTTATGTGCGAATTCAAACACTTTCATTAGCTCTCCGCACATCTCACTAAATTAGCCATTTTCGCCAATGAAAGTAACCACAGATAAGGTGCATGGCCAAAACGCTAAGCAGCCGTGTAAAAAACTAGTGATTGAGCGAACTCGGTCACGCTAGTGAAGAGTCAGTCAAATAGCGGCAACCTCATCGTAGAGGCGAAAACTGGTAAAAACGCAATCGGGATGTGAAAGTGAGCTTTCAGCAATAGATCTAGTGTCAAAATATTTCAGAATCTATGGTTTAGGTGTACAACCCGGAAATCGGAAGTATTTTACAATCCTGTGGCTACTAATTCGAGGTTGTGAAGATAATGTCCGGTCAGCACCATGATGTCAAAATATAGAGCTATGAGTAGTGCACTAATGACAAATGGTCTGGCGCTGGCCGCCAGCCGGTAAGTGCAGCTGCGTATGAGTTGAATACGGGTTACTCCGATGACTGAACGTGAAAAACATACACTTACCACTTCGGGCCAACAAAGAAGACGTTACAGTTTGTTTTGTTTGCAGTGCACAACACAATCACCAAAAAAAGCTAACCAGATGCACCGAAGCAGGCCTGTTTTTAACTTGTTCATTCTCGTTAGGATGATGGTACCAGAGGATAGTAACCCCAAAGCAGCCCAAATAATCGGCCAAATATTCGTAATGTAGTGGTAAAGACCACTCCTACAAAGGACCACAGTGAAACCACCCAACTGCAATATTGGCCCGATTACCTCTACTGATTGGGCCGCTTTCCTAGTGGGTATGAAAGACTAGCGGTGGCTAGTGGCTGGTAAAGAGAGAGCGAATGCTAATTCTTGTTTTCATAAGTTCAGGACTGCCCCGCTGAAAAGTGTGTACAGGTTTTAATGGATCAGCAAGTAATATACGTCGGGATTTTGTTTGAATTGAGGGGTTTATAGTCCCAAAGTGACTAAGGCCATGAGGAATGTTGTAGTGGAGGACGTAGGGTAATTTCTACCACCTGTGGTTTTGTAACGTCCAATGACATCGAAAAGTACACGGGTCTCTAACATTTCAACTCCATCAAAATAAGACGCCGCAGGCGAGAACAAACCTGCAAGGCGGAAATTTGGGCGATTTGGTAAGTATTCATGATTTTATTCACAGCGCAACAAGAACGGGACAGGAGACGAAAGAGTGACACAAAGAAGCGCTATCAACTGGTTTTTATTGAAGAACGAAAGGCGTATATATACAAACATTAAAACACTTATCAAGAAAACAGAAGTTATCTGGAAGGCACGTGGAGGTTAGATAACTCAGTTCCTTCTATGATAAAGCAATGGAAGGGCTGCTTATACACATAGTGTCTTTTTGGTGAATATAGAACGCCTCCATTATCTCGAGTGTGACTTATCGCTGTGTCGGAACAGTATGCGCGTGTTCTTATAATCACAAACGCTTTTGCACTCATTGCATAGAAACGTAGACTGGGAAAGGGGGTCACCTTTTGCTCTCCTTTCAACAAGCCAACAAGCGTCTATTGGAGCATGAGAACACAAGAAAAAATGATCCCCTTTCCCACACAGGCGTCCACTGCAGGAACTGCCAATGCATGCATGTGAAAGATCACGCAGAAAGGAGAGCAAAAGGTGACCCCCTTGCCCAGTCTACGTTTGTATGCAAGGAGTGCAAATGCGTTCCTGATTATAAGAACACGCGCATGCTGTTCCGACACAGCGATAAAGTCACATGCGAGATAATGGAGGCCCTATATATTCACCACAAAGGTGCTATGTGTATCAGCAGCCCTTCAATTGCTTTATCCGAGAGGGAATTGAGTTATCTAACCTCCCACGGGCCTTCCAGATAGCTTCTGTTCTCTTGATAAGTGTTTTAGTTTTTTTATATATACATCTTTCGTTCTCCAATAAAAACCAGTTGTTAGTCAGCGCTTGTTTGTGTCACTCTTTCGTCTCGTGTCCCGTTCTTGTTGCGCTATGAACAAAATCATGAACAAACCTGCGACTTTCTTTCACTGTCAGATGTCAGTGCACGTTAAGTAACCAAATGTGGTCCAAATTATCCAGATCCCTCCACTGCATTGTTTCTAATAGCCTGGCATGCTTTGGGACGTTAAACCTACAAAACAAAAAATGCGCCATAATACTGTTGGCGACCCATTCAAAGCTGTACAATTTTTTTTATGACACGTAGCTGGGAAGCATAGTATGTACGTGGACAGCTGAAAGTAATTTCGTCTCTTCGGAACAAACGCTTCAAGAGAAATAGTAATTTGGAGTAGGTGCTGAGCCCAGCCAAGTGCGCAAGGTATATTCCGTTTCAAAGAATTTCAAAGGGAGGAAAAGTTTGGCTTCGTGTTTTTTTTTTTTTAATTTTAAAGTTCAGGAGATGGGATATCCGAAAATCTATAATAATACAAGTCACTCCCGCAACGCATGGAGCTCGCACTGCACACTTTTGAGGCCTAAATACATATTTGTCTCCCATGCTTCAGGTATTGAACCCTGCATTGAACACTGCTCGTACAAAAAAAATCAGTTCCCTAAATAGTATCTTTTTTTCTAATATTGTAGCTGCTACGTGTGCTTGTTTAGGTTTTCTTCTCTTAGTGAAGTTAGTCCTCTCTTCAATACGCGCAAAACTGGTGCATAGCTTTTCCATAGACACCTTGGTTTATGCATTAGGGCGAACTTACCCTCCTTCGCCGGTAGTACGTCCATTGTAATTGGTTGGTTTACGCAATAACTTATGCGGCATGGGCGAAAGAGCAGCACAAGTCGTAAACTATCGAGGCTGAAGAGTAAAATATGCGTCACGGAGAAAGTAAGCGACATATGCTCGAGTTCTTGATTGAGCGACGTGTACAGAGAAAAGTCTGTAGTCGTATTCTCGTATTCTCGGAAGATCGGACGGGCATCCCGAACAGGCTACATCTTTCTGTGCCTAATGAATATCACATGCCCGCTAGCCCTGATTTTCCGCATGACCAGCTCTATAACAACCATTTATTTTTATTTTTCCCACAGCGGCCAGATCACAGTCAGTCGCTGGAATGTTTGTAGTCGTTGATGAATCTAACACTTTTGCGAGAAGTTCACAAATCGAGTAGAAACTACCGTCAAGGCTTTTCGTTATTTTACTTGATGGTAACCGTCGAAAACCGCGTGATATACAAGAGGGATGCGCGTACGAAAGATGGCATGACGCTCGCTAATTAGCGATTGCGGCGCTGTGGAAGCAAAGAGCACCTAATTGAGAGATTCCACTTCGCTTTCAAAGTGCTCTCGGTTCTGCTCTCTCAACGTATGCTATTTCGATGGGCTCTTGATGACTGGTGCTTTGGCATCACATGTATGGTCCCCATTGGGCCCGATCCTAGCGCCCAGCTTTCCAATGTGAAACGCCTAGCCTCTTCTAGAGGAGCGGCTTAAAAATTCTGTGCCATTTTGATATCCCTGATCATTATATTTTCTTTTTGTTCCACTAGCTTTCTCTTTTTCATATCTAAAGTTCGTTTGCTTAAGGGCAATCCGCATTTTTATTGGTAGTACCGATTGAACCTGGCAAAAAAAATTTCAAAGAATGCAGCACAAATTTATATAAAATAGGTGCAATACAGAAAAAAAAATGATACAATCTTCGCATTTGAAGTGCGATCAGGCGAAGAACATTTTTTTTTTCGTAGCATCATAGCGGAAAGCAATGAGACTCAACTTCATACGAATAAAAGTGTTTCCTGAACTACAGTGACCTCATTTTCTTCACGTGCCTTTTTCGAAACACAGCTTCCACGGTTAAAAGTTCCTTGTAAAACTGAAGTGAATATCTTACTCGATTGCCTTAAGAGTAACAATGTCTGTCACTTCGGGCTTTTTTTGGTTCACTTCGTTCCGAGGAAGCGTCTTCTTAATGATTTCAGGAACAAAAAAATCTTGGAGCAGAAACTCAAATGAAATTACGGAAATAATTTGAAATGTAGAATTTCTTTGTTGTTGTTGTTGCTGTTACCTGCGCCTAGTTAAGGAAATCTTAAGCATTTGACATTTATTTTCCTTGAGAAAGGAGAAGGGGTCAGTACCTCTGCAGCTTTTGTAACACATTGCTACATTGCTAAGCAGAGCATGTATGGCTCACATGCTCAACATAACCTCAGCAGCGCCGGAGATCTACGTGCCTCCTGAGCAGGAACTTAGTGGTAGCGTAGAAAACACGCTTCGCTGCTCAAGCGGAAAAGTCGCAGGAATGGGGCGAATTAATAAGACCATCGCTGCGCTTTGCACGTTCATACCAGTATTTAGCACGCTTTGACTGAAGAGCTTGAAAGCTCTGTTCATATGGCTAATGTTAAAATAGGTACCATTTCACTCCCTTTAAAGAGTTCAGATTTTGACGGGAAAGGAGGACTAGACTTATTGGCCGTGCGAACCTACAGAGCGTATAAATTAATACTGCTTTAGTGCGTACCCTATGAAGATATGTAAACATAAACAGAATCGAGATATGAAGGAAATGCCCGTGAAATGTTACAGGCTGATGAGAGCGTGAAGTTTCACTACACAGGTCAACACAACCAGTCGGCGACTTCTAACATGACACAATATTTGAACAGAACCAGCATTAACTTTTTACTCCTCCGTCTAACCCTTTCGGCAAACCAGCCTGAGATTCTTTTTTCGTGTTCATCCAGCTTGCATTCTTCGACCTCACATACTGATGTATATTCGGGAATGTTCTCCCTTCATAGAAAGAAATATACAAACCTGTATTTCACACCAAATAATCGTCTTTCCATAAGTTCTGGTGTTTGTTATGAGGTATTCTTATATTTTGCTGCGTAATTCAGTCTTAAGATTGGACATCGCAGGGGAAAGGTCTTAGCGCGTTTGGAATGAGAAAATCTTTTTTATTCTTAGCTTCACTTCCTTCTGGCCGAGCCTCTGGTTCCTACTTTATATAGCACTTCCGTCATTTTTTTTTACCTTAGCTTTTTTGCTCCCCTTCAAACTGATTCTCGTCAAACAAGCTCTTTATAGAGATAGACCTTCGCGCAGTGGTGTTTTGTCGCTAGTGCTGCGCCTTGCATGTTTGCATTTAATTATCCTGTTTGCGCATGCCCCATCCAATTTGTGAAATCGTGGTGCAACTGACGGCCCGTGCGGCCGCTACCTAAAACTAATGGAAAAGACACAAAACAGTCCGTTCTTATTCCATTTCATTGGCCAGTTGAGATTAGTAAAATATTTAGGTAGATAACAAAACGCATGCCAGAGTGAATGTTTTTCGGATTCACGACTTTCTGAAAATGAGAAAAATGTGTACTGCACTCAAATATATCACAGTTTTTTTTTCTACCATATCTGAAAGCTTAGAAAAACGTGTCTGTATGTGTTTGTTCAGTGACGTGTGCGATAGAAGCTGCAGTTTACAACCTAGAAATGGATGAGAGACCGATTTGTGTTTATCAAACTGATGCAAGTGAGCAAACAGGTAAGATGCTTGTTATTACTGTGAAGGTACGCGCGAACACGATTTGACAGCGATGGGGACTAAACTCGTAACATCCTTATTTCAGTTCGCACCCTACAAGATGGTGGCCATTTCTCTTTTAACCTAATATGACATCACTGATGGCTGCTGCTTTTCCAGCTTTGAATGGAAGAAGAATGCATCCAGGACCGGATGAACGTAGCCAATAAAAAAGAAACACAGAGACACATAATTGTATGCAGCTTTGGCAATGCAATAGCATTCGAAGCTGCTGGCTCCTTTGCCGGGAGTGTCTATTGGTGCTTTTGAGTCCCAGGTTGTTCTTCAGGAGCTCATCCTGTATATGAGCAACCTCCGCTTCGGTTGTTAAGCGGAGGCTTCGCAAAGACGAATCAGGTCCGATGACCTCTCTGACGGTGTAATAACGTTAGTTTCGTCCAGCCAATGGGAGTTTTTCGATCTGATGACGTCACTCATTACGTCACTGTCGAATCAGAATTTTTGTGAACAACACCCCACGGTCGCCGCCGGCTTCCTGCCCCGATGAGAATTCTAAGATACTATATAAAAATGAAAGTGTATCACGTACAACTTTGAAACAGCAAACCACGATCATGGGGCTAGCACTAACATCGCAACATTTCTTGTTGTATCAAAACGGGCATGCCTCATTTCGTATCCAAGATGGAAAATTGATGACTCCTGGCAGGAGCAGCAGCGGCCCTGTCACTTGGACGCTAGCTTTTTCGCTCACTCTTAATCGATCGTCCGCCTGCGTTGTTTCTTTCGGGATTTTTTCCCTAAAGCCCATCGCGCTGTGTACTCAGCCTGATCACATGTTTGATGGTGTGGCGGCTGTCTCCATCCTCCTGGACAGCGGCGCGCCGCCGGTGCAACTGACAGAGTTTCACTAGAAGCCGTTCTCGACTCCCGGAGCTCATCTGGCTCGCCTCCTTGGCCAGGCCTCCGCTATGTGTTGCAGCGTGCCGCAGCTCCCATCCATCACGCTACGGGAATGCGCTCCTTGTGGCCCTCCCGCGGGTTTCTTCTTGCCCAGCGTGGTGTCGTACACAGCTAGAAGACACAGCGAAGTTCCGCACTGCGTATGCAAAGTTGCCTTGGCACTTTGACGTGCGTGGCTTTAAAGAAAAGTACGGCATGTGAAAGAAACGGGAATATTGAAGCTTCCTACCGAAACAGTTGGCGGATCAGTGAAAACTTTAGTTAGAGCAAAAAGAGCGGAATATATCCCAAGGTATGCGTGCTGCTTTGCTTGATAAAAATTAAAAATAACAAATAGGGAACGTACGAACGAATCTTCCCAAAGTACGCGTGCTGCCTTGCTTGAAGAAAATAAAAAAAAGGAAACGTACGAACGAAGGATGCCTGCCAGTCAATAGCTATGCTTCTAATTTAAAAAAGCGCATGTAATGCACAATAAGAGGATTCGGATTGTGGCATTTAGCACACACAAAAAATACATATTTTTAATCCATCTCTGCTCAAGTTTTTTTTTAGCTCAAATGCTGCTGAGGAGATCTATGCGCAGCATTTTATATGAAGCGTTCTCAATCATTTTAGCTTGGCATTCTCGTACCTGTTATCTATGCCAAACAGGAGAGCCTGCGCCGAATGAAGAACCATCCAAGAAAATGCAACTATTACGTTGTGTCGGTGTGTGTGTTGAAGACATGAATTTCACGTGCGCCTACTCACCGTGATGCGCGTGCCAGCCAGTATGTACGTGTGGACATCACCCATGAAACTCATTGTTTTATGCCAGTGTGGAGTAGCAGGCTAGGGCCATGTTACCACCGACCGACCACTCCTCCGTTCCTCTCGTTAAAATTTCTCTCTCTCTCTCTGCCTTTCATTATGCGCATGTCATGCGTGCAATATATAGTGAACTAAATGCTGATGAGAAGGTACAGAAAACAAAAGAAAATTACTACATTATGAACTCGTGAATATAAGTTTTACGTGAGTGTCTACGTGAGTGTCAAAAAAGACGAAATTTGCTCAAAGACGTCCAAACCACTCTCATTTAAAACGCATGAAATTTTAAACTAGTCCTGATGACAGAACACCCAACAAGAATTCATATTGAGTTCCTGAAACGGTCAATAAAGTATGCTGCGCTAGGACAGAGTGTGAAATAACGGGCTCCTTTGCGCCCCCACCTCATATGCAGAAAAACATATACGTTAGTTACCTTCCAGTGGAAGCCGGTGCTCCCTTTTTCACTCATTATAACGCCTAGACTGCTTCTATAACAGCTTGCTAATTAGTGCAGGCGGCAAAGACACGAAAACATGGCCAGTATTTTTTGTCGACACGATAAACAACGCTACCAGGACTCGGCGCATTCCCGGTGGCCGTTAGGAGTAAACGTAAAACAGCGGGATGTTTATAGGTGCATGGAACACTGACGAGCTGTGTACACCTTGTAGAGAGCGTGGCATGTTCTACATTGCAGGTCCTTCATTATGTCCCTCACTGAGCACTCTGCAAACATGTCGTTATTCACCGTAACAACTGAAAGAACAACCCACTTCCTCGGCCATCATTGAACAAAATTGTAAATATATAAGGACTTGCCATTATTTATTCTTTAGCGTGAATAGAACCATAGAAGTGTTGCAGAATCTACAAAGAAGTGCCATGAAATCTGACAAAATCTGCAATCTGCGGCATTGGTCGAAAATTCAATGCTACTACTAAGAAGTGCTTGGGATTAAGCTAGTTGGAAAATGATCATATGCAAGGCGGGCGCTGCTTAGATTGATAAGGACAGTGCTCTTACCATTTTTTTTTCACATGCTCTTGTTTTCTTTCTTCAACTTGAATAGAACAAAATCTTAGATGGTAGATTGGGCTTAACCATTTGTATTGTCTTTAACTCTTTCCATGTCAATCTAAGCAGCGCAAGTCTTGCATATGAATACTGCTGCATTGAAACCTTAACTGGCTGCTTTCCTCAGGGCCCTGACATTCGTACCAAAGGGTTTGGACTTGTTTTTCTATTTTAATAAAATACGCATGGACAAGGACCGCTAGAAACTTGTAACGTTTGTTTTGGCCTGATGGAATTTTTTTTTTCAAAACGGAAATGTGCGAAACAGAAGAGTCTGCTATTTACTCAGAGTGCCGTAATCAACGCTGTGGAGTAGATTCTAACAAATCTGTATGAGAGACATTATCGACTCAAGCGTTCGATGCTGATATTCATACTTGCTTTTCAATCTCGCCAACCAACTCGCCCAACTTCTAGTAATGTGACTATCCGTAGTTCGCGTTTAATTCACCTCGCAAATAAAACAGGTGCTTTCACCGCCGCAAATGCTGCGCATTCTTGGTTTTAATAGCTCACTATTTTTTTTTTCACTTCAGAGTGGTTACCAAAACTTTTCCACAGTAAGAGGGCAAAGTTAGCTTCCTGCCAGGAAAATGATTTTATGACAGACAGAAAACAAAGTAAGCGTTAATGACGGCCAAGTCAAGTTCTTGAATTACTCTCAACATCTAAAAAATCAGTAGGCGTGATTAGGCATCTTATGGTTGTGAACTTAGGAATTAAAACAGCAAATTGGAGGGGCTAAGAGGCCAGGAAGATGGGCGCTTTCTTTATTTCTTGGTTGGTTGGTTGGTTTATGGGGTTTAACGTCCCAAAGCGACTAAGGCTCTGAGAGACGCTGTAGTGGAGGGCTCCGGAAATTTCGACCACCTGGGGTTCTTTAACGTGCACTGACATCGCACAGTACACGGGCCTCGAATTTCTCCTCCAAAGAAATTCAACCGCCGCGGCCGGGATCGAACCCGCGTCTTTCGGGACAGCAGCCGAGCACCATAGCCACTGAGCCACCGCGGCGGCTCTGTCTATTTCTTGTCGCAAAAAACACACAGTAATCCACTAACTACATCATACCGTATTTTTACTTAAAGATGTGATCTTGCACTTAACCAATTAGTCCACCTGATAGTCGTAGTCTGACACATGAAATTATTGCACTATATTGAACCGCGCTCAAACACTTACTATTATTTTTTCTGTGCTGCATTCGCCATTATCACTGCAAAATCACACTTTATTCCTTATGTAGTAGTTCTGGCTACCGTTATTTTTGCACCTATCAAAAATTGCCTCTAAGGCTCCTTTTTAGCGCGTTTTTCTTTGCGTGATCAGGGATGAGACAACGCTGGCCAAATGTCAGTATAGACATGCAAATATGAGCGCTGGTGCTGGGGCATTTTATGATCTCGTTTTTATCCACCTTCTTCTCCATCCGTTCAGAAATGCTGAGAAAGCGTGCCGTGTTTACGGCTGGGCGCAACGCCAGTGTCAGCCTTTGATG
Organism: Amblyomma mixtum; assembly: GCF_055824585.1. Classification (NCBI taxonomy): domain Eukaryota; kingdom Metazoa; phylum Arthropoda; class Arachnida; order Ixodida; family Ixodidae; genus Amblyomma; species Amblyomma mixtum. The sequence continues at coordinate 259,750,602 of NC_143012.1, read as the reverse complement.
CGGCGCAGCAAAGTCCAAAAACTGCGGAGTCAGCGGTTGAGCGCCATCGCTATCACGCCTGTCTGTTTCTTCTTGTGATGCCAGGGAACACCGAATTACCGCATAGCGTGACGTTTTCGCTTCGCTAAGCGGAACGCTGATTCATATGCGCTCAGCGGAGATGATGACACGAACAAGATTACTTTTTATAAGTAAATTTTACTTCGTGGAGAACAACTAAGTGTTGTCAGGATGTAAATTTTGTGAAAGAATTAACGCGGCATTGAAGCGTCCTGCAAGAAATGCGGCATCAACAGTCCGTTTTGCATTTTGTTACAGCCGCCGCGGTGGCTCAGTGGTTGTGGCGCTCGGCTGCTGACCCGAAAAATGCGGGTTTGATCCCGGCTGGGGCTATCGCATTTAGATGAACACGAAATGCTAGAGGCCCGTGTGTTGTGCGATGCAAGTGCACTTTGAAGAACTCCTAGCTGTCTGAATTACCAGAAGCCCTTCACACTGCTGCGCCTCTCTTAGCCCTTGGCATATTAAACCTCATAAAACCCTAAAATATTTCTTTGAGTGTTGCATGGCTGAGCTTTCTAAAGACTCTGTAGACGCCCCTTCGTAGAATCGATAAGAGAACGCCTGAATTCGATAAAATTAATAACAGCCTTATTGCTCCGTCCTTAGAAAGCAGAGCATGTTCGCTGCTGCAGCCGGTTTACTTGAGACCGAAAAGATGCTTGTAGAAGGTGGCGTGTAGTAATGGTAATGCTCATCTTGAATTTTGTAGCTGAACGTCTTGAAGCGACACATGGACTATATGAGTGACGTCGTAGTAGAAGGCTCCGGATCAATTTAGACCATGTAAGGTTTCTTTAACGTGCATTTACCTCGCACAGCGCATTGGCGCTTTTTGTGTTTGGCCTGCATCAAAACGTGGCTGGCGAGAGCTCCTGCTCACTACCCAAGCTGCCTATATACCACGGGGTCACAGAAACGGGTGTTGTTCACCTTTCATTACGCACTACTAACTGATGTAAATGCAGAAAGGAATTTACCGACTGCATTTTCGCCTGTCTTGTTTCAGTCCGTTCGTCTATACATGATCCATTCTCTAGTACGTGCATACTTGTAACAAGTGATACTTGTTGCTTGATACTTGTATGTGTCAGCTACCAGCAGCGTCAAACCGAGCTTTGCCAACCACGTGGGCTTTCAAATCAACACCTACTTTAAAAACGATGCGAGGTGGATGCACATAAAAAATATAATGGTGTTAAAAGGCCGGGGCAGTGACAGCCACATACCTTATTTGTACTTATGTATCGCTGCACCCACAGTGCCCTACGGCAGTATAGTTGAGGGAAGGGGAAGCATAAATAATACAAGGAATAAACTTAGGCCTGTGGATTACAGAAGAATTCGAATATGCCAAGCTGTATAAATTGAGCCTAGTATGGAATGAATCATTCGATACGACAGTCGCAGCAGCCTAATGAAGTTTAATTAATTCCCAGTAGTTCGGAATAAATATGACATTTTGGATATAATTGTTCTGCAATGTTCTCTGTTTACCGTGTTTATGTGATCCAGAGGTGGCGAATTATAATCTGGAATGAGCATGTACTGACCATGTTCTATGCCTCTTTTAGAATTAAATATATTGTGGAATAATTCAAAACAATGCATTTTTCTCTCTTTTTCAGGTGTGTCCCAGCCGATACTGTGTTCTGCAGCTCTTACAATGATACATTTCGAGTAGTTTCGAGAACCAAGCATGTTGCGATATTCGGCACTCTTTCTAACTTACAGATATATGTTGTTGTTCGAGGATTCCACATTGTGTACCCATATTCGAGTACAGAGATCACAAAATCCTCGTATAATGATCGCTCTCTTTCAGTAGGAAATCGTTTCGTGTTCCGGCGGATTAACCCTAAAACTCTGAACGCTTTTGATGCAGTAAGATCAATATGTTTTTTCCAAAAGAGCTTGGCTGTCATAAAGCGCCGAGACGTTTGTGCTCAGGCACAGATTCTAGGTTCATTCCATTAATATTATATCTGTATTGATGAGGAATCTCCTTTTTTTTTCTCAAACACATGTGCACTGTGTCATTTTATTCGACATATCCCATGCATCACAAGTTTCCACAGCACTGTTTAAGTCATCTGTAATTTGATGCAGTCATTAATATTACTAACTGACCTGTGCAACAATCATCCGCGAATAGTCGCAAGCAAGAAGAATGCAATAACAAATACAATGTATACGGTATCTGATATAACATACAGTCCCTCCCCCCTATCTCTCCACCAGTTTGTGCGCCTTCCGTGACACACTCACGGCGTGGCCTTTGCAGCCGTCTACTTGGCTGTCCGCACAGGATACGCTGTTTGCTAACATGAGCTCGTGGCATATAGTCCCGCTGGTCGCAAGTGGCCCCGCCATTTTCACATGGCGTTCGAGATGAAACAGACCTTTCGACATGCCTCTGAAAATTTCACGCGCAAACTCTTTTGCTGTTACCTAAGAACATGGGTCAGCACGAGTGCATTCCTGCATTGGTGTAGCCTAGGCGTAACGCCGAATACAGCACGGCTATTTGCTTTCGTACACTAAAAGCGCCGTTTTTTTTTTTTGATAGGGCGTGAAAACTGAGCCTGTTGTGCATCTGGAGCAGGTTTAAGTGTACACGCGGTTGCAGTGGAGATTAAAAAAGCCATGGCTAAAGCGCTACACCTAAATACAATTTCAATTACGCTCTTGCAGCGCGCGGCCATTAAAGGACGCTTTATTAATCAAACCACAGTGCGTCTATTCTCAGTGAGGTACCCTGGAGCCACTGAAATAAAATCTTTGTGCGGTTATCGACCAGCGCGCTGTTCAAAGGTTTTAAGGAAGCAGTCATGCGTCCTTCATATCGGTTTTACTAACACGTGGATGCTAAAACAGCAAAACATGTCTTGCTCTCGAATGTCACCGACTTATATTTACTCGCCACGGGCGTCTTTATATAGCAACGCGCTGGAGTGTCTCACTGACTGAGCGCAACACCGTGTTTAAGTGAACAACTTGAAATCTAGCATCGACAATACTTCACATCTACCAGTGATCATCGCTCAGATATTGCCGCCCAGTAATGCACAAAGTATTGTTCAATGGTGTAGTGATTGATAACACTAGACAAAAAAAAATCATTTGCCGAATACATTGTGGCCATCCGGATTTCTCGCTGCGCAAGCACACTTCCCGAAAAGAAAAGGAAAGAAATCAATAAATGAAGTAACATGGAGTCCAAAGCCAGAAAGAAAGAAAAGAAAAAGTGAAGGAAAAATGATGAACAAAAATATAGAAAAACGAAAGGAAGAAAGAAGAATAGAGCGAAAAGAAGGAAAGACGGAAGGAAACAAATAAAAGAGGAAATAACCAAATAGAGGAGGCAAGAAAGTAGTAGGAAAGAAGATTAAAAGAATGTAAGATACAGAAGGAAATGCTGGTTGAAACACGCTCTGCTACATTCGAGGCAACAGTGGGGATTACCAAGGCAACACTGCGCTTCTATACCATGCGAAGAATGCATTCATGAATGGATCCCTTGCTTTCACAACCGGTGATTCTAAATCCATGTGCTCAGGAAACTGGGACGACTTCAAGTGGATTGTTTTCTCCGCCAGCTTGCACCGAGGCAGAGGAAATAAGACGCCTGAGCACGACGCCAAACGCGGGCGTGAAGTCAATGGTGCAGTTCTCCGATGGTGAGGGGAAGTAAGAGAGTGGGGAAGGTTGGGGGAAGGGCCTCCACAAGCTCAGGCGGCTTCCTCCAAGGGAAAGCTACGCATGAACGAGGCCGCACACTCCAGGGCTGTTCTCTTCGAAAAGCGAGCCGCCACTCCCCAGCCCTATAGAGAAAAGAACCTCGTTGTTTGGAGTGGCAGCTGCGGGGCAGTTGGGAGCCGCGCTCTCGTCCAAATCGAATCGGAAGAAGAGCCGCCAGAGACGCGTGCTAGCGGAGGCCGTCTTCCACCAAAAGGATGCCGACTCCAACCAACAACACAGCCGTGTTCACAGATAGGGAGGGGAGGACGGAGGAAAACAAAAATCAAGGGAACAACTTCTGGGGCGCTAATTTATTCGTGACACCGAGGCCCATTCCAGGCGCTAGCAAAGCGATAATTTTAGCCTCGAAATGGTCTGGTAAACTGGCGGCACGGTAGGCCGAGAAAAGAGGGCGTTCAATGCTGCAGTTTTTGGTTAGCGCGAAATCTCTTCCGGGTTGCCGCCGCCACGACTCCGGATAGAAGAGAACTCTTTGGAAATAGAATCGACGTGCACCGGACGGTAGTAATCCCATCAATGTGTTCGATTTGGTTTTGCGAGTTTTTTCACTTTGGTTTCGCGCACCTAGCGAATAAGAGGCCAGACAGCTACGCACGACGTCACTGCAGTATAGATAGAACACGCAAATATGTTCTTTTGCTGCACGAAGTTTCAAAGTTACAGCAAGAGTAAAAGTGAGCTGTTCAATACTACTAGGATCACTTTTATAGCTCTTCCTCCAAGTGAGGTTAGCACAAGTTGAGTTCAAGGAAATACTAGGGTGTCGTAAGTATGCATATGGTCGACAGAGGGTCGGGCGCTATTATGTGAAGCCGGCGATTTCAAATAAAAAGATGGCTTTCCAGCATAGTACCACAAGTGGTGGCGAACGCCAGATGATGGGCGGATCACGTTTAATAAAACTGGCTAAGTAAGTTGTTCTACTTCACATTTTACTTAAAACATTTCGTTGATAGCCTTAAGCATCTATTTCTAGATGTCTGCAGTTATTAACCATATGAATTTACAGAACTCCTAAAGCGTTAGTATGCTGGTCGCAGTGGTGCAGTAAATTATGACAGGCCCGTGCGTCATTAGGAAATAGCGCGAAGGTCCAGCATACGCCGGATGAGCACCAGCGCAAGCAACTCAGTGGTGCATGTGTCACGTGACTTTCTCTCACCCGCTCAGGTCGTTGCTCGTCACGCAGCTGCGCCAGAATCAGAGCTATCTTAACTGTTTATGCCGAAAACATGGGCAATAAATAAGGGCCTCAAAGATGAGAGTACGGAAAGTCGCTCGTTCTACTCAGGCTGGTGGGTAGGCGAGCTTGCCATGTGAAATCTGCAACGCAACTAGCGAATCCACAGGACTTTTTTTCATACTGGGAAATTAGCGCTGACACTAGGGGCTATCTAACAGGAGTTAGGTAGGCCGCATTACTCGAAATGAGAAGAGCCTTAGCAATGCAATGAGGGCCTAATACGCCTAGCAGTCCTACAGAATTTCGCCTCCATCGAAATCCGGTTGTCGCAGCCGGGTTCGATCCCGGCCGCGGCGGTCGAGTTTCGATGGAGGTGAAATTGTAGAGACCCGTGTACTGTGCAATGTCATTGCACGTTAAAGAACCCCAGGTGGTCGAAATTTCCGGAGACCTTCACTAAGGCGTCCCTCATAGCCTGAGTCGCTGTGGGACATTAAACCTCTATAAGCCATAGCCTATATAATTTAATTTGTTCGTTTTCTTCCTTCCAAAGTAGCTGCAATTTTGTCCATAGCAGTTGGTGTAACGTGCGGCGGTTTGCCAATGCCTCAACCCATGCGCATTCATGACGTCACCGCAACGTGCCACGTGGTTCATGGCGCGTGCCTCGGGAGTGGCAGTTTTTTCGGCACTATGCTAAAGTAGATAAGTGCTTGAAGCACTACAAGGAGGAATGTCGGGTAGCGCGCCCGGAAAACGACCGCAACCAATTTATACGTGAGGATCCAGAGTTGCACTAGAGTGAAATGAACAAAATCGTCACAACCAAAGCGACCAAGGCGTAAACATCAAAAGTATAGTATCCCTTTCGCGAAGTCATTCTGAAAATTTGAGGAAGTTTTTAAGTTTTTAATCCAACTGCGCACACACATTCCCATTTCTTTCAGGTCTCTCTCCTTCTCCGTTCCTGGTGTATAGGTTACCTAGAGAAGGGAGAGAAGAAGGGATACCGGTATCGTATTGCAAATGCGATGTGAGCTGGGTACCTTTCTGCGGATAGCCATCGGCGACTTAAAAAAAAAACAATACAAATCTGGTTTCTTCAGATCACACGTGCCTCTGTAAAAGTTCAGCTCCACGTGCGCGCAGAAATCTGAGACAGAATGAAAGAATCGAGATCAACAACGCATCGCCTGTGTTGTTCCCATGTAAAAAAAAAAAAAACGTTTTTTGTCAAAACAAACCCGGCAATAGCGCTCCGATCAGGAAAATTTCTCCTCGATCGCGGCTCGTTTCGACACTCAATCTCCTAAAATTGCTCCAAAAATATTACTACGAAAAACAAGAAACGAAGACCACCGACACAGTACGCCGCAGCATTACGGTCAATTATTAATTTTTTGCCGGTCTACTTTCTTCCTCGTGTTGTCTCGTAGCCCGGCTTGCAACTTTGTTTTCTTTTCGCGAAGTCTAGTTGAAACTAAAATATTCACGCAGCCAAAAAAATATTGCCTCGTATTGTACAACAAAATATCCGGTTCGCTCTATTCCCCTCGCAGGCCCCCGGAGGCTGGTTTTGCGGTGGGTGACCACCTAGGCTACCCTGCGTCATCCTATTTTTAGATCACAACGGCGACATCTGCTACGCCGACTACACCAACGCCGGATTTTTTGGGAATTGGGCCTCTAACGGCACCGCGTTAGTACTGCGTTCACTGTACGGCATGAAAAAAATTTATTTTAGACATGAAGAGTTCTAAAATTGCATGAAACAAAGAAATCCCTCCAGGGTGCTACACATTCTGAAAAAAAAGTTGCGTTTGCATTGTGGAAAATTGCGTGCAAAATTAACGTCCTAAAAGATATCCTGAGGCAGGGCATTCTAGCCCATCATTTGCCTAGATTAATTTATGCGGAAGATTTCTTCCTCCTTCCTTCGTGACAGGAAAACTTTCAGACAAGATTACAACTGCATCAACTAAAAGAAAAATTTTTGCCGTGGCCACGGAATTAAAAAAAGAAAGGAATTCTTTCTTCTTGATGTCGTTCACAGTCCTCAGAGAGCAAGAGACCAGGATTGTATTGTACAGGGAAAGCTGTGCTGGTTCTTTCTACTGCGAACTTCGACCAGTGTTTACGTAATAATTTTAGTGAGCTGCATTGGGCCCTGCTCTTTACATTTTTATTTACTTTCTTCATTTCACTGGTAAGAACGATATATTTTCATTATTAACATCGATAGGCGGTGAAAGCTAAAACCATCGAATGCATGTTCTCATTAGAGTCATTGCCAGTGGTTTTCTTCAATGTATTCAGGTGACTCAGTTATAGCTTTTTCGAAATGTTCGAGGCATGCGCAAAAAAAAAAATGAAAACCTTGCAAATGTTGTGCAAGAAAAATCAGTCGGGTAATTTGCGATTCCAAAAGCTGCAGGTTTTATAAGTTGGCTTTTCCTGTCTTGGGATCAGCCTCTACATATCGCAGCAAGACCAAAACATTAAAAATTCAGACAAACCCTTCATCGAACATTTGTACCATCAGGACTGAAGACTCAGATCCGACGAATAATGCGTGAATTGAATATATGGGGCACACCTCGGTTGCATATTTAAAGATAGGTAGGCCAGGTATACCTCAGTGACACTGCTTCGAGGCTTCTTCTCTAGATTTACTGTGCGCTGTATCATAGCAGCATAATATATATTTGAATGAAAGACATTGATCTGCTTTGATAATAATTATTAGAAATAGTTAATAACCACATTTGGCTTTTCAGTAAATCATGCCATCATCTTGATTTGAATTAAACCATAAAGAGCTGAAAGTGAATGTTCTAGCGTCTGCTTTGTCGGTGCAGCCCCAGCAAAAATTTAAAAGCATGATTTAAACAAAAATATAATTTGGTAAACAAATACAGTCTTAATTTTAATAGCTTTCTAGCTGGTTTATTGGTTTATTGGAGTTTAACGTCCCGAAGCAACTCAGGGTATGAGGGACGCCCTAGTGAAGGGCTCCGAATATTTCGACCACCTGGGGTTCTTTAACGTGCACTGACATCGCACAGCACACGCACCTGTAGAATGTCGCCTTCATCGAAATTCGGCCGCCGCGGCCGGGATCGAACCCGCGTCTTTCGGGTCAGCTGCCGAGCGCTGTAACCACTGAGCTACCGCGGCGGATCCAATATAGCTTTCTAGTATTACAAAACATTTCGTCACTTCAAAAACATTCTTGCGTCAGCGCGAAATCCAAAGGGGCTACCACGCTACTTTATACCTGTATGCAATATAATAATTCATCCCCTTTCCGGTTTGTGAGCTGACACTGCGCCTCAGAAACAAAAGTTTCATGCCCCTAGCAGTAAGGTGAACGTGGAGTGGTCTAGGGTCTTCAGAATCAGAGCGCTTTTATGCCGACACTATAGCATGCCGAATGGCAAGTTGAGGGAGGGGAGTAACACTCAAACATGCCGCCACTCAGGCGCATGCTACACTAAGGAGGGAATTGCGGCCTTGATCAGTAGTCGGAAAAACTTCACGTATGTCCCCCAAGCGGAGCGCGATCATCGAATATGCAGACATCCGCACTAGCACGGCTGCTTCACCTGCTTTTTAGCGATGGTATGATTGCCAACTCCCCCCCCCCCCTTCCCCTTCTGTAATGACTCGCAGCGCTGTGGATACATCAGTAAACGCAGTGATACAGCAAAGATGATCCCGACTGCTTCGATTTGCCGAGGGAATGAGAGAATAGTGGCGGTATCAAGGAGTACGAAAACAAAATGATCGGTCAGCACGAAATGGAAGGCTGGTTAACTGTCTCACTCGAATGACGCCTCAACCGCGCCGTGAGGCAAGAGAGGAACGTTGAGTGAAAGAATAAAATAGAGAATGAGGTGCCGTAGTGGAGGGCTGCGGATTATTTCTGCCCATGTGGGGATCATTAACTACATCACACAGCATTCGGATACATTTTGCATTTCGCCTGCATCGAAACAAGACCGCTGCGCTCGAGTTCGAACCTGGGCACTCCGGCTCTGTAGCGAAGCCAATGGCGAAAGACACAAGAGACTCGCGATCTACGGCAGTGCCGCTCGGGCGCTTTAGCGAGAGTGCAAAGACAACGCGTTCGGCTTTGTGGGACATCTTTTCGAGAGAGCCTAGAAGATGCTCTCTATTTCTGGGGTGGGTGCACACTTAGCCACCGCATTCATTATTACTTTACAGATTATATTAATGGATCAGCAAGCTCTGGCCTTCACTGAGTCAACGTCCTCTGGCGATATCTCTTCTTGGACGGACAAATTGAGAAATCGGCTCACTTAAAACTTTTCCGTAGGGGATTAGTTCCATGATAATCGAATTCCTGCAATAGTTTCTTAGTGGCCGGCAAGCATTGTGAAAGCAATACTGATTAAAACCAAGCACTTGGAAATACCCATGACTACTTACCGCAGACCTTGGTCGGGAAATTATTATGAGACCTAAAGATCAAGAGGCAGTAATAATTTAGTATGACTTCAAACGATCCTCGGTCGGTCTCAGTAGGACAAAAACTAAGACATGTAACGTATGATGGTGCAATCATTTCCCTTAACTAAAACAAACATGTTTGTCTGCGCTGACTCTCTGAGACGCTGATTCTTCGTTTCAGTGTCAGACGAAAGGCCGACACATGAAACAAAAGCATGAATTTAGGCTCAAGTAAGCAGGCGAAGAGCTTCAGAAAGTGTTTGATCTCATCGTTGCCTTTTCTTCTTCCCGCACTCAACTAAAGTTGCGGCGAGCTTCCTTTGCAGCGTACTTCTGCGTGCCATCTTCTTGTTCTTTTTGCAGTGGCTGTTAATACGTGCTTTCGTCGCATTTTTCCTGCTTTTTTACCCATCATCTGCCCCTTCAGACCGACTAACATTGCTCGTTTCTTCTAAGGAACCAAGCATGGCGTCCAGCTTGAAAATAGAAACAGCACAGTACGCATGAAGAATTGATGAAATATCTCCTCCATTCTGGATCATTAGAAAAAGGATCGGAAGTCCGGAACTAGGACTAGGGGAAGAACATAGACTTGATTTATTTCTTGCTTGCTAGGTCTCATTTTCGACGCAACTTTATGATTTATTTTCTCAACGTGAAAAATTTTGCAAATCTGGAAGAGCGCTGTTCGTATCTTCCTCCGAGGCTGTTTGGTGTGTTTTTTATAAGAGTAAACCATGCAAACCTAAATATAATTCATTGGAGGTCCACTTGCTTGAAGTATTTTATATAAAAATGATATTTCCGCTCCCTCGTAGCGGATCCGTAAATTTCATTTTCTCCTGTCAACATCGTAGATACAGTCTTTCTTGTGGGTCTTTTAATTTATTTGCCTGCTCATATGGACGAATAGATTACGGGCTTGTTGACAAATGCTCACGGGTAGCAAGATGTGCTACAGCTACGCTGCGCTGGAAACGAGATCCAGTTTATTTATTCTGCTTGTCTTAAAGATAATCTATAGCGTCTTTTCACCAAAGACTGGAAAAAAGATGTGAAGTGCTTTCTAGGATATCTCGGCTTTGATTTTAACATTATGCAGCTTGTAAAACAAATTGCTGGTTCTCGAGAAGACGGTAACATGCCACCGGAGGAATATAAATAAACCAAAAGTTTCGAAAAGTTAAGCACACTCCGCTCAACGGTCCGTCGCTGGCAGAACTAATCTCCTCTCATCATCTTTAAAGATAGCTACGAGAGGGTTGCCTGGGTTGATTTGTTGAAATATGCAGAGATCAATAATGGCGACAGAGTCGCAGCATAACGTTACTTTTATGCTTGCCAGTTTGCCCTGGGAACACCCAAGACAAAACCAGCCCATAAAAGTTGGAAACAGGCTTAAGATGCAGCTGAACCTAGGCGCCGAAAATTGAGTTTCAGAGCTTCACTATTTTGCATTTTATGCTATCACTCTGCAGTGCATGGTAGGGGTGTATAGCTTTCTTATCAGCTTTTTCTTCGTGTAGATGATTCAGCTCAGATTTTGTTTCATTGTCTACGGGGCAGCAATTACTGCGGGAAGCGGATATCAAAATGCAATAATCTGGAAATACTTCTTTTTTGTGAACATAATGCTTTTACTGTAATGTCCCGGTGTTAAGTATCGAGAAAACGCAGGATTCTAGGCGCCATTAGGCTGCGCCAGACCCCATTAGGCACCGCCTAGCCATTTTCGCTCTATATATAGCGCACTTTTTGGCCGCGAACACTCGCTTACGAAAAACGATTTTTGACTGGCGAGATCGAGGCTACGCACTTAACCCGGTTCGTAGAACGCAGCGTACCCGTATAACGGGTAAACTGAATTTCAGCAGCTTGATTGCAAACGTGGTCACTCAGCATGAAGAAAAGTGCAAACGCCATTTCTGACGGAATGGATGACCGCCGTATCTCGGCAGCTGGATATTCGAAAGCATTGATGATAGAAGTGGTCGTCGACATAACTGGAATGATGTAATTACATGCGACGCGTCACTTCGACGCACACTAGCGCAGCTTTAGCACTCCGAACTTACACACCACGTGAATAGTTTTCTCGCCGTCCTCGCATTCGTGCGTGCGCAGAGGTTTCGGGAGGTGTGCTTTGAATATATAAGTTCCGTAGTATTAAAGCTACCAGCCTCTCAGGACGCCTATCTGGGCTCATTAGCTTCCCGGCAGATTTGTTATCCAAGAACACTGTGGCGTGCTTGAAGAAATTTTTACTTCGTGGCCACCATCCGAGGTAATGGACTCGTTTCAGCAGACAACGCTCATGGTGCCTAGCACGTTCATTATACACATGTTGTTTTGTTTCGATGGGCCCCTGTCCATAGTATGAGGTGTAACAGGTACCCGTTCAAACCTGGAAACGCCATTATAAAACGTATTAATTTAAAAAATAGTAATTGCATCTTCATCAAAACAAGCCAGCTGCTACAGTACCCATGCTCTAATACGGAGAAAAAAAAAGTTCAGTTTAGCAATGACTCTTGATTACAACAAACACAGTTCGAATACAACTGCCATTCCACGCAGAAAAGGAGGATTTGCACACTTGCTTTGTTGTCCCGCTTTTTTGCACTCTACGCAGCGTAACTTAAAAAAAAACTGAGTTCCGCAAGCAATCAGGAAACATCCTTGAGCTGTACTGTCAGGAGAGAATGAAACCCGAAGAGCACCTATAAAGAACGCGGGATCATTTGCCTTCTTGCTTTCAGCAGTTGCGTACATGTGTACCGATTATATTTGCTTGTACTGGAACCAGCGAAGTAAATATTTCTAAACCGATTTGAAGAGAATGTCTCGCTCCAAATTAGGCAAATGCGACATATGTGTTTTTGTTATTAAACTGGACCCAATGCTAAAGTCTACTGGCAAGGTCTATACATGATGCAAACGGCCGTTCAAAGCCAGCGATGATCACCAATATTTTTTGGCCGAAGAGTGAGAGAAAGATGAAGGGAAAGGCAGGGAGGATAACTAAGTTGGCTGAAGAATATTGCAAAAGCAACCAAGCTTTATTTCTTAAGCCACCACTTTATACTAGTGGTTGTCTTCAAACGCACAAAGGAACAAACCTTGCAGGAGAAACAGAAAGGTTCAGGAACGAAGTTCGCTTAATAAGATTAGGTGGCTCAAGAGGGCCGCGCAAAGCTCAAATTCTGTGCCCTTCGCTTTAATAGTCGTTTATAAGGGAAAGAAAATTCGCAATAACTACTTCACTTCTAGGTAGACACTTCAACCGCACCGAGAGGGAAGGTAGCAAGGTGGAAGTGAATGGAAGTGAAAGAAGAAAAAAAGAGAGGCGCCGTAGTGGATTTCTCCGGAATAATTAGTGCTTTTTGAGGTAAGGAAAGGGTGCAGTAACTGTTATTCTTCTTGGTGGACACCTCAACCGCGCTGTGGAGACAGAGAGGAAGGTCATAGTGAAAGAGGAGAGAAAAAGGAGGCGTAATAATTTCGACCACCTGGGGATATTTAAAGTCCACTGAGAGTGCACAACACACGGGCGCCTTTGGAATTACACCTCCATAGAAACGTGGCCGTCATGGCCGTGTTGGAATCCGGGCAGTCAAGATCAGTAGCTGAGCCACTCCAGAATGTCATGACGCTTAAACCACTACAAGCGCGATTGCCTTCTCACTCTTATTTTCCAGTCGCCCAGCATGCCTTCGCTGGCGGTTTCCGCGTTATTGGAACCGAGGTACTTGACTAATACCTGAGAACAACTGCTAAATAACATTTCAGTTTTGTTCCTGTGCGTTGCCATAATATTAGCGTCGCATTTCTCTACGGTTTTGTGAGTGACCGGACAACTGAGCTGCCCGTTGTGAAACCGAATATGCTGCCTCCTTATTGAGTCTTCAGCTTCTCCGGACATTTTCTTGCCAGCACTCCTTATGTGTTGATTTCCCGTTTGATCTTTAGTGTTTTGCTATTGCCCGTCTGTGTGCCGGAACTATTCCCTTACTGTGCCCTGACAAAGGAATTCTTCAATGCACAGTTTATTTTATCAACATTTTTTTTTTCTGAAAGTATTTGAAGATCCTCGAACAGCACGATGTTAATTTTCCAAGATCAAACGAATATACGAGTATAGTTTTATGTCATCTCGAAGAGCAATTCAGAGGCAGCAACTTTCAACAATACAGTTATGTGATGTCCAGAGGTATCGCCGCAGAAAAAGAAATGCAGAGCAATATTGGAAAATCAGACGTAGTCTGTGAATACATTCCGCTTCGTAATAGCCTGTTTTCTCGCTTGCGCCTCCATTTGGTAAAGAAAGATGCCGCCACACGGGGCTCATCAGCGAAAGTAGAAGCGAGAACGTTTCGTCCATTAGCTGGGGAGTAACGCACTTGATGCTCCGCTAAACAGTCACCACTTGGCAGTCTTCCTTTCTTCTGTTCCCGAAAAATAAAGCGCAGAGGAAGACACGAAAAGACCCTAGGTGTGTCGGTTTCCAAGAGTGCGGTCCCTGGAGAGCAAACGTTGTTTAATAAAACATAGGATGCGTTTCTGTGCCCTCGCTTTTCTTTCCTTCGTGAGGTGTGCTATTTCACAACCAGGATACCCATCCTTAAGCAGCTTTGTGTTTTCTTGTTGTGTGCGTCCGCGTCACAAAGAGCAGCGCTTAGGCGCCACCTAATGGGCCACCACCGTACCAGTACCCGAGCGTGCAACGTAAGACCCAAGCAAAACTAACGCGCGCCACGTGCGCGCGCCCGCGGTCGCATACGAGGAACAGGCTTACTTAGGGGATCTCATTAAGGCGACCCTGTCGTCAACGCCGCGCCCGTCCTCAAGGCGTTTCTCGTTGACGCTACGAGGCGAAAGCTTAACTAGATGGCGGTGCTTCCAACCAGAACGCTAGCGAATGCGTAATTTTTTCCCCTTATTTGTTTCGGCGTGAGTAAGAGAACGTAGCAATTAGAAGGCAAAAGGAAGAGAAAACGGGAAAGCAAAGCTCTTCGGGAAAGGCTTTGAGGTTACGAAACACAGAGAAAGAAGGCAGGTTAAAGCTAAACAATCGCAATTTCCTTTAAACAGAGTCTCACTTCAAACGGATGTTTCTCTTCAGTAACCGCAAACATTAAGCGCTCAAAACACCTCGTGATAAATGAAGGCGACCGTATCTCTAAAATCAAACCGCCATAATATAATTGAGCGGATGTTATCAAAGTTTATCTGTTTTTTTTTTTATGCTGAATCTTCCCGCTCTGTTTCGCTCTACTTTTCTGTCAGTATTGAGCTGCTTTTCATGATATCCGGATTCTTGCCTCCTTCATAAAAGAGCTGATCCGTATACCCTCTGAGTAAGGATAAGTTTGAAAGTGTCATTTTTAAAGAAACCTTTTCCAGCCTTTATGTATGACCCATACGTTCACTTTATTCCTAGCAGTTCTTCGTGCGAGATCACCCGTTACCTTAGACAAAGTGAGAGCAAAAATAGGATGAAATTGAGCGAAAAAAACAACAAAAACCAGCAATTAAGCCTCTTTTAGTGCGTAAGGAATATTGGGGAGCGTGAGCCCAGAGGACTTCCATAAAGTGTCGCAACCGGCGAGGCGTCATTGGCTCCCGCTCGCGTCGATACAGAATGTGAGAGAAACAAAAAAATGATGAAAGGAATTTACACCAGCCTGGTTAAAAGGTCGAAGAGTGGACACAGAAGTGAAAAGTGTTCGTTGAGAGGGGCCAATGAGCAGCTCGTTGGGGCGTTCGCTGCCCATTTCGGGCTCCAGATGAGGAAGGGATCAAATCAAGCTAACGACTTTAGCGCCTTTCTCCTCTGGTCTGTCCCGAACAGGACCACCACCACCACACTTTCGAGACGGGCTTCATTAGGGGGCTTCTTTAAACGTTTGGGTACTTCGAAAGAAAAGAAAATGAAACTTAGCGATGCCCTTTTGCCCAGCCTGATTAGAAGCGCCGCACCGATTAGCGAAGTGAGTATCCAGCGCTTTCTTCTTTATGATATTACGCTTTAGGGAGGCTAAATACGGTCATGAAGATCAGCAGGCCGGATATGCAAAAGAGTGGAAGGAGGCAGAAAGGAAGTGAGGAGGAACTTGAGTGCTCCAGACAAAACCCGAGGACTTTCTTTGTGTTAAAAAAGGGGTGCTCCGTAGCCGGGAGCGTTCTTTTAGGCGAATTACCTCTTTCTTCAGCCTTTGCCGTCTTAGGCTCGTCTCCTTGCCGCACTCTATTTTGTTCAATCGCGCTCAGCGAACATGTTTTTATAATCTGGCCTCCTTAAGCCGCGTTGTGGTGCCTACTGAAAGTTGGAAGGTAGGCGGGTGCACAAAAAAATTAAGAACTCAGTTCCAAAGACGGGCAAGTAAGTTACAAGGAAAATAAACGACAACGAGAGAAGTAGGCAGTTAACAGTAAAGGCGGAAAGCTTTCTTGAGAATTGCAATGCGGGTAGAGCTAGGGGTAATTTTGTTTTTTTATGAGGATAAACCGCCGTAATCAAAAAGAGTGGCCGGGGCTTCAGGAGTGAAAGCCAAACAGAGGCTGCGTTAGCTGTGGGTAAAGAATACCACTTACGGAATGGTGAACTCCAACTTACTCAAAGAATGAGATTCAATGACAAATAACGCATGTAACAAGACGCGTCTTGTCTTTTGTGTGCAGGTAGCGTACGGTAGCAAAGCGATCATTGGAAGCACGGAGTCTCGAACAGAGCCAAGATCAAGCAATGCTTATAGGCCCGGTTCCAGTTTCCTTTCCTTTTTTTTTTTGCTCACATATCTATTAGGTTATCCCCTGGAAGAAAATGCTCTTTCTGGAAGCCTTTCTCAAAAGACTCGCCTTGTCTCAAAGTGCAAGAAGTGCCTAGGGCAGGCCTTCCCCAATGCAAGTTTCTTTTCACATTATGCTAGCTTAGGCTGAGAAGAAAGGGCAAGCACGATAACTTTCGCTCTTTTCGTTTACGCAAAAACCACACACGCCTAATTGGATGAAAGAGGAGAAAAATGGAGCAGCAAAGAATGTAGTGCAGATGCACACCTTGCGTTGTCTATGGCCGGCGTGGGTTGTTCTAGCCCCCTCATGTTCGGTTCCAAGGTAGCGGGAGTCAGTGCGCGACTACACACTTGCTCTCACGGCTATACAACTTTTTTTTTGTATCAGAGTTCCTTGAAACGCATAAGCAACGCCGTCTAGGCACCAGCTTCCTGCTGTTGTTGCGAGCGCAATCAGTCATGATGGTGCTGCACTATGGAAATATACAGCGCAAATATAGTCGAGGAAACAAGAAAGACACTCGGAGCACACGAGCGCTTAGATGCAACTGAGTGACTTGACTCGACTTACGTGATGTTTGCCCAGTTTTGTGAGCTATATACTGGTCTGAGGTTCAAAATAAACTGTTGCAAGTTTAGCTCTCGTCTGTTCCATGTGTCTTCTTTGTGTCCTCGTCTGTATTTGCGCTGCACTTTTCCCTCATGAATTACCAATACGCCCACCTTGGTGGGCGTATTGCCACCTTGGTGGTACACTACTACCACTCTCTTATAGCCCTTTTGGTTGCTATATAGCCAAGATTGATCAAAACAGGTGGTCTAAATACACACCGCGTCCTTTCTTCGGATGTATTTTTTGTTTCTTTCTCTCTTATTTCGCTCGATCCTTCACCCTTTCGGTCATGGATAAGTTCGGGTGTTGATGCACAATAACCTAAAATTATCATGAAAGTCTGAATCACAGCCTATAGTTGTAAGGCTAGCACTCTCGCATCAGTACCTTTCGCTCTTTTCCCGCGGTCGCCATCTCTTCTACCGAACGCGCACTCACTTCAAAATTCGCGTGCTGTTGGTTTTCTTTGGGCAAGCAATACACGCCGGAGATCCCATTTCACTGCAGTCTGAAAAAATGCCTTCATGTGTCCGGCTCCTATTCAAGTTCCAGACTGGAAGTTGATCTGGTCGTAACAAAAAAAAAAGCGTCAGCATAGACTTTGCTCGAAAGAGAATGAATGCGTTGTAAATTAACTCTGAACTGACTTTAACCTGCCAAATAAGGTCAGGTTGAGTTGTTGGATGTACTGTGCTAAGAATCATCAAGTTCATCACATTGCCGGCAAAATCTTAGCATGAAGTCCCATATAAGAATTGATCCACTTGCGTGTTGACCCATTAGCGTGTTGTTTTTTACTAAACCGTTCGTCAAAATGAGGTAGCAGAGTTCATATAAATTTCTGATAACGTTTTGTGACTGGGTGAAATGTTATATGCTGGATTTGAACGCTATCTTATTGTTAAGAATTGAAAAACAGCGTTTTAGGTTGTATCAGAAACATTATTTTGATATTCATAGTGTACATTATGTTAGGGGTCAATCTAAAATGCCGTATAAGGTTAAAAACTGACATGTAATCTTATGAAAAGTTTATAAGTTGGGTCGTGAACATTAGTTTAACGCTCAGGGTAAACATTTTTTTCTCATATTACGCTCTAGGTTTTATCATAATGCCGAAATCACGTCATTAAAATATTAAAAATGTAATTCAATCGTTTTGCTCCTGAAGCCTTCCCACAGTTCCTACGGTAAAGATGTTCTTCGACTAGCTGTACTTTACCTTAAATCTCATAGACTGTGCCTGCAGTAGACGACATGGTTGTCCCATTATTTTGTTCGAAACCTGATTATTACTCATTAAGCACTATCACTAATGAGGCACCATTCTACAATATGTATAGATGCTTTCCTTCATCCTATCCATATGGAGGTGAGTGAGTTGCCCGTATTCAGTTAATTCTAGGGCGTTGTAGAACTCAAGTGTCGTCCACGTTGTTCGCCCTTGCAAAACCTTGAGTAAGTTGTTCGCCTTTACAAGTAGCGTGCATGCAGGCTCTAGGAAGACTGCTGTACTATATTATAAAAAGTTGATTTGATACTTTTAAATGTTTAATTAAGGTTAGGTGCACTTAATACACCGTATATCTATTGGGTTTCCCTAGCGTTAGAAAAATAACATTAAGAAGCGTATACTAACGCTCTTGACCGGAAGAGAAAAATTAACAGTTGTAAAGTTTCGGGTATGATCTGGGGAAGTGTTACTACGGCGTCACTCATAGCCTGCGTCGCTTTGGGACGTTAAACCCTAAAAACTATCCAAATCCGAACTCAGGGGAATTAGTTAAATGGAAAGTTTAGACGACTGCGGAAACGGTCTCTCTGTTATAGTGAGGGTCGTCGAAAACATATGAAAGCATGGTTGCCTGTCGCTCACCTTAACCAGTGCTGTACGATTACGTCGAGCAAAGTTTGGCGCCAAAATTCATCGCTATGGAAGGCCAGCAATTATCTCATATTACATGTTTAGAAAATAAAAAAAAGAAAAGATCAAAAGAAGTGAGCAAACAGCGCATAAGAGCCATGGAGGTACAGTTTCAGCGGTAAGTGAAGCCCGTGCACTCCGTGCCTGCTTTTGTGTTTCTCGGAAGAAATCCCAGAAAATACACAACACACCACACCGTACGTGCTCCCATTAGAACCAGAAACGGTGCAGCGGTCATGCGTAGTGCCAGTACGGCTTGTGCGATGGCTAGACGGCGTCGGATTACACCGCCAGGACCCCCTTCATTGTCTTTGGGGACCTAGATGTTTACGGAGAAACAGGAGTCGAGCGAACGGCATAGTGTGACGGCATGGCATTCACAGTGTCGTCTAAGTGAGTGTGGCATTTCGCTCGACGCTAAAAGAGGCTCCACGACGCGAGGAAACACGAGAAGTGCGCTTTCCATTGTCCGTGCCGCTTGCCGGCTGTTGTCACTGTTCAGCGCATAAAGCTTGCGGACCTCTTTGAAGCCAGGGGTAATTGGTTGCCCTGCCGGAGCGAGAAATGCAATACCGCACTCGCAGGGCGAGACAATTTCGTAGTGCTCTTTCATCGCGCCCCTAAACGTCGGTTAAGAGTTTTTTTTCGCAAGCATCAGATCGAGGACTCTGCCATTCGCAAGCAATGCTTATATGGAGTTGGTAATTTTGCAGTTTCCCGGACTTATGCAAAGAAAGAGGAACCATGTGGCAATAAAACACGAGTGATGTTCCGTTTATTAAAACCATGATATTGTTTACGACTTGGTTTCATCAACGTCTGTATAGTTTTGGCCCCTTCCTACAATAGCCTCACGCGAAGAAGGTGCAGTATGCAAAAAGTTAAAAAAAAACAACTACTAACTTTTTTTTAAGGCTTGTTGTGGTCGATCATTTTGAAACCACGCCGAAAAGGACATGAAGCTCCATAGTTAGCGTCTCTATTCTTTAGCTGCATTTCTTGCTCGCGGCCCCTTTGGGAGAACGTCCTAGTGAACAGTAGAAGTAGTCGTAAGCAAAATCGTTATTTAAAACCCCATTTTCTCTCCCTTAAATACCTGTGCAGCCAGCTACACATAAGGCTCTCACATCACTTCCAGAACGAAGTCAATGCAAAGTAATTTTCATAACACGCAGAGTAGCCACGACAGAAAGCTCCTTTCAGTGTTAAAGTCGAAAATAAGGCTTCTCTGCATACTTGTCGTTGAATGAATCCTAAATATCGGGTCAATCGGAATTCATTTCCTCCAGCTATGCAGCCAAAAACTGGTATTTTTTTACTTACCTAACGGAAGTATTCGGTTTTGACGCCAGGGCCGTCAACTTCAGACTTTTTACATGACGCCGAAATATCACGCGTTGTGACTGCGCTGCCATGCATCCCGACAGCGCTCCGGCGTTTTTTTCGCCCTTTTTATTCCATTCAGTTTTTGCAGAACAGTAAAGAAAAATCATTTTATCATACAAATTAAAACAAGCAAATTATAACATACTGGTAATCGTTAATTGACAATTTGAGAGCGGCCACTATAATGAGCCTGCTTGTTTCTAGAAACGCACAGGAAGCGCGGAAATGCACACGGCGTGTGGCCATAAGTACAAAACATTCTTCCTTTTTTCCGGCGCTGCTCAAAATTGTCTTATGTGACATCATGACAATGCAATCTCGCTGTCAAGACTGGCTTTATAATGCGGTGCTTTGCATCAATTTTACGCTTTAAAAACAAAATGTGAATGCGACATATAGCACATGGAAGCTCACTAAAAGGGTTTCTGGAATCGCCGGTGGCATCTAGTGGCATGTTCTTTCCATGGATGCACTAAGATTTTTTGACTGAAAGATTTTATACCAAAATTGCTAACGTTCCTTTGGTTTGGATGACAACACCCAAATACACTTGCCTAGTGGTGAGTGAAAGATATTACCTGATGCGGAATTGTTGACATATGTGGCCGCTTTGAGACGAGGACCGAAAGAGATAAGTTTAAACGAAAATGATCAGTCTACTAGGATGGAATGCTGATTTGTCTGCTATATGAAACGGTTTTCAAAAACCAGGCACCGCTTTCTTTATTTACGTTGAAAAAACTAAGACTTCAAGAAAAAGATGCCCGAAATGAGCTTCGCATCTGATTCGTGACCCAATTATTTTGTGTCTCTGAAATTTTTCCCTATATGAACCGCGCAGGATTTTCCTGCGATCCTGAAAGGAAACGCGCCGCAGTACATTGTTATTTTAGTTCTTTTTCTTTGGGTGCTTTCACTGCCGGTTAAAAGTACTTGTTTTATCCCAGCAACAAACATGTGCGCATTGCATCCCGTTGTTTGCCTACGTTATTACATTGTCCCCAAATTTCCAGCGCAGCGGTAACATCAATTCTTCCTACCCGATGCACAACAAAATCCTTTCCCTAACCCAACCCTTTTAAGCTAAGTATCACATTGATCCCCAACAGCGCACTGTTCTGCGCCACCAATCCATTCTTATTTTTATTCTTAAACGCTGTGTATCTCGAAAAGCTGCATTTGTTCAAATATTACCTCGTTTGTTCAACCCCATTGACTGTGAAGTTAGCCTTTCTGTTCTACTTGCAATTAGGTTTGTGAGCAATGCTAGCAATAAGGAAAGGCGCCGTACAAAACACGAAGAAACCTACGAATTGCTAACAGAAGGTGCGCGCACAAAACCGGCGATTCACGGAACGCTGATTGGTTTACCATATTGAATGCAGGCACACCGAATTTGATTTGCACTCGTGAGGCGCCTTTCAGCCTCAAGTCGTAAAACTGTTTTGGTTCCGTACAAAGATTCCTTATCTGTTTGCCAGGAAGGCCAGAGTCTACGCTTTGCAGCATTGGAGTACACATTGTTGCCTAGTTTTCGCGGCACAGCCGCAATTTCTCTCGCCATTGACGAAATGCAGTTTATTCCCGTCCATCCGAATATTTTTAACGCTTGGTGACAGCAGTAGAGACTGTTTATTTTCGCTAGTTTCTTTTTCGTGTGCATTGGCGTATCTATATTTCTCTTCTGCAGGTGACGTTGGGTGCTTTCGGGAGTCCTATAATGGGAGAATTTTGTGAGATTTTGCTTTTCTTTTCACTTCCCTCTCATTTACATGGTCGCAGCACCCGCCAAAGTTGCATTTATTGTATTCTACAAGCATTCCTCCTCAAAAATATTTTCGGAAACAACCATACCTGCTTCAGAGATGATAGTATGATGTACTTTTAGGCTAATATGTGGATATATTTCAATAGGTTTCTTTGTATGATTGATAATCTTATCAAACAGCCTAGCACAAGTGGTAATCCTTCCCACCAGCTTTATTTTATTACCAAAACACACAAATTGAGCATACACCCTTTTTTTTTGTATTTTTGGAAGGGGTGCTTTTGTGTTAGGAATTCTTTTTATTGCATTGGCACCCTAAATCGCGTCGGGAGGTGTCCGGACTTGCGTGACCAAATCTAATGTTACGGCAATGAGCTGGGAAAAGTCTTTCTCTTCATCTTTTTAAGCGTGTTTGAAAGAATTTCAATGCTGCAGTCGTTTTTTTTTCACGATTTCGAGCGAAGGGCTTAGAATTTGTGAGCTTGACCTGTCGTTTCCTTCAGATGCGCATAATAGTGTAAAAAATAAAGAAGAAAATTTTTGAATAAACATCGCGCACAGCAGTTTCATTGCGTTTAGACAACTGGCTACTGAGATGTATCTTTGGGCAATAATTGCAAAATGAAAAGAATAATGCCTGTTCATTCTAGAAGAGACATTCAATGACATTCAAAGAAAATATGCACGTACATTACGTAAGCTTCATCTTATTGAACAGAGAGAATAAAGAGAAAACTTGACACCACTGAGAAATGATTGCCCCTAGTCAAAGTTACCGAAATAAAATGAATATTTTCCTTGTGAAAATAAACTCCGCATTTTACATTCGCAATTCCCTGGACAATGTTTTGACCACTCTCACGGAACCGTTGTGACAGCAAGAATGTTTATAAACGGTTTTGTTGCCATAAATGCAGTTATTAAGTGCCGCTTGTGGTAGGACAGCACTCTACGCGAATTCATTTTCCTCGTCGTCCGGTGTGACAACGTTTTGTTTAGCAGTGTGCAATCATTAAATGGCGATGTGTGCAGTGGTCTGCCTTAGAGAGTGAGTTCGTGGTTAGCGACATACACGACACACTGCCTTGGGGTACCCACTGTTTAATTGGGTGCCGATGTGACAGGACTCTTTCCAACAGTGTGTGAGACATTCTGGTTCATAATGATCATGATAATGAAGACATGCCTTTAATCTCTTGTACCCAATTTCCACGCTATACTGCTGTCACACGTTCAAGCCAAACTAACTGAAGCTTGGCCAGAGACCTTTCCAGTGTCCCTCGTTTGCTCCTCAGCTGATTTCTTCGCGAACACCCCCTCTCAATAAATTTTAATGCGGCGTCATATTATTTATATTGTAGTGGTAACAGAATTAGGCGCTTTATGGTGTGTTGTGGCCTGCTTTAAAGAGCCGTCCACTGTGGCTTTGATGGGACGCAGTTTAGCCTTATAAGGCACAGGGAACACTGCGCTTCCAGCTCGCCGGCAGGCAGCATGTTGCTGCAAGCATGCCACTTGTGTGCGGGCAATGTATTATTGCCGGATGGTTAGAGATAAGCTTAGAGATTGGAGTTTTTATAATTATACTTATCGATATTTCGAACTATTTTACGAACCTCTTCAAATTAGTTATATGCGGGATTGAGTGCAATAAGTTTGATGATTGCTAGAGAATGGTGGTGTTAAACTCGTAGCACGTAGCATTGCTTGTGTTGAGAACTGGAGGCTAGGCGGCTGAGGAGCGCTAACAACAAGAAGCACTGAGGATTTTGTGACTCCCTGCTATCTCCTAGACTGCACCTTGCAAAATGCTTCGAGCAACACATCTCAATCGGTCACAGACTTTCATATACAGTGATGGGAATCCGTGCGACGGACAAGAGCGACGGAAAAAAAAGAAAACACAAGAGCTCACCTAAGTCAGCACATGTGTGGTCGTTTTTTTCTCTGCTCTGAGTCTGGTTCCCTGCCTATGTCTGGTTGAATTTGAACCCACTAACAGTGATTGCTTCTTGTATAAGATATAAAATTCGGTAAGTTATTGTGAGCTGGTCGTGAAAATACTAGCCATGTTTCGAGGTGCACTTTGGAAGCTGGATACATCATAACTTCCCTCTGTTTTCAAGCTAGCGTTCAATGGCAGAGCACAAAATGAAGTTCCAGGATTGCTTCATGTCACTTTCTTCTCCACACAGTTGTTCAAATGCCTCCTTATCTGAGCGGTCATGACCAGAACATTTAATCGGCGGGAACGCCTCCACTCATTTTTTCTGAAAGATCGTGAAGCCCTGAAAGTATCGGTACGTCTGGGCTTTCAATCTCATAAATGGCCATGTGACGTGGGTCCCTTTTTGTGAAACTTTTTTTCTTACTTTATTACAGCAGGTTTTGTGCGGCACCCCACGCTTGCAGTATCTTATAATTCACCAGTGTTTTCATTTTTTTCTTCAAAATGTTTTTGTTCAGGACCTTAACTTGGAGAAATGGCTTGTGTATATATTGTTGCATGCCCTGCGCGTAGAGCGCATTGTCTCCTCGGTCAGTTGGCTATGCTCCGTTCTCCATTCCTTTCATACGATATTCGCCGGCTAGGCCTTTGGGGTCATGTGCATGCGTCGAAATAAGCGGGAGCTGAAATGGAAGCAAGAACAGAGGGTGAAAACGAGACAGATGACGACAGCCAACCGGTGCATGATGTCGCTGAAATGGAGGCTGCATAAATTTGCATACGAACGTTGGTTCAGGGGAAGTGTCTTCTACGCTAGAACTTTATCTTTCTTGCTCAACTGTAGTGCTAGAAATAAAAGGCAACGAGAATATTCAGAAGAAATAGGAGCTTCTGAATCCAGTCACCGTGAAGCCGTTAGAGCTGTGCAATCGCGCTATTCGTTTTGTCACCACTGAAAAGACATATTTTGCGAACGCATACAAAATGCCTCATGACTCAGCTATGCCTAGCCCAAAATGGTGATCCAGACGCGCAAAACAAGACCAATACATTCCATAACCGTTCTTTCCACGCAATTGGAACAAAACACAAACGCCAACAAAGCATAAAGTGACCGCATTCCTTTTAATACCTTAGTTATGACCGCTATGTTTGCGCTATGTTTACTGTCATGGACAAAAGTACGCGGGTTGCTAGTTCCTGACAAAAGAAATTATTTCTACCTGGCCAGGCAAGGCTGGTCAGTGAAAAGCATGATTGCACTGCCGGACATGTCTGCAGCATAAGCTGGTGACGTTCTAGTGAGGCAACGCAAAAAAAAAATTCTGAATTCGTAGTCGGGAAACTTATGTCTAATGTCATATGTCTTTGAATGTGCGAAGACTTTAGTTCCCGAGTTCTTTTTGTTTTAGTTTGATGCCGGTGCTCTAGTATTCAAAAGGCCCCACATATTGAATCAATGCTCGTGTACCGCGCTGCTGAAGCGGTAGCACAAGAGTAGCTGACGCACTTCTTCACAAGCGTCACTCGTGACAATCTATCTACAGCAAAAACTGCTACTTGAAGTCCAGCGCAACGCTGGTTTGGAGGTATTTTCAGCACGGCTTAACAAGCCGCAGCTGTATTCCTTTACAGATCCGGTCAGCACTTAGAAATTCATGTTCTGTGCAAACAAGGAAGCCGCAAACAAGAACACGGTAGGCTTCGAGCACTCTTACGTAAACAATGCTGTAATGCTCAGCGCATTTAGGTTTAGTGAAGTTCAACGACGAGAAATATTTGGCTGAGTTTCGCTGCTCCTGCTTTTAAGGCGAAAGCCTTTAATGCCTCATACTGTCGTTAGCAGCCATGTCGGCAGATTTGTCAGCGTTTCGGCGACACTAAAAAAGAAACTGCGTTGAAGCTGGGATTCGAACCAAGGACTTTGGCGTTTGAAGCGGAGAAGCTACCATTCCACCACGAAGGCTCAACTTTTCCGCCTGAATGAAGGCGTATCTAGTGAATGCATGGGTTTCATAAATAAAATAAAAGGAATAAAAAATAAAAAATATGAATAGTGCAATAAATATACGAAATAAGAAAAGGAACAAAAATAAAAAATAAAAATATGAAAACAAAAGAAAACAGAAGAATAAAATAACATAGAAACAAAAAATAAAATAAAAACGCAAATCGTTGAAAAATTGAAATAAAGGACAATAAAAATGGGAAAACAAACAAAAATAAAAAATAAAAACTGAAAAATGAAAAAAATAAATAAAAACCAGCAGTGCGACAGGAAAAGTTTTCGACTTGCAGCACTTTAGAGAGCAAAGTGCCCCCTGAATTTTTATCGAAAATGATGATGTCCGGTATATGGTACGTGCGTCATTACAGTCCACACTTTTGATAATACAACGCACGAGCATCTACTTTTCTTGCCGGGAGACTATGCTAGCATACAAACACCTTGTTCAGGAAGCCAGCCTTTCTCAAGTTCCTTTCGCACCCAAAAAGACAGATTCTGCTGCCGCATTTTATCTTTATTGCTCCTCTAGAAAGGCATTTGCTAACCTCGTGGCATGTCGTTGTAAAAACGTCCAAGCGCGGTACAGGAAATCACACCGCCCCTTTCCTCTATAGAGAACGTAAGTGTACAGGAAAGCGAAGAAAACCTACAATTCAACCAAATCTGGGGAATAACAGATATTGAAACATTTCTTATAAAGACTATATATACGGTCAGTGTGTCATCAACAGACAGCAGTTATTGAGTGATAAGCAGATGTGCTAGATGAAAAATGAATAGGCCATGTCTTCACACACTATAAGCGAACGGAGTGCTAGAGTACATTTCATAAGAGAGAAAACTTGGTCACATATCTGTAACCTTGCATAAGTATAGACTAGCCTTGTCCCTGGTGTTCTGAGGCCTCATATGCTCTAGACGCTACCTTTAACATTAAACCCTACTCCTCCTGAGGCATCATGATAATAGGTAGCGTGAGGACTTTAGAGCCAGGTCCATATAGTGCCATTCACAGTTTGAGCAGGCTATCGTTCAGCAGTAGTGTGAGGCCAGAAGATAAGACTGAAGGTACACGTGGGAACTGGATCTCAGCAGCTACAGACGTTAGGTGTACGGCGGACGTTACTGAATCACGGACGTCAGTCTTTCTTGTGACCTCCCTGGACCCACCTTCTCCAAGTCTGGGTGCCTGGAGTTTAGAATAAGATTCATACACACCGACGTCTCCTGGCACTAATCCTCTTACAGATAAGACCGTCCCCGCTCATGTCCTCCAGCCTCGTCACGGGCGCTAACACCACTCCGCTTCTAGATTACTCACTTACTGCGTGTAAGCGACCCGCTCGTAAAAGTTGCCTGTTTTGTTCTAAGTAACTGCCAGCAATCTTTCACGTTTTCATTTCCTGTT
Source organism: Amblyomma mixtum (assembly GCF_055824585.1). Lineage (NCBI taxonomy): Eukaryota > Metazoa > Arthropoda > Arachnida > Ixodida > Ixodidae > Amblyomma > Amblyomma mixtum. Next base: position 259,723,278 of record NC_143012.1, on the reverse strand, counting down.
TTATCTTTACACAGCTTTGAAATTTCCAGCCTACCGGCGTCTCTGGGCGCCGCGCTTACCAAACACGCCACGGAGTAACACACTCACGAAAAATTCAATTTACATTGTGATCCTCGTACTAACCCCAATAGCAGCGCCTACAATTTGAAAATTTGACGACAATTGCTGTGCGCAGTTCTTTTTGCGTTATTCTGTATCTTTAAAATTGTTGATGCAATAATTTTCTGCGTTTTACCCTTATTACCACTCTAGATATGTCTGTTTATTATCAGTATCGCATTTTTTTTTTGCCTACGCTCACTTGGTCTGAAGCGAGTATGGAGTATTTTAATAAAATAATAAAACGAAAGCCACAGACTATCACCAACTTCACTGCTGTCGCGCCACGGGTGCACATTTTCAAAGTCCGTCCTGCCCTAGGCAACACTGCACTACAAGAAAGCTACGTTTGCTGACCCATAGATCACAGCGCTGTTCTTTTCTGAAATCTGCTGCATGTCACATTTGTACACACATCTGTCGCCAAAGAATGCGAAGTTGCTGATGGATATTTATGGCGCATGGGCATATCTGGCCAAAGAGTGTCATGACACAATGTTTTTATTTTACTCAAGGTGGGGTCGGACGCCCATTTCTTAAGCATTTCACCCTAAACTGAGCACCAGGTAGTGGAAAGCTTGTACCCACTGTATCAACGGTGGGCGCCCGATGGCACTGGGAATCGAACCCTGCCCCTCCCGCATGCGAGGTGGATGCTGAAACGACTGGGCCACCACTGCGGTCAACGAAAGCTATGGTCTCCCCGCGTCTAGTACATCTAGCCTCTCTAGTGGCTGTAAACGTCATTCTTACTCTGCTAGAAAGGCACGCGCTGTGCAGAGCTTTTGCTCCCGAGATGTTTGCTCGATAAAAATTTTAAATGCATGTACGCGCAACGCATTACTTCTAGGCTGGCGAAGGAAGCTCTCACTCACAGAAGCTTTACTGAGTTAGCAACTGGCACATTTGGTTATCACATGTTCTTTTCTACCACTTCTTGCATCTTGCTGGTGAACGACGTATGCTGTTAGCTAGCACCAAAATTGTACAATTTTCCATATTGCTTGAAAAACTTTGTTTATTAGGAAAGCATATTAACGTGTGTTTTTACTGGCGGTAGCGTTAATAGTGTACTAGCTTCTGCGGCGTATGTAAAAGAGCAGATGGCCATTATTTCACGTAATCCGCCCTGTCTGGAGTTTTCTTACAAAGTTGTGCCGCGTCAGAGCCCCTCTAGTCCACCAGACTGCCGGGAAGCAGGCCGGCTAACGCACGAGTAGCTATGATTGCTCCACGCATTTTGCGCTCCAGCCAGACTCGACTTTTCGGAGCTACCGCACATTGCTTTCGAAATCCGATGCTCCCTCGAGCGAAGCAGATTATGCGAACGAGATTCCTTTTCGCGTTCGAGCTGGAAATTAAAATGTACGTTCCTCCGCTTTCGCGATAGCGAGTGCGGTCTGTTATTAGGCTCGGTGCAAAAGCAGCAAGAAAAAATGCCGAAATGTGAATGTGTAATCGAATAAGCTCATCTCGAAACGAGGGACGGCAGCATGCCCGCTGCGGCGCACGCTTGAAGAGAGAGGAGGCAGAGGTCGTCTAGAGAATTTAAGATGAAGTCTTCACTCGTTCCACGAGCCCTCATGCAGACTTCTACGGTTTTCTTTTTTACGCCCGCCCGCAAAAAAAAACCTTCAACAAGAGGCCTTAGTGCCATGAAATCACGGTTTTGATCAGACAAGATGTGAGCCAGTCTTGCGTACATCTTATTACATCATCTGTTTCTAAGTAGGTTCGTCTGCTGAAAAGTGTAAGTATGAAACCTGGTCGACTACCAAAAACTTAATTATTTTGATTCGTTTCAGACCGCAAGCTAGGCATTCTATAAGGTTTCTTCAGAACCTTGTCAGAAGGAATTTGTTTGAGGCTTGGTCGAAAGGTTTATTTAATTTTATTTAATAGAATAAGATATGGCTCGTCTAAAAGATAATTTCTTCTTGGACTCAAAATTCTTCCCGAGTAAAAAGTTCACTTTCTGGACATGAACCAGTCTGAAGGCGAATGAACGCGACGTCCAGATTACTTTCGGTATAATGAAAAAAGTGATGTTTTCCACAAAAAAATGAAAAATAAGTGCGTACGTTTCCTCAGCAGAGGTGTACTTTTCGCTGTCCGGATGTGCTTTCATGGGGATTTGGGATTGCTGAGCTAAATGCGAATGACACGACTTTGTTCAGTTTCCAAGCGCGTATGTTGCCATCTATTCTACAGTATCTCAGACTGATATACACTGAAGCCGCTGTGGATACCCTGCTGTTTGCTATTGCAAAACGCACAAACGCCAACTAAGGGCTCATACAAAAAATCTTGGCAGAAGAGCTATGGTCCTGAGTTTCTGAGTGGTTGTTAAACGTGTAATGCTTTATTCTTCAGACAAATGCTGCAGATGCCGCACCTAGCGAAGTTTCCTCTTCACAAGCGCTGTTCTAGCAGTAGGCGGTCACAAGATAGCCTCTACAGTAAAGAAAAACTAAATCCGACGTCGTCATAGAGGCCTGATTCATAAGAAGGCAGAGCAATATACGGCCCAGAACACAGCAGAAACACATAAAACAGTACGAGCGCTGGACAGACAGCGGACAGCACCTGTCATGTGTTTGTACTGTGTTCTGTGCCGTTGTTTTGCCCTGCCCTCTTATGATTCAAGTATTAACCAACTAGCCCAAACGCAAGTTTAGTCATAGATGATATTGTCATTATTTTAACAGCACTATTACTTAAGTATACTTTAATTTACGTCACATATCAGCCGCTTCTACAGCGGCTGCGCAAAAGCATGGAGCAGTGTCACAGAAAAGTGATTCAATATTTCTGTAGTCGAAATTATTTGTGTGCCTCTGCAGGACACGAAATAAAAACTCCGCGTCAAACATAAACAGTTTCCATGAGACCTGCACAAGTCGTCTGGTCTGTGCGTTTTAGGTTTTGTATTTAAATTTATTTAGAAAACTGATTGCACCCTCCAATAAATAAGAAGTCTTCGATTTTGTTCACATTTGAGCAATGAAGTTCGTCTCAGTTTTGGAAGTTCATCTTCGCTCAGTAACGGGCAAAAGTCTATGGACCGCGTGATCTGCAAAGCAGACAGCTCTATTCATAGCTGACAGCTGGAGCCTAGATTCATGGATGTGAAATAAGAGTATTTTGTCTTCCAGGTGCTGAAGTAGAGTACCTCCACGAAATCCACGAAAAAATAATGAAGCTGTCGGCCTCGTTGCTGGACCACGCATTCCAGAGACTATTGTTCCCAACTGTTTGTTGTGGCTTCATAATTCCTGTGACAACAATATCATGTTGTCTAACTGCATTTGCAAGCACGTTTAAGTGATAGTAAAAAACATCTAAGTTCCGCGAGATTGCAGATATTTATCCGCACGACAAAATGTTGCTTAACATTTCAATGCGAATTGTCGCTGGTTCCCGACATACGTCTCCCTTGAGTTCCCTCAATGCTAAAGGGAGCTTCCATGGAAAGTTTCTCGTCAACGTGTTCTCAGAAACAATCGCTTTCCGGTCAGAATGTGTGGCGCGACTGTGAGCAAGTGATGTAAAAAAAAAGGAGGCGAAATTAAGAGATTCGTAGCCAGCTACTGTCTTGGGATTACCAGTCCCTCATTTCCCTACAAATGCTGCGTGTACAACCGCAAATTGTTAGTTAGACGACAAGTTTTCTACTGTCTCCGAATTGATTCGAGGCCTTCCATTTGGACGTTCACTCATTACGAACTAGGTGCACAAAATGAAAAAAATACTAATTGTTTTGTTTCTAAGAGTAATCATTCTGTAGTCTTATTCCTTGTTGACTTGGGTATTAAAGGTTAATGGGAAACAGATTACACTTCAGAAGCATCCAAGTGCTTTAAAACAAAGAAAATTAGTAAACACTACAAGAAAAGCGAAATGCATTGATTTTGGCTGCTAAAATCTGGCTTTCATATATTGTTGGCACCACTTGTTGTTTTCCAGCATGGAAAGTTGCTAAGAAAGCTGCGCCAAATTAAGACAGACCCCTAGCCTGGGGGCTCGTCCACACCATAACAAACCGTTAGAACCTGCTTCTGAGTTCTTTTTTCACTTCATCGCACCTCGGAGCACCAGGCACTGTCCTCTTTCGTCGTCATTGTGACTGGGGGAACGGGATCAATGCGCACCTGTCATTTTCATTACATTCGCTTTGTTTATACGTTTTGTTTCTTGCCCAGGAGACATCCGGCTGCAATCACCTCGGTGGTGACCTCTGGAGGGACGCTAATAATAGGTGAACATAGCCGGCCAGTGTCAACATGGGAAGACAAGAACGCCTCAATGGCGTCATGATTTTCGCTAGAGGCGCAGTGGTATCGATTAATGATACGGTCTTGGCGCCAATATGTTATTTATCCTTGGGTACTCCTACTAAGGCATACACAAAATAAAAAGCGCACAGCACCTTCTGAAAGAAGTTTAGATGCTTTTTATACGCGACCTCTCGTGGTAAAGTTTGCAGTTCTCGTCAACGTAAAACGAGCATCTCTTACCTTTAATAAGAATTAAGTCGCATTTCATACTGTATCAAGCCTAGAAATTCTTATTTATGTCTTTTCGAGGTCATCAAGCAGCTCTAATTGTGTGTGCACGTAAGGTTAGTGGAATGCCTTTATGAAATTAAAATCTTGGGCATAACGTTTTAATAACTTCAAACATCGCACAGTTAAGCGTCTTTGCAAATAACGTCGCTTCACTTTACTCAGTTACGCAGATAAAGCAGTGACACTCTTTACAACAAGCCCCATTCGTAATCAAGTACATTTTTCAGTTAATAAATTCCAAGCAAAATAATTTAAATGCACTTCGCATTTTTATTTTTCTGCTTATTTAATCCCTTACCGTGGCAGTTTAAATTAAAGCCAATGTTCGCGATAACAAAACTGTTTATAACCAAATAATGAAAGGAACGGCCGAATAGGAAGTTCTCTTGCAAGCTCTCATATAGGCCCAAGTATTCGATATCTTAATTTTACGAAGCAAACTTCTCTTACAAGGGGTTATGACGAACCTCAAACAAAACGCATTGCCCATTCCCAGCTGAGCATGTTGATATGGAACAGCTCTCAGCAGTTCTGCAGCCAGTCAATGTGGCTAAGTTATTTCACATAATCAGCTCTGTCTATCGGTGCGCAATGCACACGGAGAGAGATGAGACAGGGAGAAAACTTTATTCACTCAGTTATTATCGCAGCCTGAGGCCATGCTCGAGTTCTTCTTCTAATGCAGTGGGCATGCCCTAATCGAATTGTGCCAATTGCTTCTGCTGCCCGCTTGGAGCACTGTTTCATATGCTTCGTAGGCTGTTATGTTAAAATGCATTCAGCTATTAGTTTGCCTTACTGCCTTGACAGATGTTCACTCTTTCTGTACAGCCATCATTGAAACGTGACGAAGCTCTCTTTAAATCTACACTGCTCTTAATTATGTGATGCTGTATATTTGTTCTACGAAAAATATGGTGAGAACAGACACTGTATTCTGCAAACTGTCAGTGCAGCAGATGAGCACAACCGTGCGTAAGAGGTGCGGAGTTACACGTGTGAAATTGAAAGAGGCAAAATAAATCATGAACTGAAACGTAAGTAGGAACATGAACTGAAACGTAAACTGAAACGTTGAAACATGAACTGAAACGTAAGTTAAAAATTGGCATGAAAATTTAAGAATTATATGAAATGTCATTATTAGGCGTGCTCATACTCAGCCTCAAATTAACTCCACGGAAAACGGATTGATGTGCTTTACCAAGTTTTTGTTTGTGTACTGCTAGCAACGTGAAAGGCACAAATACCCAAACTGAACATCGGATCATTAGCGATAATAACGACACCGGAGATTTTTTCCAATTATACCAATCTGCCTATAACTAGTTCTGTAAAGCAAGCAGTAGAGAAATATAGTAACAGGTGAAAGGAAAAAAAGAAATAATACAGCCCTCAGACATGAGAGTGTTCAGAGTCGACTAGAGAAATGCGTATGAAGGGAGGGCAAAGCGAAGTCTCGCTTTTGCATTTGAAGGGTACTGAAGAGCGCACTATAGCAACAAACCCTTCCACCGAGCAAAGTTATACAGGAGCGAAGGTCAGCTGCTTCCTAGTTTTGACACGTTAGAGGTTGGGTGTTTCTACCGAGCTGCCATAACGGCAACTTTCCACCTTGAATGTCACTTGCAGCGGGCCATACAAAGCTACTCCACTATCGTTTGGCCAACTATCCCATAACTTATACGCGTGCCGAAACTAGCAGCGAAAAGTTCCCAGCATCGACGCGACAAAAGGCGCTGGCCTATTTATTTACGCCTGGCTCGTTTCGAGTGCGTTCCATCTGGCGCCAAGAAAGCACGTTGCCATTCGGTGCCTTTGGTGAACCTGTCTGAGTGTCTCTGGCACAGTAAAAGAATAAAAAAAAAGGAATCCTGGAAGTCACAGGGCTCTCTCCAAGAATCATTCTCTTGTTCCTACTTTCCGTTTCGCTTTATGCGGGCTACGCAGTGTTGCCGAGGACTGAGGCCGAAGCGTGAGGAAAAAGAGCATTAGCAACCTTTCGCCAGGGAACAGTCCAAACCTCATTTCACGTCCCTGGCGGGTAATGGACGGCGAAATGGAGCGGAGACAAAGAAAAAGCAAGTATGCATCGACAAGGACGAAGGATAGTCTGGTCGCCGTTTTGCTTTATATTTTATCTGATTTCTTTATCGCGGTGAGCAGTGACTGCTTGGCTTCATTGGGTGGGCCTGCGCGCAATCACTGGCGACTTCGCCACATCGCTGCCAGGCAACAAGGGAGGACTGATTAGGAGTAGGCATTCGACAGTGAGGGCCATCGCTTACATGCACGGCGAACACGTCGCCGTGGTTTCCGCACTTCCTTCCAGCAAGCGTGAATCTCCTTCTGCGAAGTCTACTCCTGTCCTCAGTCTTTGCTTTAAAGGTTTAGTTTTTCAAGTCTGGAAACGAATGTCCGTCTTCCGGCTAAAAACTCAACGTGGATTGCGCTTCTGAGTTTTTAATGAAATGACCTTCCTTCGAACGCACCCAAAAGGCTCGATGCGACGATTTTCGAAGTTGCTTGATAAAATTAACTACAAAGACGGGGTGAAAACAGAAAGAATGATTCAAAAGTGGGGTGGGCGGTGAGATAACGAAGTGGTTCTGGTACCCAAGTGATCAAAGCACTAAAATCACTACCTGCATTTGGCACCGCCGTCATACACCGGAACTTTCTTTGAACTGTTTACAGACGATTATTTCAAACCTGCGAGAGAAGTACGTTGTACAGCAAGGCGGACATTAAGAACGTGGTAGAGCTTAGTGATGAATGATTAATTAACTAAAATTAACTAATCGCTTTGCACTTTTATTTTTAGGAGCCAACAGTATATTAAGAAATTAAAGGTCGTCAATATAAAACAGAGTGAAATTTCTAAACTTTTTTATCGGCACTGCAGTTTGAAATATTAAACGTCAAAAATCAGAATTTCTTTTTCGCTCGTAAAGTTGGCTTCTCCAATGTGCATTTTTAAAGTGCCGTTGCTCGTATTCCCTATACAACAAATAGAGAAACCATTCGTCTGTTTATGCCTTAGAACCAGTTAACGTGATTTCGACGACAATAGTACGCCCAGTGACGCCATTTTAAAAATGTGCATTGCTTGAAGCTAACATATCGAGCTAAAAAAAAATGCGTGTTTTGGACGTGAAATATTTCTAAATTCATCGCGGATAAAAAAAGACGTTTAAAAACTGGATTCAGCTTCTACAGTGACAGCTTTCAATTTCTTAATAAAATGTAGCCCCATGAACTCAAATGTGAAAGGTTTGATGATTAATTTCAGTTAATCGTTTCATCACTGAGCTCTATCTTGTACATAATTTCTGCATTGCTGTACAATCACCCTGCACAGGCCACATTGAATTATTTTTCTCTGGGTTTTCACATAGAAAACACTCAGGTTGTGCTTGTTCCACGGAAGACTAAATATCTTGGTCGGCGCGGTGCCTCAGTGGTTATGGCGCTCGGCTGCTGATCAGGAAGATGCGGGCTCGATCCCGGCTGTGGCGGCAGAATTTCTATGGAGGCGAAATTCTAGAGGCCTGTGTACTGCGTGATGTAAGTGAACATTAAAGAACCCGAGGGGGTCGTTGTTTTCGGAGCCTCTCATTACGGCGTCCCTCATAGCCTGAGTCTGTTTGGGACGTTAAACCCGCGTAAACCAAAATAACCTCGAGTAATATCACTAACACCAGCTTTGTGGGGGAAGAGAAGAAATTGTGTGGAGGAAATGCGAAAGTTTAGTAAACGAGCCCTGGTAATGCTGGAAAGCAGCATCAATCTCCCCAAAGAGAATGGCAAAGAAAATGTTTTAAACATTCTTTTGTGTCTTGCATACTCAGCATCATCATTTTAATGTGATGGAGTATTCCGCCTGCATTCTTACCGTTGTGCAATCTGAGCCCTCGTACTCTGGGTTAAGAAGCGTGTATGCCAGAAAACGATCTCAACTGCACCCTTGCCTAGCATGGTAAAAACAGTTCTAATTCAAGGAATGCCTTCGGGACTAACCAGAAGCTGTTCAGAGAAGCCAAAGAAGGGCAAGTGAAAGATATTAGGAGAAGTGCGAAAACTGCTGAAGGGGTAATCAGTATTCAATTACGAGAGTTTACTGCTGTGCATTTTGCGTGAAGATAGAAATAACATTTGCAGGTGGCCTGAACTCTGGTTGTGGAATGCTGTAAGGACAAACCTAGGTCTAATTTAATAGAAAATATCTCCATCAAACATGATGGTAACTGAAGAGTTCGTGAAAGATGGCACCATTTTCCCTCCGGTAAGCCGTAACCTTCTATTGGAAATAATATATCGCACTGAATTTCCCAAATTTTCTGTACTAGGTATCTGGCTCAAACAGAAACCGTAGTTAAGAAACAGCAGCGGCCGTACTCACGCACGCAAGAGTGAAAAGAGGAACGCGGCCAGAAACACTGCGCTGGCTTCTTATATTCGACCATAAATATCGTGCCGCACATTTGTAGTAGGGGCAAGAATCTTGCTCTAAACTTTCTGCCACTCATTGGGACGCCTGTCTACACTTGTCAACACCATAATGGGTTGTTCACTACAAGATCGATCTAGATTATCCTTGGTTATTTCTTCGAGGATGTTGGGGCTTCATCACATATTACAAATAAGCCTTAAAGTTAAGGATAAAAGTGAACCAAGTTGGTTATTTCACTTATATCCACTACAAGCTTAACTTGGTGCTTTCCGCACACCCACATATGTAGGCGCGTTTTTTTTGTGCATGCTTTGAGGCGTTTTCTCGTATTTGGATGTGGACAAAGTTTTGGAGACGTAGGGGTTGGCTATGCTGGCTCTATACATGGAAAAATACCAGTCATCATTTTCTCAGAATCTTGTCGGAGACAACCACCTATTGGCATCGAACGAATGAAGAGTGCCTAGTCAAAGAGGAAACGTGAAAATGTTGCCGATATTTTGAATGATTTCCTCGTGTAATGTCCACAGAAAGGGTCCGCATCTTCAAAATTGACTCTCATATTTCGAGCAGTCGTCAAAATATTTACCACTGTCCTTGTTCATAACAAGTCCTCTACAAGCTCAGAGCCTGCTAGAATTGCGCGTGAAAGCCTTAGCACTAGAGCGAAGAGGGGACTAGCGTACTAAGCCCGAACCAATCCGGGAACCTCTAGCGGAGCGCCAAAAGATGGACGTTCGCAAGTACTCGCGCCGTTCTCAGTGCAGCGCCAATATTGCGTGACGCATCGCAAAGGAATAACACGCAGCGCATACGCGCCCTCCGAAATCCTGCCGACAAAATATGGGCACACTCCTGCGACAACAATACGGGAGGCCACTGCCATAGCCGTCGATCATTCGGCGTCGCCTCCAGGGAAATTAGGAGTAGGAAATCTTGTGCTTCCACAAATAGACAAGTAGGAAAGAGGGCACGTGGCTTTTGTACGCAGAACTAAGCCTCCAGCGCAAAAGGAGGACACGACTTCTTCCCTGCTATTTTGTACAGAGAATTCGCACGATTCGCACCAAGTGGATGTGTGCTGAAGAAGGTTCAACAGCAATCTGAGCTCGAGATGCTGGGGCAAGATCTTTGGGCAAAGAGCTACCTTGAACATTGTGTACTAAGAGTTCACAAGTGAGTCTTACAAGTGACGAGAGTCAATCATATACATACATATATATATATATATATATATATTTTCGTCAGCTCGAGCATTCCGTATGTCAGCGAGTTAAGTGAAGTTTCCTTCCATGCGGTTGCGAAGTGTCAGTAAGGCACTCGAGAGCTGGCTTTGAGCACTGCACGGAACATGGTTGTCAATATCAAGGACCTTCTACCAGATATAAACTTCAGTGCAGTTCTTACCAGATGCATTGTGCCGATTAAAGCCAAGCCCTTATCGTCCAGATGGGGATGTTCATGCTACGGCTGAAGGAACGTCAAAAACAAGGATCACTCATCAAATGCGCATGGAGGAAATCATGTTGTCTGGACAACGCGGAGGTTTCAGCCAAGGAACGAAATCTTACAACGTGGCTTCGGTGGGAATCATCCTTCGTCCAACCAACGAATTACACCACGAACCACACGAAAGTATGTAGGCCTCTAATCTACATACAATCAATGCGTCATCAATATCACCCGTATATTTTCACCTAATCGTAGCGTGCGCGTCATTGTGATGAAGGAATTTTTTTGAGGAATATAATTCGCGCAGTAACTGTCTCACATATATCAGTGGACACCCGAATCACGCCTTAAGAGAGGGATAAAGGAAGGAGCTAAAGAAGGCAGAAAGAGGTGCCGTAGTGGAGGGCGCCGGAATAATTTAGACCGCCTGGGAATCTTTAACCTGCACTGACATCGCACAGCGCACGTAGTGCCAATTCATAATGTATGCTGCTTAAATTGTAGCTGTACTTGAGTTTACTCTATACTGTAAGTACTTTTTAGTGGAAAATAAAACAGTAGAGTTCAACCATTCTTTGCGGTGTTCTGAGTCTAGAGTGTGTGCACCAGGGCGTAGTGCAAAGCGTGCTGCCCTTCTGCTGCCGCCGTTGACGAAACTCAAAAGACATTCTTTGGTTCGTAGCAACGTTTGTTTTTGCACAAACAGCTTAATAGCAACTTTTTGTTTGTTGAATTTGGTGCACCGTTGCCCTAGGTATTTTTTTTTTTTGCTGTAACAAAGAATGTTTTAAGGTCTACAATTCTTCAACGAGTGGCCCCCTTCAAAATATTTCAAATGGACGTTTTGAACTTGCAGCTGCTCCTCTGTTCATGTCTAAAGATCTACGACCCTCTGATTCAAGTCAGACGCTGCTGCGCCCTACACTAGGCCTCCCGAAGGGTGTGAAGAGGAGGAGCGGTTGTGGAGGAAGTGCATCTATTGACCGGTTTAGTTCAACAATCCAACGAAAAGCGAAAGTGAGTTTATTTGCGAGTACTTTTTTTTGGAGCGCGTGCGGGCGACTTGATGTTTGAGCCCTTTTTATTTTAACTTGGAATTCTCGAGGGTCCCGAAGCCAAAAGGCTTGAGTAAACTGCATAATGCAGCGTAGGGGATGGTGATAAAAGGAGGATGTCTTTCAGGAGAAGGCCAGGCTGTTTTGAACGGTTCAGTAAGAACGAACTGGCAAAAGAAGCGAAAAAATATAATGCAGAGAGAAGTCAAAGCAGGCCTATAAGAGCTCTGGGCCGTAAACACCCGGGACCCGCACGACAGCCAATGGTCCACACCTGCCCCGGAGGCCTGTACATCAGCAGGAATGGCCCTTTGGTGACGCTGTGTGCTCATGTGTGCATTCTTTTTTTCCCGAGGCCATTTTTATTGAGCTTCAATGCTGATACTACATTTTTGTTTGAACGCCGCTGCTTTCTACGTTTTAGCTTTCTTTATAGAACTTCTTGGTGCTACCTCCTTATGCTTTATTTTTGATCTTTTCTGCTCTCTTTTCCTGTTGTTTCAAACGCACCACCCATCACGGTGTTTTAAAATACAAGCCACGGTCGTGGGTCCCAACACACTTAGGGAGGTAGATAAAGAATATTTGATGCACTTTTGCAGGAATGCGCAATTTATACAAAATATGCTAAAATAAAATGTTCGACCACTGCTTTTCGAACGCTGTTTCATTTGTACTGACTGGACAAACGGCGAGAACACTCTGGGTTGTCTGCAACGTTTCAAACGCAAAACAATTCTTAACGTTTCAGACGTGCCACCTCGCTGCGACCTACTAAGAGAAATAATCCGAAAGGCATATTTTGTTAGCACGAGTTAGCCTGTAGCTTCGGGTCTGAAATAAAAACTTTAGATTCTCATCTAGTCGCTGATATTATCATGCCATGCACGAGAGAACTCCACTCAACGTCGATGAGGTATGTCGCCTTCTCGACCTCTGTCTGCGCAGTACCTTTTCCACCTACAACGGAGAATTTTTCAAGCAAACAACCGGAACTGCTATGGGGGCATCAATTTCAGTCACAGTGGCTAACCTAACCATGGAAGACGTCGAAAGCCGGGCCCTCTCCTCCTTTAATCCCAAGCCAAAGTTATTCCTCCGTTATGTAGACGACTGCTTTTGTGTGGTGAAAACCTCAGAGATAGAAAACCTCCAGAGTCATCTAAATTCAGTTGAACCGGCCATACAATTTACTGTTGAACATGAACAGCAGGGCAGCCTGCCTTTTCTGGATGTCCTACTTACAAGGCACGACAAAGGCCTGCAGTCCTCGGTGCACAGGAAGCCAACCCACACAGGACGGTACCTACATTTCGATTCGAACCATCCCATCCCGCACAAAGCATCTGTCGTGACGTCATTACTGAAGAGAGCCGACTCCATATGTTCCTCAAGTGAAGATAAAAGGAAGGAGAAGAACCGAGTCATTTCTGACCTCCAAAAGAACGGCTACCCAAGCTCATTCATCCGGCGCATTATCAGGAAACAAGAAAGGCAAAACAAAATCCGGTCTATTATTTCCTCAGACGCATGCCAGAAGCGGAAACGTGTTTGCATCCCCTACGTGAGAGGCGTGAGCGAGACGCTCGGTCGCATTCTCGGAAAAGAAGGGGTGCTGACAACGCACAAACCGACCAGCACTATCGGTCGCCTTCTCCCCCGCCCAAAAAACCGGCAGCCCAGAGAAAAGGCCCAGGGCGTCGTGTACAAAATTCCGTGTTCCGTCTGCCCGGCGTCGTACATAGGGGAAACGAAGAACTTCGCGGAAAGGATGAACCAACACAAAGCGGACGTCCGTCACATGAATCGTCAACGCAGCGCCGTGGCCGAACACTGTGAAGGGTGTGACCACCCAATTGACTTCGACAGCACCATTGTATTGGAAACGGAAGCTAACCCACGCAGGAGGCTTCTACTCGAGTCGTGGCACATACAGCAAACACGAGAGAATGTTAATCGTTCCCTGGGGACTCTCCCCTCATCCTACGTCCATGGGCTGCGGCCATTGACCCGCAGGTCCTCCACACAGGGGCTTAAAAAGCCAAGCTGCGCTCGCCCGTAGTCACACCGTGAAGAAGGGGCCGAGCCGGTCCCGAAACGTCGTGTTTTTTCTGTATTTTACTTGGTTGGTGTCACTTACCTTCTCCTAACATTAAATTTCCCAACCAGACAGACTTCTGTCGAATGTTTTCTTTTGAATAATTGAAGCAGTATTGTAGATTCAAGGAATAAAAAAATTGGCAGTGGTCTAGCTCTGGTTAAACCTGGACGATTGCGAAAGCAACGAGGAGAGAGAGAGAGGCGATGGAGAGCGCGCGGCAGCGGCGGCGGCCCCGGCACGCTAGCTATGCGCCGATACTGCGCATGCGCAACTGGCGAGCGCGGCGGCGGCACCTCTGAGTCACCAGCGCAGCGACGGCGGCGGCGGCGGCACGCCAGCTGTGTGCCGTGTGACGTCACTTCTCCTCGCGCATGCGCAGTATGGCCTTTCCTCAACTCCGCGAAATTGCTCCGCGAGTCGCAACAAAATGGCGTTGATAAACAGTTTCCCACTCAAAAAAAAATCTCTGCCTCTCCCGTAACCGAGAGTAGAGTAAGCATGAAATGTTTACGGGCCTAATGTCATCTCGGTGGACACCCGAACCGCACCGTACAGGAAGGGAGGAACGCCAACACCCGTTCAGCGCGATGCCTTGCCATTTGAACGCAAGGTTTTTTGAGGAAAGGAAATGGCGCAGTAATTCTCTGCCATCTCGGTGGACACCCGAACCACACCGTAATGGAAGGGAGGAACGCCACCACCCGTTCGGCGCGATGCCCTGCCCTTTGAACGCAGCGCTTCTCCCCCGGGCCCCTGTGCGCCTGCGCGGCTTTGCTTCGATGCGCGAAGCCCCTAACAGATCACGTATGACAACGAAGTGTATCGCGGCATTTATGTGCTTTTTGCACGCGTTATTAGAAATCGGAAATTATAATTCCGTGCATTATCAAGCGCACAGCGACTGATATCTTGATAAACATTGAGAAGGCACTGGCAGCAGTTATTTTTTGTGACTCCTTTGGAGACCAACCGGCGCTTGCATGCCGGTCGCGTAGGAGGGCTTAGAGAGTCTCGATAAATCTCGTTAAGTCTCGCACGGTGCCCGGATGTTCTCGTTTCTGAGCCCGGATGACTAGAATTCAGTGCCCGGATGATGGCTCTCGGTCTCGGCGTGACGTCACCACACTGCCGACAACGGGGGCTAAAAGCATTTCATGCTTAAAATATACTTTCCGAATTCTTTCTCAGCAAGAAAGGAGAAGTGTGCGGAAATCTTAGGTGGCCTTCAAATTTCTGCTCTTGGTCTCGTATTAAGCATGAAATACTTTTAGCCCCCGTTGTCGGCAGTGTGGTGACGTCACGCCGAGACCGAGAGCCATCATCCGGGCACTGAAATCCACTCATCCGGGCACTGAATTCCTGTCATCCGGGCTCTGAAACGAGAACATCCGGGCACCGTACGAGACTTAACGAGATTTAACGAGACTCTCTAAGCCCTCCTACGGGACCGGTATGCAAGCGCCGGTTGGTCTCCAAAGGAGTCACAAAAAATAACTGCTGCCAGTGCCTTCTCAATGTTTATCAAGATATCAGTCGCTGCGCGTTTGATAATGCACGGAATTATAATTTCCGATTTCTAGTAACCCGTGCAAAAAGCACATAAATGCCACGATACACTTCGTTGTCATACGTGATCTCTTAGGGGCTTCGCGCATCGAAGCAAAGCCGCGCAGGCGCGCAGGGGCCCGGGGGAGAAGCGCTGCGTTCAAAGGGCAGGGCATCGCGCCGAACGGGTGTTGGCGTTCATCCCTTCCATTACGGTGTGGTTCGGGTGTCCACCGAGATGGCAGAGAATTACTGCGCCATTTCCTTTCCTCAAATAACCTTGCGTTCAAACGGCAAGGCATCGCGCTGAACGGGTGTTGGCGTTCCTCCCTTCCTGTACGGTGCGGTTCGGGTGTCCACCGAGATGACATTAGGACCGTAAACATTTCATGCTTACTCTACTCTCGGTTACGGGAGAGGCATTTTTTTAGTTGTGCTTTTGAGGTACGTAGAACAGAGCTTAAGTGACTTTCAGAACCTAGCGTGACCATTATCACAATGATAAGTGAAAAGAGATTTAAAGCCGTATCCATCCTCTGATTACAAAGAGTGGCTGGCATGGCAAAGAAAACACTCGGCTGCCGCCAGCGTGGTTTTGAACGTGGGATACTTACAATAGGTTGTGCGGCTTAAAGTAATTATTAATTTATTTTCATTGTAACGTTGTGTTGCAAGACTCAGAGTAGCAGAAAAACGTAAAATACTGTGTGGCAGACACGTGGCTGTAATTTACCGCAGGTGCACTTAGAAAAACTACTCTGATTCCAGACCTACTGACGCCATAGTCAACGCTTAGAGCGAACGAAATGCGACTAATGAACTTCTGCTCTTCACTGCTGTATAGCATATTGGAACCTTTGGTATTCTTCGAGTCTTCATAGGTTGAATACAAACTATGGCCATTTTTATTCCTTGTTATGCAGTCTGACCTCTCAGCATGCCCTGAAATCCGACGGTAGAAGATTCGTTCTCTTGTAGAGAATGTTTTCTCTGTTAGGCATCCTTAAAAGAGCAAGGATTCCTCACCGGAACGAATGTTCAGCTAGAAGTCCGATGCCGTTGACCGCCTCTGTTTTTCAGCCTCTGGGTATACAGGAGCCTGCAAAAGAGTAAGGGGAGCTCAACACGAAAAACCAAAACAATAAAAGCGAATAAAAATACACGTCACCATACGCCATTCACTCGCTAACAATGGCAAAAAAAAAGGTTGTGAAAGAGACTTCTTCACTGTGACAAAAATATGCTATTTTTTATCTTTTTGTGAGTTATAGATAAAGAAGGACGCTCGTTCAAGTTTTGTGTTTGCTTTAATGCTGTCGAGACAAATTAAACAAGCCAACTCTGGAATTAAGGCTACTTTTTATTCAGCTAAGCACAATATTTTTCATAATAACCCTTATTTCCAAGAAGCCACTGATATGAGCAACGTTGCATCTGTATACTGAGTGATGTTTGTTGATGATATAAGATTTCTTTAAAAACCTTTTTGGAGATCAAGTGTTCAGGGCGGAGTGTAGTGTAAAAAACATCATTTACTTAAGCGTACTGCCATCATAAGATACTAAAAAATATAGCCGACAAATTCCTTGTTTGCAGCTGGCTGTACCAGCTGAAAGTTTCTATCATCTACCGCATAAAGAAATGAGCTACAATATGTGCTTGTTCCAGGGTAGAGACTGCACTTTCCTCAGTGCTCACAGAATTATTCTTGCTAAGCAGCTTTTGCTAGAAAATGTGGCCAGTTTAGTGACACACGTAAAATTGGAGGAGACCCTTTGTTGAAGCTCTGCCTTACGGTATGACCTGAGAGTATTAATTGGTTATTGCCGATATATGCGACATTAGTAATTCTCTTCGTTCATGGATAATAGAGAGTCCTCATACGACTCCTAGCACAGTGGTGCAGTGCTTAAGCGATGGGCGATTGCCCTTCGATGGCAGCTGCTGCCACCGGTGAGACTTGTACGACCATGGTTACTCTTCCCGAAGAACCTCTCGCGATTAAACAGTAACTTGACTGTAACCTTAGCCTTACCGGGAGCCTTCCCCCAGAAAGCGGAGAAAGAGAAAAATTTTACTTTCTTGAGTTTATTTGTTGCCCCACTCAAGGCTATTTTGTATGTTTTAAGCTATACTTCATTTCGGCGGCTGTTTTTGTAATTTCGTCGTTCTGCTTTGCCTCATCCAGTACACTAGCCTTCTCTTAATCGTCATAACTGCGGATGTGTTAATTCTACTTTCACTATCACTAAAGCTCGATCCTACTGCAAGGCTCACTATTTTTTCTTTGATATCTGAATTTATAGCTTCCCAGTCAACGTGTTTGATTTTCCGCGTGCTACAAAATAACGTGACTCAGTTGTCACTTCGTATTTTATGATTATAAGTGAACCCTGTCTAGCCTCCAATAGACGAATACAACCTCTTCTATTCGCGCACTCCGTTCTATTCCGGAGTTCCCTTTCTGCAGCACTGTATTGAGCAACTAACGCTACCGCATGGCCGTCAGTAGCAAACACCGCGCAACTGATTGCAGATGTTGCACAGTTCTAATTTTGAGAAAAATAGAGAGCCGTGAACAATTCTGCACTACAGTGGTGACTATCATGGCCGACGCGTCCTCCTCGCTTCAAACTGTACCTACGAAATACTTCCTGCGGTCAAGTGAACTGTTTCCGAGAGCTTAGGAAATCAATAAGACTCGCCGAACATTCGAATTCCCCGGTAATTTTGAGTGTTCACCAACACACGGCACGTGGTGGCAGACGTGGAAATTAGAAGCTTTTTCCAACATTTCATGGCAGGGTTTCCAAATTTGCAAGCTGCAGCAGATATCGCAATTATACAGAAGCGCGGCTTCCAGCGGCTCTGCCTATTGTCGTTGTCGGCACGTAATCATCAGATGGGAAGTTTTTTCCACGCTTTCTGAATTGCCACTCTTCTTATTAGTGTCATTAGAATATTCAACAAATGGGATCATAATTTTATCCTGCTATGAACAAATAGTGCAGAAGGAAACTACGCACGAATTTTCCCTTCACAAAGTTTGTGTTGTTTTTAAAACAGAGCGCCTGCTGCACCACTTACAATTGTTAAGGTACTTTCATTCGATGAGCATGTTCGATGAGCGACGTCTGTAGAAGGCGTCTTATTCAGTCCATAAGCACGCTCTGAACATCGAACTTCTTCAGGGTGAATTTCGTTAGCGCCGCCATAGCTGCCTTATTCGCGAGGCTCATCATAGAATCCTTTTTCAGCAGTCCGCCCTTCTACGACTGTTTTATTTATTCCTCTTTTCTCCTCAATCAGCTTAGGCCATAAAATAGATGAGCTGCCTTTGTGATCGAAGTACAGTGTAACGCCCCTGCGGATTCTATATTTCATGCTGGTAAGTAGTAGAATTATAGACATTTAGACATTTAGCGAGATAGACATAGACAATTAGCAAGATAATAATGATGGAGCCAAAAGTGATTCCACAGCGTCTTTGTTGAAGCGCACATCCCAATGAGGGGAATGGCATTAATCTAAAACTTCAACGGCGTTTAGAGCGACGTTGAGGCCTGGTACTTCCACCTTGACAGTTAGCTTTGTTATAAACTTCATCATGCAGTGTAAAGAATGCATCAACGTTTCCTATATAACCTTTGTATGGTTCTCTTCAAGCTACTGAATTTACAGAAAAGTTTAAAAATAATTCAGGTACTGTATTCGAAGGCGTTCCAAAAATCAGGTGCAGATAAAATGAAAATGGTTTTGGCCGAACATAGAATGCGATGCCTTTAAGCGTGACTGTAAAATTTTATGCCACCGCGCCACTCAATTTACTGTTGCCCTTGACTGTATTAGAATTGCAATGTAAAATACTCCAGCGGCTATTTTTGTTGTGTTAAGTTTTTCTTATGATGTACTTTTAACAAGCGCAGAATGTCTCCAATCATTATTCCTTGGCATGCTCTGTAATAATTTCTTTACGAATATATATTATACCTGGTATTTAAAATGTACTTTTTTCCTTATACTTAATTTAAACGGGAAAGTTTCACTGCTATTTTAGCCTGACCGATGCAGCAGTCATCCAGGCAGGTCTTCTCACGGTTCCACCCAACCGCTCCAACAATGCACCCGTTGCTTTCTTGTAGCAGCCTTGTAAACACGAGTGCGGAACCTAGGGGTTTCAGAAGAAACTTCTTTGACGCCACTGGCCTTCTTGCTGAGCTGATGTACTGTCCCGGAGTCTCAAAATGTTATTCATACTAAACACAGTTGCTGCATTGAGCACGCGATCTACATTGAAGCATCATGTTGAGTAGAAAAGAAAACACTGAAACTAACTGCACAGAAGGAGGCAGACTAAGCATGCTTACTGAGGGTGCCCCACTGTGGTTTGAGAGAGACGCTCTGGTTTACACCGGTCACGCATTCGAAGTTACTGCGCCTTTTACGGCGCGCCCTTAAGGCTTAAACTGCAGTAGGACGATTTTACGGCGTGTACAAATCGTGGTGCCAGTTTTCTGCAGCCCATTTATGTCATAACGATTTGAAGGAGCGTCTGGCTGTATGTGATATGAGGAGCTAGGTTGAGGCTCAAGCCAAGAATGAACTGAGTAGCTCAACATCAAACGAAGAAACAAGTTTTCAGTTATGGTAAGGAATTATAGCGTTTCAGGCGGCGTGCCTCCCTCCCATAAAACTTGGCGTCTTTTCGCGCTTGTGCGTCCCGAAGGCGGTAGCTTGGCCTGCCATCAACACTGCAGAAACATCGCTTAAACCGTAAGGAGAAAGGTGCTGCTCTGAAATGCCCTTTCTAAAGCTGAGTGAAGTTAGAGAGTCTCGCAGACGAAAGATCCTTCTAAACGCAGACGCAGTGCCTTGCAAAGTTCTGCTGCAAAGGCGAAAAGCTACGATGGTAACGTGGCCCCAATAAAGAGACCGAGGTTCTCAAGAAAGCAACTCTGAACCAAACAAAAAGTTTGCAGTCCGTCTCGTCGCCGAAAATAGGTGCCTGAATGAGAAGCTTTGCGGGGCCGGCGTCTCTAGGACGTGTCAAAGGGTGCCATCAGCTCTCACTGAATCCCTACCCGCGAGGCCATATACGTGTTCAGGGTAGCATTCGCCCGCTTCTTTGTCGTCCTTTTTGTTTTATTTTTTCGTGTTGGTCAGGATTCATCTCACCTCGGAAAGGTCGTTTCCTGCACATCAGTGCATTTCCGCTGGAAATTTTGACTTCAGTTTCACCGTCTGTTTCGGTGACCCATTTGTTGTCGTTTGCAGCGCGAAGTTCAGCTTCAGCTGAAAAGCTTTCTGTTTCAAACCATTGTGATCAGTAATAAACATATTCGGGTTGAAAGAAGGCCACTCTGCGGTGGCCAAAAATGAAGCATCAAGAAAAAGGTCCTTAGCAACCTGCTAATAAACATGGGTTCAGTGTCTGTGAAGTCATCTGAAGAACTCCTTTAACGAGCAGGTTTTTGAAAGTGTAGCTTGGCAAATTATAAGCGAGTAGGATGTTGCAAAAGAACTAGCTATGCTGGCTGTCATTCTGGCGAGTTATTGCAGCAGTTGTGTCTTTTATTCTGACCATAACTAGGCATCGCTGGGGGATGGAGCCTACCCTTACCTCTTACTAGAGTCTTGTCTGTGAGAAAATACTCGCAGGGTAACAGTCTCAATAAAAAAAATCGTTAAACGGTTCGAGTGAAAAGAATTTTCCACCAAGTGCGGAAATGCTCAACAATATCGCCACGGGAAACAACGGAGATAACATAGATAAGACACCCGCAAAAGTTTCATTTGCGGGCAGAAGTGCCGCTTGTAAGTACAGCACCATGTGTTTCTTTGCGGAAACTACGGTTACTAACACAAGGTATTCTATTAGCTGACGTATCTTGTGCGCGCCCTGCAGGTGCCGCAAATTCGTTGGATTAAAAGGGAGTCCTTATCAGTGGCGAGTTCAGCTCAGATTACTCAGCGCGCGAAAAACAAATATCTTTGACTTGATGACATTGCCCAGATCTTTGAAAGCGAAGGTTGCAAGCAAGGCTGCAGCCGCGCCTTCTATGCAATAGACAGTGACGTCCATGTTTCCATAAAACAAAACCCGGTTCTTCACTATTCCGTGCTTCTTGAATTACGGTAGCTTCCAGGTGCACTTGCGGTCCAGTTACCGCCTTGGAGCTTGGATGTCTAGCTGTTGGAAATATTCTTTCCGCGCATCAAACACGCAATGAACGGTGATAAAAAGGGGCCATAAACTCTTTAACGTCTGCACCGACAACACATTCTGCACCGCGCTGAAGACTTCAGAAGTTATTTCGCAGGAAGCGTTCTGAAGACCCTTACCCATCATCACCTGCCGGGTTTAATATGAAAGCATGATAAAGGCCTATAGCCTAGTTAGACCCAGAAGGAAAGTGAAGGATAGAGCTACGATGCGTTTCATCGGCTGGAAGAAACTTGATTCCTTCACGTATCCTCCCATTTTACTCCTGCATGGCAGTCTATTGGAAATTTGGAAATTTTATCAAGTTAAATGATAACAACAACCGCCATTGCTTCTCTTGTGACCCCTGTTTCTTAAAGAGAAGTACCGGTGCAGCCTTTACATTCCAAATTTAGATTTTTCTGGTGGAAGTACCTAGCTAAGACATTCAAAAATGGTAGTTTTCCTAAATCGCCAGCGATCAGGAATGGGACGAATAAAATCTTTAATAAGCAGTGACATCTGCGACACGTGCTGTGATAAACAAAATTCTAGAAAAGGGTGGGCATTATCGGGGGCAAGAGAAGATCCGGCTGACATCGTCGCTAAGGGAAGCGCGGTGAGCCAGCTGCAACGACGTGCTTACGGACAGGCCACCATATATAGTGTTTGCTTCTTCTTAGAAGGGCAGAGAGGTATTGGACTGGCTAGTGCCTGCTGTTTGGGGCCTTTTGCTTGGCCAGCAGACCCCCTTGTCGCTCAAGCCTGCAGCGGCTGCCCGGACACCACGCTAGACTGGTCTTATTGGCACGCATACCCGGCCCACGCTACGCACTTCTCTGTCTTCCGAGAATGAGAACTGTTCGGTGCACGTGTGGCTAGGAGCGGCGATGGCCCGGACAAAAAAAAAAAGCCCGAAGTGCTCTCCGGGCACCCTTTAGGGTGCAGGGCTGTAAGGCCTTGTAAGTTAGGCCTTGCTTTCTCTGTTTTCAGGCACGACTATACGGATCAATGAAGGCAGGAAGTGTCTGCACCGGGTTATATTATTCGGGGGCAGAGAGGAGCAGCAAGTTCTTCGGGCTTCATTGGGTATGCTCACATGTGTTCTGGCACGTTCGGCAAATGCAATTGCTTACTTGGCGATATGATGGCCTCAAGCTCTTCTTTTTTTTACGCTTAAAGCAGCGTGAGTGGAATACTGCTTTATTACGCGCTATATGAGCATTGGTGCTCAGCGAAAGTTCATCTTGAAAAGCAGATGAAAGAAGGAATTGTCAGAAAACAATCACCCGTTCTGAGCCTTTCCCATGGCAGCACACCCACTGAATACGCGAATACACATGAGCATGCAAACTATGAAGTATGTTTTTGTGCCTAGAGAGAGAAAGCAATTTATTGAAAGGAAAGATATGGATAATGAACTCCAGTTCACGGAATATCTGAGGTAAAGAAACATTAAAGGGAGGTTTCTCATAACACTGAATATGTTTTAAAAAGTCAGGCGTCTCTGGGTGCAATGTTGACCGCCACATACAATGCATCAACAATCCAAATATGAGTAAGTGGTCGCAATTAGTTTTGAGGGCAAATTGTCTGGAAGCGTGCATTCGTCTATTCTTGTTTCTTCTCTTTCTTACTCTTCTCTTATTCATGCTGACTTCGTCTCCGCTCTTCGTTCTTCTTCTTCA
Organism: Amblyomma mixtum; assembly: GCF_055824585.1. Lineage (NCBI taxonomy): Eukaryota > Metazoa > Arthropoda > Arachnida > Ixodida > Ixodidae > Amblyomma > Amblyomma mixtum. The sequence goes on along the minus strand of NC_143012.1, from coordinate 259,700,115 downwards.
TTTGTTCTCACCCTTCTCTGCTTTCTTCTTCCATGCAACTATTATTCTCCTTCTTTTCTTCATGGCACTCGTTTTTTGCTCTCTTTCTTCTACTATATTGTTTGGTTTCACATCTCTTGGCTTGGAACCGACACATCTGGGTGCCAATCCAAGAAAATCCTATCTTAGCTTTGTCATTTGAAGTCTCTCTTGTCCCACTCTCTTGGGTTAATTTGGCTGGGCTAGCGCTTATGTACAACTACTACAACGGACTTCAGTTAAGTGAACACTCGAGGCGGCGTCCTAGTAAAGGCTCTCGCTGTAAATCAGTAATGCCCACAACACAGAAAGAAATGTTTTCACCGTACCACGAGAAATCACACTGCGGAGCCAGTTGCAATGAAGTTGCCAGACGGCGCCTAATAAAGTACCAGATGATTAGGGCGTGTTGGTCTCATCAAAGATGAAGTCCCTAGCTTGCGAGGGTATTTAAACGCAACGAGTTTGAATGACCGCGTAACTCTACATGTAGCGCACCTTACGTGAAGTTTGTCACTATAGCGTGCTTCGGTGTGCATTGAATTTTCATCCGTGACGTAGATGTCAGATACAGGGGAAAGACCGAGGCAGTAATCACTAGCTGAATGCGCAAGACCTCGACAAATCCAACTCCAATCAAATGAAACTTGAAATGAAAATTATCCTGGTTTCTGCAGGCCAGTAAAGCAAACATTGTTTCCAGCTCATTGCTTGCTTCTTCTAAAAAACATATATTAATTACAGTGATAGTGCGGGAGGTACTTATTCTGCTCAGTGTGAGTTAACGCTTCCGGATGAGAAGTAGTTATGGAGTAGAAAGGGGAGGGTAGCCTTACATGAAAAAAGTGCTGTAGTGGCTAGCAAACCTTTTCAGCCGCAGTTTATTTTTCTTCTTTACAAAAAGAGACAAGGGTCAGCGCTGTAGAATAGCTTTAAAAGTGGTCTGGCAAATAGTCGGAGGTTAAGAATAAATCGGGGCTATCTTTTCGCATCCTACTTTTCAAAAACAAAATTAGTACAACTTTGTTAATTTTTAGGATAGTATGAAGATATTTTCAAGACCCTCATACCAACCAGTTTCTTGGAACTCTCATGAAAAAGCCCCTGTACACAACTAGAATCTTGTCGAACATTATTTGCATTTCGTAGCTTCCGCCATCAGGTACATATGCAGGCTTAGAAGACAGTGCATTTCGTAGCGAGCAGCAGCACCTAAAAATCATGTGTTAGGCATTCTTGGTTGAAGAAAACTGGCAGTGGAGTTCCATTTCTCCATGCCGACGGAAGCTGTTTGTTGCTCTAAGCGGCCTCATAGTTGCTATCAGGCGACCTCCATTAGCATTCTGAAAAATTTGTGTGTGGCTTTTTTCAACTGCTGTCACCTGCATCTGGGCAGCTATAATCGAAGCAGTGAACTGAAAATCTCCCACGCTCGTTCCAAACGGGTTCAACGTCACGTTTTTGCGCTTTATATTTTTCGCATATTCGCTTCACTAAACTGTAGTGGAGCCTCGCTCTAATTTGGCTCATGTTTAAAAAACTTCCTTTTTCCGGAATATCAGCGGTGCACCATCCCTACCTTGAAATAAGGTTTTATTCATTAATTCATTTTGACGCGAGAATAAGAACTTTTATTCTTGACAGTACATCGCTCTCCAACTAGTTGCATATGCGAATTTGGGAGGCAGCCCAATTGATGCTTTATGACTGATATGTTTTCGTGGCATTTTGAGATGTAGCGTCTTCGCAAAGGGTAAGCAGCATGCATTGCTTGTTTCTGACCGCTTTCCTAAACAACGGCTTTTCTAAAGAACTAAATTTTTCGGGAGGGGAGGGCAAGGGCTTTTTTAAAGCTCTCGTTTAAAGGCTTCTCTTAAAGATTTAAAGCTTGACGCGTGCATGAGTGCTCCCCTATATGATTGGGAAGCAAGCAATGAACAACCCCAGTGCCTCCGAATATCCACCAGCTTCTGCAGTTGCAAGTTTTCGCCTCGTATGAGGTTAGGCTTTGTTGTTTATGAAACCGTAAAGAAAGAAAGCATATTTCAGCCTCTTAGCTACAATGTCCTTTGGCGAACTGTCAAAATTAAATTATTGTCATCCTGTTTTTTTGATGTCTTGATCGTTTCTTTTTATGATTTTTGTGCCCATGCGTCCCATTACATGTTATATTTTCTTACGAAGAGAGTAATAAACGCAAGAGCGAGTAGGCTTGCCTCCACCAAATCACGTTTTTCTTTTTTTCTATGTAGTGGTCTCAGGGACCGTAATATAACTCGCTATGTAAAGTACAGTGACCTGAAACGATACTAAAATAACTGTAGTAAAGAAAGCTTAGAGTGCCGTTTAGTAAGGAATGGTGTCTTGCGCATAATTCACTAAGCAAGGCAACGAAAAATTCAACAAACTACACCAAACGAATAATGCTCGCAGTTTCTCTGCGCAAAAGGGTTAAATTTGTTCTTGCGTTCGCTACTTTACGCCCACGGAAGAACGTGCAACTCGCTTGATGTCGATCGCTGCAGCTGTGGAATGAGTGGGCGCAAGACCTTTTGGGTAACCTGCTAGACGGGTAAGCCCTGGCCTTCCTGGAATGTCGGCTCCGGGGAGACCACTGGCATCTCCCTTTATTGGCACGCATCCCAAGCCCGAAGGTATGCGCTGCTCTGCTGCTTCACTACATGCACCAGCCGTGCCCGCTGGTTAGATTACAGAGGAAATAGGACAGCCTCTGAGTCTTGAGGCAGTCGGTGCTTCTGGCAACAAGCATTGGAGAAAAAATATATATATTTTCTGCAAGCTGTTCCGGCGTTAGAGAAAAACTCACTTCTTGCGTAAGGCTATTCCGTTCCTCTAAGCGCTATGATGGTATGTCGGGACTGCTGCACCGCACGTCAGGCTTTTTGAGGTGGAGCCCACAAACCTGATGCAAAGGCCTTCGCAAGAGTTTATATCAAGGGCAGAGCATAGAACAAAGGCAATGCATGGAGAATATGTAGACTATTGCAAAATTAATGTCAGTGAAACCTTACCGGAAAAGTGGAAAGGCAGAGAGGAGAAGAGTTATTATAACTACTGTATGACGTTTCGTACGTGGAGAGGATAAACATCATAAAGCTTGAAACGAGATGAAAAAAAAAACTAGAGATCTGGTACGCCCACATCAATGCTTTGCATTAAGCAGCATATATGCCAAACATGCCATTAGATTTTTCGGCCATCAGCAGCCGGCAGTAGATGTGCGCATGGCTCTGGCCACAGTGGTTCTTCAAAACTGTGAAGTTGGCTGTAAATTACTGTGCAGGAAAAAAAAAAAACTTGCTCTTGCGACGAAGCTTCGTTCCTACGGCAGTAGTAAAGCCGAGGAACTTTCTTGTGGAGAAGGCCGTGTAGCTTTCGAATGAATAAGCTTTCTTATGTAGCTGGGAGTGTGCCACCAGCTTTGTAGCAAACTCGAATATGCAGGGCAATGTTCGGTACTTATTTGTGCTGCTATAAATTAGCGAAATATAGCGGAAATAACACTATAAATACGAAATTAGGAACATGCGGATTTCAGAAAAGCGAAATGTTCATGAAGGGCAGAGGAAATTCACATATAAACTGACATTACAGAAATGAATAGCGGCCTACAGCCGAAAATTCCGCAATGATTAGCGGTATCTAACTTATAAATTAGCCTTTCCCGCCAATGCTATTATTCAGTTTCCAAAAAACAAGTTGAACTTCACCTTATACGGCATACAAGACAAACTGGTAATGTGCGACTGGCGTGAGTAGCGCTTGCAATTATTGCCTAGAAACGAATCATTCTACAAATTCCTCAATTGGCAGGAACTATGCAGAGAAATCGACGGGAGACTAGATAATTACGTGCAATGTCCGCAGATCTAAACGAGTGCGCGAAGTGATTGATGTATTTGTCCGCGCTTATGGGCGGTCTCCTGAGAACGAAAACGAAGATAATATGCCGCCGTAAAAGCACTGCAGTAAACACAGAAATAAGTGCTTAAGTTTTTAATTCATGCAGTAACAACAACAAAAAAAATAAAATATGCTTCACGAATTATTACTCGAAATTCGAACTTGATCACGGCTGGTCTCTTGATGTTTCTATTAAAGTAGGCTTGCGCAGGGCTTGTGCAACGCTCAAAAAATGGGCTTGCGCAGGCCATGTTAGCGAGCGCTTGTTAATGGTTACCGACTGAATTCCAAGAGGTTCCAAGTGGACCGGGGGGGTGAGGGGCGGTGGCAGAGTGTTGGGTGGACGAGTGAGATTAAGAAGCTTTAGAGAATAGGGTAGCAGAAGCAGAAACAGGACAGGATTATTTGGAGAGATAGAGAGAGCTTAGACATGATGTGAGTGTAGACAAGTTGATGACGATGCCGCTGGACATCCTCACAGTATCTGAGTATTCTGGAGCTGCACCGCCTCAAAGTTGCTGACCTGGGTGGCATCGACATCGGCATGGATAATATGAAATTTGAGCGAAATGTGTTGAACCGTCTCTTTATTCTTTACACTCTCAATCAACTTTGAATGAACTATAGTGTAAGCCTTTTGAATATTGTCAAATGCATTTTTGTTCATTTCTTCTTATCTTCTGGTGTGTGCTTTTGTTGTCGCTTTCTGTGGTCAGATGTACCAAATTCTCACCCCGTATCTCTTTGACTCTAAGAGACTTCATTATTTCAGTCTAGTGCTATGCGTGCTCACTGGTATGTTTTCTAGTCCGCATTTTCGACTTTGAGGCAAACATCTTCAAAAATATTTTAATGCCTTACATCCCGATGGGTTAACACCAATCTTGAGGAGCCGTTCTTCATACATGATTTTATTATTGCGCAAGAAAAAATGCTTGCACTTTTCTGCCATCGATGGAGGTTCATCTTAAGCTCCGACGCAGCTGCGGCGCGCTACCACGTGACCGCGTGATGTCACGACAAGAGGAGAGCTGGGGGCCCAACTCGTCTCATCGATGGAGGCTCATCCTTCGCTCCGGCGCTGCTGCGGCGCGCTACCACGTGACCGCGTGACGTCACGACAAGAGGAGAGCTGGGGGCCAAACTCGTCTCATCGGCTAATTAATTAGTTTAATGAATTCAATGAATTCGATTAATTCAGTTAATTCAATTAATTGTTTCAACTAATTTTACTTAATGCCGAAGAAGAATCTATGAGTAGTGCGGAGCGATATAATCGCAAGAGAAGAAAACGCCGTGCGGAAGAAACGCCGGAACAGAAAGAAGATTGCAGTATACAGCCAAGAAGAAAGAGCAGCGCATTGTAGTGATTAGAGACGGTGACATCGTGGCTCAGCGACGTGAAGAACAAGAGATAAGAGTGGGCGAGTTCGAGTCTGCTACGCGTGAATTCGAGAAACGAAACTACCAGCAGAACCAAGCGCAGCCAGATGTTATTGATAAGCCACAAAGATAAGCTCACGCGCGAAATAATGGAAGCGCATCACGTCCACAGGCAAGATGACGAATGCATCAGTATTCCTTCCGTGACACTTAGCAACAAGGAATTAGCATACATCACTTCCCATGTGACATAGATTTTGATTTTCACGGCCCTTTTCACACTGTCTTCTTACTTCTTTGTGTTATGTTTTCGTACATATACTCTTCTGTCCTTCAATAAACTCAGTTGATAGTCAACGCTTGTCTTGTCGTTGTCCCGCCTTTTTGCGCTGTTCACCAGTATGAATGCATACCAACTCGCCCAGATCTCAGCTTTAATAAACAGGTGTTATTGCTTTCGCAATCAGCCAGGCTTAACCAAGCTAAGCCTTCAGCCAATTTTTATGCTCTTGCAGGCCTTCAAGCCATTCTCACCAAAGGACTCTGTAGCGTTGCAGTGGTGTTACACTGCCACATGGCTGCCCCTTGTTGATAAGTACAAAAATCCTGCAAAAAAATATTTCTTCAAAAACTATAATGGCTTTTATTATATAGTTTGGTTTATTGGGGTTTAAAGTTCAGGCTATGAGAGATGCCGTAGTGAAGGGCTCCGGAAATTTCGACCACCTGGGGTTCTTTAATGTGCACTGACATTGCACAGCACGCGGGTCTCTGGCATTTTGCCTTCATCGAAATTCGGCCGCCGCGGCCGGGATCGAACCCGCGTCTTTCGGGTGAGTAGCCGAGCACCATAGCCACTGAGCCACCGCGGCGCACTCAGGATATTTCGAATTGCCCATCACATACCGGGTAGAAGAATTCAAGTGTCGAAATACCTGAACATCTAAGAGAGTTTAAGGTTGGCGCAATTTCGGCAAAATAGTTACGCTGGACGGATATCAGTACAGTGACCATATGAAACGCAGCGCTAAATTTGAAACTACATTATCTTATTAACTTCAAGTTTGTAATCTGGACTAGAGATTAGATCAACTATTGAATGTTCGGTGGAAAAATGTTCTGTAAGCATGTTTTATAGGCTCAGGGAAGGTGCCCATAAATTTCTCCCCAGAAAGCCCAGCTTCCCTTGTGCCGTGCGGTCTATAGTTTTAAGATAGCTCAAAGTGTACTTTTTCTGTGCCTTTTTGGCCCGCTTGTACATCGGGTGATTTTTTTTTATTCGTAGGAATTTTACTTTTAAAACGCAAATGCGTCGGTGTAGTCTGTGCAGGGGCATTGTACTGCAAGGCGGGTATTATATATTTGATAGAGCTCTAGTAAAAATTTGCAATTTAACAAAATCTTACGAATCAGTTTTTTAATTCTTGATATTAGTAGGCCGTTCAGCATCGCAGCCGAGAGATGTTATTAAATTTTTGAAAAATTGTTGCGGTTTCAAATATCGAACGTCAAAGATACACTTTTCAATGCTCGTTGTGATCGGTTTCCTGCGTTGCACATTGGCTAAATATCGTAGGTGTGCCGGGTATCTTTGCCGGAAGCACGTTAATTTCTTCTGTGTCATAAAATGCCCAAACTTCGTCTGGAATAGCTGCATCAGAAAGGCAATTGACGCTATTTTATTAATCAGAAACCGCAGAAAAGCTAACGTAACCAGCAAAGGCACTTTTTAAAATATCATGCCCGTTTCAGATTCGCAATTGTTTGTCACTATGCATGCACAAAGTGTATTTTTCAGAGGTGAATTTACATCCTTGCCCCCCATTAAAATGGAACGCCGTTTTTGTATCAACTAGCGAAGGTTCCGAAAAATATACCAAGAAAGAGTGCGGTTGTCAGAATTTCTTTGCCATTGCCTTACTGAGAGATTTAGCACCTGTACTAATGTTTATTTTTTCTTCGTTATTTTTATGTGCCCCTTCGCAACATAGAATTAATCTACAATCTGTATTTTGTTGATTCCGTGAATGTTACTGCATTAATACTGCAGATGTAAACTATATTGATAGTTTCTATGTATGAAATTTTATAAGTGCGTGTAAAAAATTAAGCAGTGATGTTTGCCGTTCGAAAAGGAACCAATTAGCTGTCATGAGACCTCAACGCGCTCTTAAGGTCCGAACGCAATTGTTTTCAAATGAAATAGTACACGGCCCCTTGAAGGGCAAGGAAGTCTGCAAAAAAAAATATTTTTCATCTCCATTATTTTTGAATACAATGCTGATAAGAAAATTTTAAAGCTGCGGTCACCTTCAATTTTGGCGGCCTAGGATTTCCCAGCGCATTATTCTGCGTGTTTTAAAGTGAGAACCTTTAACCATATAAAAAACATTGCCCTGTGTAGCCATGAGCTGTTTTGCCTTCTCAGGCAGAAATATTGAGACAGTGCTCTATTGCTGCTTGCAGCGATGAAACTTTTTTTCGATGTAGCCAAAGCAGAAATTGTCGTAGTCTTTCGCTTTACATACACGTTTAGTTTTACCATGTGCATACAGCTGCTTGCTTTTCTAGAATCGAATTCTCCTACTTCAGCCACAACTCTGGATGGCAGTAGCTGTAACTCTTTACACGGCATATCGCAAGCTCCATGTCACTGCAAATGCTTGCCCGTCTCTTGTTGAAAACATTTATGTTTTTTCCTTAATCTTTCCATTTCAATTATGCGCGTTTCTTTGCCCCTCTTCTCGTTGTGCCTAAGGTCCTCACTTCAAATACTATAAGAGTTTAGGAAATTTTAGGCGACAAAACGTCGCCATTCTCCAGAGCCTAATTGGGATTTGACGATCTCCTGAGATAACTGCTCGTCAGTGCCTCTAGCAAGCAAGGTTCCATAGGAAAGCTACCTCCCCTTCATTATGGGTATATAACGCTTGAGCATAGTGCAGGACTCATTTGTGCATGCGAAAAGCGGGATACTTTAATAAAAAACGAGGTTTTGCGTTCTTTCGTGTGGAAGCCGAAGTACGTCATGAAGACTTCCACCCCGAAAAAAAACTAAATCAAACGTGGTCACACTTTCACCAATGCCTCGTTTTAACAGAAACGGGTACAGGCTGCCTATACAAGTATAAAGCTGCATTTTGCTCTTTGTGCTATAAAATCTGCGAACGAAATTTTGATGCAAGGTGCCCGATTATTGCCTTTTGTTTTTACACTCGGCGAGCTTTAACAGCAGTGTTAGAACGAAACTTTTCTTGAAGATAAATACATCTTAGCTGCCGGAAAAACGATGGTATTTTGAGAATCTGCCTAAAAAAACTTACCAATAAAACCCCGGACCACAATTTTTCTGTACCAGCTGGTGATATTTTTTTGAAAAGCAGTTTTCATTTATCCCTTCCACCAAAATGACCACCGTTTCTCTCTAGCATTCTATCTATCTACGTAGAGTTCGGAGAGATGATTTATTGTTAGCAGAATACAATTTCCAGAATATTGAACTATTGAAGTTATGAGGCATTCTGCAACATGTCAGCGGATAAGCTCAAAGTCATTTTCTGACGTCAGTTACTTTTTGCTGCAGAGAATGAAATTTTCATGGCAAAAACAGCTTAGCTGGATAGCAAAAGTTTTCAGGAAAACACACGTGGGAAAGCCAAGGCTTTATCGCAGGTTATTTCATATACTTTCCAGCCAATTCAATACATTGACTCCAAGAGCCAGAAGGTGAAACTTATTTTTGTAATAGCACTCTTCAAAAGATGATGATTCTTGCTCGCAGTGGAGACAGATGAGTGGAGGCTGGAAGCAACAAGCGTTATTAATAAAGTTGTTTTCATTCATGTCCTTAAATTTCTGAACATCTGGGCGGAAAAAGACAATACCGACCCTCTGCTAGCTGTCATTCAACTCGGACTGTAGACTCATACTTACCCTCTTGCAGTACTGAATCTATATTTTTGTCCCCTACTTCTGTGGATGAAGTTATTTCTATCATTAATTCTTTTAGGAACACCTGCTCACCTGGAGATGACGAAGTTGCTGCTTTTCCTATCAAATGTGCTGTAAATATTATTGCTGGCCCTCTTACGCATATTTGTAACAGAATGCTACTTTCTGGTGTATTCCCTAGCAAATTAAAAGTCGCGCGCGTTACCGTTTTATTCAAAGGAGGCAACAAAAATGACCCTAATAATTACCGTCCTATTTCGGTATCGCCTCTGTTTTCGAAGTTAGCTGAGCGTGTACTCTATAGGCGACTAAACAATTTCTTACAAGCTAAACATCTTATCTGCCCCCAACAGTATGGCTTTCAGGCCGGTAAATCAACAGAATCTGCTCTGTTTGATATTAAGAAGTCTATAATTAACAATTTTGAAACTAAGCTTTTTTCTGTTGGAATTTTTCTTGATCTGCGCAAAGCTTTCGATTCTGTGCAACATACAATACTGCTCCATAAATTAAAGACTTACGGGATCCGTGGAGTGGCAAATTCACTTTTGGAAAGCTATCTAACCGCACGGATACAGTACACTCAGATTCATGATTTAAAATCCAGTTTTGGTATGATAAAATTCGGTGTCACTCAGGGTTCAATTTTGGGACCACTTTTATTTATTCTCTATATTAATGACATTGTAAACATTCCATTAACTCCTAATATCATGATGTATACCGACGATACTAATGTCTTCTTTTCCGGCTCCAGTCTCCAAGTAATTGAACACCAATGTAATGCCGTGCTTGAGGAGTTAACGGTTTGGCTCTATGTTAATCAACTTCAATTAAACGTAAACAAAACAAAGTTTATGCTCTTCCATCCAAAAAACAATCCATTAGATCATCACATCAAACTATTTTTTAATGACTTTAACATCGAGCAAGTTCACGGTTGCCGGTTCCTTGGTGTGTTTTTTCGTAGCGATTTGGGTTGGACTGATCATATAAACTACATTAGACTAAAAATGGCCAGATCTATTTATGTTATTTATCGTGTTAGACATCTCCTCCCACTACAAGTTAAAAAACAGTTATATTTTGCTCTTGTTCATTCTCACCTGGTGTATTGCAACCTAGTTTGGGGTACATGCAACAAAACTGATTCATACAAATTGCTTTCTCTCCAGAAAAAAGCTCTACGTTTATTAAGTTCAAGTTCATCTGTTGAAGCAAATCTTTTCGAAACATTTCATGTTCGCAATTTCTTCCATTCATACAATTTTAGTTTGGCTCTTCACATTTTTTATAAAGTCAAGCATGACTTTAGCTCTTTTTTTAATACTTATAATTCAAGAAACGTTGCGTATGGTCTACGTTCCGTTGCCCTATCTACTGCAAGACCCAGAACAAATTATGGTAAACAAACAACCGATTATCAAATTATAACATTGTGTAAAGCCTACCAGTCTCTTATTCAGATTGCTTTAGAAAGTTATAGTGTGTCTGTATTCAAGAAAAAACTGACGATTATTTTCCCCCCGGTTAAATTTAGCTAATTCTGTATACTTAGTTTTTTTTTGAGTGTGTGTTTGTGTTCTGCTTTTTTTTAATGTGCATATTATGAAATGTTTTGTTTATTGTAAATTGATATATATTATTGTCTATCATTAACTATTTTCTATTGTTATCATGTTCGCTCATTGTTTTTTATCTTTTGTCCATTCGGCCCCCGTTTCCATGATGTGTGATCGGGGTGTAGGCCTTGTCAGGAGGCATGATTCGTCTACCTCCTTTAGCCTCACCTCGAGGGCATATTGTGTATAATATGGCCAAATAAACATACTACTACTACTACTATTGACAAGAGACACGCTTTTGAAGGGGCCTTTATTCCGTGTCAAGTGTCGTTAATCTCTTAGCTTCATTTTCACACATCTCATTTGCGTAGTCCCCAGCTAATGCACGTCGAGGGCCAGCTCACTAACTACGGGGCCCTTTTATGAAATGGCATTAAAATACCCCTCCACACCATTCCAGTTTAGCTTCTCTCTCCATCTGAATACTTCACATCGCGTTCATTAATGCACGCGCCACTTTCCGATGCACCCTGAAAGCGCATTCCTAGCCGCTGCACATCAACCAGCCACCGCGCCTTCCCCCTCACGACACGTCGCCGAGCCGCATAATATATGAGCGGGCACCTCCGAGTTCGAACATATAGGGCCCCGAGCACGCTCCAAGCCTTCTTAGCGCCCTCTCGGTGCTCAGAGCGCTCCGTGCGCCCGCATGCCGCTGGCGCGTCCTCTGTGCCGCTGACGACGGAGCGAAGGAGCAGATGGAACGTTTTCCAGGGGCATCGTTCCTCCTTCACGCCTGTCAGAGAAAGCTTGAAAGCTCTCCAATGTCTCGCGCCACCAAAGTAAACGCAGTGCATACAGAAAAGCGTCGCCATGCGTTCGCTTGTCACTTTGCGATGCCGGCTGCCTGTCGTTTGCCCAGGAAGCGGCTGTGCCTCCTTTCGGTAGTTGAGTGCATTGCAGAGCACGGTGGAAGCCTGAAATGCTTCTGATTTCTGAAAGCGTTATCGTATAAACATTGCTTGCGTTTGTACTGCGATCTTTTTGCGACTTTTGCATTCGTACTGCGACTGCAGCGTTTCTTTTTTTTTTTTAAATAAAAAGGCAGAACGTGAAATTCCCGCCTAACGTGTTCGTAGCAAGCCTCTTTATTAGGCTGAATGCCAGGGTGTAGATCCACGACATTGTTGTCAACTGTCTCGGCAGTTTCTCATTCCATCTGCTTTCTTTATTGCACAGAAACGCCGATCGCTTCAGAGACGCGGCCCTAGAAGTAGAGGCAGAAAATATGGAGTTTTCATTTTGAAGGCTCCAAATTATCACCCTTCGCGTTACTCTTCAAAACAGCTTTGTCAGCCACATTATAGGAGGCTTCGGCGTGCTCAGTAATGGAAGGTTAGATTTGTTAACTTTTATTTCTTTTTTTTTCAGCGAAACGCGCTAACATTGCATACTGGTTAAGTGGATGCGCACACCGCTTATGACGAGGTTCTTCGCCAGAGGGCATCTTATTATTCATTTCCCTGATTATTTGCGCCATGTGGCTAACTTTCTAATGACCACGTTGTTTTTTTCAACGTGCTTCGACTCATTCTTGCATCACCAGTGCCGTTAACTTTAATTATAACCCCCTCTGCCACCGTTAAATTGTGACTACTCTTGAAATTAGTTGTGATTACATGCTTCTACTTTAACTGAATTCAAGTGTGTTCCTACCTAAATAATCGCAGGGCAAGCTATGCACGATTTTGAAGTGAGTTGTGCGACACTGGGCTGCCGTAATGGCACTGCGTGACTATTTGCCACCAGTGCACAGACAGCACAAAGAAATAACAATGCCCGAATTTTACGCACGACATACTGCGAACTAGAACGGCTGGGACTGCCACTGTTTCAACCTTTTCGGTTTTGAGCCCTTGTGCGAAATTGAACACCGACTGCATCTTTATAAAATTAGCAGGATCAGCGACAACACCCAAAGCAAAATATTCCTGTTAAACTATTCCTCAGCACTTCTTTACCATCATATTAACTGTCCTATCACATGTTATTATTCTGCGGATAACTAACGTGTTCTTATCCTTGTAGCAAAACAATTGACAGATCAGGGTGTCCAACCTGTTTTATTTACTACGTACTACAACATTTGCTTAATTCATAATGTACCCATGCTCAATTTTCGCACACTTCTGCATGGCATGCACAAATGCTTGAAAGTTTTTCGGCCTGTCCGGTAAATATTCTTAAAGCAAAAAAAAACAAATTCAGTCGATTTGGTTGCATAGGGTAAATGCGTGTTAGGTGCACTAGCAATGTGTAGGCATTGTTTTGCAGTGCTTATCTTTGACTTGCATTTTATTTTGCTTTTGCACTGTTACTCGCGATATTAATTTGTTTTTAATGATATCGGTATGAAATTAAAGTAGCATATAAAGTGTACTTTGTTGTATGAGTTTGCGCGGCATGGATGACGCACAGTGGATATATGGCAAAGTGCTTACAGTCGTTTTGTGCGTCCATGTAAATCACGGCTCCCGTTCTGTAGAAAATCCGGCGTCGTAGGCGGCGCCAATCTGAGGGTAAAAGCACGTGCCCCATCAGCCATCTAGGTGACGTGACCTTGTTAACGTAACCACAACCTGTGTCAACTGTCAACTGTAGTAGCGACATTTTCGGGTGTAGGGCGATGTAAAATACCCAAGGCTGCGCGCGCGCACACACACACACACACACACACACGCGCGCGCGCGCGCGCGCGCACGCACACGCGCACGCACACGCACACGCGCACACGCACACGCACACACGCACTCACACACACGCACGCACACGCACGCACACGCACGCACACGCACACGCACGCACACCCACGCACACGCACACGCACGCACACGCACACATACACACACACACAAGTGGCACACAGGCTTGCCACAAAGATCTGTTTTTAGCCTGGCTTATGCGCACTAAAATTGAGTTTCCTATCTAGTTCCCCACTGCATAGCATTCTGTAAATCAAGATTGTATTTTTAATGTCAGCTAAAGTAACAATAGAACAGCAAACCAAAATATAGGCGGTACAGAAATAAATTCTGTCTCCCCGAAACCTGCCGCCATAACTTATGAAAAGTTCTTAGTTTTCGCCTCTTAGAAATTCACTTGGTATTGTGCTTGACCTTCTTACTTAAAATGGCTCAAAATATACAGAGAACAAAGCTTTTTGCTTTTACTTTGGTCCCCATTGCAGTGCATTACTTTTCGTGCAACTAGCTCTTATGCAGCCAAGAGCAGCCTCTCCGTTTACCCTTGCAGGTCTTCCCTCCTCATCAGCTAATCCCGAGATGTGAATACATGTAAAATAGGTGCACGCAGCACTCAACAGCAATGTGACAGTTGCAAGTCAATGCCCAGCGGCGAGGAAAGTGTAATTTTCGTTTCGGCTTAATATTTTTACTCTTTTAAGTTAGGAACATCTAGAACTTAACATTTGTCTCTACCCTCTACGACGTAAAATGGACGAACGTATACCCGAAACTACGAAACGTGAATATACGAATACACTGAAGATCGGAAGAGCGTAAATGCAAACCTGAACCAAGAACGCTGCCAGAATAGATAAAAACCTCGGAAGCGCGTAAAAAACTAAACGAAGCAAAATCGAAAGCACCTCTAAGAAAACACTGGGCAGCGATAAGAGTGCAACCACCGAACAGCACGCACGCAAACCCTACTCGTTGATGAAGACTGACGACTCCTCAGACAGCCCAAGCGTGGCTGGGCACGTCCGCGGACAAGGCGAAAAAGGCAGGCTCCAAGAAACTGGGGCTCCTCTTCCTATCATCCCCGCATCGCCATTGCTCCGATCCAGCTCCGAGACCCTTGCCCCCGGGCCGGCAGGTGGGAGTTAGTGAGGAGCCCCGATCCCCAATAATCTCTTACCGACAAGCTCCGGCACGAACCAAGAGTTGGCTTCCTCCTGCTTTACTCAAGCGTATCGCGCCCCTCGGTCCTGAGGCAGCTGTCGGAGTAAGCATGATGGACAACAGCCCAGCCAGGGGTCACAGTGTACCCGTGGGGCTGGCCGTGCGTCTTACGCGCTCCTTGGCTGTGTGCCCGTGCTTGCGTTTGTACGCTTGTGTAGATGCCTCGCAGTCTTTGCACTGCTAATATCGTCAAGTTCGATTCCGCACGGTGCAGAAATTCGCAGTGTACTGACGGCTGATACCGTAACGGACAATGAAACTCTGCAAAGTTAATGAAAAATGCAGCTGCCTATTTTGGGTAAAACAGTATGCAACAAAAGCGAAACGCGTCCGAACATATTTATCGAAGAGTTTTAAATTTACGTTGTTTAAATCGGTGGCTTAACGAAAATAACTCAACTTGCCATTTTACGGAAAGGTTCCTTTCTGCACACCCTCAATAGAGGCCAACAGTATGTTGTAAATAATAAAAATTGCAAAAACCCTCAATTTACGGTGCGGCCGTGAAAAAAAATGTATATAAACAACTCTCGAACTTAAACCATGAATTTAAAAAAAAGCACTCAACTGCATTGCATAGAAAGTAATGGCTCACTAAAGAGCCTTAGGGCAGTGAGGTGGGCGGGTGCTAGTAGGTGCACCCTACAGACAACAGAAGCGCTTTTCAGCTAGGTTGCCCAAATCGCGAGACTGGTCTGCCTCACCTCTTCTAGTCATGTGTCTTGTACCACGCATTCCTTATTTTCCTGTCTGGTGCCCTGACACTCTTAATTTAAAAGCTTGTCTGGTCGAGTGTCGCAAGTCACGACAAACTTTACACTCCTGTCCAGCAAATGGAGTTGCTCCCTGCTTCCATCCTGTGTCGCTTGCTCAAGAACAGTGTTCTGGCGTGACGCGCTCCTTTCTAATGAAGAAACCGTCATTCGCAGTTGTTTGGTGACAAATACTAGTGGTTCAGCCTTCACTGAAACCAATAGAAGCTTAAACACAAGAATGTGGCTTCTGAGAGATAGCGCTCTTGAAACCTCTTGGACTCTTTCAATAAATGTGTCTTAGAAGGAAAGAAGACAGGTATTATGTAACCCTAAGGCCGATCTCAAAGTCCGCGTATCATGACGGCTATTAAGCCCTGAGGCTTTGACATTCATTTCAAACGTCAGATGCTTCCAACTGTTCAAGGCTCTTATAGCAAAGCGAACCGCGACATTTGATCCTGGGTGAGAAGACGGAGGCACGTTCTGTTTTAGCCCGTTTTTTTTTCTCAATATTATCGCAGGCTTCAGCATCAAGTCAGGGTGGTTTCCATTAAAGTATCTTTATCTTCACATGCGAGAGTGCTATCTTTTTTTCTGTGAGCATTATTCCTAGCTTGTCTCCTCGCTGCCTCGAGATAGTTGCCTTTTCCTAAAACTGGTTCATAGGTTGGCTGGAGGTCAGTTACGAGCGGTCGCTGAATGGTTAAAGAGCTGTAGCGATGTTTGGAGCTACAACTTTGCACGACAGCATTTGTGCGTTGTCCACCTAGAGTACGCGCTGTTAGGCTGCGAGTTAATGAAAATAAAGGTGCATAAAATAGCGCGAATCAGGATGACGAGACTAAAGTCTAAGAAAAATGTTCGCAGTGGAGGCATTCTTAGAAAAAGATTGGAAAGCATCAGAAGGTGTTTGAGGTAGCAATCAGAAGATTGTTTCTAAGCATGAGGTTGGCCGTTAGGAGGGGTCAAATTTACCTTTATATTTGAATGCTCCACTATTATGAGAATATTTTTGCTTGACGGCCTGCACTTCTCAGACGTAGGTATAGAAAGAAGAGGGGGAGGAGAGTACGAAATTAAAGTTTAGTCACGATATTTTCCTCCTTGAGCTCTATTTTTATAGCCCTTTCCTTTAAGCATTGCTTTCCCATAAGTTGCCTTAGGATTGGCGCAAACCTGACTGCAAACCAGTCCAGTCTGCAAGGCTGTATATTAATGACACCTTACCTCTAACTCTCCACTCTCATCAAATTTTACTGCACATGCAGCAGACGCTTGTTTACTCTTTTCCGGTCGAGCAAAACAAATAAGCCTAAGGCAATGACCAAGAGTAAAGCATTTGAAAGGCTGCGCAAAATAAAAACAGTATAGTAGCAATATTGGTAAAATGCATTGTTTGGTCTTCACTGTCACATTTCCTGTTAGAAATATTGCCATAAAACATTAATTAGGATTTCAATAACTTTAATAAATTTGCACTAGAGCCAAGGCTATTTCGTTTAACCTCACACCAGCTGCCGTGATGTGGCAGCATTGACCATCAGCTGCCGAGCGCAGCTGCCACATGCATATGAAGGCGAAATGCAAAATCACCCGTGCACTAAGGGGTTTCTTCGTGCTAAGCACGTCCCGTCTTAAAGAAAAAAAAAACAGGAACGTCATCCCTATGGAGAGCGTGTTGGCCCAAAGTGCTACGCTTTTACACTACTCCCCCCTTTCAGAATGTTCCTGCCTCGTCGCTACATCACTTTCTCGCATAAGTGCACTTCTGTGTAGGCAGTTATTGCTTGCTTACACGAGCTCACACAGTGCCTGCGCTTTTTTCTCACTTTGTTCTGCGTATCCTACTGATGTCAGCCTTGTGTAAGCAGGACAATCATTTTTCAGAGCGAGGTCGCTTTTAAAAGACAGTCTGGTAACTGATACTCGTATTATACGATAAAGCCAAGTCTATGACTGTTTTCTCTACCATTAAACGATATACACTTTTTGCCCTATCTAACGCATGGCAAAGTTGCAGAGAAAAGATATGTTACTCAGTGAAAGGCATCCTGCATTCTTTTCTCGCGGGATAATGGCTGCTTAAGCCGGTGCGGATGGCATACGCTTCTTTTTATAGATGTGGGGTGAAAGTGCATTTTTTTTTTACTCTTCGACTGGCCCGTTACGGTTTTGTAGAGCTTTGTTTTGTGTCACAAAGTATTTTTCGGAGCATAGGACCGACAGAACCAGTGGGCAGAGAACATGCCATTTACCAAACACGCCCGAATTGATCACGACATCGTACCGCCCTTTAGCCACGCGTCAGGGGTTTTATACGTCAGAAAGCAATCTATCTTACCCTCTCCTTTTGCTCAACTCTGTCCTGGAAATCTACTTGCGAAACGCGAACGTCTTTGCGTCTGTGATTTAGGCACTTTGTGGTACTTTTGTTGCAGCTAAAGACAGGCTTTAGCTGGTGCCCGGTTTCACAGTTTAGTTTTTCAACTTTTTTGGGAAAGCATTGAGGGAGGTAGGCAAAGCGTGCGGGGCCTATCATCTTAGCCTGGAACGATACCTGTTTATTTGAACGTCACAGTGTCATCAGGCTCAATCAGTTCGTAAACGAATAAAGAAAACAAACAAAAAAATTGAACTTTTCGCGAAAGTGCGCCGTTGAGGTGTAAAAATAATGGCTGTTCTCTCCCGTGCACAATTTTTGCAATCTTTTATGAAGAAATTACTGAACGTGGAATGAGCTTTGACTGCTCTTTGACTCAGGTTTGTTAGTTGACCGCAATGCCGTGCGAACCGAAATCTAGGTGAAATTACACTGCACACCACCGATCTGGACCGCGTCGCTCGTATGGCGGGTCGCAGGGCTAATGAGCCAGGCGGCTGCTTAATACCACCTGCACACCCGAATCATATTCTAGAACATCCATACACCGTTCAGCCATGATATTCCTGTACAGAGACCCTTCGTGCAAAAAGAATAAAGAATTACATCCGAAAGCCTTCTCAAGCATTTCCGTGCAGCCAAGTAATACCTACTTTTAGTGTAAATTGGTTTTTGGGGAAAGGAAATGGCGCAGAGTCTGTCACGCATATCTCGGCGGACAACTGAACCGCGCCGTGAGGGAAAGGAGGAAGGTGGAAGTGAAAGAAAAAAGAAAGAGGTGCCGTAGTGAAGGTCTCCGGAATAATTTCGACCACCTGGGGATTTTTAACGTGCACTGGCATCGCACAGCACACAGGCGCCTCTTGCGTTTCGCTTCCATCGAAACGCGGCCGCCGTGGTCGGGTTCAAACCCGGGTACTCCCGCTCGGTAGACGAGCGCCTTACCACTTAGCCACCGGGGCAGGTTCCTGCTGTTAGGGTGCAAATACCCTTTTTGGCAACCTTATGTAGAAGTGCTAAATTTGCCAACAGGGAACGCTTGGTCGGTTCTACGAAATCGTTACTTGCATCATACTATTCTAAGATACTAAGTCTGGCCTCTAGTTTCATGCAAAACCAAGCGGCCCCAGAAACCTGAGCCCACTTCTCTTATTATTTCATAACCACTATCCGCCCAACACATTGCTGGTGGCCTCGCATACTAAGATGAATCTTTCCTTACGAAGAACCATTGTTTGTTGCAAGCTGTTGAAAATAGTACATTGCATGTAAGATTAACTGCGGCCTAAGCTTCATTTAGGGATGGAAAAGAAAATCGACACCAGAGGTTTTGTTCCTTGTTTTTTTTTTTTTACCACAGTGCTTAAAGCCTTAGCGGTTGATATTTGATGTCCTGCACCGATATGCAAAAGTTTTTCTTGAGCAAGTTAGAATGATTGGTAGCACACTGGAGAGAGTTGCAATACTCATGCGACATGCTCATAAAATCCTTAGTTTTGCATTCCACGCTGACGCACTAACATTTACATAAGCGTACAGTACTAAATCCGTACACAATATCTTACAAGTTCTTTCCCTTGAGCCCTGCACATTGGCTTTAATCCTTGTACTGCTATTCACAACCCATTGTCGGAGAGTGTTTTGCCTTGTATTCTTTTCATATCCACGTCCTTGCGCTATCCGCATAACGTTGAACCAGCTCGCTTAACCCACCACTAAGTTCACCAGCCTTCTTATGTAGGAAGTTGGTTTGTAGGGCCTGCAACGAACGCGCTCCTTTACTTCTGGCTTGGTTTGGCTATACGGGCTGTAGTGTGAAATTTATTGCATCATTTGTATTTGGCTCGTACGTTGCATTAAAATAGCCGCTGGATGACAAGCAGCAACTGTGTTCGCGATAACTTGTTTGCATTACTCCTTTATTAAATTTTCTACTCTGAAACCATTAACAGAGCACCGCTGCTGCGCTGTTCAAACTTTCTACTGCGAAATGTAGCCGTCGCGTTAATGAGATTACTGGCAGTCGTAAGCCAGAAACTCAAACATTGTGAGTGTTTACTTTCCTGCTGTTGCAAATTACACCGGTAAGCTCTGTGTCCGTTTTTTCGCAATCTGTAGAAGCAGAATTTTTGGCGTTCACGAGAACATACACATGATCGCTACAAAAGAACTATACTCTGCGATAAAACAAATGTTACCGGCGAGCAAAAGCACACATGGGTGCTGGAAGAACATTCATTTTGAAAGCACGTTTAATTATTTAGTCCCCGCATTACGTCTGTAGAGCCAAGCACCTTCACGGAGCCATTACCTTTTGTCTTGTTTGAGAAAGGCTTCTCTTTTTTTTTTCAAGGATTACCACATGCAAGGCCTGAATTCAAACAAGAGATAACATAGCAAGAGAACATAAATAATAGCAGAGTGCTTTCAGTGTTGGAATTTAAATATCTTGGCGTATATTTAACAAGTTCAATGTCTTGGCATAGTCACGTGGATTTCGTTACTGCCAAAGCCTGTCGTGTGTTAGGCTTCCTGCGACGTAACGCTAAACTTTTCCCCTTAAAGACTACAGAACTGCTGTATAATACAAACGTTACAAGCATACTTGAGTATGCTTGCACAGTCTGGGATCCGAAATCCTTTCTTGACGTTCAAAAGCTAGAAAGAGTTCAGAATTTGGCCGTTCGTTTTGCTTTCAATAACTATGGGCGATATTTTAGTGTAACGAGCGCGAAAAAATGTATGGGTTGGGACTCCCTTCAAAAAAGTAGGAACGTTCTGCGTTTAAAATTATTTCATTTCATTCTAGAACTGGAATAGACAAAACCAAATATATAGCCAACCCTGATTACGTGTCTTTACAAAGAGATCATCCACTTAAAGTTAAAGAATACAGATGCCGGACTGACCTTTTTAAAAAGTCTTTTTTCCCTAAAACGGTTTCGGAATGGAACAAGCTGCCTGAGGAAGTAGTGTCCATATTATCAAATGATTCATTTTCTTCCATGCTGTGACATTTTTTATGTATAATAATTCCGTGTTCTTTCTATCTCATTGTTATCTTTTTTTGTAACCACCTGCATGAGATAGCATTTGTGTACTTTTTGTTCAACCCCCCCACTGTAATTCCAGACAATGGCACTGTGGGTATGATGATAAATAAATAAATAAATGAAGAGACGCTTTGCACAGACTCAACTACAGCCTGTAAAACGCATAAACAAAAAGGACATAAAAAAACTTTGCGCCTTTTAAACAATAATTTTCTTTTAAATCTGCTAGCACTCTTCTAACAGCATTGCTCTGATCCCCTGTGGCTCCCTTGCGTGTGAGCCAAATGTGAAATATTTTATAGTGCAGCCCTTAAGCACCCGTTCGTAGTTTGAGCCACCTCGCCGCCGTCGCTGTAACTGACCGCCGCACTGGGATTCGAACCGGCGGCGCGAAGAGATTAGCCTCGCTGATTAGTGCACGAGAGCATTAAACTATGTGCATTGCACATCGTCGTCATCTTGAACTAATACTACTATCGAACTAATATGGTCGGCAGACGTGCCGAAGAAACTGCAAAGCAAAACAATGAGGCAACAGAGATTGTGAGCACTGGGCTATCGCCGCAGCCCATCACACTAAAACACTTTCACGCTGGATATTACACATCGTCGACTTCTTCTATTAATACTGCTATCGAACTACTTTACACATTTTTGCGCGCTGTGCATTGAATATTGTCGTCTTCAACTAATACTTCTATCGAACTAATATCGCCGCCAGACCAGACGACGAAGCAAACCAATAAAGTGAGCCTACAGAGCCTGAGACGCCGACAAAGCTGCGCTCAAATTTTGCATTAGAGGGAATCGTAATTGTCCTTAGTATTTTGTATTACGCTTAGAAAAAAATTGCAATAGTCACATTGCTTCCTTGTACTCGTAGTAGGCACACCAGCTGAATTATTGATTTTATTGCACAAACGGAGGTTAGAGGCTCATAATATACTAATAGATTGATGCAATAGATTTTCTTTCGTGTTTAGACGCATGGATTCATATCACCTGCACTGTTTAGCACACTAACAGCATAAGCGTTATGCAAAAACGAAGAAATAATGTCACATTGCTTTTGAGATATATTGAGCGGCAACACAAAAAATTAACTCGAACACTTACTTACATTACGTGTTGGCAATGCGATCGCGTTGCCAGTTGTTGATGCCTGTACAGGATTTGACGTCGCGTCCTCTCTGGTGACGCTCATTTACTCCAGCCAATTAATCTGCGAAATTTATGTCCGACGACACAGTTTAGCTCCATAATGCTTCTAATGCCATCGTATTGTAATTGATGTATATGCGAGTGTAGTCACGATTTTACTGAAAGCATCCACCGCCCAATTAAAGCGTTAAAAAAATATGAAGTAGAATTTTGAACGCATTTTGTGTTGCACGTTAAAAACAAATTTTCAGGTTAATTATGCACCTTTATTTTTTTCTGAGGATAAATATATAACAATATTTTTATGATGATCATAGAGAGCTAGAATGAAAACATCTAACAAAAAAGTTAACTTCAAAAAAGGCTTGATGATTTAGCGTCGTTCCGGCAGAGCCAATTAGGTGCCCTAGCACATCTGTTGCCACTTCGGTTTCGGTTGAAGGCTCGTTTTCCAACGTTAAGCAGGCTCCGGACAAAGCTTGGGTCAATTGGAGTTAACGTCCGCCTTTTGAGAATGGCACGATAAGGTTAATGGGCTGATGCCCATCTGTGCAGAAATGGTCTTTCTCTGCTTTACATTCATAGATAACTGGGAGTTATAATACTGCTCCCGGAGCAGAGGCCGAGCGGTTAAGCGATCAGTCGCAGCCTTAAAATGGCAGGGGTTGCCCTCAGTGGGGCTCCTGAGACCTAGGTTGTCCTTCCTGCCAACCTTAAGTTCATAATGAAAGGGTTCGGACTGACAAACGTCGGCGAAATCTGAGATGAGGGGTTTCTGGGCCCAGGGCAAACATTAGGAGGACGCTTAAAGCTCTAGATTAGACGTAATGGCGCCATTTTCCTGTTTTGTTTTTTTTTATTACAAAAACATGAGTAAATATTCCAAACACACTTTACAATATACAAACCACAACGCGATCACTTGGTGCCCCTCTAACACGCTTTAACCAAGAAGCATTTGTTGGTTATGCGTTGCGTGCCCGCCTGGTAAGCAGAGGGCCTAGATGCGAATCCCGACGTCGGCGGTTTCTTCTGGAGCCCGTGTACTTGGAGACCGTAGTTGCCGACTCGCCAGTCGTCATCGCCCATTGCCTTTATTCTTTTTCTTTCCTCTCACTTCTCCCTCTCCCCTGAAAGTGGAGAGAGGCATTTCTTCTCCCTCGTTTGCCTCCTTCGAACCGCGGCTTCAAGCGCCAACAACGTCACCAGGCACGTTTTGAGACAGTGGTCGTTCTAATGCAACCACATTTTAAAGTTACAGACGATTAGGCCTAATGCGGCATACTATGCGTTAGCATTAGTGTTCACTCTGGACGAAGCAGGCACTGCCACGGAAGAGTACTGATCCATGGGAGCGGCTTGCGTGACCAAGTATATCAATCATCACGTGATTGCATTTTTTGCATTTTCGCACTTTCTTTAACGCGCGGGCGTTAAGGCTCCCGCTGTAGAGAAAATCTGCCGTCATGGTCGTTGTTGGCGTTGTGAGCGAAAAATTCGCTGTGAAGCAGTCTACGCGGGCTACCTAGCTCACGTGACCCGGTGACATCGTCGCACCCTGCCCACCGGTATGAGCAATACTTCGCGCCATCCCGAAGCTTGTAATTATTTTGCTCTGCATCTGTATTTTGACTATACAAAGGGCGTGTTTTTTTTTCTTAGCCTATACGTGAGTAGGGCGAAGGGGCGGAGGCGGTTGACGCCATGAGTGTCCTAGGAGAGCGCACATGTTGGCTCACATAACACCGTGCGTACACTGCGCCATTTGGTTTAACCGCGCAAAAAAGAATAGAACTCAAATATATCGAAGAGCAATATAAAGAAAAAAGATTCCTTGAAGAAATAAAGTTAGTTGGTTTTGGGTCAGTTTTTAACGTTTTTTTGTCACGCTCCCATCTGTAATTCAGAATTCCGTTATAACAATTCAATATGTTAGCTTAGGGCGGAAATATAAACTAAAAACGCGTATAAGTAAAGGGTGGGGACTGGAGACACGTGGGGGATTTATTTGCAGCGCGGCAGATTCAACTCAAATTTCTCGAAGAGCAATAAAAAAAACGTATTGTTTTAAAGAGAAAAAGCAGTTTGTTTCGGGCCAATTTTTTAACTAGTTGCCATACGCTCCAACCTCTAAATCAAAATTATGTTATAGCAGTTCAATAACTTAGCTTACGGCGGAAATCCTTATCAGTAAAAACGCTCATTAGGAAAGGACCGGGACTGGAGACACGTGGCTGATTTATTTGCAGCGCGCCTGGGGCAAATATTTATTATGCAGACGCAAACACGTGAAGGGGATTAGCCACCCCTAGTAACAAGGACAGGGCGCAACGTTAGCAAGTAAAAAAAAAAAAAGGTCTGAAGGTCAATGGGACGGCCTCTCGGGATGCAAGTCTTCTGTTGGTTAGCGCCACGTGCCCACGAAACACCTCAAAAACCACGCGCGCACCTTCCACGCGCTTAGGCACAAAATCTCCGTACTAAATACCTCCCCCGTGATGAACAGCCTCTCCTGCTGGCTTGAAAACAGTATCCAGCTCAGAGAAGCGCCCCATAGTAACCTGCTTTGAAACGGCCCATTGGCCCCTGCTGTAACGACCGTTCCGTTAGACCTTCTATTAAACCTCCCACGGGCTTATCTGCTTAACCCTGCACAGCCCACAGCAAACACTCGCGAGGTAATCGGCTCTTCATTTCCCTCAGGCGCCAATCTTCAGGCCCTAGAGATGCCGTGCCTGATGACCTGAGCGGGTGCTGTCCTCTAATATCACCTGCGACCCACGCGTTGGCCAGCAAGAGGGCAGGAACATAATAAACGTCTTCAAAGCAGCTTGGAAGACGAGAGTAATCTGACGAAAGTGCGTATAATCATGCGCTAAAACCGGGCACGTTTACAGAAAGTAAGGCCGTAATAGATGGAGCGTGCAAGGGAACGTGACATGCGACGCAAGAGCTAGCGATTGGGTGCCTTGGGTGCTCTGAACTGGCCGCGAGGTATAAAAAGAGTGCGAGAGTACTCGGAGAGGCAGAGACGCTGGAAAAATGAGAAAAGCGAATGTAAACAGGGGTAGGCTACTCGATGCAGATATTGTAACTTTGCTGCAGCGCTACTCAGCAGCTAGGTTTTCAGAGGAACATCGTAGAGTAAAATTAACTGGATGAACCAGCGCCATAGATATCTCAAGTTTCATTAATAGCACCTTTTTTTCCCATCCGCTTAGAAGTTAGTGTTTACTTTCTGGCATGATTAAATGCATGGGAAGTGATCGAGGCGGCACTCGAGCCTGGCGGCCATCGATGGGCGGTAATTAAAAGGAGCCGCTTGCCTACACGTCGCATAGTCACCTGGAACGTTGTGATAGAGTGAATGACAAACAGCTTTCTTTCTTTCTTCCACACCGTCGTTCTCGTCGCTCACTTTGTTCGGCTTCTTCGTGAGGGCCGGCTCTGTTGAGCAAACTCTTCGGCGCAGATGCTTGTTACGGGACCTGGTGCGTCCCGGCAAGCCAGTTACCGCTGAGAGTGACGGATGGTTCTAGCGTCTGCGTTTGACGCCCCTTTGCTGGGCGCGTTGTTTAGTGGCCTCATCTATCCCGACTTTCATCCTTCATCCCCTCTCGTTCTCCCTCTGTTTAGCTCCTTCAATGCACGCGAGTTTCACAACTTTAGTGCGGCGTAAGGAGATCAGTCTTTGTTGGCGACGTCTTGTGCGGCCATTAGGCGAAGAGAAATAGTATCTGGAAATGTTTAAAGTCGCATCGATGATCCCCACTGCATTGGAGGTGTAATGCAATGAATCCTAGGGACGGTTATCCAAAACTTTATGTAAAATGTGACTGAAACGCTTGCTAGCAGTCGTGTAGGAGATATACGAAATTCAGGCAGGCTTAGGCACGCTGTATAGAGAACCACTTACTAACGCTGCGGTAAAGTGTATTTTCATCTCTAAATTATGGCTGGCCAGTAGTTTGTTTTTGTCTAATACCTTTCGCTTTGTTTTTGTCACCACCTCAGTCCACATCTCGTCTAGCTTCTCAATTACTGCTTATCACAGCGAAATCACTAACCAGACTTTCTTCGTTATCATTAAAGTGTGTTCTATTAAACCTGAAAGAACAGCGGCAGCCAGACGGCACTTTGGTTGTCACCTCTAAGTTGGTTTCGACAGGCAGTGTGGCACAGGCCCGTAGACTTCAGCATATTCCTGTCGGCGCGCTCTGCCTGTTGAAGTGAGCAATGACAGAAGATGGTTTGTTAATTGCCCAAAAGAAATTGAATGTTTGTTTCGTATATCGAATTACCAGAAGAAATAGGCGTATGCAACTCTTGCTCAAGTAGGTGACATAAGAAACAGTCAGGTAAAAGGATAACATATATGTGCCGTACTTTCCTACTTAGCAGCCAGATATACTTTAAAACCAGCTTCGGGCTACGTACTTCGATATAGGCTTTACCAAAGGACATTGATCAAGATAGGTTTACACTACAGCTAAATGCGCACACTTAAAATGTTTTTGTTTTTCTGCTCAGAGGTGCAGTTAACCTTTCATTACGTCCTGACTGTGCACTAGACTGTCTCCCTGTCTCCGAGAGACGTGCAATATAGCGCTGAATGAGGCAGTGAACGGAATAACACGGAAGAAAATCTTTTACATTAAGTATACATAATGCAGAAAAAAAAAATTTTGGATTTGATGTTCTCTAATCGATTTGTTATATCTAGGCAACATTGACGTATGTGCCTTACGCATTTCCTTTCTTCGCGCTGCTGGCCGGGCCCACAGACGCAGAGCAAAAGTACACTACCCTTTCTTCCCTTGTTCCTAAAGAAACAAGTTCACTACCCTTTCTTCTCTTTTTCCTAAAGAAACAAGCCGAACTAACAAATTTAGAGTTTAATAACTAGACAAACACGTCATGTAAAAAAAGGCTAAAACGTAAAAGAAAAACATTTTCACTCAACCGTAATCTTGAAAAAAAGCTTTTTATTCGCCACTTGAAATAGGAGTTCAATCTATTTCTTAATGAATCAAAGCCGGCATTAAAATGTGACACGAAATATTTTAGTGGGTCACCTTGTGACCGCTTTCTTCCTTTCTTCCCTCACTCCCTCCTTTATCCCTTCCCTTACGGCGCGGTTCTGGTGTTCACCGAGATATGCGAGACAATTACTGCGCCATTTCATTTCCTCAAAAACCGATTTTCCAAAATTTCCGCGTTGTTAATTGTGTCGTTATATCAGTACACCGAACCCTGCCGAAACAGGGAACTCAAAGAAGCGTGCCAGTGAATTTAATTTCTGTTCTTCATCTGTTGGTATTCATGATAATGGTGTTCTGCATATTTGTAAGTATAAACTCATAGCCATCCTATTTTTAATTTACAAAATGACAAACAATGTGTTCCAGATCAGCTCTAACTTTTT
Source organism: Amblyomma mixtum (assembly GCF_055824585.1). NCBI lineage: Eukaryota > Metazoa > Arthropoda > Arachnida > Ixodida > Ixodidae > Amblyomma > Amblyomma mixtum. The sequence goes on along the minus strand of NC_143012.1, from coordinate 259,672,517 downwards.
CACCCCAAGAAAAGCCATGGCCAAGATGGTATCGCTAACCAGTTTTAATACAGGTATACTGAGTGGGCCTTTGATTACCGGACGAAAATTTCACTCATTTATTAGTAGGGAATGGCTTACCTCTGATTGTACGCGTCGAGCATTCTAGGACAAAAAATTTGAATATTGGAAAACTAACTTACTCCTGTAGAAATATTGAAGATAATAGTTAATTACTCCAGTGTGTTGTAAAAGTTTTCTTTTAAAGCAGCAAAGACTGCAATAGAAAACGAACGGGGAAAGACGTTAGCAAAAACGCTAATAGCAAAAGAAAAAGGAAGCCTGTCGACAGGAGATCTGCGGATACATTTTCTGTTATAGTGAAATCTTACCATATACGAAAAAATTATGCTCATAGCTTATCTCGCTCAGAAAAGCTATTGCAGAGAATTGTTGGGCATGAAAGACCAAAACTCATAGAGGCCCAAGAAAACGCAAATATTGTTTACAATTATCGTCGAATTTCTCTTAATAGTGCAGCTTAGATATTTTTTGAACTCAGATCATTCAAGCTCCTGCTCACCTATCACGATCAGAATTCTATCCTATATTATCGTCAGAATTGCTTCCGAAAGGGACTCTCAGCAGTAACGCAACTCAAAGAAATAGTTCTTGACCTCGCAGAAAAAATAAATTCCCGTGGGGAGACATTATATATCTCGACTTTGCGAAAGCATGTAGTGTAGTGTCGCACAAAAAGTTTTGTATGAAGTGAATGAAGTCTTGAAAAAGTAAATGCTCGCAAAATCATCTTTCCGATATCTATCGTCTCGTGAGCGAAAATTGTCAGCGGCTTAGCTCAGCTAAGCCAGGAGATACGTAGCGAAAGCAGTTTAGTCTACTGATATTTCGGGTGTGACACGGCGTCGCTGTCGTTCAGCAGCGTGGCGGCATCTCTTCGCGAGACGTTCCTCTTGTTTTTCGGGGGTCTCGGGCGCCCGCTTAGGCTTTCTTGCCTCGTTTTCACGCTGTTGGCCCGCCTTGTACCGTGCGGCGACTTCTGGGTCGGAAGACTCAATTTCACGCAGCCTGTACTGCTGCCATGACAAGCATGGCCGCTCTCCTTCTTCCATGGTGCGCGTATGAGGAACGAGAGCAATGCTTCCGGCTTATATCCCAGCTACGCTGCGCGACTCTGCGCATGCGCAGTGCGGCGCAGCTGCTGCGGTGTCATGGTTGCCATGGTACTGGTTGCCTTGGTAACGGCCCATGCGCAGCAGTGGTCTTTTGCAGGCGGAGCGAAATGTGCTCCTGCTATCCTAGTGAAGCTTTCGCCACAGTATTAAAGGTTAGAGCTTCTCAGTTTAAAATCCATCCAGTCTCTTTTAGGCACTGCAAGGTAGTGTCTTAGGTCCACTCCTATTTTCTATTTTTATTAGCAACGTAAAATTTAGCAAACAAAAGAAATATTAAAGCATCACCACAGCATATTCATCTCATTACCGACAGTGCAGGATGATTGTTTTAAGTTTAGTCAATTTAATCGAAGTAGCAAAAATTGAAAGTCTATGCAAGACTTTTTTATCCACATCATTTGATGAATACCTGCATCATTTTGATAAATTTCTGGAAGTCGCTAGCTCAGACATGTAGAGATATTTTGCAGTTATGCAAGCGAGCTGTTGTCCTGGTTTCTGAAATTCATGTATGTTGTTTTGTTTATGTGTGCATTTAGGGACCTCCTATTAGCTGTTAGATACCTATAATTTTCTACTCGCGTCTGTTCTTCCACTGCTGTTTTTATTTGTTGATCTTTTCACTGTTTTTTCCCTCTCCGGTTGAACCCCTTTTTTGAGCTGACAGTAATAATAAATAAATTAGTTAAATGCAGTGCTATGTTAATGCCATTGCGTCAACTGTGTACATTTCAAACAGAAAATTTTCAACCGTTCACAAAATATATTTATTTCTATTTTAATGTTCCATTTTTGAACGACTAGTTACACATGTTTCTTTCGTTTCTTGCAGCATCTTGTTAATTTTCTCGATCTCCTCTTCTTGTTCATGCACTGGAAAAGTTAAGTTTCTATAATTACAGACCTTGTTACTAGTTTCTGCCTTTGCACCTCCTGCAAAGGTAGCGCGTAATCATGCACTCTGTGGAAATCATTAAAGAAACAACCAGAAACTGACAATTTTTTATCTGCTCTGACGTGATCTCATCAGGGCGCCAAAATTTGAACTAGTAATTCATTCACGTGCTGTAGCTCCCACGAGTGGATACAAAACACTCAAAAAATGCGAAATCTGTCGCTGATGACATCAAAGCACTGTCGGAAGTTGTGGTAGGCGCGGGGGTGTGCATGATCCTACGCTCGTCCTGTCTGCTTCTTTTCTGTGTCCTGTTTTCCTGCGTAGTTTTGTGTCTTCAGTGTGCATGATAAATTTTACCCTACTGCTGTTCTCACAGTGCGTCAAAACGATAATCAAAACAATGAATAATATTTTTTTGCACTGAATATTTATGATCAATTCAATTTTATTACATTTACACCAGTCTGCAAAACAGACGCCGAAGCAATGAAACCAAACATTGGGAAGTATTGATCATAGGAAAACGAGCTTCGGCAGTGAAACCTCTTAGAATTTCACGGTACGGAGAGCACCGCCCTGACTAATGGGCATTGGGGAAATAGCCGTAAATAAAATGAAATGCAAGCACGCGCACAAAACAGGCGTTTTTCAGAAGGACGATGTTTTTCGTTAGTTCCACGGTAAATATCTGAAAACTGCACAACTACACCAGAAAGTCGCACCAGGGACTTCGCGTTAAGAAACTGAAAGACTGCATTAATGGGAAAGATCAATTCAAAGAGAAAAAAAATAACCCATTAACCCCATACTATGACATTGGTCGAAACTGGCTTGAAATCGTAAAGGAGTACGTTTCATAGCAAATAATGCCTATGCTTCCAATCTTAGATCTTTGAAATATAAACATGAGCTCCTTCCTAACGTAGCTGAGCAGCTAGAAGTTTTTTCCAAGAATATAGACAAAAAAAGAGAACAAACAGCGGATGATGTGCCACTGAATGAATGCTTCAAGAAATACGCCACCGGCTGGCTACCAGGATTTGCGAGCGAAATGAATTCACCCTCGTGGGCAAGACTCATAGAGGCACATATATCTTCTCGGGTGCAGCACAGTCCTCAAGTCCGAGGAGTTCTTAACATAAGTATCCAGGAAACATTAAAAAAAATCCAAAGAGGTTCGCGCCAAGTCTTTCATTTCAGAGGCATGGATATCGAAACAAAAATAAGAACTCACTCAATGCGGCGCATCATGAGCAGGGATATTAGTTGTTTTCTTTTTTCGCTTTCTCCGCTCTCTGCTGCAGCCTCACCATCGCTCTGAAACGCGGGACTTCTCATTCTTCCAGGGCGTGTCATCTTTGCGCAGTCGTGAACTATGCACTTCTCGTCGAGAGCTGAGATAACATGGGGCAAAAAAGATGCTGCACCGACGGCTAAATTATCATCTTCAAAAAAAAAAAAACACCATCAATTTTTTTATATACATCCTTTCTGACCGCCCAATGTTATTTTCAAGAATTTCTGCATTCCTTTGAGAACGGCCCTCAAAAGAGGGACCTCTCAATGCGTGGCCCAGCTGCGAACTCATACGCCATAACTCAGCCGAATAGTCTAAGCGGTTATGGGAAGGAACGGAAGCAGAGAGTTCTAAAGAGAAAGCTAGTGAACCTTCAGAAGCCTTCCAGGATTATCTCGACGAGGCCTTGTGATTTTTTGTTTTTACGGAATATGATGGTCTCATCATGTGCTCTCCTCATGCAGCGTTCCAGCAGTGAGCGTCTCGTTACCGAGCTCCCTTGTAAATAATGTAAATTTTGTTGTATAAAGTCTTCTCTCCATGTCTTTTTCCGCATCCTCGTCTCCGACCTTCTTCATTCGCTCTCCGGCGCCCGACTATGCTACCGCATCTTTAACAAGACATAGCAGTAGTGGGCTCACTCGGGAATCGGTTCAGTCTGCTTTTAGATCCATTGATTTTGCCTTGCGTATGCAGTGTGAATCCGCAAAAGCGTAGTGTGAATTATAAGGAAGCCACCAGGGCTCCTCATTTTTTCATGTGCCTCGTTTTTCTTTTCTCAGGTTTCTTTCGGAGTCATTTCGTAACAAGTGACGCATCTGTGATCACTACGGCGTAGAGATGGCTTAGACGATACGTGATGAAGCTCCTCACTTACTCATAAGAAACGTAAGGGGAAGCTGCCCTACAGGGAACTAAAAGAAGACACGCAGGCAGAGTGAGATGAAACAGACGCAGATGTGAAAATATGTTTAGGGCCAAACTGCGTTGGTTACAGACTCTTTTCTATGAGGATAACATGACTGGCAGGACACGGTAACAAAAAGATACGAAGGCTGAGGTAGATTACATCTTTTCCATACAGGGCGCTAAAAACCATTTCTTTAGTAACACCCTTTCTGGATTATTAAATTTTTTCTCTAACCACATTCGAATATTGCGAGCCCACATGAGAACACTAAAATTTAGTTTAAGAATAATGCTGAGAGGATCTGTCAAGATTTCTGAGTGCTTCTGTGTTACACGATGAATTTTCGGGGAAGATTTCTTTGCCTACTGCAAGGTATGCGTTTGGCTATTTCACACCATCATATTTCTCGGACGCCTTTCATTGTCGCTGATCATCCTGGAATGGCGATATTATTTGATTCATTAAAAATGTTTTGATCTCATCTAACTTACACCATCAATTCGAAGTTTTTTTTTAAAGAAGCTAGAATGTTTTGATCGGTTTTTCTTTCAAAATCTGGAGGAATAATTTCTTCAAAGGTTTTTGCCTGTGTATTAAAAATATTGGCAAGGTGGTCCCTTTCCGGAATTCAGGTAACAAGTCATCCTATTTTAATTATCGACCGGCATCGCTGAACGCGATTCTTTGAAAACCATTTTAGTATGCATTTTACTACCGCATCCAATTTTTTTTAGAATTTAACTTCATTTGCGTCTGTTGAATATAATTTTAGCCCTTCCTTCTCGTGCAAAAGAGAACATCATTTTACACGCTAGTTACATCATATGCATTATCGAAATGCCCGGGCAGATTGCATATTTCTGTTCTTATGTTAGGCCTTTGGTAAAGTTCACCCTAAACTATTAATTATGAATCAGCGGTTGTGTGTGGATGAATCCGCAATGATTTTTAATCCCGCCTTAATAAACTGACTTGAGTAATTTTGCACTAACCGTTCTAATTTATCAGTTATAATTTATTAACAGCTGCAATTTTGTTCGACCGAATTAACATCATGCGTACCGCAAGCTTCGATTTAGAGCTGTTTTTGACAGTAATATATATTAGTGATTTCCCGAGTTGCCTCTGTTCTTGCATACACCTACACACGGCCGCCTGTATTTTTTTACGTCGAGGTTCGTAATGGTAATCACAAACTAACTCTTCAGACCAATTGAAGTCACGTTGCTTTCTGGCACATGAAATGATATATTGAGCTAAACATTAAAACAGGTAAAAGAATTCTTACCTCCCAACATGGCAAAGGGAACTGAGAAACTGAATAATGCTCCGCTTCAAAACGCGTCATAATATACGGAGCTTTGCGTAAATATTTACTGCACAGTGGATAGAAAAGCTTGAATTGAAAAATAATTAAAAGCACTAATTTCAGGAGTGCAAACTGCTGGTCTAGTTGGTTCATATTGGATAGAAAGACAACCACCGAAAACAGACGCAAGACAAGAACAGACACACGCTCAAGACAAGACAAGACACACCACAACGCTGGACATACAACTGATTTATTGCGATGAAGAACTGCTCATTTTAAAAGAATTTCCTGCCTGCGCACATACCCTACAGACAATACACTTCGCACACCACATGGTGAAATGGCTACTATAGTGATAAAACCTTGCACTCCTTTTCGGTGATAATCTTGGACGGCTCACTGACGCATTTCTGCTTATTCTTTCTGATCATGAATGCCTCCAATAGCTCACGATCACGTTTAGATTTCCCCCGACCGATAGATTTCCATAGATTTAGATTTCCCCCGACTAATTTCATTTTAGAATATTTAAGAGCCAATGCACGCAAAGCCCTACTTCCTTGAAGTTCCGTCGTCACGAAAATGTTTTGGCAAAATCGGCGTACACGCCAGTAACATATTATCCAATAAAATGTTACAAACAATTGCTGGCCAACTTCAAATTTTATTTTATAGTCTCTTTTATTAGGAACCTAACACTCTTCTTATCGGGGAGGTTCTATCCGGAATACCAATACAATACGCTCACCTATACGCCTGGTATAAGCTGTACGACACATTGACTTCGGAAACAGGCACTTCGGACTTCAAGTTCGTATTACTGTGCTTTCTGCTTAATGCTTTCAGAACATATTGGTCATAAAACCTTTCGCTTTAGTGAGAGATATAAGTTTTTTCCATATTCATTTCTTCTTTTTCAAAGCAATTATAAGTACAAAGAATACAAGACGAAAAAAAAAGCGGGAAACGTGATGAACGTACACACAATCAAAGATACATGCTGGAAATATTTTCTGCAACAAGTCGGCGAACCGGAAGGAAACAAATGGTAACAAAACAAGACAAGACAGAAGTCTCTACAGGCGCCATATTCTGTGTTAAACATAAATTGAGTCATCCCTCCCACCTTTGGGCAAAATATCGTTTATCTCAAAACCAGCGAGCCGTCACCCATCCCTAGCTCGCTGTATCTTTCTACAGTGATATGCAGCGCCGATACAGACAATGTTGCAGTTCGAATGCCTGACGACCCCTGCCTAATGGCGTCGGGCTTGGTTCCACTTGTGTGCCATAGGTGGCGCTTTCTTTCAAAGGCTGTCTGCGTTCCCTTTTGGGCACAGGCTCATCGCTGTCATGTCTTACAATTCTGATATTCTGGAGCTGCCCTCGTGCGATGCAAGCAGCGAATTTCGCGGAGAGTAAAACATTCTTTTATGGGCCTTGCGAACAAGATATCATACCGCGATTAAAGATGGACGCATCTCATGTCAAATGACGCTAGATGCAACAGAAAAATTGATGTTTTCTGGATTTTTCTCTTTTTTTGTTTGGCTCTCGAGACAAGACCCACCCCACTTTTTCCATGAATTTAAGGTAGGGGGAGAGGGGAGGATGATGGCTCGGCATGTTACGGTATACATTTCTGATGGCACTGTTCTTCTGCCCTGCGCTGCTTGTTGTTTAGTGCTTCATTAAACACGACAGCAGCCTGCTTTCATAAAGGAAACACGCATTTCCTGCCTTTCACATCTTTGCACTAAGACTCTGTGTGTGTAAAGATGAGCGAAGCCTGAGCACACCCGTACAGAAAGATTGAAAGTTCATTAGTAAGAGACAGGGTTGGGAGTGAATCGAAATAACATCACTTTGTAAGCACGAAAGGGAGGATAAAAGAGATGCGTTCTCACCTACCTAGTATAAGTGTTCCTGCGCATTCGTTATCGTTTGCACACGGTTTTCTAATTCCCAAAGCAGTACTTAGCGTGCTAGGGACAAATTAGACTTCCAGCACCATTCCCAAACCGCTCGGTAATTGAAGGCGTCCTTTCATAGTTCTTTACTCCATTTCTTTTATAAACAGTTCGCTTCGCATTAGAGCTAATTCGCCTCACGCGTGTTGGGCTTTTGTGCCTGCTTTTAATCTTTCAGCTCTTTTTGTCCTGCATAGTTTCTCCTGGCTAATTTCATTACGAGTCTGTTGTGGCTCAGCTCAAGTCGAGAGTAGTGTGGCACATGTATTATGCATGCACATCATGAAAGTGCAGTGAAACAGAAGCGCTTGCCGTCGGCAGCAAACAGAAAGAAATCCTTGGTCGAGGCAGTGCAATTGGCCATTAGAGAGAAAAGAGCTCATTTATTTAGATTTCAGCGTGACGGTGACGGGAGTCTTGTTTTTCTCTGCGTTTGTGTCTGCAATGAAAAAGTGACAAAAAAGGCGCAATTCGCTTCAGCGTTAATTATGAAAAGATTAGCAGGATAGATGCTCTCTTTAGACCACGCTTTTCTAGTTATAAAACGGTGCCAATGAAAACCGTAAGTACTGTGATACTTAATCACCTTTTATGTGTTCTAGAGCGACCAATAAAAACTGAGCAGCAGTCCTTAAGTGTCAAAATGCAACCAAGACAGCTTTATTATAGCCGCTGAGAGCTGATCCTATCTCGAAGAAACACAGCAATATGTGCGGCGTGGTTCCAACGAAACGAACTCAGCTGATTTCAGCCCAGCGCTAAAAGCAAATATATTCCTTGCTCCAGTGCTTTAGTTGTCAGCTGTACCAAAAGCGGCCACCATCGATGAAAGAACACTGATACCTGGCGCTAAATAGCCACAACTAGAAATCCTAATCTCCTGCTGGGTAAAATTCCAAGCAATAAAAAGGCGTGGACCAATGACTTCTCTTTTCTTGCAAAGGAAAAATGCGACAAAATGGCTATGTAAACGCCGACAGAACGCACCCTGCAGAACGCCAAAAGACTGCATGCGTTAAAGAGCACTGAACACAACTCGACTGGTGCTACAACCGCACAACACTTCCGTAGCTTCAACGCGGCTCTCACGGCGCTCTTGCAGCACTGGATAGCGTGCACTGTATTCTAGCTAGCTTTAATAACGACTTTAAATGAGCATAACAACGCTTTTAACTGGCCTAGTTCGAACATACCTCAAAAATGGCCGCGCAAAATCAATCGTAAACATAGGCAGAGAATATTTAACACTACACCGGCGCTTCTAGAAAATGGTCAATTTATTAGCAAGCCCACGATTAAGAAAAGTAGCATAGAACATCAACACGACGAAATAAAACAGACACATAGAGACAGGCGCACTGATCATCTACATGGCGACAGGAAAGAAAACCGCGGAAGCGATTGGATCATGTCAGTGTCATGTACGTAATTTTGGCAATGAATTATAAATTAGTCCATCCGAATACTACGGGGATATCTTCTTTCTTCTTCGTCGAAGGCATGATTGCCAACCAATATGTTTTCGATACTTGTGTTTCGCGACGACGTAAAAAGCACACGTTGGCAACGCGCTTGATGGTTTAAACCAGCTTCTCTAGTCTTCTTCGGGAGCTCACAAACGTTCTTATCTAATTTTGGCTTATAGCTCACCGAAGATCTTCTTTCAACCACTGAAAAATTAACGGAATATCTGGATGAGAATGTGGGCTTCATCGCTATTTATTCTTTAGAACCAGAGGGCATCACGGTGAACAACGAAGAGAAAGCAGCACGGGCGATAACTTTCATCACGGGATGCGCATGTAGCACGATTTTCAGAATAAAAATGAGCGTAAAAAAGAAAGTATCACTTACAATTTGTATAATTCGCTCGCAAGCGATTCTTTCTATTGTATTATAATAATTCTTTTTCCTTAACAAAGTCCGAAAAAGCTGTATATGAGGGATGTCAGAATATCATGCGCCATAAGAACTATTGGGCTGCCCGATAAGCGTTACGTTCAAGTTTGTGATAATAGGAGAAAAGCAGTCATGTTGCTGCAACCCATTCTTGCATTTGAATGCAAATTAAAAAGACCAAAGCTTCTTTATCACCTGGAATAAATATCCTTTTATTCAAATGGACTTTATCAGTTTGATTTCTGCACTCTAACGCAAAAAGAAAAGCTCCTTTTGCGCAACATGTCCTGCAAATATTTCACACGTCTCCGAAAAGTCCGCTGTCGGCGGAGTATTAACGAAGGTTTTGGCATTTTGCTTGGCAACTTTCGCAAGCGACGGAAAGAAGCAACAATGAGATGCTGCTCTGGTGCGGCGATATTTTCGCGGTGAAATATGGCTCGGACTAATCTCCCGCGCGCGTAAAGAGCAGCTCCAGACAAGGCGTGCGGGAAGTCGCGATGCACCTGCCTCGCCTGCGGGTAAATAAGGAATCACTACGGCCGCCGGCATGCATATTTCAAACACGTGCGTGCCGTGGCTGCACTCCGCGATCCTTGTGTCCGGCTTTTCATGCTTTTATTTTTACCCTTTGGATCGGCGCTGAGAGGAGATTTCCAGCCCCGGCTGTTTTCTTGCGACGAAACTCTGTTCCGCAATGCGCCGTGCCCAAGTTGGGATCAACGGTCTTCTCCGTTCTCCCAGATCGTTATGCATGTGAGCAGTCACCGTGCGTTTCCCGCTCTCTGTCTGCGACAATTTTGTGCGATTTTAAAAAGGCTTCATCGTACACAGGAGTGCGAATTCAAAACTCCCATTGCTCCCTTGCTCACGTGAAGGAGGTTATCCTGACTTCTGGCAGAGAAAGCCGTTTTATTGTTTACCCTATTTTCAGGGAAAAGAGGGCATAGAGCCTAAAGTGTGATGAACTATAGGAAGTAACAATAGTTTGCACGATACAGTGCAGCATAGCTCCCTATTGCTGCAGTTCCTTTCGGCATTTTCGCAAAGGAGGAACCTCACGGCTCCAAAAAACAAAACTGACATGTGTTCAGATACGAGCGGTTATATCGTTACCTATCCAGAGAGTAGGCACTCCCAGTAAATGGCTCGAATATGCAGTCTAGCCGAGTATCACGTGATATAGGCATACACAACTTTTTTCTGCCTACAGTAGCTGTTCAAACACCCCATTGAGTTTGAATGCTGCGCAAATATGTGCGCCAATCAAGCTCGAAAGGTGCATTAGGGACGTAAAATTTGGAGGGCTTCAGTTGTGATAGGTTAAATAAATGCGCGTTTCGTTTTTGTGCATGAAGGCCGACCAGTCGCACCTGCAGGCTATCCCGGAGTGATTAAAAATGTCCCGCACATGTCTTTGCCTTTGGGTTGTACAGTTTAACTTTCATCTTATCCTGATAGTTTATTAAGTTTTACTTCGTTAACCAACCTCATCAGTATTTGAAGAAACGCAGCAACGAATCAAAATTTTGGCCTTTCGAGCGATCCATTTCGCTACAACCCTTGTACTAATAGCTGTACCTACCCATATAGCACAGTTCATGTGTAGAGTAATTTTCCGGTCTTTTCCCTGAAAAGCAACCGGTGATTGGCGCGCTAAAATATGTCTGTATCTGGCAGGTGAGGACTGGGAACAATACAAAGGGAAAATTTTTAACAAAAAAATGCGGCTATTTAGTAGGGTTACTGGATTTCGCATTATTTGCTGACTGCATGGTTGAGCTCATCCCACGGTACAACGCACGGAAAGGCCCTACGCAGGGATTCGCATTTGCGGTTATAAAGACTACCCAGTATTGTAGAAAACTTTGTCAGTAACCCCTCGGTAATGTACTTAGTTGCGTCTCATGCAACCAGCTAGGAATTACTAAGTTTTTGTATCTTTACCAAATCTACTCACCAAACTTAACTTACCAATATCGCATGCGCAGGTGCTGCCGGCCTGATTATTAGTTTTACATGGTATTCCTGAACGCTGAAAGCACAATGGCAACAAGAAATCTGTCTAAATGCAACTCTTAACAATGAGACGACCTTTCAACCCCTTTAAAAGCTCTCTCTAGAAGCGCTGGAAGATGAGCAGCAGAAGGACTGCAAACAAAATGTTTAGAAGATTGCTAAGAAATCTTCAAAAGCCGATTTCTCGATAAAACTCACATTGTTGTAGCATTATGGCTAGGCTTGGGGGGAAGCCAGTGAGTAATTACTGTTATTATAAAACTTACATCAGTACGACAAAGCGCTTTGGCCAGCTCTTCTGCCTCCTAATCTTCAGAAATAAAGGTATTTGGAGTGCAAAATCCACAAGGACTCTTCGTTCTCTTCTGAAGGAGAGAACGTTACAGCTAATTTCATTCATAAAGAGCGCTTTTTCTAATGATCATCATTCACCAATAATCACCTCATATGTAATGAAATGGTCATTTCATTTTTCTCTCTGATAATTTGTTTAGACTCCGAAGTAGCATTGGTTTATGGTTTATGGGGCTTTAACGTCACAAAACGACTTAGGCTCTGAGGGACCCCTAGGGAACCTCGGGAATATTTTGACCTCTTGGAGTTCTTTAACGTGCACTGACAACGCACTGTACAAAGGACTCCAGAATTTCGCCTCCATAGAAATTCGACCCCCGCGGCCGGGATCGAACCCGCGTCTTTCGGGTCAGCAGCCGAGCGCCACAACCACTTACATCAACGCGGTGGCCGAAGTGGTATCCCCATCTCCACGAACTGCATCACAGCTAGCTTCCATTCAAACGGTATCGAACGCTCGACCTTCGCTCCTAAAATTACGGCGAGTTCGGCACGACCAACAAAAAAAAAACAAAGCCGCTTCTCAGCGACTACTTTCGGCAGTGAAACCCTCTCGCCTGTGGTTCGTCCAGTGCCGGCAAATTTTCCCCCAGGCTCCGCGCAGCTCTCGCCGGCCGCAGGGTTTAGATTCCGCGCAATTTGCGACGCTCCCAGGATTTGCTCTGCGCAGGGGCGCAACTCGCGAGCAAGTAAATAGCCCGGAATCTCCACGGCTGCTCACAATTTCACCCACCGCGCTCTTGGTCTGCTCCCGGTCACCTTCCACCCTCCGCCCGCACCCGTCGGGGTAATCTAATAGCGACCGCTCTGGCATTCTCTTTAGAAAGACGGCGCGTTTGGCAGAGGCCAAAGCGGGTGCGTTCGACACGGACGCCGCCGCTTACCCGGCTCAAAGCGGGTGCAATGGGCGCTCGACGCGGCGAAGTTGAAAAACTTTTCCTTGGGAAGACGAGGCCCAACCCAAGGGAGGGTAAGCCCGAACAGGGAACGCTAATGCAATTTTCTCGCATGGAGATTGTTGAGCCCTCGCGGGCTCTCCCGGTGCGCACACACGAACGAGAATGCCACACGCTACAGCCTTCAGCGTTCTCGTCCTTCGTTGCTTCCCAGCTGCTCGACCTCAGCCGCTATTGAGACGCGGTGCGGTGCTCTCTTTAGTGGAACAAACGTTCGTCTAGCGGCTGTACTTAGCCAGAATCGTAAAGTCGTCGCGAAAACGCCGTTTGAGTATACTGTCTCGAGGGTAGCATGGAGTCGCAGCCGTATTACGTTCCGCCGTTTAATCATGTCCAGTGCCGTCTGAGGACAAAATGTGTTTTTTTTTTCCGTGTTTGTGTATGTGCGTGAGAGAGAAATGGCGTAGTAATTGTCTCACGTCTTGGCGGACTCCACAACTGCGAAGAGAAAATGTGTCTCGAGGTGCTTATTTCGTTGTTGTTTTGGGAAGGTGTTAACACTTTTCCACCGCGCGAGGAGGACGTGGAAACGCCTCCTGTCTGCGCTGTTGCAAACCGGTTCAATTGCCGCTTCCACTAAGGTAGCGCGAAGTTCACACAACAGCCAAGAAAGCACTGGGACGACGCCCAGGGAGCCGTCATTAGAAATGTCCATACACCGCCAGGACAGGATATCGATAAAATAAAAGTTTGTCCGGCAGTGGACGTAGATCGGCTGCTGGCAGCGGTGGTTATGATAAAAATAGATCACTGATTTTGTAATGCGACAGCATTATCAGCTTCGCAACGGCAAAAAACTGGCGTTGTGATTTTTAATAAAATTATGAAAAAACCGCGGCACTGTGGTCTGTCATGAATTTCGAAAAAAATCCCAGGGTTGTGGTTGTCATGAAATTCGCTGATTGGTCAAGGCAGTTATGCCATCATGAGGTGATATGATGTGCCTCCTGCCACATCTGACGCCGCACCCACTCTAGCCATCCGTTACTGCTACTTAGTCAATCACCGAATCATGATCGCCACCTAGAGAAGCACTAGACAATACTGCACGCTTTTAACACGATAAAGTTTTCATTTTATCTTACTCATATTCTCTCCAACCTACTTCATTGGGCGTACCCTCATTCCTGGTTTTCATCAGTTGAGTCCTTTTACTTAAATGGCTTGAGCAGCCTGCCATCTAATTTTCATACCGAATGAGCGAGCAGATATCAGTTCCTTGTACAATCCTGTTAACCGAGCTTTCAAATGCGATAGCGCTAATGTCCCCGTTGCTCAGAAAATTCGTCGTCGGCGCTGTGAGCGAAAAATCACGAGCATGACTGGCAGGTGGTCCCCCGAGGCAAACCTAAGAGGTAGGTGGGTTACCTCGGCCACGCGACTTTGCGGCGCCTTTAGAGCCTGCCCACCAGATTGCGAGCAAACTGGCAACCGTGGCGTTTGAGAGTTAAATTAATAATTGATCGTTCAAGAAGAGCAACTCAGGTCACAAATGGTACACCAGTAGGAGCACCTGCTGACGCAGACCAGTGACGCATCGCTGAACCGCTGCATCTCAGCGCCAGGAAGGGTATGAGGGCTCCTTGCTATTTACGAATGTAAAGTAGAGAATGACCACCTGCAAATATGTGAATTAACACATTGCGCTATCACGTCACTCCGTTAACGCAGAGCTCAAATATCACCTCCATTTTATTTTTCCGAGCTTTGGTTTCGGAAGTAACTACGAACTCTAGTCCTTTCTGCATCTGCGCAGGTACCATCTATGCAACTTAAGACGATAATTATTTTGCGTCCACTCACACTCTGACTGAGAGTGAGCGCAGCCTGCGCAAGTATGCGAGGCCTATTGACGTACTGTTCCGAGTCATCGTCACATTGTTTGCCCAGACGCTCCCAGAACTCGAGTCTGCCGTTGCAAAACCAGGACGGCAAAACAGCGAAATCCTTTTGGCGGTTGCTTCACAACTCGCGGGAGGGTAATTTTTTTTTTGCTCTGAAGTAACAAGATTGCCTCTCTCAACCCGCAGGTGTCGTGGAAAAGAAAGATAAATAGAAACTGCGAACAGCTAAGTGACAGCGTCTACGCGTGTGGGTGAGGCGCAGACACGTACCGCGTCGCAAATGCAGCCGCATTCACAATGCATGCGTAGGGAGGCACTTTGTAGGGACTTTGGTTGGGAAGTAGCGCCTTTGGAACGAAAGACCGCTGCGTCCGTCACGACTTAAGTGAAGGAAATTGGCAGGGAAAATGTTTTTGGCTTTATCGCCGAGGAAGATATGGTGCCATTGGCACGAAAAAGAACCAACGGAACTCTTCAATAGGATTTTTTACTGTTCACCCACCCTCCGCTAGGGTTACTTTTAGGCACAAAGACGACGTATATGCGATGCACGAACTTGGAATAGAGAATGGGAGGTCAGAGTCCGACTAGTATTCTCATGGAAAAGACTTTGCATGCAGGCAACGATTGGACCAGAAAAACCGCAAGAAGCGTTTTTTTTTTTTTGTAATAGCAGTTCTACATCATACCATATTTTTCAGAAAGAAAAATGTTCACAAACAGAAAAGCACAATGAAATATTTTGCTGGGTGGAGTCGCGTTGGAGAATAATTTCGTCACCTTATAGTTGCGGTTAGAATCATGTCTGCATAGCTAACACTAAACTTTTTTAAAATGAAATCGCGTGCCTCCAACCTGCGCGACGTCGCGGCGTGGTTACTCAGTTAACTAAGTACAAAGCCAACCATTGCTTGATGCTGCAGCTTGATGGATACTAGAGCACTTTCCGACTACTCTCCTACAAGTAATGAGCTTACTTTACAACGAAAGACATGTTAAAGACAGCATTGCTCTCAAAGCATCCCGAAGGGCGCTTTAATTTTAATGGACAAACTTGAACCAAGGCGATCTGCATTCCGCTTTTCCTATATTTATTTATAAATTCTGTGCCTTGAATAACATAACGCAACAAGAAAACATTTTGAACATTTCACAGCTATATACTTACAAACAGCCCATGGTGGATATAACAAGCTGTAACATAACTCTCTAACGATTTAACATAAACGGGTATATATATGACTAGGGCATAGGAGAAAATCTGCCACTAGTAGACTGAGCACTCACACCAACAATTCAAGATGTGGCGGTTTTTCTATTTTTGATTAAAATTTGAAGTTAGTAACCGTGACGTGTAAGGTAAAGTAACAGCTGACTGCAGATTGGCAGCATCAAGAGCAATATATTAGGATTGAACTGCAAGCCAGGAAACATGCGGTAGTAAAGTGTGTTCAAGAATACTGGCAAATTGAAAAAGAATTTGACAAATGTGATCTTTGTGGTAGGTTACATCTAAATGAAACAAAATGCAGTAAGGGTAACCAACTTGAAAAACTAAGCTTAATATAAGAAGCCAAGAGATGTTAAAACAGCGTGAGGGTTGATTTTGGACATCTTTGACTGCAGTATTGTCTGAAAACGTTCCATATCAAGAAAAGCATCACAACTCTATACATCATAGAATACTTGCGTTCTCAGGTTCAGTTTTATGTGGCGTTATTGCACTTTTTTTTCACCCCCCTCCCCCCAAAAAGTTGACATTGTTGTGCTGCTTCTTCTTTATCAAGGTGCCACTTCTCAAGTCCTCTATATTCAATGTTTTTGAATAACATTTCTTGCTCTCAGTTACGGGAGTCGCATGCATTTTTTGAAAATGGCTTACTGGAGAAATACAATTTTATATACTCTGCATAAAAATTAGTCCCTTCACAGTGCACTTGTAGCCAGTTTTGAGAAATATTTCTGCGGCTAATGAATCTCAAATCTTTAGTTCACATTATTCGTTCCGAATATGACTAAGCTGCTGTAAACAATGCTGAAAATAAACTGTTCTGAATGACATACGCAGAAAACACACACTGTGGGAACTATAAACATCACTAACATCGTTACTTAGCGGCTATAAAAAGCCTTACAACCAACGGCACTTGTAGCAGCTGTACGCACAGTCACCTGAAAGTAAAACTGACTAATTCGTAATGAATGTGTGTGCGGCATACAATAGTGTACCCAAGCAGTTTAAGCCGCTAGTAGGTCAGGTATATTGAGCACGCGTGAAAACATCCTTAGGCGCTGAAGTGCTTGCTAAACTTAGAAGTACTCTTGTAGCAACCAAAGCTACTACAGGCAATGTATTGAGACTCCCAGTGCACTAGGCAAATCATTTTACCGCAGAATCCTGGTGTGTTCACATTACATAAAGCAAACAGCTTAAAAACGCGAATTAACAATTTAAAGAATTTCACTGGGAAGAAAGCAGAACTGCCCTTGTCCCCCAAATATTTGAGTGGATTCAAAAAATGTTTGTTCTTTCCTCACGATAGTTAATTTGCGCAGGGAAAAACTTATGAGGTGCACTTAGTTTTCCTACGTGCGTAATTGCGAAAGCTGTGTGCGTTCCGCCATTTGAATTTGCTTCTTGGGGCTTGGATAAGTTGCCGAGCTGGTGTCCGCTGCGTTAACATGCCTGCGCCATCTGCTGCGCCAGCTCGTACACTGCGAGGTGGGTTTTAAGTGGGTGCCGCATGATGGCGCTATGACGCGTCTAGAAAGAAATGCATTTTTATTTATTATTTTTTTTTAAACTTTGTTCCTTCGGGCAACATACAAGTACTGCCCGCGAGGCAATTGCCCGAAACATACTTTTGTAGTCGGTGAAGTGAGACATCTGTAATTTTTCTGCTCGTCATTACTCACGACCGCCTTCCTCCATATCTCTAAGATATGTATCTAAGACAACTCTACATTCACTAGACCCGCTTCGTAGAATCGTCCCTGTTTGGCACGTCGCAGGCCGGGTTTGTTTCACGCCTACGTAATAATTTTTCTTTATTTTCCTGCATTGACAGTCGTGCCTTGTTGGGCTATGGATTGAATTGTGGATTATTATTTGGCTTGTTGGATGCCTACGGATTAGATTGTGGATTGCCTATGGATTCGTGAAAGCGTGACACATCCTATCGACACCAATTAAGCCTTAAAATGCTTAGGCCTTAATACTCTTTCCACCGACTCATGCTCCGGGGTCACCGTAATGTATTCAGTGGTGTTAATGTTTGTTAAAAATAATTTTGTACATCATAAATCTAGGCTGCTCTCTAGCTGCCGCCGATCTATATTATCTCAAAACTAACTCCGGCAGCCTTTCATGCATTCGAGGGGAAGCGTTCGCAAGCAGCGCTAAATATCTTTTTTTTTTCCGGGGGGAGGCAGCAAGAGTTTTTTGTTTGTTATTCGAGCCAACACTTATATTCCTATCGCCTCCATCTTCAAACGGTCAACCACATGCTTTGTCGCACGCATGTTACCCCTTCCCATGTCACCTTTACTTCCACAGACGGCTTCAAAATAGTTTTGCAGCCATTTACGTTCTCCTTGCAAATGGAAGAAGCGACCGAGGGTTTCTCCTACACACAAAGCCCCGGACATTGCTTTCACCACTTCGGATATTATGATTATCAAGGGGACTTAGTTTTCATATTCTCGGCATCCCACTTGAATAAAATGCCACGGGCAATGGAAATGGAGAACAGAACAGAGACACTTTCTCTGTTCGTTCAAAACCTGAATGAGGAAGTGTATCCTTCATTTTAAACAAAACAGTCCCCATAGAACGGGGAACTGGACGGAGAGAGGCACATGACGAGCGCTGTTCATGTGCCGAAACTACTCATGTGCGTTTTTTCCTTAAGTTCCAAACCTTTAGTGCTGTTTTGTTTTGCACAAACCAGTATCAACTTCCCAAGCTTTCTGTTGTGTTTCAGATGCAGATGAGAAACGCGTTCCTCACATCTGTGCGTAAATAGCGAATGGCCTTCATTGAACAAGAAGAAAGAAAGTGAACTCTCTAGGCGGAGTTGCTGAGGAGGAAGATAAGGACTCAACAAGCCAGCATCACTAAGGATTTCTACAAAAGGAAGATGACAGTAATGAAGCTGATAAGCACTGATATATCTAAAGTTATGTCCGGCATAGCCTCTTTCTTCACAGTGCACAGTCAAGCCGGAATGAAACCCGAGCAGATTTGGGCTGCTACCTTTCCACCTTGAAGCAAAATAATGATTTAAAACCTTGTAATGATTATTAATTTGTGTAAACGCTTTGCCAAGAGACTTGAATTAGTCTATTTGTACACTGTAGCTGAAAGTAGAGACAAAATATTTTTGTTTATTCACAGGTGCCGTTGGCGTTTCATTCCGGACTGACTGTCAATTCGCTGATGCGAAAAATGATACATATCCTTGATGCAGTTTCTAATGAGTCAAATACGTGGGCTCGTGCAGTCAACTGTTTGATGGATGGTTGCCGTAGAGAGATTGGCGTGCAAGCAATCAACGACAGCGCAGTGGCAAACTTAGTCATTTACATATGCCCCATAAAATTTTTATCTTCGCGCCTTAGCAGTGATTTCTACAGTATAAACAGTAAAAAAACCGCGTCCACCAGGCTTTAAGGCCACCTCTAGAAGCCCTGCCAAGCTGATGCGGTGAGAACAGATATTACTTCCTTATTTACCTAACACCGGAAAGCGTTCATAGTTTGGGTAAAAAGAAATTTGACACAAGATTTATCTGTTTGCAAATAAGATGAAATAGCGCCTTAATATTTAAAATATATGCATTTAATTACTTACCAGATGTCCATTAGGCCGGTCATCATACACTGCAGTATTACAGTTCACATCAGTGGATTTGCGCATTAAAGAAGAATGGGCTGTTAATATCTTCTATTCAAGATTTAGTTCAGTTCCTCAGTGAATTTTCATTTTGGCGCGGAGGACCGCGTATCTGCACTAATTGAGAATAAAAAGTTTACTGCACTTTTACGTTGCTGATGCGCATGGAATCGTGCACTACGAAGCTCGGTAAAAGCAAAACGATATTATTAAACAAATGTTGCGGAATAAAGAAGCTCAGGCGAGTGACAACTTTGTTCTGAGACAGCGTCAAAGCCATGCGCGATGAAGAGAAAAACGCGCCTCGTAGAATCTTCGCTGAAAATTTTGCATAAAGCAATCCTGAATAGAAAACATCTGATCCGAACTTTAAGACTTTTCAACACGCATCGCTAAGAACACCCGCATGCAAAGAAGGAAGCCGGAGGAAATGGATATACAATTTAAATGACAACGGGGTATCTCAAGCGAATCGTAAGCGAGGCTTCTTGCATACGCGTCGTCCAGCGTAAGAATTGTGATTCAAATTCTACTTCGTGAAAATTGAAACAGCTCAAGTTGGAGGAAGAGAAGTGGCAGGACAGACGAGATTCTGGTGGTGGCGAAGGCTGACAAACAAACGCTCCCGAAAATACTGGGCACCGTCCGTCTGCATCTAAAAGAAAGTGTGAAACTAAAACATTCAAGAGCGGGAAAAAGGTCGAGCGTCCACGGAGAATGCGCTGGCACAATCCCCTGAACTCGGAAGTTCTCCTTCAACGGCGAGCGCCTCTATCACTTCCAGAGAACATTTCATGTTTCGTTGAAAACAATAACAAAACTTTCAGAAAGGCAATCCACAAATTTTTTTCGCATTTAGTGTTCCCACATTTTAATATTTCTTCTTTCTTCCCTATAGAATTTAACAGCCTTACAATATATCTTGCAATAACTTCGCGTGACAACCTCTCGTGACAAATGCGGTCCAAAATGCTCGCGAGACCAAATTGAGGCAGTGATGATTAGAAGGTTGGGGGTTTCGTGTGTCAGCACCACTTCAATAACAATGCTGGAAAAGGGACTGTCAATTATTGGGGAAGCATAATCGTTGTGTTTTTTTGGTCTGATCATTTGGTTTTGTTGTTGCTGTTGTATTTTTGTCCTTGACATGGGTGCTCAGAATCTTTCCCTGTAGTCTGCGTGTTTATCCCCGATGCCGCTGAAATAAATATTTCATTTGATAGTCAGCGCTGTGTGCTTCCTCATTCTTCGTCATCTTCGTGTGTGCGCTTCAGACTGCTCTCTTACCTTCAAGAGAAATTAAATGCATCATGGGAAGTAGCGGGGCCAGTTGGGCCAGTTGGTGCGCACTGTTTTAAGTTGAAAAATGAACCAACTGGCCCCGCTACTTCCCATGATGCATTTAATTTCTTCTACACAGTGCTGTGTCTGTGTGTTTCTTGACTGTGTCCTGTCCCTGCGCACTGTTTTAAGTTGAAAAATGAACCAACTGGCCCCGCTACTTCCCATGATGCATTTAATTTCTTCTACACAGTGCTGTGTCTGTGTGTTTCTTGACTGTGTCCTGTCCCTGCGCACTGTTTTAAGTTGAAAAATGAACCAACTGGCCCCGCTACTTCCCATGATGCATTTAATTTCTTCTACACAGTGCTGTGTCTGTGTGTTTCTTGACTGTGTCCTGTCCCTGCGCACTGTTTTAAGTTGAAAAATGAACCAACTGGCCCCGCTACTTCCCATGATGCATTTAATTTCTTCTACACAGTGCTGTGTCTGTGTGTTTCTTGACTGTGTCCTGTCCCTGCGCACTGTTTTAAGTTGAAAAATGAACCAACTGGCCCCGCTACTTCCCATGATGCATTTAATTTCTTCTACACAGTGCTGTGTCTGTGTGTTTCTTGACTGTGTCCTGTCCCTGCGCACTGTTTTAAGTTGAAAAATGAACCTTCAAGAGGCTCCATTACCAACTAGCCGTCAAAAACCTCGTAACGAAAAAGCTGCCTTTTCTTTTGAGGTATGTAAACTTTAACAAGGAAAAGTGCAGATACCTATCACTCTGGTTGTCTACACAGATATTGGGCTTCGCATTGCGAATTGGGCTGCTTCATATAGACCTTCAAACGACAGTTCTTACTGTCTTGCTTGTTCGATACAGCTTTTCTATGAATCATCGCTATATAGAATTTATTATGCCCTTCATTTGCAGATGCTGCACGCTATATCCGATCTTGCAGCATCACCATATATTTCGGCGAGTTCACCTTAGGTTTATCACCCACAGCCACTTTAAAAGAGGGAGACACATTTCCACACGCTAAATGCGCAGTCGTGGGATTCGAATCAAATATCTTTTAGACATATAATTACCTTCCTACTGTCTCTTTGATGAAAGCCAAAAGCTAGAAAATTAAGTCAAAACATTTACCCTATGCCTTCCTTCATGTGTAGGCTATACCGAGGCTCTGATTTCCGTACCCTAGTCTCTTCAGTACACGAAGCACAAGAAAGGCAGTCCCTTCGTGTTCTTTGCTCTGGCTATGTGTTTCAGTTTACGCCAATCTACAGATTACACAAGCTTACGAAAAAGGCCTCCAGAGGAGGATGAAATCCATACATTAAATGTTTGCTGCAGATATATATTTTCTTGCCCTGGCACTTAAGAGGACCTTAAAGCCAGCGTTTGAACTTTATACGGAGCAAGTGCATGTAAATGTACAGTTTTATTTTATATATCTCTCCTTTTCATTCAGGCGCCTTGAGAGTTTTATTACGGTCATCATTTTTCAGGCACGACGTATTCCGTTCTTCACCACTGCTCCCCAAAATCATCATTAGGAAAATTGCTCTTTTTTCATAGATTCTCCCATCTGAGAGAAAATAACGCCTAAATGCTGACGGCTGTTTTGCCCTTTTCGAATATTGTAATGTTTTCTTTTTTGTGGCCTTCACTGACGCAGAGAGTTTGCTGCTTCACCGAGTCTCGCGAACGCAAGCGCATAGAAGAAAGGAAAAGTGAAAATAAAAGCACTGCCGCTTACCTCTCCCTAAACGATCACGTCGAGTCGAGCGTTCACGGGCTGTCCGTCAGCAACACTTCCGCTCGGCTGATCGCAGTCCTCGGCGGCGGCAAACTGCGGCGAGATTAAGCGTCCGGGAAACTGTAGTTGCACAACACGCGAGCCCTCCGGATCCTAGGAAAAGAATCCGTATGTCCTCGAGGCGAGCCGCTTGCAGCAGGCAAGTGCACCAAAGGAATGTCTCACCACAATCCCTGCACAGCCGAGTTCTTCGTGCGTCTTGTTCTCAATCTTATTCTTTCACAAGTTCGCCTAGGTAGCTGCTTCCGATCAGTCTTGTACCACACTGTACCGTCCTGACGGGTAACCAAGTTTGTAAGTGGGCTTTTCTCTTGGGAACCCGCTTGGGGTTATCTCGCTGCTCTGTCTTTCATTTTTGCTTCCGCAAACACAAGCAATCATAAGTGCTTGCCTCTATTTTTAAACGCCTTTGTTGAGAGAAAAGTTTCAGATAGCTGTTTTGCACTGTTACGGCCGGAAAAATCCACACACGCGCGTACGATAAATTGAGCACAGAAAGATGCAACGTATCAGTTCAGAGAAGTAAAGAGAGACGCTTAGCGGCGTTCGTTTTTTTTTAAGAGCTCAGGCTTTTGAATTTGATTACTGGTTATTGGAACATCTTTTTTATTTACATTTTCTTTTAATTGCGATTAGAGAGGTCAAGCGCCGTTTAGATTTTCTCTCCTGTAGTTTGTGTTGCTGCTGCCTCAGTTCACAAGATTGGCTAGTATATATAAGACTATGACAAGACTTGTGTTCTGTTCACCTCAACTGTGTGCACCTCGGGTGCAGCGTACCTTGCCCCCTGCTCCGCTATTTAACTGACGCAAATGATTGCATTTGTAAGTTGTTTCGCTTCGAAACACGAATAGTTTGACTAAGACCAGTGGAAATTTGAAATCCAAAGATTGTAATAGGTGTTCTTGAGGAAGCAGTGCAAGTTCTTACGCTCAGCAGTAAGAAAAAATGCCAGCCCTTTTAAAGTGAAAGCGCGAGCGATGCTGTTTCTTCTCTTGAACTTTCACGGTAAGTGTTGTAAGCTGGAAGTACTTTACACACACACTACGAACGACAAATACTTTTACAAAACGAGCTGTCTACGGTAAAGATTGTGAACTTGTTTTCAGTTCAAGAATTTTGAGCAGGTACAAAAGCGCTTGAGGAGTGTCTCCTGTAATGGCAAAAACTGACTGGAACTTCAGGCCAGTTTTCTTTACCACAAAAGCTAAAAGAAGGACGTTGTCGGCCGCCTTCGGAAGTATGAATTATTCCCAACTTCACTAACTGCAAATTTTCTGTGCGTCACAAAAATACAGCCTCTCTATGTACAGTGTGCCTGCTTTTGCTTCTGCAAAGGCCGGTCTGTGCTATATGAAGCAAAGTTGTGGCGCGGAAACTGATGATGTTTTCACCTCAAAACAACGCCGGAAATCGCCAAGGCGGCGTCTGGAAACGAGTATCCGATCTATTACGGGTGTGGAATGCAATGAATACGTTAGTTATGTCATTGCTTCAAGGAATTGCAGGTTTGAAACGGAAAAACATGCTTTTACACTCCGATGTTTGAAATGACAATGACTGATTTAATTTCTACATTGGCACCGCACTCGGTTGATTGCAGCAAAGAGAACAAAAAATATTTTTGAACCAACAATAACTACAACTTCTTATCCAAACAAAATTTTCCCACATCATTTTACCTCTATTCTGCTTAATTCCTTACTAAAACTAAGCGCGTCAGCTTCGAAGGAATTTTTTCGATAGATAAGCGAAGCTAAAGTTGCCCCTTACGCCCCAAAAAATGTGGAGGCCGTAGGGTATGTTCAGTACCCTCGAAAAACTTGGAAAGTTCAGGCCTTATTTTATATGTGCGTGAACTGAAGTAATGCCATAATTACCGCGTGAAGTGTTCGCTAATACATGCAACAGCCAGCGGTAGCCGAAATCTGCCATTTGAGGTTCAGATCTCGACAGAGCTGCATCTCATGCCCTTAATATTGGCCGAAGCGCGCAGTCAGGCAGTTTGCGCAGAGATAGTGCAGCTCCGTATATTTACACGATAATTAAAGGAGGTTGGATACATGCATATTCATTAAGAAATGCAACCGCGGGTGGAAATCGGTCTGAAGTGGGAAGTCTTCACCTGAGGTGGTTTGTTCACGAGTATAAGCGCCCTACTTGCTTTTTGTCGTATTCGCTTCAATGAATAAATTTTTGGCCTATCGAAAGAAGCAAAATATTCCAGACATGCAGTTGTTCTTCCGCTACCGTAAAGTTTTCACTGGCGTCGAACTTTCCGCACAGAACTCACTTGGTTGATAAATAGGAACGAAAAAATAGAAAAGGCAGCAGTTTGAGCCATGAAATGCCCAGGAAACGTCGCAGGATGCAGCACCAGTTTAGCATCACACAAGCACCACAATTGTCGGATGATGAAACAGTGTTCGAGCCGTGCAAAATCCTCTGGCGCACAAAACCACGGCACGAAGCGGCGCACAGTGAGCAACAGGTGGTTGACTGCGGTGAGTGCAAGGTTCGTCGGACGAATCCTACTTGGGCTCGTCGAACTCCGAAGAGCGCAGTGAGGAAAAAAGTATCCGGAGCGTGGCGAGTTGTAGAGAGATTACTGAGAATGTATGATCCAGGGCGGGCGAGACAGACTGCTCGTCGACGCTCACCACCAATCAGAGGCGCGGCCAGCGCGCGGTCCCGAGTCGCGGGGACGACTGGCGGCCGCGTGTACCGCGCGCGCCGACCTCCTTCTCGCCTGTGCTGCCCCAGCCGCGAACACGGCGCCACCGCTGCCGCCACCCGGCTGCCCTGCGCGCACGCGCTGGTGGCAACCAGCGTCATAGCACTCCCTTCGCTCCCTTGCATTTAGGCTCTCACCTCTTCTCCTCCCTTCTCTACCCTGTCTCAAGATTCTCACCTCCTCTCCTTCCCCTCTTCCCTCTCGCTGTCGCCCGAATATCAGTCTAGGGAGAGGCATCGCTTTGTACTTGCCCTGTGCACCCCGCTAACTGTCGGACACATATAGTGGTTCTTCGAAGAGCCTCCGTCGTTCCGGATCGCCGCTGCTTGCCTGCGTGCATCCAACCGTAGAAGGGCTGCGTGTGAATGCGTGCTTGCACGCTCAACGACGTCTCAGTCGTTGGGCTAATGAATGCGCCAGCTACGGCGGAGCGCCGTTTCATATCTTTATGGCACCCTATTCAAGGTGTTGTTCATCGCTTTGCTGCGCCTGCGCTCAGCGTGTTTCCGCATTACGCAAGCGGTTCTGGACTTACGGACGTTCGTTTGTGAGCGTTCCTCGCCTATTGCAATTGGGCTATATTGGAGTGGTAACAGCGGTCACGGACGTATGTTATCATATTTTGCTGCTATTTTTGCGGCGCACTGTTTTAAGAGGAAGGATTGTTCGGTAATAGAGCAAAAGCTAAATCAGAGAGGTAAAACTGCACGCAGGACGAGCAAAGATTATTACAAAAGGGTATTTAAGATTGGGAGGAAGGTACAATATGAAACAGCAGGACCCCTTCTGGCGAAACTGTGGATTCTATCACAATGGTGGCGCAACATTGAGTTGGTAATAAAATAAAACAAAAAGATGTGTTTCTGGAAGTACAGTTATCGCGTTGTAAGATAAAATAAAGCGAAAGTTATCTCTTAAAAGGATGCATTCACGTCCGCAGCCAGAAATTTCTCTAGCAGCGCCACGTTGCAAGCCTGTGGTGACGCTGTGAGACCGTTACGGAAGTGTTGCTGCTTTCACGGAGAACGAGGAGCCGTTTTTTTTTACATAACATACGACCTGCCTACGCAGCAGCTGTTTTGCTCGCTCTGTATTCGCATATTGCGGTCTCCCCTCTTCTCCTCGGTTCGGCCCCCTCGCCCTCTTCATCTCCAACACCCCCCCCCCCCCCTTTTCCGTTTTTGTTAGTGGTGTGTTCATACTATTCAAGTCATTTAATCATACACTGCGTGTTTGACTGAAACAGGCATGCGATCTGGAACATTAGTCAAGGCTCAGGCCTGTCTGAATAGCGAATAATTACTAATAATTAGAAATGACGGAGTAATTACTCATTAGCTTACACCTACGCTCAGCCATACGACTAACGCTGGTAATCAATTACTCCTTCACTTGAAATCTTCATCAAACTTGTAGGACTGCCAAAAATGGATTGGCGAATCTAACATCTCTATATATGAGCTTGGATATTAGACTGCCGTCGGACTTCTCATCAAAGGGATTCTAACCTTACTTTACATATTGTATAGCAAGAGCGGACATCTCCATCGACAGTGAGTATACTTAGTTGCTACCGGATTAGGTACACACCCACGCTCGTCCTTTTAAACCACCATGAGCGCTTTCTTCGCCGTTAACCAGCCGTAGCGTACAGCAGAGGCCTACGGTTGCCTCCATACCGCTGACCCTTCCGTTTTGCCTTTCATATAATCGTTCTCTTGAGTGCTTCTTAAAGCAACGGAGATATATGGAGACGAAGTATGAACCAGCCAGAGAGGCGTGTGCTGATGTTCTTCGAGCAGCAGCAAGAAACTTGAAGAACATGATGAATTTCGCCAATAGTCACACGACTAATATTGCGCCATTTTAGCTAGCACTGTGCTACTAGCGTGTGTACAACATGGAGCTCGCTATTACGGTGTATGTCACGATTTAATGACAAAAACATGCCTGGCGCTGAAGCGTTTTCGCAAAATGGAGACCCGAGGCAGGAAATATTCTTTTGTAGTTCACTGTAATCTACTGCCTGCCACCGCCTTGGGCAGCCGAGGAAAACTGCTCGAGAGGCGAAGAAGATGTGGGGAAATAGTAGGAAGAAATTGCATTAAATTTTGTGTAGTCTTTAGATTTGTCTAGCCACCGCAGTCACTCAGAGGTTATGATGCTCGGCTGCTCCCCCAAAAGACGCGGTTTCAATCCAGGCCGCGGTGGTTGCATTTCAATGGAGGCGAAATGCTAGAAGCTCGTGCACTGCGCGACGCTCGTGCACGCTAAAGAACCTCGGGTGGTCGAAATTAACAGGAGCCCTCTACTGCGGTGTCCCTCATTGCTGAGTTGCTTAAGAACGTTAAACCTCTTAAACCAATTTGTTCTCCTCAACTCTGCTGTTAATTCCACTAGAGCTCCGTCCACTCAATTTTTTTCCTGCATTTTCTTTTTATTCTACCGTTTGCTTATGAATGGTTCCCTATTTTCTCAGTTCGTCCCGCAAAAGAGAGCGAATTTTTGATAGTATGATCTCTATATTAGCACTGAGAGTGGTTGCCTGCTCAGATATACCTCTTTTTTTATGCTTCCTGCACTGGACACCAAATGATTGCGTCGAAGCCTAAGTGTGACGTTATAGATGGTAGCAATGCTACTGCGGGAGCTGTTTTCCTTGGGAATCTACCAGACCCCTAGATAAATGACCTAGCCTTTCGAAGCACCACGCGATCAATTTGCGGGAGTTGTTGGCTGAAGAGGACTCACAAGAGCTGCTCTGCGGGCACAGGCCAGAAACCGGCACACTCTTCGGCAAAGAGAAATGTGAGGGAGGATGTGGGAAAAGTTACAGACAGTCCCAACCATTGTTATGCACGCAGCATTAAAATGTATGGCTTGGCCCATACGTCGGGAAAGAAATTAAGCAGCAATTTTGGTTACGCTATGCTTTTCATTTCCACAGCTGCGCCAAAAGCACACTAAGGAAATAGGAAATGCGCGCTGTTTTCATTTTTGCAAATCGAATAGTTACCCGTTCTACGGAATTGTGATCCAAAACACAAGTGTTTTTTAAAGTGCTGTGCCATCCTTGTGCATTTGAAGGAACGTCCTTCTTCGAGATCGCTCGCGAGCCATGGTATCGCCCAACGAGTGAAACACCACACGCAAGGGATTCAACAATGTTTATTAGGAACTATCTAGGCGATGCTAAAATGTGCAAAGAAACCAATGCATCTGCCCCTGGGTTCAAGCAAATTGCAGGACTCGCACTAGCTCAAGACCACAGTACCATCCTAGCTCCTCAAAGCTACTAAGAATCGCTATGCTATCCGTGGTGCAAGAGAATTAGCTGGCGGCGGAGATACATCGACACACGCGCGCTACAGTGATCAGTATTACGCGGGTGCTCTGCAGGTAACAGAATTTAATGTGAGGGCACAGATATCGATGAACACCCAATCTCCGCTCAAACAAACCACGCAACGGTAGCCGAGCCTCAACGCTACAAAAATGACATGCTACCCGTGTCGCAACCGCTCACGGCAGACACCGCTGTTGCTTCGCCGGTAGACCACCCTGGCGGAGCAGCGAAAGACGCCACTCCAGCAGAACGTGATCCGCTGGCTGGTCAGCGACACCTAAACATCGAAGTGCACAGGCAGCGTTCGCACATCTTGCCTGTCCCCGTGCGCTTCTTGTTCGGTTGTCACGTAGCCCTTGGCGATATCACGCAAATGAATATAGCCCTGCTGGTATGCATACCTCATGCATACCGCCGGACCTCCGGGATGGTCGTGTGGTCAGTTGCAACCTCTTGCATACAAGTTTTGGCGACGTGGGCTCGGCCCGTGCAGTGTTATGAGCCGACCCATCGTGAGCATCGGGTTCCCATTCACTACAGTCAGCTTGTTGTTCATTATGATGAGTACAAGTGGAGCTTATTAGCTGAAACCAGAAGGCGTGACCACGTGAATATCTCAATGGTCCATGTGAAAAAAAGAAATGAAAGTATGGCATGAAAAAAAAATCTAGTGCCCAGAGTTAGTCAGCTGTCTCCATCTATTGCGGCCGCCGCGGTGGCTCAGTGGTTATGGTGCTCGGCTGCTGACCCGAAAGACGCGGGTTCGATCCCGGCCGCGGCGGTTGAATTTCTTTGAAGGAGAAATTCTAGAGGTTCGTGTACTGTGCGATGTCAGTGCACATTAAAGAACCCCTGGTGGTGGAAATTTCCGGAGCCCTCCACTACGGCGTCTCTCATAGCCTGAGTCGCTTAGGAGGTTAAACCCGATAAACCAAACCTGTCTATTGCGATGTAATTTAGCGCATATATTCGTTGAAGTTGTTTTATATGTTGTATTCAATTTTAATTGCTTATTCAGTTTAAAAGAGTTTATTGGGATGAACTTTGTGTATCGTTATCAACTTGTACGGGATATGGTACTTAAGGCACACGCCTGTTCACAAATATTCGCATTTCTTTGTCAAACGCTTTTTGTGCTGCTATTTTGGCTTCATTTTCATTTCGTTAACAGCAGAACTGTGTATTGAGTGCATGTGATGCACTTCAGAAACTTTACTCCACCCAGGGTCACATTTGCGTCCTAATGCTTACGCGAACTCAGGGTTGTAAGTGGTTCTAGCGCCGAATGCTCAGGTTCACTAACCTGAGGATTCTTAGTCCATGCTATCTTCTGGGCCTTAAATGGCGCCGGCTGAAATAGAGTGGCGAACAGATCGCGACCGGGTGCACAGAAAGTAAAGTTTGATTGAGGCATCGTTAGCTGTAATTATTATGGGCGACTTCTTCATTGATTAACGGCACCCACAGCGCATGAATGTTTGAACTGAAGCGTTTTCACTGTAATCCGATAAATAATTATTGACCCTGGTGGTTTCGACAGCAAGCCGCACGCCGTAATATCGCTCATGAAGCGCTCTATAAAAAAAGCATCAAGTAAAAGAAAATGTATAGCGGCCTGAAATAGCTTCCACATTGCAGCCTTGACATGCAAGACCAGCATTTCTTGTAGCTCTATGCTGCGGCCTTTTCCTAAATAGTAGTTGTTATGTTAAAATAAAATTCATTTCGGAAATGCTACTCTCTGTGATATAACTTCAGGAGGGAAAACTCGGGCTAATATTACAAAAATCCCAGCCTTATCTAGTAACCGTGAACCCTCAAAGTAAAGAGAGATCGTAGGCTGTTTTGTTCCTTGAATATAAATAGCTCATACGTCCTTTTCTTTCACCTCAAGCTAAGTATTGTATTTTGGCACCTTAACAAAAGCCCCCATTGCATCCTACTCGTAAACAACGCACGAAAAAAAAAAAGTCAGTGAACAACAGTACTACTCTTTTGTGTGCATATACAGGGTCTGTTCTGAAAGTAGTAGGACTGGTTTTTTTCTGGGCGAACGGGCAGACGAGAGGCGGTCTGCGCGTGCAGGATCGTTGAAGGGGGATTTTGGGAATGCTGGGGAAAATCGGCAGTCAGCTCTCGGCCGTTGAAAGAGCAGGTCGCTTGTACTGAGAACCCCTGTCGAAACGTCTCGTCACGCACAATCATAAAGCGTTTACTGGATCAGTGATACGCGAGCAAATTTTGTGTAAATCTTGGTAAAACGGGCAAAGAGACTCACGACATTATTAAGGAGGCCTACGGTGATGCTGCCATGGGTATATCAGGTGTTTTTTGAGTGGCACAAGCTGTTCCGAGAAGGTAATGAAAGAGTGGAAGACGACGACCGCTCCGGACGCCCTTCGACCAGCAAGACCAACGAAAATGTGTAGCGAGTGAAACATCTACTGAAAAGTGACTGTAGGATGAGTTCGGAATGATTGCTGATGACTTGAGCATTCCTCAAACCCAAGTTTTTGAGATCGCCACAGAAAACGTAGCCATGAGGAAAGTGTGCGCGAAGTTGGTGCCGGGAGTGTTGTCAGAGGAGCAAAAGACCAACCGGAAAGTGATCTGCCAGGATCTTCATCATAGGAATGAAGACACCGATTTTTTGCCCAGCACAAGGCGGCAACGCTGCCTCAGGCCCCCTACAGCCCCGACTTTGCCCCGCCAGACTTTTTTCTATTCCCGAGAATAAAATCGATGCTGAGGTGGAAACATCACGGATCGGTAGAGGCAGTTCAACAGGCCGTGACGAGGGAGCTAAACAGCATTCCGGTCCAGGCGTTCCTGGAGGCGTACGAAAACTGGAAAACTCATTGGCAGCAGCGTGTAGGTGCAGAAGGGTGCTACTTTGAAAAATTGTAATCGTTTGTACTATTCTCTTGGATAAATTTTATATAAAAAAATGAGTCCTACTACTTTCAGAACAGACCCTGTATATATCCATTTCGCTATTTACCTTACAGCCAGGCAGCTCCGCCTTCTTCTGAAGTTCCTGTTTATTTATAATGTGTCTTTAAGCGGTCCTTAAAATTGCATGTCTGCTGCATTGCGCTGACGCAGCGTTCTGATCCTCGATATTCCATTTTTCGAAAAATAGAGTCACCTTTCTCAAAGAAAACTTTGCCATACACATCCGTATCGAACGCAGGCAGGCGCCAAAAGCTGCGCGTAAACGAAAAGAAACGAAATTGTAAACAAAATTTATCAACTTTCAAACAACTCCGTAATACACGTCACGAAAAATTCGAATTAATAACGTTTAATGCATTGTTATTTCAATAATTATTGCTAAAAACGCCACAAAAAACCCTGCTGACGCTGGCCTCCTTTTCACTAAAAAAAAAAGCAATCTGACAGAAAAAAAAATATCGCTTTTGTTGCTTTTCAAGCGCACTCTCTCAACACATTGTTGGACTAAAAAATAACAAGGATCTCTGCTGAGCTACAGATTTAAACGGGCGACCGTAAAATCTTTGGAATGCAGTGCCTTATTCGTGTCGCCAAGGACTCTCCGTTAGAAAAGCAGAAATGTAATCTTGAACGCAGTAGATTTCGGTGTCTTGAGAATGAAAACGCGAGATTGTGGCACGTTTGCTTACGTTTATCATATAAGAAGAATGTCTGCAGTTTACTGCAATGATAGATTGAGGTGTGCCGCTTATTGACAAGTTGCGATAGAGTACTTTCATATATGAGCGCGATGACTCCATTTCTAAAGCTATAGACAAGCACATTTCAAACCTAGGTCACGTTGTTATATATATGTAGACAAACTTTTTGTTTCATTTTATATTTTAAGAGGGTGGCTACATGAGCATCAAATACAAGAGTACGCGTATATCTCCCTCTTGCTTCAGAAAGGTGGTCGTTGTGTGTTTCGTACAAAACTGCGTTTTTTTAATCGCTATTATTAATAGATATTTGTTTTACAATGGATTGAACTATTTTTCAACCGCATGTGAAAAAAGTTGTTCTCTGTTCAGGAAAAATACCTTGGTGGATTTAAAAAAATTCTGAGCCGGTGCACTGCGCTTTTGACACACAGACTCCGTACTGTGCACTAAAAGCTTTGGCGCGGCGTGAATACTACGAAGCTTCAAAGAACTGCTATTACGCTGTACACTGCAACTGCGAGTTTCCTTAATAGTCTAGGCCCATTTTAGTCAGTTATCACGTTCTTCCGATCAAACTAGGTTATCGCCGAAGTTTGGAGTCTGAGATAAACTGCCGCTAATTAGCAGCGAAACAATAATTGCGTCGGCCCTTTTTAGCCTCTCATTTCAATCGAGATCCAGTCATCGCATTATCTGAAATTTGGCAATTACGTGCAAAAATATTTATATATATATCCCTCGTCAGCCTCAGCAAAGCAACTCTTTGCAATCAACTATTACAGCACTGAAGGAATCATGCCACAACCTGGAAGCACCTTCAAGTGAAGAATAATGCATTATATATTCTCTTTGTTCATCGTGATATTATTGTAAACTCCAAAGGGAACCATAAAGGAGAGTGTGCGGAACTAGACACCAAGAAAAGAACCTCAAAGGGCTCCCATATTGTCTCTGTCACGCGGAAAGCTTCCTGATCCGAGGTGAACTAGCTTGACAAAACCTTAGAATTTCTTTCAGATGTTTTCGCCTAGTTTTGGAGCGGATCAGTTCAGGTCAACTCGACTTTGTAAGCAATTAAAATGCATTATTTTATTAATTATTACGTTGTACGCACAGGCAAAACGTTGTTTTTGTTATCCTCGTTTCTCTCCGTGCTCCAGTTTTGTTACCTTCGTCGATTGCGACCACTGTTCCTAAAACTGCGTAGCACCTAAAGAAGGCTAGCAGAGCCAAGCACTTACAACTGTGCTCGGATATGAAAGTAG
The DNA here is from genome assembly GCF_055824585.1 of Amblyomma mixtum. Classification (NCBI taxonomy): domain Eukaryota; kingdom Metazoa; phylum Arthropoda; class Arachnida; order Ixodida; family Ixodidae; genus Amblyomma; species Amblyomma mixtum. The sequence continues at coordinate 259,638,890 of NC_143012.1, read as the reverse complement.
TGCTCTTCATTGGCAGTAAGTATTTATGTCGCGGAAGCAGAAACAACAAGTCAAATGGTACATTTCGAACAGCCCTAAATAACCAAACGAGGGGCAAGAGAAACGTAACGAACTAGATGGAGTTGAATGCAAGGCAAGCATGGTGGAAATGAGTTGTCTGGCGCGTGGGTGCGAAACGTTCGTGCGTGATCTGGTAGCGCAAAAGCCTTCGTTCTGGCATTGTGATTAAGCCAATATTATCGATATCGCCCAGGATTCCTCCGGGCGCCAGCTTTGTCTTGCTTAGCGTCAAAGGGCAGCGCCATTTGTTTGCAGCAGGAGATTTACGCTGTGTCTGATTCTGTGCGCCATCTTACGCACGTCACTGGTGAGAACGCTAGTATTTTTATTTCTATTGCACTGTGTTATTTATTTGCCCGCTTCCCTCTCCATTTATCTACACCACCTCTCTTGCAGCTTTGTATTGCGCGATAATGCTCATGAGGAATCGTAGCCTTTGTTTTGCAGTAGCTGCTTCGGTCTTTCGGTGACGTGTTGGGCGATTAATCGGACGGACTCCGAAAACAGAGGAAGCGACTAAGCACTTTTTCGTGTAACCGATATTTCTTGCCGGTAAGAGTCGAACGACCGCTTTCGCGGAACGCTGTCGGTTCTACGGGCTTTGGTAGACATCAAGAGATTCACAGCGCTAAGCGCGAACTGGCAGCCCACTTGTGGTAGCTGCTGAATGCTATTTTTTCCCTTCGAGTTATAAATGTATTAAACCTTAATTTGATTTTCCTGCCTAAACAGAAGGAATTTATTGTCCCGTTGCTTGTTATATATTCAAATGTGGCTTTTGGTGCTTTAATAATAACAACGTCGTTGATGCTTCTTAGAACACGAAGCTTTGACGGTCATAGATCGCAAACTGCCTTGTTCCGGAAAAATGACCAGCGCACTTAATTTAGGGTATATATATTCCGAGAACAGCTGAGAAAGGCCAATGGCTTAAAAAAAAAGCATGTGCCTCACTTCTCATTTTTTCTTTTTTAATGCAAGAACCTTGCTGTTATCTTGCAAAAGAAATAAAACTCTCTGATTGATCAAGAGGGTCTTGACGTCATCAGCCCCAACAAATTTTAAATTTTGGGGACTAGAATGTTCAAGTCCCTTCCATTTGATTGCCATATAGGATTGCACTAAACGCACGCACTCGTCCACCCTAATCGACTCACTGATCTCCTATAATAGACATTATTTCATTTTCTGGGATGGGTCTGCTTCCAAAACTCAGGGGCGCCTTGGGAACTTTTGAGGGCGGGCCAACTTTTAAGTGCTGCCGCAATTTTTTCGTTAAGGATGTAGTTGAGAAAATCCCTAGTTTTTTATTGGACGATTTCGATCACGGTGCATGCCATCTGGTCTCCGGTCGGCAAGTATGAGGTTCACGCTATCGATTTGGTGGACGGGACTTTCAGATTAAATCACACTTTTAGCTTGACCTTCTGTAATAGCATGCTGGGGCACATGCACCTTTGGCCAGGGTCTGTCCAACTGCAGTGCATACTAAAAGTGCTTACTGTGAACTCTTTCCGCATAAATAAAAAATTCAGAAAAGCTTTCCTGGGGAAAACGCATTATATCTCAGGTCGCCTGATGAAACAGCAGCCGCGAGAATAGGCGCCTTAAAAGAAAGCCGTTTGTAGGCCAGCATGCCTACTGGAAGAGCATATCCGTAAGCAATAATTTATTGTTGCGAACGTAACGCTCCATAATTATGGCTTAGACACTTACATTTTCCATCGTTCTCAGGACTGTTGGTTTGTGACACTTGGGAAGCCTGCACTGTACAACGTAAATTTAAGCTGCATAAAAAGATGTCCCATTGTTGTGCCCATTTATAGGTATCCTGTGCGTGCAGTTCGAAGACGGCCTACCAGATATATAGTTTCTGATCGTCCAGCTGACAGCGAAATACGCGCAGCTTATGCCTTAAGATTGTACGTCAGCGAACCTGCACTTGTAAACAAGGCTGTTTTCTTTGTGACATGGCGCCACGTTATTAAAGGCAACACATATGCTATCTTTTTTTTCTCTCTTTCGCGCTGAGGCAGTGGGTTTTGCAATGCCGGACATATATGCTTAGCAGCTTTGCCATAGGCGTGGTATTTGGGTTCACACGCCTCTTTTTACGAGGTGCACGCCGTAAAAGAAGCTTGCCCAAGCCGGGGTTTCCTTACTGTCGGGATAATGCGTGGCGCTATCAGCCAAGCCGCTGCCACTGCACGTCTGCCCGCCTTAATAGCTATGTTAGGAGCACTGCCAGTGGTAATTGTGCTTGGGTTGCAATCGGCTAGCGCCCTCAAGTTAAGACCACATTGTAACTACCACCAATTATTTGCTTTGCAATCGGTAAAACTTCCACATGCATTGCAGTTTCTAAAACAGCTTTAGAGTCAGGCGTGAAGTCGGGCTTTGATTTTCGATGCTTCTGTGACTGCATTTCCCAGTAAATATTTCCTCAAGGTACTGTGGCGAACAATACTTGTTATAATGAATATTGTCATAAAGCAGAAAATAATTGGCCGATCGATGTGAAAACATTCAATGACGGTTTTGGTAAAGGGCACTTCATATTTTAGGATTTGCAAAAAAGTTTTTTTTTAAAGAAATATTCCATTTTATTTCAATGGCTGATGGTTTTGGCTCTTCCACTCAAGGTCGTGAATTAAAATCGGTCCCAATGACAATAGTTTGAGGAGGAGAAATTGAAAGGTGGTTGTTGTGGCATGACGGTGAACGTTTAAAAACTTCCAGGACATAAAGTTCATTTGAAATATTTGAACAGGGCTTTCAGAATATTTTAATAGTTGATTCAAGTAGCTGTCATCGTAGAAGCAGTCACAGTGTGTCGGTTAAAGATTTTTTGGTTTCTCATAACTGTTCCTGCGAAATACGTCCTCGCATGTTTTTGTGCATAGAGAGGCATGTGTTTGTCTGTTTTACCCCGTACGGAAATGTCATATCTGGTTTGATATGAAAAATTCCAGATATGAACAAATAGGGAATTGGGCATATAAGGTCTTATATGAATATATGGGCGTATATAGCCTGATATGCCCAATTCCCTATATACCATTATCTGAATGGAACTCATATAAGGAATTATATGTATATATGGTCGTATATGTCCTGATATGCCCAATTCCCTATATATCCATATCATGACTAAACTCATATATGACATTATATGAATATATCTGGCATATATGGCCTGATATGCCCAATTCCTTATATATCCATATCATGATTGAACTCATATATGGATATATCTGGCATATATGGCCTGATATGCCCCATTCCCTATATATCCATATCATGATTGAACTCATATATGGATATATCTGGCATATATAGCCTGATATGCCCAATTCCCTATATATTCATATATGGATTGAACTTATATATGGAAATATATGTATATATGGTCCTTATATAGCCAGATATGTCCTATCCTTATATGACCATATCTGATGGAGCCCATATATGGGATTTCTATATAAGGTCTTTATATACCCAGATACGGCCAAATCCGTATATAGCCATATCTGCGAACAGTCATATATGAAAGAATATACTTATATGGGCCATATATGGCCAAATATGGATAAATCTGTATATGTCCATATTTGGCTGGAGCTTATATATGGCGCTAGTTCTATATACGAACATATACTGACAGATCTGCACATAACCTTATATACTTTTGGTTAAATGTTGAGGGGAAATTTCCCCTAAGGCGGAGCAGGCTTCCATTAAGGTATTAATTACTTATTCGCATCCATCCAAGCACAGTCATACACCATGTCCCCAGACCAGGACGAATCTTTTTACGAAAGAGCAAAAGTTTCTGTGGAAGCTGTGTCGGGTCCCTTTGTAGCCGTGTGACTGCTTGGCGGAATGAAAATGAGTGATTACTTCTTTATTAAAACCTTATAAGCTTTCATATGGAAATATATAATAAATGGCAGCCAATGTATATGTGCCCTCATACGGAGAGATCTACCGAAGGAGACGGTACAAAAAAAAACTGAAGAAATCCAACGATTTGCGGCGCGCTTCATCTGCAATCTCTGCAAGCACCTAGGCTCCCCTTCTCCAATGTTGCAGGCTGCTACTTTAGAACCACACCAGCATCACAGCCAGTAAAACTATTCTCATTCGAGTTCTTTACTGCTCGCTCTCAGTGACTGCCTGCAACAGCGCCGCGGCCTTCTATCACATTAGCCAATAAAGAGTGAACCTGGGGCATGCCGTCTCCAAATAATGATGGAGGGCGGCCAAGCAAAATATGTAATGAAATTAGTTACAACCATTGCAGAATGCTGTCATACATATGCCGTTATCGCCACATGCAGACGTAAGCGACTGTGCAGTACGTCCTTACCGCTACTACTTCAGATATGTAATACAGCTTAAATTTTTGACGCAGATTTTTATATTAAAACTTTGAGAGATACGTTGGTGCTGTGTAGGGGGGTTATACAGGATGGTTAACATTATGTAAGCGATAAACCTGATTTAATAGGCGATTAATTAACTAACATTAACTAATGAGCATTTTATTTTGATTCTAAGGGGCAATATTATGTTGCGAAATTAAAGGCCGTCATCGTAAAAGGTGAGCCCAGTTTCTAACTTTTTTTTTAATTGTTATAGGGGTTTGAAATATCGAGCGCCAGATTTTGCGCATTTCAAAACTCGCTGAGTTGGTTTACCCGCATTGAAAATGCATAAAACTGCCGGTCACTTTTTTTGTGCATCAAACACGGACACCGTTTGTGTATTTTATGATGTAGAAAAAGGTTCTTTGAATTCGGTGACGATACGACGCGCAGCGACGCGTTTATGAATATGCGAAGCGGACAAGGCAATTCACTGAGCTTGCAAGTGTGTATGTTCAGTATTTCGAACCACATTAACGATTACGAAAATTTAAAAGCTAAGGTTATCTTTTTTACTGACGGCCTTCATTTTCGCGATAGACTTACGCCCCAAAATCAAAATAATGAAAGCTGATTAGTTAAATATAATTAATCATTTTTCAGATTATTGAGCTCTATTACGTACATAATGCCCGTCTTGCTGTACTGTCCACCGTCACTGACCAAACCGACATATCTCTCGCACTTTGTAAAATAAAAATGTGCAAACGTTAAAAATTGTCATCCAATACATCTGTAAGTGCTGATTTAAATTGAAAAACCACTCGGTTTTATGCTGCTCTAAAGCTCCTGATAATCTTATAGCATAGGTAACACAAGTAACACAACTACCACACAGAAATTGAGCAGGAAATTTTATTGGGGTACATTTAATGCTCTTGTGGTTCTATAGTTCTGTATGCTTCTTATCGTCGATGCTTTTCTTTCTCGCTCCTTATTTCGCTGAGTTTAGTGCCCACGGCCAGCAACAGCAGCTTTCCGGAGAGCTCCCGCCCCTTCTTGGTCGGCAGGGCCGTTGTGTAGGCTGCGTGGGAGATAATTTAGAGCGATCATGATATAAATCTGCGCAGAACTTGTGCACACGGCAAAAGTAGCATAAGTCGAAGAATTATGCACTGAATCCGAGACACCCTACCGTAAAATCCATTGTGGGATATTAAAGGTGCCCTGCGACGTACATAAAGCATGGGTTCTTTAATCTTTGTATGCAGAGTAAGGGACATTGTGAGTCCTGAACGCGCAATGAGATCACCGAAATCATAATATTTGATATTTTAATCTTCGCTAGAAATGCTTGTTTCGCGCCGATGGTGTCGCAACGCGGCGGCCATTTGCGGCAGCTGAAATGAGATGGCATCTAGATAGAGCGCTGCCTTTCTCATTGATTGGGCGTCCAGTTTGCATATTGTTCCTTCATACTTGCGAAATGGATCCAAAATATTTTGTCTCTGAGTACTGAAAGCTTTTTCGCATGCCACAAAAACTGGAAAGAAGCAGGGAAAGCGAACGAAAACTAACAAGAATACAGCTAGGGGCGACACTTTCCATTCCGCTTCAAACCTTCATGGCGGCCAGCGCTGTTCAAATAACGTTGGCTCAGACCAGAAAGCGCGCGCGTCGAGACCGGCCGTGACCATACCAAGACGGCAGCGAAAAAAAATGCCAGTCGACACACCTTGCCCAAAATGTGAAGAGAAAGGCCGGACAGGAGACGGGAGTCGAGTTTGGGGGGGAGGGTGGCTACCGCTGACAGCCTTACAGTCCGACTAAAAAAGAAACTTCGGGGAGCTTCCTTTGTCGTTAGTCACCCCTGCCCTTACTACGGCGTCGCGTACACGGGGGGAAGACGCCGTCAAAATGCGAGGCTGTCTACAGCCCCGACATAGCAACAACTGCATGCACGCTTCCGCTGCGTGGGCGCTAGGCGCGGTTCTGATTGGTAACGCCCCATCTCGGTACTGGGTGAGTGAAATGGGAGAGTGAAATGCGTTTTCGTCTGAGCTTTCATTTCGAATTTTCAGAGTGGAATAACTTTCGCTTGCATGCTCCGATTTCAATAATTATTTTTGCTCTGGTCTCTGGAACGCATGATGAATCTATATAATAATATTAACTGGTACAGAGCAAATCATCGCGATGCCCCTTTAAAAGCTTAGTCTCATGCTTTTTTTTTCGGGCTTTACCATTAAAGTTTCCTGGCACAACCGCGAACGGAAACAGGTATACGCCAATTGTTTCTGAAACACGTTCGTTCGCACTAACGACCCGAAATAAAACGCGTACAAACTCTTCATTCCACTGCTCCTGCTTAGGTGTAGAGCGCAAGCCTTGTGGCAAATGTAATGGGGCCATCGTAACCTAATTAGATACGCAGAACGCAGCAATGCTGATCCCGTGTTAAAATAGAATTAGAACTATTACTTACGACAATGAAAAGGGTTCAGTTCCTGATACGTGCATATGACAGAATCCCTGTCAGGTTGTTGTCTACGTCTCGTTACTTAGAAAATACATCCCTAACTAGCCCCGCAATGTGCTTAGCGAGGTTAGTCTATGTTTTTTGCGTTACACAATTCATATCATGCACTTGAACTACCGCTGGCAGGAACGCAACTCGGTGGCGGTAAAAATTTCGCTACTGAAAAATGAGAGATTACTCTTCGACTGCACATAGCCCAGCTTACAAATAAATCATGCATTATGATACCATTTAGCTTAATTTATAGCCCTATCATCGAAAACTGCCGACAGCATTGACAAAGGTAAACAACAAAGCAATACGGGAAAAACAGTAAATGTTTGTTCACGCTTACCTGAAATATTGATGATTGCAGGTTCACAGAAACCTTGGTATTTCCCGCTCACTTGCACCCTGGATCCTTCGGATGGCTCATCATCCCATGCATGCTTGGCGCAGGTCATTTTAACGACGTCAAAAGTGTCTTCTTCCTCAAAACGCACAAGTGTGGCGCTGTACCATGATTTCAAAGGGAAAACAAGTGGATGCAACAACGGGTATAACCGGAAATTGCTCGCTCGGCAGGAAAGTGCGTAGCACACTGCAGAGTCCGGCCTCTAGCTCTGTGCAACAGACGACAGTCAAGGGTGGCGCCACCAATGCCTTCCTTAGCAGACATCTGTGCATATCTGTGCATGTCAGATATCGGCACCTGCGCACGGGCGCTCGCGCGCGCGTCAGAAGCGGGGTCCGGTTTACAACAATGGGAGGACCGCGGGAGCTCTCGGGGACTCTTTTTCTTGATGGCTTGAAGCTCTTTCAGCCTCCCCTAAATTTTCTTGGAATTCTTGCAGCTCCCAGACCATCTCGTGTTCACGGCTTTACATTTTCTTCAGTCGGCTCCCGAGGGGGAGCGAGCCAGCACCAGGAGCATGGAGGTTCATGCCACTTTTCGACGCCCGTCGCGGCGCGTGCTTGGCGCGCAGGCGCTTCGCGTGTATGCCTTGGAAGTGTCCATCGAGATGGGGCTTTATATAGCGTGTATCTTTATCAAAATAAATATAACTAACGATACCCCTGCTGCGTCGTGTTTTCGGATCACTCTGTAGAACGTATTATGTAAACTGAACCGAATAAATATTTCGTCCTATCTACATAAACCAAAGAGAGGCTTGATTGAGACCTGTTATATTCGAAGTGATTGTTAAAGCGAATTTCGAAAATCGCTAGCTCTCTGCTCCTTGTGCTGGACACTGCGCAATGAATTCGACCATACATCACGTCAGATACATCACAAAGGTCCCAATCGCCTTTCCTAGAGATTGATACGATGCGCAGCTTGACGTTTGCATTCGCTCGCAGATTTAGCATCTGCTTGTTCAGCAGATTCGGCACCCCATGCGTGAGCGGTCTTCTCTTCTTGTTGTAGCACATAATCACGTCATTTTACATGTTTGTTGCTTTAGGACAGGGTGGATTACGGGAACGTTTCAGCTGGTTATCAAAGGTAACGGCGCGCCTTCTCTATCAAATATGTAGCTAGTCAAACGGCAATTTCCGTTTTGGACAAATAGGTTTCCTGAGTTTTTTGCACACATAAATGATGTTGTGAAGGTGCGGTTTCACAATTTATATTAAGAAATGATTAGCGGTACACCACAGCGGTTTCTGTATGCAAGTTATTCGGCCAAACGGCCGTATAGTGTGGTGGAATTATCGCCGTTAATTTCCTAACAAACCTCTTAAAATTCTAATTACTTGTTGAGGCTTAAGTGCTTGTTTTTGTGAAAACACAGGCAGTCATTGTGTTAGGGCGTTATCTTTGCCTGAATTTTTCAAAAAACGACGGCGTTCTGAGGTATCTTCAATGTCCGGTTAAATCGACGTGATTACGACCTGACTAGAGTGACCAAGGGCGCCAAACTTTTCCCTGGTATGATGACCAGGTGCATCTCGTGATGTTTCTTCGATTTCTCTTGCCTAGAATGAAACAAAACACTTTTCAGCTTCATCTAGTGCTCGTCGTCATGAACACACAAAACTCAGCAACAAATGCCTTCTTCGAGGGAACAGCAGTTAGCATACTTCATTGGAACAATTAGATCGCTGGTATATACTGTTTTCCATGCATAATTGCACGGATTGGATCGGAATTTTTATTTTTTTTTTTGAGGGGGGGAGATTTGTGTGCGCTGTACTCCATTGCAGCACACAACAACATGTTGTAGTTCTTTAAGGAGAAGCAGAAGGCTGCAACGGCTATAAGAACCGAATTGCCTGATCTGAGGGTCGCTTTTCACTCCAAAGTTGAAGACGGGGATCGTCATCATCGTCATCCGTGATCAATTTTACAAGACCAAGAGCCCTACCATCGACCACCGATTAGCTGTTGTTGAATTCAGTCGGGCAGGGTCAGGCTACCCTTGTTTTTTGTCACATCTGCTCACCAGACATTCCATAAGCTTTGACTGTGACTCGCTGCCCTTGGAGTCCACTCTGCCATTCTAAACGCCGACCTTTGTTCGGCTCGTTACTTGGCCACCCTAAGCTCATTTTTTCCGCATTTTGTTAGTGCTAAGATATGGATGACACCAGTTTGTTCTGTAATACTCTAATCGCTCCCCTTGACGTTATCGCTAGTATTTTCCTTGCCATGCCCAATGCGTGCTACACGGCTGCTTGAAATCCCGTCGAACCGATCGCCACTCGAGTCGACAGAGCTTTGCGGTAAAATGAGAAAAAGATATCTTAGCGGAAAGTTGAGCACTCAGAGGCTCTTCGGCGTCCGGCCGACATTCGACGGTTTCAAATGCTTACGAAATGCGAACAGAGACCGCCCCTGTCATTGGCGGTGGCCGTTATCTTGCCTCAGAGCCGCGTCCCGCAACTGCTTCGGCCCTCTTGATTTCGACATCTGCTGCTGACTTCTTTCTTCTCCTCTTTGTTTAGCACACTGCTTGCGTTGTCGCTAATTTAGTACTTCAAGTTAATGACTCGTCATTCCCATTTACAGCGTGCGCGTGAAATTTCAGCGGGAATACACAAATGTCGACTGCACTGCAGTACCACCGTTGTCTGCATACCTGTTATCGTTTGTATATGGCATAAAACGCAAGCTATGTTGAATATTCTCTTTCTGATGCGCGGATTGTAACTATGCTTGTTTACACAGCATGATCACTGCAAGAAGACCGGATGATTGCGACGAAACACCTGATAGCCGGAGAACTGGCGCTTCCCGGTCGTGGTAGATCCGCTTTCTTCCATACCACAAATACTCGGTGCTGAACTGCTTTATCCAGAAGCATGTTCGACGATTGATCGCATCAATGAAAATGATCTGATTTGTTATCCACGAGCGGCGCCAGTGGTTGACTGTTGACAGCTCCCTAAAGCAATGCTCGGCATGCCGGGTGACACCGGCGCTTCCCGCTCGTTCTATTCGTCCTGCGATATCAGCAATCCTCCGCTAAGGGTTGCAGTTTCCAAAACTTCACTTATGACCACTTGCGTTCGCCAAAACTTGTGTATTCGCTCTCCACAAAAGCCGAGACCACATGCGTGAACAATGCGGACTAGCGCTTATTCGTCGAAAGCAAGGGTCTCATCGAAGCAGCTCATGACGGCGCTGGAGAGCTCGGAAAGCGCCGTGATATGGTCTGGTTGCGTGCACAATGGACTTCAATTCAAGAGACAAAAGCTATCTTTCTATGATTTAGTATTTTTTTGAGGAAATATGGGGAGTCATCATACTAAGAAGCAAACAGAATGAGCGTGAGCGTCAGGTTCATTATAACTAGGATCGGCTATACAATCCAGCCGGAATGAAACGCGAACACGCATATCGCCTTCTTTTTCTACATTGCAGAGAAGTATTCACATGGAGCCAGTTAAAAAAAATGTACTTCGGTAGATCCTTCACCCAGACACAGGAATCAGCCTAGTTCTGTACAACAGCTGAAAGTATACAGGCAAAATATTTTGTTTTGTTCACATGGGCTGTTCGCTTGCCTTGCTGTAGACGGAACAAAATGGGCTGTTAACATCTGACCAGTAAATAATTTACATAGCATTTTTTTCTCACATGGTGTTTCCAATGGGGTTTTAATAGCCGGACAATGGCTGTGGTGTCCAAGTTAAGTATAGGCTCCATGCGCTGCAGTTTGGCTAGCACGAGTGACGTCATCTGGGTAACAGGGAAGGGGGAGGGGGGGAAGGTGGACGTCGCTCTCTCGCTCAGTTTGCAGTCAGCTAGGAGAGCGCCAAAATATTCCCTCCGAAAGCGAAAACAAACTTCGCTAATTATGCGTGGCTCGACCTACTGCTGTGTTTGTATATCGAAGTTAAATTACATCTCTTTTCATGGAGATCATGCATGCTTGCGCATGCACATGAGGGTCCACTGGAACAGAGTATATTTTGGAACTAAATTCATGAGTGCAAACTGGGAGCGGATTTACATAGTCTGGGGTGTTTTCAATGTGCCATCACTGGTAGGAGTCCTAGGAGTTGCTTTGTTTCTTTCTGTAAAGAGAAGGAATGCGCTGAGTAATAGGCAGAGGTTTTGGGGGGCGTTCTTGGAGCGGGCATCTGTAGTTTCAGACTACGGTTTTTTATACATCTGTGTGGTTCAGCGGGTTAGGGCGGTTTTTTTTTACATGCATGCGTGCGGGTTGTGGGTACGATGTCGTTTTTCTGTGCGTGCTTATGTAGTTTCTCACGATGTTTCGATTACATGTTTTTCTGTATGGATTTTTATCACGTTGCATAGAGCGGTTTAAAATTTTTATATTGATATTGGTGAATTCCCGCCATCTAAAACCCTTTTCTGGATCAATAGAAAGAAAACTAGAAAGTGCATTACATTTTGTAAAGTAATTTATTGCATTTCATATCGCTAAACCCTTCCTGAAGTTTATCATCACAATGCGATACATCACTTCAAAATTCCTTTGCTTTCCCTAATTAAATGAATGCCCTGAGGAAATACCTAACACAAAAGTCCTGTAACATACTCAGCAAGAAATGCTTAGTCTTTTTGTTTACTTACACCCATACTTCTCTGAGCGGAATACGTGTGCATAAAGCAAAGCAGTGTTCATCCTGAGACATCCAGTACATAGCACTACCATTGTCTTTGTGTAGTAACGATGCGTTTTTCGCAATTCCAGCCGACCATGTTATGTATGCGGATGTTAGGTGTGCGGCTGATTTCATTATGTGAGTCAATTAGACACCTGTTCTTCAAACTGTAAGGGCTCTTAAAGGAGTATGGACACCTAACTTTTGGGTGCGTGTTTTCTTCTTTGTAATGATGCGTGAGGCATTATTATACATGGAGTACCACGTGGTCCTAGAACTGCTAAATAATTTATTATCGATTTTTTGTCTTGCTGTTTAAATTTCAATAACTTCACTATAAGTGGGACGTCAATGAGTGAGGCATGAAAAACTGCGATATAATAGCTGCGTCCTCGTTTTAATTCACCTAATGCTGGAGCCAGTCCGCCAGCTTCACTATCCGGACTTGTAAAGAATGTAAAACAGCGATTATATTGCACTTTTTTTCATGCCTGCTGGTCATTTCCGAAATTCTGTGAGGGCACGTCCCCGGCGGTGCGCATTGATTCAGCAACGCCTGGACTGGTACCTGTGCTGCTCGAGCTGCTGACACTCTTTCTTTCATTGTGCCTATGTGCTGTCCTGCTCGTGGGTGCACAAAAGAGGGGTTGCCGCTCGTTGTGAGTCATGACTGGAATGCCGCGAGGTTGAGAGAGTGGAGAAACGTATTGTTGTGTCGTTTGCTGCCACAATAGTTCTCACAACATCAATGGCCAAGAGCAGCCAGTGTAACTCTATAGATTTCCTGGACATATGTCCCACATTCCTGGAAAAAAAAATCAATATTCAAAATTTGTAATCTACTGCTGAGGAAATTTTGGAGGTAATGGGGAATCTTTTCGATGTGTAGCAAAATCTTGCAGAACTTTTCCATCGCTCGCATCGAGCGATAACAAAAACATTAATAGCAAGACAAAAAAAAAAACAAAACCATGCACGCATGTCGACGGGAGGTTGGTATAGTGAAATCTTCCAGTGTATAAAAAAAAATGCGTTCATACACTTTTTCTCATTCAAAAATGGTTTTCCAGGGAATTGTTCTCTGTGAAATGATTGAGAACGAGAGACGGCAAGCCTGGATAACTTCTGTGCGCAAGCTGAAGTAGGCGGTTTTCTCTTGCTAAATCGGTTTGGTATGTTGCGCGTGTATATTATTTCTGACGAATTTTCATTGTAATTCAGTAAGCATGCAGTGTTTAGTCGTAGAGCTCACGCTAACGAAACTATTTTTTTTTCCTGTAAAGCCTTCCGCCGGTCAGGTAACGCACACAAATATTTTGGAGGCTGACATCAACAGCTGCGTTAGGCAGACGCGTGTGAGGCAAGGTCAGTGATCGCCTCATTGTTCCTTTGTGTGACGCCCGGCTCAATTTCCAAGTTATTTTGATAGATGTAAAGAATGTCTAAAAGTAAAAGTAGTAAAGATATTAGCTTGAACATGAGTGAGCATTTGAATATAAGAGATGGCTCTGCAAATAACTTGTTTTGGGAATGCACGTGCGCTGCAATCGGCATTAAATTAAATGTACCATCCACTGCGTAGTGACTGACCAAACTATAGCATTTTTTCTCTTAGCCGTAAGCGAGCAGCTGGTAAGCACATTTCGCGCGTATTTTCGTTTTTGTTTTCAGCCTTGCCTATCTTTATTTTACGTCCAAATAAACACATACTCGTTCTTATTCGGCGAAAAACGTAAAGAAATTCCAACTATTTGGCCAAAAAAGTTGCGTACATCGAAGTGCTCAGCTATTCAACAAAATTAGGTATTTTGCGAAATTGACACTGCCATAAAAAAAAAGTATTAAGCTCGAATTCCACGTCTTAAATGAACTTGCCATTTACTTGCGACATACATGTCGGCGCAACGGTGACGGCGGTTTCGTCAAATATCTGCTCCACGAAGTGGACCTTTTTGCACTGTCAGTTCTCTTTTTTTTTTTCAGGTTCGGCGCAGAAAAAAAAAATCGCTGACCACTCTTTCATGGAACCTGCACCTGAGAGGGTACTGTCGCGATAGAAAGAAATGCGAACAGCGCAGCGCCTAATTCGAACACAAGTACGCTAGAGACATGAATTCCAATTTCGCAGTGCGTAGGCAACATGCTGTTCACATTATTTTCTATCGCCCTTGTACATTTTCCTAATCCTCTTAATCTCGTCAGCGTTCTAGCACGAAGTAAAAAGCAAGCGTCAGCGCAAACAGATTTCCAGGCAGTCCAACACGTGCAAAGCATGTGCGGAACTGGTTTTTTTCAAGAGAAAGGGCATTAGGTGCAACTTCTCAATGGTATGGGTGACAGGTCGGTCCGGTCAATTGTGGGGAGTCGCGGGAGACGGTGCTATGGTGCTTTTCACTCGCGCTTGCAACGCCCCTCTGCAAAGCTCTGGTGCCCTCGGCGTGCCTTTCGGAGCGAAAGAAAGGGGGAAAGTGACGCGGACCTGGACTATCCACCCTCTAGCTATCTGCTGAGCGTCGCCGAAGGCGGCAATGTGTCGCTTTTCTGCTGTTCGGGGGGGGGGGGGGGGGGGGGGGGGTTCTGGAGGGTCCGCTTTTTCACCGCCTCAGCAACGCCATCTCTCGCTCAGTAGGGTAAGGAACATTTTGCCGTGAGTGGTGGCATATATATATATGGTGGCTGACCGTGGACACAGCGGTGACTCATTTAATACGCAATAAAGGATGTCTTGCTTCCCCGTGGCGGCCGGTCTCAGAACTGGCATCTGAATATCGGCCGACAGGGGAGGTTGGATTATGAAGGGAAGAAAAAGTTGAGGCGAAAAGAAACAGACCAACGCGCATAGTATCAAGAACTATTTGCAGAAGATTTTATACAAACTGTTCAGCTTGGCACAACAGTCGGAGTAGAATGGCGAGCTTGGTCAGTACACCACGGAGACTCGGCGGCGCGGAAAAGGCGATGGGTAAAAGATTTGCGTGTAGCTGTGGAGTTTTTCTCGTCTGCATTGTAAACGTTTTGCTGGCAACTCTAGATAAATGAATTTCCAAACATTTTGTATTATTTCTCTCACAATTATACTAGAGCGTTTTAATCTTAATCACTGTGCCGCAAGGAGCGATGTGTTATTTACTCTCCTGGACAAGAAATGGCTGTATGCTGCAGCGGTTTTGCAAACGTTTGTTGTCTGGCATTACCGCAAACAATGCAGGTTTCCCAGTCCTTCAGAACGACATAGTTTTGAGGAACAGCGCCCAGAGAAGGAACGTACACCGCACCACCGGCTTGATGGTTTGAGTATTCATCACGTTTGCGAAGGGGCTGAGTTCGATCCCCAAGCGCTTGTTGCATGTTCGGGACTCTATAATCTATCAATAATCCTAAAAACTATGATTACGATCGCAACCAACTCGCTGGACTTGTAATCCACTTATTTAGACCCAGTCAGGAAGGTTCAGTTCGTCAGGAAGGTTCGAAGTCCACCCAAGATAGAAAGCGCGTATATGCATGTATTAGTACATTTAAATTATAGCAAAGTTGAAGGTGATTTATAGCACTGTACTTTAATTCACCTTAGTTAAACACCGCTATGTAATAGCAGTCTAACTTGATTGAAGCCTCAATCATACAAAGCTTAGTACCTTGTTGTGCGGTGTGTTTCGCCATCTTAATTAACCAATATTATCATGTTTGACACAAAGTTAATTATTTAAGTTCGGAAGTATATGGCACAAACACCCCACATATGAGGTAGGATATGTTCCATATCTGCGAGATTGTTTCCATATAAGGATTTCAAGGTCCCCATATAAAGAAAGAGCATCTATATAAGGACTCAAATACGACTATATATAGCAGTATATGGCACTATATAAGGTACCTTATGGCCGTATCTGCCCGTATTTGTGGTCTTATACGCCCATATATAGCAGTATATTGCGGCATATCAGGTTTCCCATGGTCATATCTGGCCGTATATACGACCATATATGGACCTATTTAACTGTATATGATCCCATATATGAGTATATACAGCCATATATAAAATATATCTGGCCCATATCTGCCATTTTCGTAAGGGACCGCTAGTCACGACGGCAGTGTTACCGAACTACCCATCTCCGAAGCTGTCCAGCGAACCGAATCAGGTCGAGCTCTTACACTCAGGACTACGAAGCGTCCGAGCCACTTCTGCACTGGAGGCGACCAGAGCTTTCAGTGCTAGGCGGTGTAGCTACAAATGACCCCTACAAGGACCACAGTTGCGCCTGATAGGCAGCAGATGGTCGTACAGCGGTGTCACATCAGTCAGGTGTCACGTACTCTCTAATGAGTTGTGCTAATGCACGTTTCTGTCCGAAGTGCCTTAAGCATTCACTAAAGAGGATTTTGGGTTTCGTTGTTTTGATCGTGGGTCATAGTTGTATACGCTCCGATCATTCTTAGAAACGTTGAATTTTTATTCTATATACCCGGTGCCCCCACTGAATTGAATTAAATGTCCCGGCTTTCCATTTTATTCTTTAATTTATCGAAGAGAGTAGCAGGAGTAAAAAAACATGAACGCCATAGTGAGAAGTACGCGCGGAGTGGCTTTCAGCCTTTCGCGTGGCGGCTTGCCTTTCTAGTATCGGCCGAGTAATAGGCGGAGTGATTATCTAAAATCTGCGGGTTTCTGGTCGCTCTATGTCAGTCGGGACAGATGGTGGGGCACATCACGACTGCGACCCCAGACGAGGAAAAAACGCAGTCCGCTTCCTTCGACCTCGTTATTTCGATGACAGGTTCTTTGAATCACAAATATGTATCGCTTTTATGAATCTGTTACTTACGTCGTGTCCAAAAAGAGTAATAAAATAGTGGTACGGCTTTAAGGTGGTCAAGCCCAGTAGACTTGCTAAAGTGTGTTCCTAGCCTGCTTGGCTCATGGTTTTGTTTTTCTGGGTCGTCGGGATGTCTGGCGATGATACTAGTTCGATAGCAGTATTTGTTGATGAAGTCGACGATGTGCAATGCACAGAGCAAGTGCCTGTTGCAGTTTAATGCCAGGCGTGTTCTGCTGCGGCGACAGCATAGCTCTCACGGGGAGAGGCCCGCGAAGAGGATCCGTTCGCGCCGCCGAGGGTTCAAATCTCAGTTGCGGATGTATTTTTTGTAGTTATGGTTTGGCCAGGGTAACCCTAAAGGTCAAGTTCACACAGACTGGGTGAGCCGGTCAGACTTCACAAAATAGTGCTTTCGCATTGAAATTACTTTGGGTATTTCCAAGGATTACTGCGTTATCGAATGCAATTTTAGACGGATGGCGTTGAGTCTCGCAAAAGCAATCGTCCATGCGTATTTTTAATTCCTTGCGCTCAATTTGCGGCTATTTTGTTTCCGACTGAAGATTTTTATTCGTGGAAGCTCCCAAAACAAAAATTAAAAGAAAACCCATTTCTTTTCTATTAGGCTGTGTAGTGCTCATTTATGTTGCATGCGGTGGCATAACCATAGCATGACATAATTTTCCTGTACTAGGTTTGCAATTATGCGAGCTCAGTATGAAGACGCTTTGTCTTTTTCGGTCTTCACGGCTGCGCGCTAAGCTGGAGGTGCAGGTTGGCATTAGACGGATTCTGTCAGCGCACAGCTGGCTCCACCATGAGAGGGAACACACTGTGAGTATTCAACCAACCACAGCTCTCTAAGCAAGAGTGAGCAGGAAACGTATTCCTGTGTTTAGAATAGTTTTGGCTTGAGCAAATATTGCCCTTTGAAGTTCTGTCTAGAATCAACGACAGAATTATTCCTTGTGTGCATACTACGGTTCTCTTACACAATGGAGCCATCCATACAAAATGTTAAATAATGAATGAAAAATGTTTAACTTGCTAGCTCTCCGGCGAACCTTCGCGCGACCTTTACGTACATTCTCATAGCTCGGAAATTGTGGAACTAGGGTTTAGGGTTACTACGCCAAAGACACTAAGAGAATAACAAGCCGTCGTTGGACAGTACGTGCCGAAAGGTGCGAGTTAGTCATTTTTTGGAGAGCTTGCATTCAGAGATGAAGTATTGTTTCATCGAAAACCCTTTCGAAGGGCTCCTGCCTGCGCTGAACGTCAATCGTCCGTTGCCACCAGCAGCTGGTCAGCACACCTAACTAGAGATTGCGAAGGGATGAACGTGACTAACTGCCATCACATTCGCCGATCTCGTACACCCGATCTCCGATCGCGGTGAAATCGCTGACACCCAGCGGGAAAAACAGGTACAGAAGCCAGATGATCGCATTGACTAAAAGCGATAAAGGCCGCATCACCGCACACAAGATCCTGCTTTGTCAGGCTTTGCACTCAAACGAATATGCAGCTATTCGCCGCTGGGAACAAGCCAAGGATCACCGTTTGATGAAAGACGCCTGTGGCTGTGAACGCAGGAAATGATACTGATTGCCTATTCCGGCCATGCTTGGCCTTGCCTGTGATGAATATAGAGCCTTTGGTGAAGCGCCACAGTCGCCATCTCCTTCCGCTTTGCGCAAACGTCCCAAACAAGAGAAGACGTGCGCCCGGAGAACCACTCTAGTTTTGCCCTGGAATTCACCGTGTATGTAGTTGGCATAACTGTTTGTACTTTTTTTTTCAGTGGTGCAGAGTTGAGCCGTACGTTCGATTTAGGGCTGGTGACCAGCTCGTCGTGTTGAACGCGTGGCGCATAAAGAGATGCCTTAGCCATTCAGTGACGACTAGAAACTCGAGAAATACTTAAATTACGACGGAAAAACCAAAGCAGAGAGGTATGCGTGCTCAGTCAGCGGTCGACTGATTTAGTGTATGAATTATTCTGATGACATCCACTTCAATAGGCTAATATGAAGACATGCGCCATGCATTCAGATCTTTACGGTCAGCTTTCGCCGTCAGTATCAGCCAGGATTAAGAGAGAGTGGCAAGTCTACTGATACTGCTGTTATTTTCTCACTTCAATATCTTGCAAAGTAAGAAGGATGCAGCAGAGGGTCTCGGTAGAATAGCAGTCTATACAGCGCCTCTCGGATTGCGAAAAGGAAGTGAAAAACGGCTCCCTGAAGAGCATTCCGAACGGCCGGGTAAACTGATAGACCATGCCCCTGAAGGATCTCTATCTTCTATTTTTATTGCCCTCTGCGAAGCGAAAAAGTGCGGCTTCTTCCATCCATGCTGTTCTTTCGGCTTCTTCAGAGCTCAGTGCTCACTCCCGCCACATCACCCTTCGCCTTTCATCCATGTGAGTCACCTTAAGTAACCCCTACCCCGTCTGGGGTTCATCGCCACAGTACCAGAGAAAAAGTGCTCAACTCTGTTTTGAACCCAGCCATACAGATTGGATTTTGTCGCATGAACCCGGACCTACAAAGTCCAGAATGTCGTGGGCCACGGTACATTAGAGCAACCTTTAATGTATATATAGCGCGATGGAAAGAGAAGCAGGAATAAGAGTCCATAAAAGTCATTATTATCGAAGAGCATTCCCCCTGCCTTATTAAGGTGTTGTTTTGCCTGCAAGGATGATAAGCACAGCGGCTTCAGACCTTACGTACAGCTCTAGCTGCACCGCTGTGACTGGCGTAGCCAGGTTTAGCCGCTGGTTGCGAGTAAATTAAAGTACGTCAACCTTTGTTTTCTTGTCAGTGTGTACCATAAATGGTACCTTATAATCGGACAAAAAAGAACATGCTGATGACAAAATCGCGTTTTGTAGCGTAGATGTTTTATGATTGCTGCCGATCTTTGCTACTGCATCTCTGAAAAAGCTGTACGAGAAGCATTTGGTAGCAGCCGATTCAAACAAGCGCAGAATTACAATACAATGTTGTCAAATCATAATGAAGTGTCGTCGTCTCCCCTTAGGTGTTTAGTACTGCCTGCCATTCGTCTCTCTCTCTCTCTCCGCGGAAGCTACAGGTAGCGTACGCGTGTTGTACTACATACGAGTAAGCTCTATTGTTCAAAAGTTTCGTTTGGGGCTGCACATCAGTAAAATTCACAGTTAAATCCTGTCTTTAACGCGTAGAGTAGCAAGCACTAGTCTAAACCTAACATATAGCTCCTTTTGATATTCCAGGCATTATCTTATGTGGTGTATTGGAGTCTGATGAAAATCCTTTGTTGCCACCACACTACCGATTGTTATCGCTCGCATGTAATTTTCGTGTGGATTCTCACCTGCGAGAGGCCTCTGTGCAACTAATTGTTCTCCTTGGAACGAAGGACATGAGTGATCTGGTTTTCATAAAGGTAATGAGCAACATATAAACATATGAGCAACATATAAAGATATGAGCAACATAGGTAATGAGCAACAACTTCGCAGTTGGAAAAGTAGAATAAATATGCTCTAAATGCTTACGAAGAAAGGCGGCTTGATATAGTTGAGCCCAGTTATTCTGATAATTACTGAAAAATTTTGAGAACATGGAGGAGAGTCTCAGTGCAGGATATTAGAATGTTTGTCTCAGTGGATTTTTTTTGTTGCTTTCATGCCTCCGCGTATTCTTCCAAGGAAGCTAGAAAACGGTTAACTTGCGTAAAGTCTAAAGTATCATTTTGTCTCACATCGCGCAAATCTAATTTAACAGTTTGAAAACAAGAAACTGCCTTTGACGCATGACACAAACATAAAGCTGCTGCACAAGTTTTTACAGATTCTAACCTCTCATCTTTTAGGAGGAGCTTGAAAATACAATGTTATTGTAAAGGTTAAGCAAAGTGTCAGTTAGAACTCCTTCACACCTGCATTGCTGAACTTCAGAAAATCTTTTCCGTGTAGATCCTTTGCCTAATAGCACAAAATTCAGCAAACTACGTGCGCAAAAAAATTTGCAGTCATTTTATAGTTTTTGTGTTTCCTTGAACACGTTTTCGCAATGAGACATGCGCATTAGCAACCTTGAAGTGCTAAGAATTATCGTGTACCAAACCACAAGGTCCCTTCATAGCCAATATATTGTGTTTGGGTCCTAAAAGTTTTAAGATAGATATATATTTTTGAATGATAGAAGCGCTCAAAGGGGCCAGAAGAGCTTGTTTTAAGTGCTGTTGTGTAGTGGGGCTGAGGTTAAGTCAGAAAAAAGTGATTTTCTTGATTGAAAGACTTAAGAGGCTTTTGTTACTGATATGTTTAACTTATATGTATTGTTATTCCTGAACATCCGCCGTCTAATAGCTGAAATGTGCTCATTCACTGCACCATGATACGAAACAATGGGCTTTGACATTGTATGAAGGCTTGCGCAATAAAATTATGTGCATTTCTCGTAAACCAAAATAAATATTCCAAGCGTCACATACAATCCATCTTTGTAACAAAACTTTCACTTATAGTCACGGTTCTGCAGTGGTTATCCCGTAAGATTAAGATGCAAAACAATCATGCTGCAAAAGGGACAGAAAAATAAAAATGAACATAGGTGTCATCGATGACATGGCCCCGTAGTCTGCTCTGCAATTGGCGGACAGGGTAATTGAAAACCAAGAGAAAACGAGAGCCAACTCGCTCGGCACATGTTAATAGCACATGACAGCGCTGACGGCTTCTTTCTAGTGAATGAAAATAAAGAACGTTCTCAATATGTGTGCGGGCAAGCATGCAATATTGGTTCTTACAGGGTGTGCATCGTAACTTTAGCCAAGTCTTATTAAAGTAATACGCCACTGATAGGTGAAGCAGCTGACATTATGTCGGCTATCGTGTCGCACCGCTCGCAGTATTTTTAATACTCTACGTTATTATTTATTATATTGAAAAGATTTTATATGGAACATTTTATAGGGACATTTTTTACATGCGCGCTTCGATAATTAGTGTAGGATGTTCTGAAACACCCTGTTCATTAAATTGTAACTACGCAATTCTGCGTGCTCTTTTTTCCGGTCATTTACAGTCAGCCCACGAAGTATGATAAAGAAGTCGTCAAAAGTATGTACGCATAATTTTGCTCACTGCATGTAAAACTAATCACTGCTTAAGCTCAGCTGCGTAATATGCGGAACGCGCGGTGGAAATGTACAAACACTTCTGAGCATTTCGTTTTGTACACGAATGACTGGAGAAATAGGCACCTGGGAGCTGTTAGTTCGTCTTTTTGTACGGCAGGCTGTCCTATTCAGAGAGAAATCATGATTCAGGTATGATTCTGCCCACTATGCTTGAATCATTGAATAGAAACCCTGCTGAGCAGCTACCACAAAACCTGCTCCTAACGTGTCGCACTAAATGTATATTGAAAATAAGCAGCCCCTAATAGGAATATACTGGTAAACGATAACTCATTCTTCAATGTGATCTCTTTATAAGTGTTGCACCTTTCCTCTCCGCGTAATGTTTCCCAGCATTGTCGTTCTTCCCCTTTGTAGTTCTAGGCAGATACTGTGTACAAAGAGCGTTGTTTCTCTGCAGGCGGCCTTAAAGAGGGGCGTTGAAAACTCGAAAGATATGGTAACTTCACCAAAAGAGTGCCTTAGTTGTAGGAAACTGAAATTTAATTGCTTTGCTTTGGCCATCATTGGTTTCTAGTGACCGAAATAAAAATTTCTCATTTATTCGGTTCAACTTTATTCAGACCATTTGCGACTGTGTTGTACAGTTCAAGGCCTCTGGTAATTGAAATTAATCTTACGAAATATTCCTATACATTAAAGTGTTAATTTAAAATGACATAGACGATTATTTATCGCATTCAAACAAAAAGTGTTCGGAGTTTCGGGTTACGTGTGGAAGCTTTCTTCACAATCAAGTTCACACTGTATGCTGATCAATTCGCGCTACAAGGAACACACACACGAAAACACAAACGGACGAAGCGCATTATGCGCTTCGTCCGTTTGTGTTTTCGTGTGTGTGTTCCTTGTAGCGCGAATTGATCAGTATGAAGCACCAACTAGCCCCCGCTCTTGCATTGTTCACACTGTATGGACTTTTTTGTTATTTTTAGCATCGTGTTCTGCCAAACGCTTCGCTACTTCTTGAGTAAGCTAGCTAGCGTACTTCAATTCGAAAGTTTTATTTGAGAAATGAACACAGACTCTTTTTGGGCATGCCTCCTTGCAAGTACGTGTAATTAAACAAGCACGGAAACATACAGACTGTTGAATTTTTGCGTATATTTAAATTAGTCGAGGTTAGCCTCTGATATGTGTTCTATGTTGAAGTGCTACTGAGCTGTATTTCCCTGGACACCTTTGGCAGCTTTGGTTGGCTGCCGTCCAGAAAAAAAATGTCGTCACAGTTCTGATCGTCATCAGCCAGATTACGCCCACCGCGAGACAAAGACATCAAAACAGACAATAACTTTTTAATGTATAGGAATATTTCGTAAGATTAATTTCAATTATCAGAGGCCTTGAACTGTACAACACAGTCGCAAATGGTCTGAATAAAGTTTAACCGAATAAATGACAAATTTTTATTTCGGTCACCAGAAACCAATGATGGCCAAAGCAAAGCAATTCATTTCAGTTTTCTACAACTGAAAGACATATTGACCTCGTCCTGTGCGAGCTGCGGTCACTCTCTTCTGGCAAACTGTTTAATCTCATTTGCCCACCAAACTCTCTTCAGAAAGTTAGACCATAGTTCTGTAGCCATCGAATACCGCTCAGGCACAGAATCGATTTTTACTAGTAAAAATTTCATGACCTTTTTGAATGTCCCTTTAATCGCTACATGTTATAACGGCCTCTAGTGGCAACGAACACTAAAATACAAAAATTAAATTTTTCACCGTTCCTTTCGCAAACTCGTACATTGTTTTACATCTTTAAGCACAACGGATGTGCTCTAAAGACATTGCAGCATGAAAACTGTCCAGAACGGGGATCTCATCTAGAAAAAAAAAAATCTCCAAGGGGGGGGGGGGGGGGGGGGAGGGGGCGAATTCAGGCAGGTTATTTTCCTTTAATGAGACAGGTTATTTTCTTATGTAGAGTTTCTTTTACATGAACTTCTCTTACCGGGCTTTTGTAAGTATGAAGTACTTTAGAAGACGGGCGTGAAAAAGAAATTGCCTCACCTGCAAAATGTATTACACTGAATGAATACTGAAAATATTCGCACTTACGCTTTGTTGTCTAATGAAATATTTCTCCTTTCTAGGTGTTTTGTACCCAATTCTTGCTACAGCTCACCATATTTTTTACCTTTCATACAACGCTTTAGGCCGTGCTTCTTCAGTGCTCTCCCAATGCTGGTTGCAAGATGACTACTTTGAGAAGCAATTAAATCATAAATCTTACACGTGCCTTCAATTGCGTTTTGCTCATTTTGAGAAAGTTTATTCAAATATACACACAATAGGCTTGCATACGAAACGAACTTTGATATCTTTAAATCTTCCTTACACTAACAGCCGTTGACCCCTCTAAATCTGTAGTAATCTAACTCTTTTGTAGTTCTGCAGTGCTGGCTGCTTTCCTCGTCAACTGAAAGACAATTCTAGACTAAGGGTATATTCAGCCCCATTTCCCCGCAAATCAAATTTAACAGCTCCTACCCTTCATAGTATTTCTGAAGTACCGTAAAACCAGAAGGTGGAGGCTAACGTTGGGGCTGCAAACCTCCTCGTTCTTGCGACACCAGTATTATTTTACTAGAAAGTGGGCAGGACACCTCCTTTCACCGCACGCTTTAAACTAGAAATTTGGTTGCCGTGCGCACGTAGAGGTGGGAGGCCTGTTGAAACCGCACTTCCACATATTTCTTTCAATATCGCCCACGTCTTGAGGATTTAGGTTACAATCTGAGGTAATGGTTTGCTTTTGTGAGGACTGCATGTTATACATCACGGGTAATTCCAACACATCAGTGTGCGCAAAGATGCAACCAGCAGAGGCATGTATTGCCTCTTTGGTTAGCCTAACTATTTCCTTGTGCTCCTCATTAGTGTCGTTGCTCACGGTGCAATTGTCTTCAACCTAAGCCGCCTTCCTAACCATAACACCGTGTGAATTTATTGCTGGAGTGTAAGCATACAATTTCGGTGTACATAGAATTTTGTTTTCTCATCTACTACTGTTAGTAAAACGATCGCTTTTCGCGCCTGCATCACCTTTTCAATCTTAAAAGGCACGTACCAATACAGGGTGTAGCTCTGAATTAATCAAACGCAATGCGAACTTAGTTGTAGAAAAAGCGAAGGAAAGGATTTTGCGGACATGGTGCCCATGCTCCTGTCTGTTTTGTTCTTGTTGCGATGGGGCGAGCCATTTAATATTTGGAGGATGCATGAGCAATGCTAGAAAGGGTATAAGGACGTCAGTAGCGAATTTGAAACATTTAATATTAAAAAAAACAATGATGAAAATTGAGCCTGTCGTCTCTTAAGTTTTGTTCGCACGATATAGCAAACAAGCGTCGATACAGGGGTTTGATTCAAAGAAAATCTGAAATCAGGCTGCTAAAATTAGTGGACGCTTTCTGCACTTTTTTCTGACTATTAAACTGCCGCCAAAATTCTATGATTGGTCAGCGTCGGTGCCTAAATGCGCCACCGTTTGCAGGGGTGAATCGAGGTGCCGCAAAAAGCGCTCACCGCCGTTAAATTTTGGGCGGAGTTTGCACCTCGCAGTTGAGAACATACCGCGATATCTCATTAGCTTGCGTTAAAATATGTTCTAACACTTATTTAGCAGAGAACGGTGCTAATGACATGAGAATGGCTTAACGGAGTAGAGGATTGTGGACGAGATACTGAATGCGCAGGAATCGAAGAACTGAAAATTGGTGTCCGTGAGTTTTACGACGAGAGAGAGCGGAAGCATTTCCCAGTAGACAAGATAAAACATTGCTGCTAGAAATGACACGAGCCGCAAGGGATCTTTTTTTTTTGCCTCTAGCCTTCACTCAATTGACTCATAAAACTTGCAGTACGTAACATCCGTCTGTGTGTTCGCGAATTACAACCGAAAACGTCACCGCAGTCCGTAGTTAACGCTTGCTTTACGAGCAATTCGCACATTATCGCTCTACTGAAGGTGTGGTTGCACTAGAGCGATATCAGTAGGCAAACACGTTTTCAGCGTTTTCTTTGCCCATGGCTGGCGCCGACGGCGCAACGATGGTCGGCTTACAGGGTTGTCGTTGGGACGCCGCCGAGATCAGAGTAGTCGGACAGCAATAGGCCGATCTCCCAGTCACACTGACGGCACAGTGCATCCCTACACGCACCAAACAACACGCCCTAAGCCTCACTGTGCCACTGCTACGCCTGAGGCGGTGATTTTGATACCGGCTTACTGCATTATTCCGCTCGTTCTTTAGTAATGGTCAGGCATATTCGCTAAACATCTGCATCAAGATAACTGTACATCGTTCAGTATTTACCGAATGAGCGTAATGTGCCCCAGGATTGCGCCGATGGCGGCGACTGCACCCCCACGCTGCTGCTGTTCATTCAGTTCAGTGCGAAATCAAAATTGTTCTTTTAAAAGGCAAAAAAAAGCAAGCTGAAATCTGCCTTGCTAAAGGTCTTTTTATATGGTTGCTGCTTTACTTGTTTTGCAGAGTACAACAGATCTGCAGGCAGTGCTGTTTCATCCGAACGGACGTCTGGAAAACGCGTGAGAGTCGGTTTGCTGACACTGCGTACAACTGGCGCTTCGATCTAATGCTGTCTGCTTTCTGAAATGAGATCAATACTTGATTCTAAATTTAGTTATTGAGAAGTGTACTCGGGTAGTGGTTGCACAAATACAACGACCTAACCTGCTGTCTGCCAGCGATGGTGACAACTGCTGCCGGCAGCATTCAGCATTGCATGGAAGATCAGGTTACAATGGCGCATTCGTGCGTCCTACCAAGAAAGCAATGATCTATTTGCAGTCACTATTGAGAGAACTACTTTAGACCGACATGTTTTGCACGCTGAAACGTGTGAATTCGCAGTTCACGATCTCGGAAATCGCATTCACGAATCCTGCGAACTTGTCAGGACTACTCGACACGGAAGGCTGTCAATGTCGAGTATTTAGAAGTGTGGAAATGTGCATTAGCTTCCCCAAGCGCGCATATATTTCGAGGCGCTAGTGAAGCCATTCGATTAATGCCGCAGCATATCATATCTTCGGCATCGTTTTCCCGGGAAGCTGCATACAATTTGGCACCAAATCAACGGGACATTCTCGGCTGCACCTCTGTAGGTGAAGCTGCATAGCGGCAGGTTCAAGTGATAGATTTAGTCTCACGGAGAAAAAATACTTTGCCTAAAAGCAGAAAAGCGTATAAAACCATCAATTGAATAGTTAAACTTGACATGCTGCGACTTCGTTCTTTCGGGTCGGAATAGCACCGATCTGAGCGGACAACTCCCGCTCTGGAGGGTGGTGCCGCAGTGTGGCTGTATTTGCCAGCACCAGAATCTGTCCAATAGCGTTGCTGAGCGGTAGATGTCCAGAAAGAGTAGAAGGGCACTGGTGTGGACTGCGTGGAGGGTTAGTTCGTTTAGATAAGATGGTTCCGTTTAGAATGATAGTCGAAGATCGTTAATAATGTAACGTGTGGGATGTGAGGTACAAGAGAATTCTTC
Source organism: Amblyomma mixtum (assembly GCF_055824585.1). NCBI lineage: Eukaryota > Metazoa > Arthropoda > Arachnida > Ixodida > Ixodidae > Amblyomma > Amblyomma mixtum. The sequence continues at coordinate 259,611,322 of NC_143012.1, read as the reverse complement.
TCTTTAATCCTGGCAAGCCACGCAAGAATTGAGTCCAAAAATATCCTTTCCCTATGGTAACCTTGCTATCAGCTTTATTTTTGCGCAGCTTTGAATGCAGCATGAAACGAAGCTCACGTTGACCTGCAGTTCTTACAGCGAAATTGTTTTTTTGCTCGCTACTGGCGTCAGCGGAGTCGGCGTCATCGTCTGCGTCGAGCGTTGGCATGGCCCATCGCGTGACTAGGGCGACTCACATCACTAACAACGAGGAGGCCTCAGAACTCGCTCGGCAGTGTTGTTTATGGACGCTGTTCATTCAATCGAATATTGTGAAAGCAAAAATTGCTGCGCTGCTGAAACGCATTATTGGAAGAACATAATGGCAGTGGAAGTGCCTTATGACAATGCAAATGAAATCCCGGGAATGCTTCGATTTCTTTTCTGATACTATTGAATACTTTCACAGTCTTTGCAACAGACGAGAAAATGACTCCGTTCGGAAAGAAAAATTTCTTTAACTGAGCTCGAATCCCCTCAGCGATTTCTACAGGTACGAAGGACTCGTTTTATCTACCGCCGAAAAAAAAAGCTGCTATGAGGTGTTGCTAGTCTTGCTTTAGATAAAGAATGCATGTTAATACTAACACTACTTTTTTAATATAATTTTTGCACTCGTGCTCTGCACAGGACCTAATTTCACGCACAGTACAATGTCACCTAGGGGAACCAACTGCAATTTTTTCTCCGCCAAAAATTGATGCTTAGGCTCTTCCTGGCTGAGCAGGTGTTATCGCCAGAGCAAAAATACATTTACTGTGGAAACGATTAGATTCAAAAGTTTTCGGTGTAGTCCATTTACACTCGTCAAGTCAGGACCAAAAGTGATCTTGGATCGCTTCCTGTCTGGACCTGCGTAGTAGAAACTTATCGTGACACACAAAAAAATGAAAACAGCCAATGGTAGCAACGACTGGTTTTTATTTTTGGTATGTTTTCGAGCTTACAACAGCTCTGTTTTCAATTAAAGTAGCATCTCTACTGAGAAGTAGCAACCGGTCGAAACAAAAATTTTAATTGTTTTTTTTTTTCAGCGTCCCTTTAAGTACTGAAGGCACATCTGGGTTCCTCATCTAAGCTCTTGTCTCAAAGGGCACAATTACGCGTTGCATTTACTGGCATTCTACGAGAACTGCCAAATGAATTCGTGCTGACACTGAAGCCGGCGCAGCAGTAGTGTGAGATTGAGTTACTGTAGTTTATTCAATAACTATAGCGCGAGAGCTCGACGTGAGCGGGACCGCGTGCTTGGCCACTGTCCCCGAAAGGGTGACACGCACGCAAAGAGCACCTTAAAAAAAAATAAAAGACATTAGAGCATTTCGTTGAAATTGCAGATCGAAAAAACATGACTGGTTAGAAGCTATTCTTCACTGTCAGAGGGCGCAAGTTGTCTTCAATTTAAAACGTGATTTACGGCGTTTGCATGGAACCGTGCATATCGACTCTTATATTAACAATTTTTCGGGAATATACTGTCCCTTTAACTCTTAGACCTTCCTTATATAAGCAGTACAAGAAAAATGAGGGTAATAAATACTGCTGAATAAAAAAAGCTACATAAGAAGTATAAGAAATGGAAAAAATATTGAAAATAAAGTATTATAGTGTAGTGTTAAAAAGGTATGTATATACTTCAGACCATACTTTAAACGCTGACTCATATCGGTAGACCTAAATTGCTCCTCTTCCGTGGAACGTCGAAAACATTGCCTTACGAGGGTCAGCACTTTTGGAGCAGTCTCTCTCGGGGTCCAAGGTAACCTTGACGAAGGTACTAATTAAACGTATTATGTGTGTGTTTTTTTTTTCAAGATAGCGAGCTTTCTGTGTTACCCGCTAAAAAAGAGGGGTGCTTCGCCGTTGTCGCGCGGCTTGTTCAACGAACGAGGCTTAAAAGTGGTCTTGCATGCTTTTACCCCTCAAAACAACATTTCCGTATCAAGAGCAAAATCCGAAGCAAAAAAAAAATGTGCACTAGGCTGAAGCTAGAGAAGCATGTTAAAGACATTGAAGCAAGTAGCGAATCGCCTAGAGACATTTTTTGGCGTCACGACGTAGCAGGTTGGCGTTCCCTTCAGAGTAAATATTTTGGACAGCGGCACTTGGCAAAGGTTATTTACCCTAGTCTTCAGGAAATTCTGGGGCTTTTATAAATTGATGACCCATTCCAGGTTAAAAGTCTGACGCTGTTCCAGGTTACATAAAGTGAACTATAATGTACCGCAAAGCCTTTTCGGCCAAACTTAAAGGCCTTCTCAGGTGCTTCATTGCCTTGTAGCCTGGAGTTCAAGAAATTTATCAACAGGGTTGTAAATTTAGCTGTCCTGATCGCCTAGGGAACATCGAGAAGTAGCTTTTAAATCCTCTTAGCCTTTATCTTTGATGTACGTTTACTCAATGGGATGGGTGCCCGTATATAGAAAAAGAGAAAATTTGTATAGTATCTTTTATCGCTCCCATTTTAATGAATTTGTTTTTAGCTCAACATGGCGGGGACCTCAGCTTGCGCTTGGGGAATTTAATGAATGCATACTTTTTGTACGTAGACGACTTCCCAATATTCCTTGTCTATAACTCAGACATATTTCCATCTCTAGAGAATAACACACTTACCTTAGTACGTTCAGGCTTATCGAGGCCAAAAATAACACGCGAGTGGCCACCCGCTGATGGCATTGCACCTCTTGATATTATACTTTTATTTCGGGAGGAGCTCGTTTGCTGGAAGTACGAACCATGTTCCAATAAGCCACTGCACCCGTTTGGGTATGCTCATTTTAAACATGTTAAGAGGGGAATTGTAAATCCTATGCCTTTCAAGCGCCTTATACATGTCTTACACGGAACTTAACCACCAGCTTTAATGAACAAATTCTCCGGCTGACTGCTTCTGGGCACAGCACACTTGTCCTGGTTAATGTGTTTGGAGGCATCCTAAGACTTAAGTCGTCATAACAGCCTCACGCCTTCCACGCTTCAGCAAGAAAGCAGAAAGCCGCTATGATTTGTACGTTCACGACTTGCGACATCGAATAAGAAAAGAGTCGGTAAAGGGCAAATGTTAACATTCCCCCCCCCCCCCCCCCCAGACGAGCTCCAAAAATTGCGAAGGATGAGAAACCCCCGCATCTCTCACAAGCTCCGTTAGAAAGATCAGGTGAGGTCACAAGCTCGGTCAGGTCAGAATGGGAGGTGTGTGAATGATCGCCTCCGAGAATACCGCAGATATTTCAGGGACAGGTGCGGAGCGTTCCTATGTGTGCACTGTAGGAAATGCATGTCGAGTGCAATTCTTAGTGCATATCTGGCCCTAGGGTAGACCGAAGCGTGACATCTAACTGTACACCTATCTGTCTGGAATGCATTATCATAACATAAAGAAGCTGGCAACTAACTCACGCACGAAATCATCGAGGCAGAGTAAATTGAGCGTTAGAGCGATATGTATGTCCAAGCCGTTTATCGCGTAGTTTTCGTAGGGATTGCAACTGTTGTGTTTTAAGTGATTATTTTTCTGGCTGCGCTTGTAAAACGTCAGGCCACGACTTGCGTGAATATTACATTCTGTGATTCAAAATGTATATTTGAAAGTGAGTGCTCGTTTGCTCCTTTCTTTCTTCACCGTCCTCAGTGGGATGTGCGCTAAAAATTTCATCTCATGTCATGCCAACATCCAAACTTCAACGTTGTTGACCTAAAACTGATTTGTTTAGAAAGGAAGTTTGGAATACTTAAAAACGGAATAACTGCAGCTTGAGTGAATGAAGGAAGTTGGGATTGCTGATAAAAACAACAACAAAAAATAATGTGAGCATTGGTCCGGTGGCGGAGCGTCATGGAACTAGCAAAAGTATCGGCACGAAGAATGGTCACGCCATCAGCCCATACGAAGAAAATTCTTTTTGTCGAAACATTAGCTAAAAGGCTTAGTCTCCTCTGATGACTTTTTACATATTATTTTGTGTTGGCGAGAGTAACTCTTGTTTATTACTCATAAATGCTGCAAGTTTCCAAGGGGCTATCTATACTTAAACACCGCGACCAATGTGTAAAAGCACCACGCATTCAATTTCACAAGCAGTCCAATCACTTTCTCTGATATAAACTAATAAGGTGTCAAGCCTCAACTGTTACTCTAATCATGCTCAAATTTTTTTGCGCGATGTGCTATTCTGTAGCACTGCTCCTCACTATATATCCCAAAATGGACTAGCGTTGAGACGGCAAATATTACGATGTAGCGATCCGCGCGGCCGACAGTGACAAATTGCCGAAGAGGACGAAGCTGTAGGCGCGCTCAATGTGAATTCACAACTTTTCCTTCTCCGTATTTTTGGTTTCTACAAATTCTAGCTCTGCGTCCCAAAATTTTAAATATACTCCATTCCCTGTACATGAGTGCGTTTGTATCCGCTATGCACCCTGGCCAATCCCCCGCCGTGGGTATGTGCCGTTAAGCCTGAGGACATCATCATCATCATCAAAAAGAGAACGCTTGGACCTTGGCCTCGGCAGGACGCTGCCGCCGCTGCTCCGCCGCTATCTCCTCTCACGCAGCGCTCAAATAAACGTGGTCACGGTCGACTCCTGGGCGACGTCGACATCGACCTTTACAACGAAAACCATTGCAAGGTCCTAGTCAGCGGAAAACCTTTCGTTTACATGGTGATCACACAATATCCGAACTCTTGAATAATCGGCCCAGCATTTAACTGAAAGTGGACTGAAGTCTTTACTTCCTCTCTGCAATGATATACTATAGTTGAATCACAGTGGAAGAGGTTTTAAAGGCAGCTGCACTCTTCGAAAAAGGAGCAGCGGAAGCATAGTCGCTAGCACCCTGTATAGTAATATATTCTTTATCAGAATCAGAAAGATTGCTTCCTCAATGGGCCATAGGTGCTATGGGAGTCTAGTGTTCAAAAACATCAGGATATTCGCTCATATTCGAAACTTTGTGCCTAATGAGGTACTCCATTGCCTACCGATCCAGAGTGCGTAATGTGCTCCCAGAACTCACTATCATACAAACACTTTCTGCGTGACTATTCCTATGAGTACGCATGGTTCCGTAGGGATCATACGAAGCACCCTACCTTTCTTTCTCATCCTCATACTAATTATATGGAAAGTTCCAAAAAACAATTATTCCGATGAGATTATCCACATGATGCAGAAATCTTGCGGATGTCACACGGAAAGCAGCAGGAGACAGTCGGAAAAGTTACGAAGGGTGCACGGAATATTTTACCAAGAAAGCACTTCTTTTTCTCAGAATTTTACCAGAGTGGTTCTTATCGAAGGGTTCTTATGTTAACCGGCATTTTTGCACTTTTCTTCTGTCGAAATCGAAACTCAACGGCTGTGGTTGCCACCGCGATTTTACCGCGCTATGTAGCCTAAAAATAAAGATGTTCCGTCATGATGGCAGTCCGTCAAGCCTTCACCCCCACAGCGATCAAATTTATTCCCTGGTCAACACTGATCCACAATAGGCCGCAACATGGTCCCCCTCTATAGCACATACAAAAAAATGACTACCTGTAGCGAAGGCAAACATTCTTAATGTAAAACAAAAACATACTGTGCTGCTCAAGCAACCCTTCATGCTAACCAACTGATAAGTTCCATTTAAAATTTTTCAGGCATGCATATGCCTGGTCAAAAATGATGGCGTTGCCGCAGGCGTTGCCTACTGCCTACAGCTATCTGAATAGCAAACGTAAAAGGCAAGCCTTCTTGCGAGTACTATAAAGCTCACATTTCCCTTGAGCCAACGAGTCAAAGTGACGTGAGGAAGTAAGAAAGTACACGTGGAATGAACCTATGACCGGCAAGATGTCCGAAATGATACGCTACCCGATAGCGATTATGAGTTTATGTAAAAAAATAAAAGTTGGCCCCAGTGGCAAGCTCGACAGTGAAAAAGTGTCCTACACAGCAGCTTACCATTTTAATTCATCATGTACGGTAAATATATTTTCGGAATTGGTCATTTCCGCACGAAACACCACGAAAGGGTTTGTTCTTTTATAAGCATGAAATGCTTTTAGCTCCCGTTGTCGGCATTGTGGTGACGTCACGCCGAGACCGAGAGCCATCATCCGGGCACTGAAATCCACTCATCCGGGCTCTGAAACGAGAACATCCGGGCACCGTACGAGACTTAACGAGATTCAATGAGACTCTCTAAGCCCTCCTACGGGACCGGTATACAAGCGCCGGTTGCTCTCCAAACGAGTCACAAAAAATAACTTCTGCCAGTGTGTTCTCAATGTTTATCAAGATATCAGTCGAGCTGTGCATTAGATAATGCACGGAATTATAATTTACGATTTCTAATAACGCGTGGAAAAAGCACATACGAGGTCTGTTAGAAAAGTATCCGACCTTTAGCCGTTGAAAAAAAACTTGCATAACCGGAGCGTTGCAAACCTAGTCATCTTTAAAGTAGTCTACTTGGGACTCCACACACTTCTCCCAGCGGTGCTGCCATTGTGAGAAGTATTCCGAAAAGGCCCTTTTCGGAATGGAGTTTAGCTCAGCTGTCGTTGCAGCCATAATGTTCTTCCTTGTCTGAAATCGCGCTCCTTTCAATGCCCTTTTGATTTTGGGAACCAGCCAGAAATCGCAGGGGCCATATCAGGACAGTAAGGAGTCTGTTGAACTACAGGAGTCTGGTTTTTCACCAAAAAATCTGATTCGAGTGCAAGGAATGTGCAGGAGCATTGGCGCGATGGGTGCGCCAATTTCCTGTTGACCTCAGCTCCGAGTTCTTGCGCCGCACAGCATCACGTAGGCAACGGAGGACATCCCTGTAGTACTCTTTGGCCATTGTCTGACAATGTAGAGTGCGTGCTTGTGGTCTGCCACAGAGAGGGTGTCAAAGAAAGCAGTCAGCATCACTTTCACATTGCTACGCAATTGGCGGGCCTCTTAAGTCTTGGTGACGTGGAATGCTTCCACTCTGACAACTGGGATCTGGTTTCCGGGTCGTACCTGTACACCCAAGACTCGTCACCAGTGACTATGGTGTTGATGAAGTCGGGGTCACTGTTTGCGGAATCCAGCATGTCCTGTGAGACTTCAACACGAAGCTGCTTTTGCTCCACAGTGAGCAGCTTCGGCACGAATTTCGCCGCAACTCTCTCCATGGCCAAATCTTCGGTGATAATGGAATGTGCGGAGAAATTGCTCATGTCCACCTCTTCCTCAATTTCTCGGATAGTCACGCGACAGTCCCGCATCACCATAGCGTTCAGTTCGGCAATGACCTGGTCATTTTGGCATGTTGATGGCCGATTGGAGCGTGGCTCGTTCTCCACCGATGTGCGGCCACCTTTAAAACAATTGTAACACTGCTTAAACTGTGTGCTGCTCATAGCATCTTCACCGAAAGCCGTCTGAATATTTCGAATGGTTTCCACTCGGCTGTCGCCAAGTTTAAGGCAAAATTTTTTGCAGTAGCGCTGCTCCTTTCACTCCGCCATTTTCCTTGCAATAAAAAACCGACGAGAGCACTGCACACTGCCTCACTCAAACGCTGCTTCCCAGCGACTGACGCTATCGGCAGGCGGGAAAAAATTCATGCATGCGCATGAAGGTTCAAGGTCACCTGATGCAAGCGCGCTTGTCTCATATCCATCAGGTGTTCGCAAAAAAAAAAAATAAAGTCGGATACTTTTCTAACAGACCTCGTACATGCCACAATACACTTCGTTGTCATACGTGATCTGTTATTGGCTTTGAGAGAAGGCCGCTTAGAGAAAGAGGGCAGCTCCAGGGTGCGAATGGCTTTCGGCGGAAAACTTTCGCTCCCTCCCCAAGGATGGCGCTGCGGTCCCACACTCACGCATGGCGCTGGTGTCCCACACTCACGCATGGCGCTGCGGTCCCACACTCACGCATGTAAAAGACCGGCCGCTTGGCCTTCAAGCCCTTTCCCCCTCTGGCAGGCAGATGTATACACGCTCGCGGAGTATTCGAACGCTCTGCATATACATTCTTGTCAGGCCTGCGTCTCGTCGTGTTCGCGTAGGCTTCTGCATCGTCCTGGATTTCAATGCCGCCACCGTCACAGCTGCTTAAGCCGAGCAATGGAGCCTGTTAGGCCCGTAAACATTTCATGCTTACTCTACTCTCGGTTACGGGAGAGGCGCATTTTTTTTTTCTAAGAAGCTGTGAATAAGAACTTCTGCGATCTATTATTTGTTTCTCATCAGAAAGGGTTAACGATACCGGACGTGATAGCTGGGTGCACACAACACACACATATATATAAAGTTTTCAAATAATGGGGCGCGTAGACTACAGTCAGAGCCAAAAACATTGCGTGGCGCACTTAGTGTACTGAAAAACAGAATCTATTTACTATGAGCATTCCAACCTAGCCTGGCATGGCAAACCGGAGACGAGATTATTGCAGTGAACCCATGTACGAGAGAGATAAAAAGAAAGAGAAACGAAAACCGGCCGGCCTTGGCAGATCGTGTTTCTTTTGAGTATATGTCAACTCTAGCTAGACAGCTGAAAAGTGAAATGAGAGAAGAAATGAAAGCAGAACATTCGCACAGTGGTATCTGGGACACCACATTCTTGCGAGTAAAAATTTTTGTTGGTAGCATTTTACATTCGTTTACATCAACTGAGGGAGAAGAAACGAATGAATAAATAAACTAAAATACAAAACTTTCCTTGATGAAGGAAAAATATTATGAGTAGAGGGTTTTCTCGGGGTCCCTTTCACTGCCATGGTAAAAAAGCTTCAACGGGTTGACTCTGCCTAAAACAATTTTTCTTTCAGAAAAGCAAAAACATTTTTCAATGGCTTCAAAATAAAAACGGCGAGCGCAGTCTTGCATGGATGCCATATGGCAACCGCTTCTCAAGCTCGTAAATCTTTAAGCACTTGGCACGTAGCCTGGACATACGCAAAGAATTCTCGCTGGCATTTTTCAAATCGCTGCTTAGAAGGCACCGCGCAGAGATGTAAATCTCATGCACAGGCACACTTTGCAGTTGTAAATTACGTCGTTTCGGTGTCAACACAGCTGAATAGCAGCGTTTTTGGTTAAGTCGTACTTAGCACATACAACTTTTGAAGACGCACATATGTTAGTTTAGGAATTTTTATTCGTGTGAGGTGTAATAAAAAGAGCCGTAACAAAATAGGAGTAACAAAAAAGGAGGAATATTCGCACTAACTGTTGGTCTCCCGGCATGGAGGGATTATTCTTGCCTCGGAATTTTTGTGATCTAAGCTAAGTTCGTGGTCATTAATCTACAGTGTTTTTTGTTTGTCTTCTGAGTATCTTGCGTAGATGCGTGAGTGTGTGTGGACTTATTGCTTTTCCTGAACGAACATGACGCTTTACTGCCTTAGCAAACTGCATAATTTCGAAGCTGAAAAATTAGCCTTAAACATTAGTCAAGATGCAAATCAAACTTTATTTGAAGGTGCATCTAGGGCATTAAATACGCCCTAGGAAATGTTATTTCTTAAGTGCATCATTAAAATTCTGCATTGGAAGGCAAGCAATAAAGGCTTCGCTTTCTGACACGAAAATGTTGCTACGTAAACCGAATCAGTAGAGGTGGCTTGCTAGGTACACACGCTCGTGATGGAATGCAATCACAAAATACATCAGAAGACGGCCCAAATAAAAATTTCAAAGGAGCACACACTGGCATTTGGCTCACAAACGCAATAACAAACTACGTTGTCTGCTTCTTCCTTTCTCGGTGAGTGGGAATTTTAGGGTTGTTACAATAAAACACTTTATTCAATTGGACGGGACTGTGTGCGCTGTGTTAGGCAGTCAAATGAGACTATTAGGTGCAGGGTAGTGAAGAATTTCTGCTAGTCGAATCAGCTTTTTTAGTAAAATCAAGTTTAACGGAGTTTTCTTACTCATTTACATGGAGAAAGACGTTTTCGGATATGCTAAAAGAGATGATTTGCAAGGAGGACGGCAACACAGAGCGCACTGTCGACGCGGCTGAGCACAGTCGGAAGTTATGTCACTGCGTAGCGCACGCAGTCAGGAATAGTTGCTGCATTGTGAATTACAAGCAAGTGACGCTGCAGGAAGAATTAGTCCAAGTGCTGCATTCCCCACATATTCTTTCCCCGAATCGCTGCATACCTGGCCAAATGATGAATGTATTATTGCAAGCGCTGTTGCCGATAGAGTTCCATGCGTTTTTGCATAAACTGATTCCTTTCGCCTTGACATGCTTGTAAAGTTCCGGTTGGGGAAAGTGGCGTAATCGGCTCTATTAGGGTCTTTTTTAGTGCGGAAGCAATGGCACGCTCAGCAACAGTAACCAAAAATCTTGTCCGTCCAATCTTTTGCCGGCGCCTAGCAAGACTGGCCTCATGGGAAGTTAAAAAAAACATAAAACACAAACATGTCTCCAAATTTGGTCTCACGCCCCCAATTATTACTGCGCCCAAAACAATAGTGACCTCCAAACTTAGCGTGGGCTACCCACAAAACTTTGCCCACTCACCCCCAAACTTTGATCTCGGGCAATTTGGACCAAAATGGATGTCCAGCCATAACTGACCGCTCCCAATACGACGCTGACCTCCAAAATTGGCCCGTGTCATTTCCAACATATGTAAAGCCAAAAACCAGTAATTTCTCACTCAATGCGTTTAAGGAAGTTAAAACCCTGAAAACTTCCATATGATGTGCTGTAACATGAAAGTAGAACAGTTTCTTTTCCGCGGCGGCTCTGAAATTGCTAGCGAACGTTGCCAAAGAAACGAAAAAATTCGCATTATAATTGGGTATTCGTTTAAACTTGTTGACGGCACGCACTTCGTTGCTCAGTTAGAAATAGCAACAGCTGGAAATTCAGTACCCGTGCCTTCATACAAGGCACATCATCTAAATGATGTGTCACACCACAGCGCTGTCTCTTAATTATCAGATAGGCTGAAGTTCGTTTGGCAATTTCGCTTATTCGTAGAAACGGCCTTAGAGTTGATTCCTAGAAAATTCTGGCTCTATTTTTTAAAACGCACACAAAGTGCATGTGAATGCAGCCATGTGGAAAACATATTGCTATAATTATAACCTCGATACTTTCCGCCCCTGAGGTAGGCTTGTTTGAATGCGAATGGCGAGGAATTTCTGGGAAACTGCATCTAGGAGAACGTGAGCTGTTCTATAAGGCTTTCTTTAGCAGTGTTCTTGACATCGAAAGCTTCCGTAAGCTGTGTTTCAGTCGCCACCTCTTTTCCCTGGAGTGATGAAGCGAATATTTGCAAATTTACAAATAAAAGTTGAATATAAATAAGCAGATGGCCATTGTAAACAACCTGTCTATCGGGTAGACAATGACTAGCTCACAAGAAATGCGGCTGCGTCAGCCTGCTGCACTAAAATTTCTGAACGTGTTTTGAACACTTTTAATTTTTATTAAAAAACGACAGCACTGAGGAGATAATTATGGGGAGGTGGTGCAAGGCCCCATCAGGAGCCTCTCACGCTTTAAGGAGACCTCCAGTCTCCTATACTATTCACACGCCCTGACCTTTATACTAGCCTTAGTACTCGTTGTAGCACAATTGTAACACAGAAATTATATGTCAATAGAGCAGCAAATTTGACACAAAAAATAGTCAATTCCCATGTTGTAACTTATAGCTACGCGCTGAGTACAAATACTTGTATTTTAAAAGTGTTGTTTAGTATTCCATGATATGTACAGTCTTTGTCAAAAGTAACCAGGCTGCCTGGTTTGCTTCTAGCTTGTACAGTGCTTCTAGCTTGTACAGTGCTTCTAGCTTACAGCTTCCCTGAAGCGTAAATGATCGTTAAAGACAAATACTGGGGGTCTCCTTACCTTCCAACACCTTTTCTTCTCTAGAAAGGCCACAAGGGCTCCACTATAAAAGCTAGAAGCAAACCATGCAGCCTTGATACTTTCGACAAAGACGGTACGTTGAAGGGAAAACAACACTTGATAAACGCGGTAATGCGTAAGCCGCCTCCGCTAATTTCAGTTGATAGTCAATACAATAACCCGTGGCTAACACGGGGTGTTCTCCACGGGTTTTAATTATCAAGGGCGCTTTTGCGCTGCAATATCAATCCTTCTGTAGTTTGTTGCTATCAGTTGAAATATCACAGCGTAGTCGACAATGGTTGGCCGAAATTTTTTTTGCTAGTATGTTGTGTTTACTGCCAGAAATGTCCGCTGTACAATTATAGCCTCAAACTAACTTTATTTACTTTTGGAATAAGGCATTCGAAGTGGTCAGACATCGTGGCATTTGATGGGCATTCCAAAGTGTGTCGATAAATGATGAGCGCAACAAACCAGCTTCTTACGAAGAGATGTTCATTTGAAAAATTCTCCGAGCGTTATTTTCTATGTGAATATTCAGGAATAAGCTCTTTCGAAAACTGACGCCTGTCAAAATTAATAATGTTTAGCTCGATGTTCGCGCAAGAAGTGAAGTTCGCAGAAAAGATCCTTCACTTCCAAAGATCTCCAGCCTAATTAGCCCTTCTTTTTTCATTATCTTAGGAGCGCGAGGCTAAAAGATGCTACATCGAGGTACTGCGATACTAAGCATCACAAAGATTTAAAGAAAGTCGGTTGGATCACCATTAAAAGCGAAAAAACCTCTTTGCTTCATATAAGACGCAAAGCGTTTCTCTGAGCAGTTAAACGTGGATTGCGTGCGACAGCTCGAGCTGCAGAAAAGTAAGCGTGGAAAGCGTCGTTGTCAGTCAGGCGCCAGTTCTAATTTAGAGTTCTTTCTAAACAAAGCGCCACGTGCGATACCACCCGTTTCTATGTATGAGTATTTTGCCATGCACGCTGAGTGCAAGGAGTTTCCATGGCGTTAAGGAAATGGTAATAAAGGCAAAGAAAAAGATTTGTGAGAAAGCCGGCCCTGCTTTCGACTGTGGATCTCAGCACAGCAAGGCAAGGGCCGAGAATTATATGTTATATCTTATCCTCGCAGCGGCAGAATACATTAACAGTTCTCTGGTGAAGAGACTTGATGAAGTTGCTCCCACGAGAAGAACAGCAAAGCCCCAGGGGTTAGAATCTCGGGAGGCTAAAGGTTAGCCTCTCTACAATCATCTGCAAAAAGATAAGTGGTTGTCACAACGTAGTTCGTCCCAGAAATTATCGACGTTTCATTCAAAAGAACTCAAAACCACTAAGAGTCTACCACAGTCGCGTTTCCACATCACGAGCCCATGAACACGATTCACAGACTGATTGACCTCGGCGAAAAATATTTTCTATGTTGATTACAACACTCACAACACAAAGTAGGTAGCCGACACGATGGATTGCACAAAAATTTGGATGGTCTACTTCGGATAAAATGCAGTGTGAAATAAGACACTTTATCATTGACAACGGCGAACCTGCTCAAAAGAATATTTATTTTTCCTTAACGGCAATAGACTCATTCACAGCCTGACTTATTTTACTGCTCATTTTCACCTCAGATAGCTTCACGATCTCTACTGAAAACATAACATGCAGTCAAGTCGAAAACTTGTTCAAGTGCGGATTCCTTCCAAAAAGTTGGCGACAACAATCGTGCCCCACCCTCGCTGGAGCTGCGAACTTTGGAGGAGTGTCGAGCACTGCAGCACTAGGCTTAGATTCTCGCGTGGTACGTGCAACATGCCGTGTCGCGGTTTCATTGACGTCTATTTACGCCCTCCAGCAAGCGCTCAGTTTTTGATATTCTAGAGAAATGGCCGTAATTTGTTGAGCCACCGCGGCGAGGGTAATCGCATTTCCGAAATTATAAAAACTGATATGGCTATGTCCAACGGCCGACTACAAATAGCGTTGCATTCACGTGCTATCGGCAATAGTTAAAACGTTAAGGATAAGAATTTAGCTAATTATTCGAAATGGCTTGCAGGCCGGTAGGATCGTAGAGATAGTTAATGAGTTCAATAGCATGTTTCGTCTGTTTTTTGACGTCATCCAGCCCGGTATTATTATGCCGAAAAATCTTCCCTTTTCCCTTCATCACTTCCCTTCTCTTCCTCCCTTTTCTTCGAAAGCCATATTTTAATCATTAATGGCCTGCTTCCTTGAAGCACCTGCTATATAGTCATTATCAACCTTCCTCTTACAAGATGTCCCATCAAGAGCCCTTCCAGTGTCTGTGACTCCGATAGAGATTAAAGTTATTTATTTTTATTTTTTACTCCTGTTAAGTTAAACTATTCATTCATGATACTTTTTCATTCTTAATTGGGCGAAGCCTGGTGTTCCTATTCGCATAGGTCGGAAAGGTTTTTGTTCAGTTTTATTAGTCGCACTTTAGTATTGGTACGCTCGTAGCGGCTGACGTTGTGTGTTAGAAATCATCTTCTTTGCCGCTCTGTTCAGTTCATTAAGATCAGCTAGCATTTTCTAACGTCTCTGAAAAAAAAGGGGGGGGAGGAGGATTATGGTTCAGTAAAGAGGGAAACCACAAGGACTCCGAGCCCGTTGTCCAACATTGTAATAAGATAGAGCTGAACGCGGGGACCAGTAAGCACCGAAGGAAGCGAAGGAACCAGAGGGCGTGCGTCAGCCGGAAGATGTTGCCGCCAAGAAAACATCCAGGGAAACCATGAACCCTACGAAGCTCCAACTCAAGCGAGCTACGGCGAGGGTAAGTTTAGCCGCCAAAAATTCTGACCGATACCCGAAGGCGACGGCAAAGTCTATGAGCCGTCGTCGAAAACGCTACGCTTCTGCCGGAATGCATGTGATGCTGACATCCTCTCTCGAAGACGACATAGAAAATAAGGTTTTTGCCCCCTGGTCACATCATTATTATTCTACAGCGGTAATCGGAAGAGGTAATGCTTTTGTGTGCTTTTCGCCAGAGCTGATGGCTTGGATGGAGGTTTCTGTAGAGCAGGTATTGAAGACTTAAGGGCGAAACTGAAACGAGGCGCACTTACACCCTCAATGCGGGCTGAAAAAATTCGCAGTGGCTTAGCTCTGGTTAAGCCTGGATGTACAAGCGAAAAGCTGCCGTTATGCTTTGTTTGACGTCATGGCTGTCGCAGTTCGCGCACTATGCACTGGGAGCACCACGATAACGGTGTAGGCAAGCGCGTTATATAGCCCTCCTTCCGCATGCGTAAACACCGCATGTGGTAAACACGCGGCTGCAAGTAGCGTCATACGAGGAAGCCGAGCGCGCGCCGATGCACACTCGGTAAACACGCGCAGAGCGCGCGAACGACGGCGAACGGCGAACTCGGCGGCGGCTCCGCCGACCACCTGCGCCTCTGCAGTGACGTCACGTGGCGAACTCGCGTATGCGCAGCTGTGGCTAAAATTGATCACGGCGCACGCCAGACCCTATGTTGACTAGCCTAGTGAAGCTTTTCGCTTCAAAATCAAAGGCTTTAGTTTCAGTGCCGTCATGTTAAGAAGAACCATCTCACTTCCATTGGCAGTAGACTGAGTCCGACAGCTCCTTTCCGTACTCTATTTAGAAGTGGTTCTGAATCCCGAAGCGTGGTACGCAACAATATATGCGGCATTTGTTTAAGTAAGTATATTCTGGACCGCTTTTTTTCTTTTAGAACTTGGTGGCATTTCCTCAGTCACTCATTTATGAAGGAGGCAGCAGCAAAGAGCCACTACTTCTACACAGCTCACCATCGGAATTTGGTTTCCTTTAACTTTGTTCCAACCATTATCTCCTGGAGAAGGGAAACCTCACCCATGTAGTGCTAGCGTTCAATGAAATATAATGGTATTTGCAGCGCTAGTAACTCTAAAGAACACTTGAATTCTTATGTGCTAAATATTAGAGGAGCACATGATATTCGCATCTATGGCCCGAAAACTGCCGGCTAAAGTCTAATGGAACCCTCATGTATATTCTAACCCTCGTGTACTTCTTCTCCAGTAGCTGGCATTTCCTTATTCACATTTTCGCGTGCCAGTCATCTTTTTTCACTACGCGCTGGCAGTAAAAGCAGCTCCAAGAGAGGGCCGAGCTCAGGTGAAGAAGCGGTTACCTGATATCGGAGCATAAGTGTAATGCATGAGGTACTGTGCAAGAGCTAGTACAGCCGATCTCGTCTTGGCTTGTGAGCGTGATTTCGTCGCCGCCTACCCGAGCACAATGCGTTGCAGTATTTAAGAACCAGGTAGCAGCTCTCCACGTCGAGACTTAACAAGCTGGCGACCATATTCAGTGGGTACTTACTTTTTTTCAATTAAATACATGATAAGCATACTAGTGCGGCGAGCAGTTGTCTTTAATCAAAATAATTCCCCGAGAAAGAGATCGCATGCAGGGTAGAATCAAGATATTGGCACCGCAGTAGCTACAGCGTTAACTCGTTCCCACAGCAAAAGAAAAGAAATAGCTCGGCGACAGCGATTTTAACATGCATTAGTGGTAGTTGTCTTGATAAGATTGAGCATGGCACATCTGACCCGTTATTTATTTATGGATGTAAGCTTTGCGGAAAACGCGCCTGAATAATCTAAAACATTCCTAAGCATTGTAAAATTACACTTTCAGGATAGTGATCACTTTGAAATAATCCAACCTCATCTAGCTCAATGTTAGAACTCGTCTCTTGTAGTGAACATAAAATATTTCCGAGGGCCAGAAACGATATACCTATGCACGGGTTTAAAATTACGAACAAAAAATGAAACCAAATTACTGCATTGGTTTCAGCGCCAGACAGGCAGAGAACTGAAGCCGTACCAATGTGTCAAATTGGTTTTGTCTTGAAGTGAGATTAATAATGAAAAAGGCCCTAGTACCTCATCATATGTGCTGCAATAATGGTCCTTGATGGGGGTCATTGTTATGTAGTTACAATAAGGCAGGTGAAAATCAACCAGAGTGCATTCGTGCTCATTCAACCAGTAGCCTGCCTTAACACATGAGTGCACTGCCCCTTAACGAGGAGAGGACGCCAGTAGAAGCAGATAAATAGCATGAGTGAAACCTACAGATGAATCGACTAAAAACTATATATAATTCGAGCCGCTAGTAGAAAAGTTCAGTACATGAATTTCTTCGCTTTGGTGTGGGTTGCCAGTAGCAAACGCCTCAAAATTTAGGGCTACAACCATCTTCGATTGTTTTGTCTTTATTCTGTCCGGTATATTTCTGGCGCGCTCCTTGGAAACTGTTATTAGCACTTATTCCTCTTTACGTAGTCGGCGGCAAGTGTCACACCCAGAAGTACCAACGGAAGTATTAGAGAACAGCGTTGGCCAAAAATTTGCGAAAATCGCCCAAGGTGGAGTAAATTTGTAATAAGGGAGTAACTACTCATTTAGATCAGTCATAGCGCAGCAATAAGGTTACACGTGAAAGCTGAACGGCTTCCACAGAAACTTTGTAATCAAAAGAAATTTCGTCCTGGTTCGGTGTTCAATCCAGGGACCACCGCCGTATTGGAGCAGTTCGTAGAGCGACTGCTCCGGTGAGGCGGAAGTCATGAGTTTAAATACTAGACCTAGCCGAATTTTCCTTCAAATACAAAGTTTTAGAGGAACCTGTATAATTTTCCTTTGTAATCGTATGAGTGTGCTTGGGTGGATACCAAAGATGAATATCTGCCTTAATCAACTTCTAGATATATGGAACGACTTAATTGCGGCTTCACTTTTTCAAGAACAAAGTTTGCTCAAGACATGAAAACGACTCACGATATTCTTCAGGCTAATTTCTCCTCATTTTCGGACACATAAAACCCTCCCTCTATGGTGTCGAAGCTGGACCGATAGTTACTTCTCACAATCGAATTCTTGTTTTGAATGCTGCTCATTCTGTATAATATCTCTCGTTGCTTTTTTATACATCAATAAAGCAGATTTGTTTTATGGTGCTTAATGTCCCAAAGCAACTCAGGCTACGAGGGACGCCGTAGTGAAGGGCTCTGGACGTTTCGACAACCTGGGCTTCTTTAACGCGCACTGACATCGGAGAGTAGATGGGCCTCAGAATTGCGCCTCCATTGAAATTCGACCGCCGCGGCCGGAGTCGAACCCACCTTTTTCAGGTCAGCAGCAGAGCGCGATACCTACTGAGCCACCATGCCAGTGGAATAAAATATAGATGGTTGTTAAATAAAATACCTTCGCTTTTTAATCGCAGCAAGCAGCTTGACAAAATAGCTTTTATGCGCAGAGGGCAGTTGTCTAATGTGCTATAAGGAGAGAATGGTAATATAGATAGGCTGGAGCCATCATCTAAAGGCAAGATTGAGAAACACAGTATTTGTAGCTCTTCTGTTATTATAAGCATCAGGCCAATAATTGCCAGAAGGCCATAGTGGCCTTATGGCAATTATTGTGGCCTTCTGGCAATTGTTAGAAGGCCAATAGTGGCCTTCTAACATCTCACGATAAAGAGAAAAGTAAAACATTGTTAGAGAATCCATGAGCAAAATACGAGGGAACAATGATTTTATTACCATGTGTTTCTTTCTCTTCGCGCCTGTTTAGTGGTTTGTGGCAGAAAGCTTTTGCGTGGAAGCTTGACATTACATTTTTCCTGAGCTCTTATTTTTGGTTTATCCTTTGAGTTACCTTATACAATACTAATACGCCCCCCTCCCCTTTCTAGTTGTCTTTGCATACCTATTTCTGTGCATGCTGTACATCACTGCAGATCGCAAATAATTAGTAAGTTCTTATGTTTCAATTGCTGTATCCACTGTTAAACTGCTGCCACAGGTGATTGTATATTAACTAATGCCAAGAGTTTTATGGCAGCAGTGTAAACGTGTTGTCACTCAGCTTTAATATTCGATCATTCTGCGTTCGGATATATTAAATCAAAAATAGCCAAGTTTTATGCCTTAGCAGTGTAGTACTGATCTCAGGCGGTGCATCTGCGCACAGTGGTTGTTTCTGAAGCGTGCAAACTCCAGAAACATCCTCTTCTGTGCTGGAAGCAGTAAGAATGCATCTCCCGTTAACGAGCCTCCGCCCACACACAAACAATTTCCCCCTCCACCCACCAGATGTCGACGCATCCGCGGCACGAAAAGCGACGGTGATATAAAGTTGAAAGACGCAATCGGAAGGAAGGCGATCGCTAAAAAAGCGAAACAAGTACTGCTTACGCCAATTTCTCATACCGTGACATATGGTCACATGCGCATTTTTTCCAAAGCCGTGCTTCTTTGTCCCAGATTTTCTCCTTTTGAATAATACCGTGATTGCGTTCTTCGCAAAAGCTTAATGAAGACTCATTTGCTGCACTTCAAGTAACTATAGTTGTTTCCGCGTAATAATGCAATCAAAGGGCACTAGAACGTCTTTTCTGAGAACGCAGTAGGACATCGAAAAAAGCGCGCTACATTTAATATACAAGGATGATGTCATGAAACTATCTTTCAAAATATCATCTGCGCTTCGTTAATATAACCTTTGCGCTCAGTAAACCAACTTAAAAGTGAATGAACTGAGATAATTTAGCATGAAATACGTTCTCAGTATAACGTATGCGCGACGCTGTAGACTTGTGCAATGACGGCGACAACTTGAGAGGAAGCGAGAGTCCAGAAAGTTGACCTAGTGGCTATTGTGTACTCAAGAGAACTTCAGGGAAGGCTTCCAAAGAACTGGTTCCGCTATATCTTGTAATGATTTTAATAAATTATTTGAACTGACTGCAGTTGAAGACCTCGTGCATTGTTGGTAGGAATAAAGCAATATTCTTTTAACAAGAAATCCGAGAGGTCCATGCTACCAACAGGAGTCGATAATCAGCCACTATCGCAATCTTCAGCCAGAATAAGGGCACGAAAAACGTCCCTGAACGCTTTGAGACACCATCGACATTTCCAGGTCTCGAATTTCTGCTCTTTCTTCGTCTTCAGCATCAGCTTGCAAACATTCCTTTTTTTCCAACTCAGTCTTCATTGCTCCCATCTCCTGCATACGGTACTTTCCAGCTGTTTTTTTCTGGTACAAATTCATATTTCATTGGCTCAAGTCTCGTCATGCTGAGCGCTCATTAGACATACCTACTCTTTTTCCCTTTCCAGTTTTTCTCATATTTCAACTCAGAGAGGAAATATTTAAGTCGCAGCCTCGTAAACCAGAGCCTGCTTATCGTTCATGCTCCGCGCTTCAGAATATCTACTTCGGTTTGCAGGCAAACAGGCTGACTCAACATGTCGATGTTTAAGACGGATTGTTTTCTGATAAAGTTTCTTGTGTTCTTTTCAATAGTAAGCTGAAGACATGCGGTCGGAATGCGGCAATTAACTATTGCATTCCAGCAATTAGTAAGCTTCCCATTCAGTTTGTCATTACCTAAATGCTCTTGCGTAAAAGCCTGACCCGAATAAGAAGTGTATTATTGCGAAGCCGGGCCTCATTTGCGCAGCTTCAAACTGGCTAGTACAGATGTGCACCATACTCAACAATAAAATAGCATATATGGCTACTGTTCTGCACAATTAATGCCTCCCATTCTGCAGCGCAATGTTCTGCGCTTCAGCTGGCGAGGCGCGAGAACGGAAAGTGCACTTACATATATTGAATATGAATTACAGTTTTGGATCAGCTCCTCGGATGACGATGCACCTGCATAAATCATGCGCAGCAATAAACGTAAGCGCTAAACATCTATCTTTTTCTTCACGTATTTCAATAGCGACCTCTTGAATAAACCGAGGCGCTGCGAGATAACTATTTCGTCCGCAACGCATAACTTCTTCACTCAACAAAGAGGCACGGAAAGAGGAGTTTTTATGGCCCTCGTCTGTTGGTTTCAGGGACCAAAAAGAATAAACCTCGGATGAGCGCCAATCGTTTGGCGCTAATGCATTACTTCGCTTTTTTTCCAGTGCCCTTAAGAAAAGCGCATTGCGTCACAAATCACTCCAAGGACGCTGTCATTCATTCTGACCTTAGGTGTTGCAACGACCAACCTCGTTTCACAATTCGAAAACATAAGGCAGTTTCTTCCAATGGTAGTTTTAATTTTTCTAGAGAATACTATTTATCACACTAACACTAGAGATACTTGTGCGCAAAAATTTAGCATTAGTGATTAAGTAGCCTGTCTTGCTTCTGCACTCATGCTAGTATTGCACGGCTTCTGGTTGACGTTTTCAGAAAATGTTTCGTAGCCTTCGACAGCTACGAATAAGCCTTCAAGCGTGTGTTACAATGACATAAAAGTTAGCAGCGATAACAGAATATGCGGTGTCAGTTTAAGCATCAGTTGTTATTTGGTTCTTGTTATGTAAGTAGACATCACACATTATTCTTGTGTCACATGACCCTTATGTTGTGACTATGATTTCTGATGAAGCCATTTTATGTCGATGATGATACCGAGACCTGGGTCATAGGCCTGCTTATAAATGGTGACACTGTAAGACGTGTAGAAACAGGTTAGAACGAAGTCCCGAATAAGAAAAGAATGCCTGATCTTCTTGAAAGAAATTAATTTTGTAAGAAAAAGGCTGGAAACAGTCGTTTATTGCCACTGTTGTCAATTACACATGTTGTTTCTACGCTGTCGTTGCTTTCATTGAAGCCTGGCCTCACTTCAGCCAAACAAGAACATTGCTGTCGAAGCATCTGATAAAATAAGAAGTGTTACTCTTTTAACCAGTTGTGAATGTCTGGTGTACACGAGTAAACATGCAGCAGAAAAGCAAAAAACTGTCCTTGATGGTAAATTCCGCCTGCACATCATTATGTTTGCGCCGAAAGACAAAATGTAGCAGAGAAGTGCTACAGGAGAAACGTTACTTTCGCTTTTTTTCGGGGCTTCTTTTGTGCGAAGGAATAAGTGATACAAAGGCAAGACATGACTTATTCTCCTCCTCCACCTTTTTTGTTATCGCGGTAGAGTGCTTAAAATCCACACAAATGGAAGCCAGTCATGCACTTGGCTCGTTCTTCTCTTCTACCTTTTCTTTTATGCGTAGCATATTGCAATCACTCAGTTCAGCCCTTGGGCGCGGCCGAGCAGCCACCAAACCACGTGACGTGACGTCACGACAGCCGGAGGAAAAACCGTAGGTAAAGATGATGGCGATTCTTGGTGAGAATTGCAAGCACAGTAAACAGGAAAAAAAAAGAAAAAAGAAAGAAAAACAAGAAAAAAAAGCACAGCATGGTGGCGGTTGCCACCGCCCCGTTTCAAAGGGGGCGCTCCTATCCATCTATCCATCCATCCATACGTCACGGAGGAAAAGCTGCTGAGAAAATCGAGTGCCGCCAAGCGATACCTCGCGCAAAAAGACCGCGCAATATGCAACGCATTCCTGGCTTAACCAAGCTAAGCCTCGGCATCTTTTTCACGGTACAATACTTCAAATTTCCACAAAGAGCAGCCAGTCATGCACACCTCGGATTCACGGAATCTTTAGCGAAGCCGGCCCTTGATATGCGGAAGCCAGTTGAAGCTATTCCTTCGGCGTGGTCAAATAGCGACACAGGGCGCAGTGAGCAATAGCAAGCAAATCTAGGCGTCCGCGATTTGCTAAACTGAACGAACGAGGCGGTGGACAATAGGTAAGAAAGTGGTAGGAGCTGAGCAAGTCACATCTGGATATTTTTGTAGGTGTAATGAAATTATTGGCAATAATTTCCAGCTTTTATGCACTACCGCTGGTGCCTAATTCTGGCGCCAGGCGGAGTGACGATATGAGTGACGAGAGTGACTGAATGACGAGAGGAGTGACGAGAAGGTAAAGGAGCACTAAAGGGAGATAAGAAACCAAGCAATATGGGTGGTTTTTTTAGTTATATGGAGAGATTTTTGGAGGGTAGGGTTCAGCTGGAGATTAGTGGATGGCGCCCTTTTGGAGTGAGCCTGGTCGAGGGTGAGATGGGGCGGTGAAGTGAGTGTGAATCGTGGATGGCCAGACCCCTTCCTACTTTCAAAAAGTGGGGTACTGACCAAAAAAGACACGGGCAAAAGTTTTGCGCAGGATGCGCGCAGACTTGCAACTGAAATTTAATTGGTGAAAACGCAGTGCCCCCTTTTTGTAAGACGAACGTCAAGCAACTAGCTCTCCTTACTCCTCTACTGCTTACTAGGGGATGCTTCGGAGGCTACAGACGCCGGCATTTCCGCATGCTTACGCTGCTACTGCATTTCTAGCAAAACTGTTAAATTGTGCAAGTGCTCTAAGTGTATTTAGACGCTTCTAATATGTTCTAAATCAGGCGATTTAATGAATTTCATCTCCACTTTGTGTTAACAAGTATGCTTCCTGATGCGCGCAGACTTCACTGAAATACATTGAATTACAGTTATAGTAGTTGGGGCTATCGTTATTTTGACTGCTGGATTCGCTCACGTTAGAGATAGCATGCTCTCATTTCCATCTGTTTCTCTGAGGCGAGTGTAATGTTTAAGACGCGGAGTAAACGCGTTACTGAAAAGTGTTTACTATTGCCTCAGGTCTACCTACATGTCATCTACTTCACAACCCCTGATTTTCAAACGGCACCTTAGTGTGGCAAGCTATAGTGCCTTTCAGTGTCATAGAGTTCGTCACTCTGTTAGGAGCAAGGCCAGCGATTAAAGCCTGTTCGACATGCAAGAGAAAACGCTCACGATTTCTGTCGCCGTGCGCGAAAACCTGATTTGAGCCGTAGCGATGGATCGAGCGGTCCGAGCGGCGAGGTCCCAATAAGTTGGAATGTTTTCGCCGCGGCGCGGCGCTCAATCACTCT
The DNA here is from genome assembly GCF_055824585.1 of Amblyomma mixtum. Lineage (NCBI taxonomy): Eukaryota > Metazoa > Arthropoda > Arachnida > Ixodida > Ixodidae > Amblyomma > Amblyomma mixtum. Next base: position 259,587,583 of record NC_143012.1, on the reverse strand, counting down.
ATTCGCCCAGTCTTTTGTATATGAAACAGCGTTAAAATGACAACGTTACAATTCCCGTTCAGCGGTAAACTCGGAGTAGTCTGACGGCGTTGCCTTCTGATACTTCGGATCGGTAGAAAAGGCGGCTACATCAGAGGTGTGTGGCGGAATTGAAAAATTAAATAAACATTCTAAAACTGCAATTAAAGATTACAGAAAGAGCTCAAAAGTCATTAGGATATGTAAATGCGTTCGTATAAAGCAAATGCAACATGCTAAAAAGAAGTCCGGGCTAATTAATCAGGAATAATACCCCTGACACTTGGGTTGAAGGTCTGACAAGCTGCCCTTAGACCACGAAGTCATGGTCATAAGGCTTCATTAAAGCGGGGCTTTATGTGTATGTCGGGTGGTCTTTCACTTAATGACTGCGATCATGAAGAAGAAAGCTCTCCGTGTTTGCGTGGGCAAGGTGAGCTGTTGGCGGCACCGATTAATGCTATCATGTGATGCTGTTCAAGGTGAACTGAAAGTGCTCCCTAAATATTTTTATCTGGATGCTGCGTACAGAAGCGTAGTGCGCTCAGATTTTTGTCCGCCCTGAATAACACTACGACCTGTTAAGAATACCAGAGCGCGTCAGTAGAGCGTGCTTTCGGGCACATATAGCGTGCTTTCGTCATGTAGACATTCAATCATTGAACCATCTCAGTTGACAGGGTCGAATCTTGTTAAAAATAATACTTAAAATAAGTTAGCGGTGCATTAAATTAATTAAATTTCCTTCAATTCAATTCAATTTTATTTCGAGTCTCTTTTACGGAAAATACAAAACACTTGTATGCAAACACTGGTCTCCGGACGAATAAATTATTCCAATTTCGAATTCTTTTCTCGTGCAAAACCTGTTTCCGCATCGAAGTTTCCCACAAAATTCACGCACTGCCTTCGTTTCTGTATCGACCGCGGCTAATGAAAACCACATGATAATTTGAAATTTCGACGCTGTTTCCTTATGAATGGGCTCATTAGAGGCCCGCTTGATTGCTAAGCCCCCGTGAAGTACATAAGTGCGCAGGTTATTATGTCGTCTGTATTAGAAACCACGCACACTCACTCTAATTAGGCAAGTTCGCTAAGCTGTCATTCCTTGGGTAAGTCGGCACCTCCGTTCAATTTGTGAGATAGTAGGAGGATGAGGCTACTACTCTGAGTACAGAGCTTCAAATTTGGCACATGTTTGATGTCACGTCGTGTGTTCTGAAAACCCGTGACCAAAAAAATATTCTGGCTCTGCATCCTTTAGAAGGCGCGAGAAGTTGGAGGTGCTGAAGTTCGGGATGAAGGCACCGTATTGCTTGAATGTAGCGCAGGGGTTCATTATGTTCTCTGAGTTCTAATTGGAAAGCCATAGTTCATACATCGTTGGTAATTTCTTAGCCTCCAGACAGACTTGCTACAGCATCGCAGAAAAATTTGGAACCAATTCACTGTTTCGAAATCTCAGTGCGCTGGTGTATATCGTCTTCTCTGTGCAAAGACGGCACGCAGTGAGAGTCACTCATTATCGCATGAAAATGCCATGCCCCCATTTCGTGTTGCTCAAGTTGCTTCCTTGCCTGCTCCCCACTGAAATCTTGAAAAGAGACCATCCTCAGGCTTGAGATGAGCTTCTCCTAATGAGTCTGCTCATGAAACAGCGACTGTATCGTCAAACAATGAGCACATTTACTAATAAAACTTCCTGCAAAGGTGGTTTTACCGCATATGTTAGATACCATGGATCAGGAAATTAGCTGTAAAGGGCTACTTTAAAAATAATAAGATTTTGCCTCATAAACATCGTAATCTAGAGCAAATTTTCCAGTTAACAAAGCAGCGTTGTACAACTCGCCCAGTTCAATAAATGCCCAGTATTCTGTATGCAATACGAAACAGAACACCACTGAATTTTTAATTTTACGGCGCAAAGATTAACCGTGAGAGGAAGCACTTCGCGAACAGTGTTTTGAATTAAGCAGACTGTGTAGCTTTCCTTTTCGTCAAGTCTCAAGGCTTCCCATCTGCTTAAATGGTAAGTCATCTTCACGTAACCGACATGCATGCCTTAGATAGTGCCTTCCGAAGCAAAGCAATTGCGATTTGAGCGCATCGTGAGGTATAAGCAGAAACTCGTGCTCTGAGAATATCTGGGCTGTGCTAAAAATTGAAAGCGCCTAAAGGTATGAAAAAAATTTTAGAGCATGATGGGCACCGAGGACGACATTATGAGTGCATACGCCCAAGAGATGAAATATCATGTATGTCACGTACAATGAGAACTTGTTCTTTTCCGCCCGTGCGCAAATAGTGCTTTTCCAATCAATAACTAATCTACACCATCCGATGTAAAAGCAGTATTGGCCAGCTTGTCCAAAGCGTAAACCCGCACGCTGAGGTACCAAAGCTCCATTCAGAGAGACGCATTTGCCTACAGGCGACTTCTGGCATCCCGCAGGTAAGAGGTGAGTTTAACTCCTTGCCTACTGATGCCAAGGATCGTGCCTCAGTTCTGCGACCTGTCTTCGAAAAAGACGTGAGATGCACGGTGGTTGCTCAGTAGCTGACGATTCAGTGTTGCAGGTATAGCACTGCTCATTCGGAGATGGTGGTTGGCACTTATTTCTTTGAGGCTAGAAGTGGGAGTTGTAGGTAAGCTTTTCAGCCCGGTGGATCTTCTAATCTGTGTTACTCCCAGACCATAAATCAAGGAAAGCTTGACCCACCCTTCCAAAAGCATTCAGTTCTTACTGACGCCACCGACCGCAATAAGCATTAGAGTGGCTACTGGTTCTACGTTTTCTCTTACTGTTTCCGGTCTGTTACCTGTGCGCCTACAATCTAAAGCCATTTCGATGGTCATCTATGATGCACCACATGCTCGTTCTCTTCCTCTCGAGTAAGGTGATTAATCGGTAGCTTTGGAGCCAACTCCCTGTGATTTAAACCGGAAGTCACATTTCTTTAAGAGTGAGTGAATATCAGTAGTTTCAATACGAATGGAATACAGACGTTTAACTTCGCATGTGAATCTTAAATCGACCAAGGTACTTTCGTTCATAATGGTCCTTTTGCTCGTTCAAGAACATTCAGCTTTGCTGACCGGTAAATCTTAACGCTAAAGGCATGTTCCAAGTTATTAATTTCACATGCTTAAAGAGCATTTTAGTTCTAGAAAATAAACTTATCACATTTTTATGATCGAAACTCTCATGGTGCACCCCAGGCTTTGCATGTTTTTGACGCGCCAGAGAAAATGATTGCAAGGTGGCGCTCCATAATTGCATTTCGAAGAATTACAACTCCATTCCTATGTTAATCTAAAGGACAATGATATATCACATGCTATCCCATACAAATATGTTCGCACGTTAAGGCTTTCATATCATAGAAGATGTTCTGCTACATCAAGGTGTATGGAATAGTTTATGTTGCGATATCTGTTTCGGAGAGTATCACAAAGTCTTACCGGAAGGAATCAATTGCTTACCATTTATAACTTGAGTGTTCGATTTGTTTTGCATATTAACGCCTTTCAATGATTCTAAATAAATGGCAGACTGAGCTGTCAAATTCATTATGAACATAAATGTGTAATATTTGTCTCGCATTCAGAATAGCGATTTTTAAATAGGAAAGAGTGGACTACGTTGAGCCTGGGGATTCTTAGTGAATATTGAGCGCTTGTGCTTCTCTCCTAAAACCTGGTCCGGCCGCTGAGCATAGCAATATAAGCATTTATTAGGCAAGATGAGGCGGTGGTGGACAAGTGCAGCTTGAGGCCACACTGTGGCACTACTATCTCATGTTGCTCGATCGCAGCTCGAGTGCCTCGTGCGGTAACCAACTACGGCCTTTCTCTCGCGCATGTGCTTGTCATGGCTATTAAATTTCCACTGCGACATTCCGGTGATACCGTGCTCAAGGTCGTGACGAAGAAGATTGCTCATCGCCAGTAGTGAATTAGTGGTGAAGTTCATGGCGCCGTCGCGGTTTAGTGTAGCTAGCGGATGGCTGCGCGGCATCACAGAGCTGCAGTGTGAAAAAAAAAAAAAAAAAAACACATGCCTCGTTTCAACGCGACTGCGCAAAAAGATGCTGTCGCAAAAAAAAACATCCGGCGTTACCGTCACCGGTGACGTTGAGAGTGAGCAAAAAAATCCACGAAAACCGCCCAGAAGCAACGTAGGAGACAGGTCGGCAATCTAAGTCACGTAACCTTGTGGCGTCATCACAACGTGCCCACCAGATTGTGACAAAACTGCGCTCCGTGGCAGGTGGCAGTTAAATTAGTGATTTTTCGCCAGGCGTTGCTCGGCAAGAGCAACCCGGGTCCCACAAACTCCACAGGTAGCAGCGCCTGCCAGCTCAAGGTCGTAGTGCAGCTCCTAACCGCTGCAACACAGCGCCTGGTGTGACGAAAGGACACCCAGCGATCTATGAATGTTAAGTAAAGAATGAGCAATTCGGCATTTATGCGCGTTAACCCGTCAAGCTAACGCGTCCTGGCCGATAGGCGGAGCTTAGGTGTCCGCTACAATTTTTTTTTATTTTGAGGATTTATATTCCCCCGTGTTAAAAATGAAACTCGTGTATTTTGCATTCACTCACGCGAACTCGACTCCTCATGAGTCGAAAATTTAACTGCTGAGTGCACATACCAGTTTGTTTTCTTCACCTATGCGTGAGGAAAACTTTTACACTTGCGACAAATATGCTGAGTATAATATATTTGCCTGACAAAAGAGCTTCTTAGGCCATGCATTTTTTTTATTTGTAAGCACTCCTGCGAAGTTTTTTCCTCGCCTGCCTGTTAGCAATCTCCCGATGTCATGGTTCTGTAAAAATCATAGGCTATTCTCACCAGGCGTGGATTAGTGGGTTCCTCATGGAAATTGGTCATTTGACTAATGTTCCTGAGGGTCGTCTTTGAAAAATTGACCACCCCTCAAAATGACGGTTAGTTTGAATCAACACTTTGAGAATGAATTAGTTTTAATGACTAACTCTCAGTTCTAAGACTCGTTTTCCAAACTATCTGCTGCTGACGGTACTATTGTAAAGAAAGTTTAATAGCAGAACACGCATCGTCGCAACCAATTAAAAGAGTTTTAAAGGCCTCACTGAAATGAATATAAATCCTACTGCCAGAGCCAAACGTAGAAAACATTTTCGCATAAGAAGCGGCATTCGCAGCAATTCTTGAAATTTTTGAAGACCAACAATGAGCAACATTTTTGAAGTTATTCCTTTCCTTACTCTGCCAAATATCCTATGCTGAGGTTGCGAGAACTTCTGAAAAGCTTCGGCTACAATGCAACAGTGCCTTGTGCTCGACTACGAGCGATGCGTGCTCTCCTTCGTCGCGGCCATCAAGAGCAGAGCTGCGAAACGCTGTGCAAGAAATTAATCAAGCATGACAAGCCCCCGCGCGAAAAGGGGGGGCGAAATTCGTCTCCACTCGGGGAAATCTGGCCGCGAGTGAGCAGCCCGAGATAGCAGCGCCGCAGTGCGTCCTCACAGCCGCCCCTGCCATCGGTGCCGTTGTCCATTTACTTTTCCGGCCAATCGTATGTATACACCTCCTTTCGTATCACCTGTTTCAGTCCGTTTGAAACTGTGCTGATTACGATCATGAAGAGTTTCGGTAAAAGTTTAAGGTGTATTTAATTGTTTCCCAGAAGGACTGCAACAAGTTCGCCCTTTGCACAGGCATCGGGTATCTTGGCATTAATGCCTTAACTCGAAACCCTAAAGCGACATTCGTGTTACCATCAAATTTGATTATCATCTTCCTGTTGCTTGACGTACTGCACAGTGCACCTATTGAAGATTTTTTTCTCAGATAGACCTGCTGTGAACCTTGCAAGAATTGTTGGTTTGTAAGGCAAAGAGATAGTGCCAGTATTTTAACAGAAATAAATCATGCAAATCATTTCTGTATGAAACAGTTTGCCGTCTATCCCTGTCTGGAGGGTATACATGAGTACAAAATGCATTTCCGGGAAGTGGTAGCACGCTCTAGCACAGCTCAAAGATTGTGGTAGACGCATTCCGATATTGTCGAGGTGCGTTAGTGGACGTGCCATCTCCATCAACCGTTTAAGTTTTTTAAGCTGTGTAGCGCTCGTGGTTCCCCTCGCCGAATTCGGCGCTTTCCAACTCTTACCAGCTGCTTCTCTTGAGTTTGAACTTTCGTCCGGCGCTCATCGCTTTGTTTCCTGTAGGTGCAGCCGCTTTTAGGCGCTTTTTTTAGGGCTTAAAATGCACACAACGTTTTTTTGCTGCTTTAGCTGTGGGAAAAAGAAAGCGATTAAGCGCTCTTAGGAAACCTTACCGGCGCATTAGTCAGCACCTGCAGTCTTAGCACCTCAGTGTGCGGTTATATGAAACTGGCGTTGGAGACGTAGGCAAGCGTCTCTTTCCCCTCCGGCTCTAGTGTATGGCCAAGGTGGCACCTTTCCTGCTACCTAATATTTTTGGAAAGTTCACAAGTCATTTAATAATCATGCCGCTTGCACCGATTTCGCCGCTAACATTGCAATATTCGGCGGAGACTCGGCTGTGGTAAACTTGTCGAATGTATCGATTATTTAATTCTCGGGAGTAGAAGCGACGTATAAAAGATTAGTAGTGTAAAAAAGTCTGCCTCTACTTCTTTAGGTGCATTTGCTCTTGCCTAGCTACGACGGTCAAAACAACATCACTTGCCTCTCCCCCGGAGGGGGTAAAAATAGAAACTTGATGAACTATTTTTTTCTTCCAAGGGCTTGTCACGGGTCATGTGATGGGGACTTTTGATATAGTATAAAAGGTCGATGAAGCCACTGTTATCCAGCAAGGAATTCACGTGAAATGCGAAAGCCGAGAAAGTGCATTGAAGCATTTAATAGCACTCCACGGAAAAGTATATTGCTTTGTAGGAAAGCACACTTACGGTAAAAGCATGTGATAAATCAAATTTATTTCGATCAAGAAGAAAATGGGCGAAATGTATTCTCGATGGTCATCTTGCAACTTCCGTATCTAAAAGACACATGCGTGTTCTTCTTTTGTGGTTGCATGCTTTAGACTGCTATTTTTCTTAGATTAAAAATGCACCAACTAGCTCAAAGGGAAGTTTCGATGAAAAAAGAAACAAAGAAGCTTTATCCCACGTTTCCTGCTCCGGTTCTTCTTTTCGGGATTTTTTTAACGGAGGGTAGATGGATCACGATTTCGAGTACTTCGCTTTTTTTCGACCGGCTATACTAGAACGAAAGCCACAGAGTAAAATATGAAATAGGACAAGGGGAATAAAGAAAACAACTTGATGCACTACCCTGGCCATATAGCCGGCTCCGGCGGCTTCTACTTAAGCATAAATAAACTGTCCCGCAATTTTCGCGTCACACAAAGCTAATACGACAGAAGGTACAAACCAAAGAGCAGAACTTCGTTGCAGTGCCAGACTTAATGAGTGCTCCTTTATGTTATGTAATTGCTCAGTTCTTAAAGGGACTCAAAATAAGTACACCGCTGTTACAAGCAACAAAATCCTTGATGAGGCTCGAGCATGGACCATGTTATGGCGTCCGAAAAGAGGGAACCAACGAAAACGACCGTAGGACAAGACAAAGAGAACAGAACAAACAAAAAACCACTGGGACTACAACTCATTTATTCCCACGAAGAAAACAACACATGTTTTTTTCTGCGCACGGCCAAAATCGAACGAGGCATTAGGAAGAGACTGATGACGATAAAAATTGACACTGGTTTTTGGTTGTGAGGACTGATGGAATGCTTATTCTTCGTGATTATAAACGCTTCCAGCAGCTCACTCTCAGGCATTTATTGCCCCAGTGACCTACATTACATACATTTCGCTCATTTTACAAACTTAACCTTTAATCGCTCCTCGCTATTTTCAATTGTATTCCTCAGCAGGCTTTTTGCGACTCAATAATGTCAACATCACGATTAGAACAAAAGCACGCAGTTTATCGTGAAATAAGAAATGCACCACAATGCGGTAGATGGCCAAACCATGGAGAGTAAGCAGCTTCTATCTTCATCCTGGCTGCTGAGCCGGATCCTTTTTTAGGCACCATGGCGCTGCCCGATTATATACGCTATTCAGGAAGGCGACAGAGACAAATTATCTCCTTTTAAGCATTGTCCACTGAAGCTAGCAACATAATAATATATGCAGGTTCCTGCTTTCCCGCGTGAAGATATCTGCAGTGCTATGCGCAAGCATTAGTGAAATTAGTTGACAAGATTACCTTCGCGTTTCTTTGTTGCCTGGCTATGTGCACTAACAATGAAACAAAATGACACACGGAAGGTTTTCTTGAACCACTTAGACGTAAGGAATGCCTTTCAAGTGCAAAAAAAAAAGACTGCCGCTAATATTTTAATACAGATTTCAAAAGCAGAAGCTTGTTGCAAAACAGCTGCATAAAGTGTAGAAATGCAACAGCCGTGGCAGCAGTTTTTTTCATAGAAGAGAATGAAAAAAGGCGTTGCTACCGTGTCTATTCTCAACGATTTTTTTTATTACCTTCTGCATACCGCTTTCCGTACCAGCACTATCTTAATCCTTATTTGAAACAAAAAGGAATTTTGAAATGCACCCTCACCGCCCTACGCCGAGGTTTCTGAATGAAGCCCTAGTTTGCATGTTGATTGTACTTACCGGGATGCAGACTTCGATATAATCATTTTGCAGCAAAGAGCTCTCAGAGGCAAGTGAACCATAAAGTAAGCTGTAAACACACACGAGTTGCGCACCCAGCACCCGAACCGCGCTGCCATCTTCTCCGGGTGTTGCGCGCGCTCATCAGCGATTACGTGACCAACCCCTCAAGGGCCTCGGTAGCCTAGGATGGGACGTCGCAGCAACCGCCGCCTACTGAGTGCAAACGAGTCCACCTCTAACAGGTGCGTCTATCCGGTGAAACCATTTCGCAGCCTCACTTCTCTCTCGGCACGTCAAACGTGTCGTGAGAGAAGGGAGAAAACTGACAGTGAAAGTAGAAAAAGATGAAGAGGTGCCGTAGTGGAGGGCTGCACAATATTTTCGACCGGCTGGGAATCGTTTATATTCGCTGACAACGCACAGCACACAGGCGAATAGCCATGGCCGCCGCGACCACATTCGAGCCTGGATACTCCGGTTGAGTAGCCGAGCTCCAGAACTGCTGATCTACCGCAGCGGGTAATTATGCAGGGTACAATTCTGCCAGCTAGAGCTTTTCTACGGCGGCAGCATATGGACGGGTCGAGATGGTACACTCGACGCATACGGAGATTCTCGTGCATGTTTATACATCCCGGCTGGTGGAAAACCACGAAGCTGTCTTTCCAAAGCTCATCGCTTCGCTTCAAACCACAAGACCACAAAGCCACGGTGTTGGCACCCTACATTACTCAGTTCCTAGAAAATGTGCAGGTTGTGTTTGAAGTTTTTCCACTAAACCAAAGTCCGGTAGTGAAAGATGGAGTTTATGCTGCCAAATGGGGGATGAAAATTCGTGAAGATGGACTCGTGCGCACCAGCCGCTCCTGGAAAGGTAGTCCGTTACAACTGCCTGGAAACTAACATATCATAAGTAGAAAATTACAGTCATGTAACTTAATTCTCAATACCTCTTGTTTTTCTACAGCTGCATCAAAAAGGAGTTACTCATTCGTGCTAATTTTTGAGAAGTGTTTGCAAATTTCAGTGCAACAAATTATTTTCATTTTAACGACAAATCTTATCACCTCTATTTGACTGCAGTAAGGCGAACTAGAGTAACCCTCTCTAGCAAAATCAGTTTTCAACAATTTCAATGAAGCGCAAACATGCGCTACTTTCTTTTTCATATTGACGTCCGTTCGAGGAAACTTTCACTGTTGCACTGTTCTTAGGACTGAATAAGTAATGTTTCAGTTTTGCCGACCAAGTACACTACCATTTCTTCCGGTGGTGAAGAAATTTATTCTCCAAAGCTGGGCGCCGTGTACCTTCTAATGGTGCGATTTTAAGTGCACGCCTTTCACGTCCGACAAAGCTGAGCTTCAGTGAGTGCAATGGGAACCAAAGAGTTTACTCGACAGTACAGGAAGCGATCAAGGATAAAAAATATGACCGAGCTATCTCTGCGAGATGCAGACTCCGCATTAGCGAATCCGGAGGAGCAACAGTCGTACTACGTGATCACTGAAGCGTGCCCGTTTCGCTTGCTAGTCCGTCGTTCACGCCCATTTATTTTTTTTTTTCAGGCGGAGCAGACCAAGCTGCGCAAAGAAGTTTTCGAGGAGACGCCTGAAGAGCGAGCTTTGGGATACACGAAGCGTAACGTAGTAAGTTAACATTCACTGATGAGAACCTGGATCTCTCCTAGCTCTTCTGCCCAGCGCGAAAACGCTTGAACGATGCAGTGCTTTCTTTTTAAAGTTTTTGCATCAGGAATTTTCTTTGATGCCTTCATTTTTATGTTCCTTTTTATTTCACAAGGCCATGCTTGACAGCTTCGGTGCTCGCTTTTATGAGAGTTAAATTACAAAATACTCGGGATCTTTCGTGTGGAAAGGATGAGTGAAATTAAGAAATAAAGAAAAAGGCTGTGATCACCTGATTTAATTATGTGTTCAGCCCCCATACCTCTCAACATCGCGGTCAAAATTACATAGGGCAGCTTTGACAGCTTTTCAAGACATGGTGGATGAAAAAAATGATAAATGGTGCCCACTCCATCCAATAAGCCTTTGTAAACAAGTAGGGAACCTTTTGTAAACACATTGGGGAGTTGGGAGAGGCCATAGCACAAAGTTTTGCAGCTGTAATAATTACTCGAGGAAAAAAAAAATTATATGCACAGCGCTTAACAATTTCTTATTTTTCTGCAAACTCAGCACGTCAGTGAAGTCGTAGCAAGGATTTCTAAACTTAATGTATGTGCAAAATCGGCGTGCGTGCATCAGTGGGAAATGAAGTATTGTTAATAGCAGGATAAGTTTCTCAATATGAGTGCCAGGATTCTGTTCTTTAACATTAAAGAATGTTACAGTAGACTCATGTAAACTAGGCAGCAGAATTTGGAAATAAATCGATAAAAATAAAATTGATCTTTCATTTGAGTGACATGGACATCGTTTTTGCAGTTAGCACTGTTCAAGTTCATCTTTGCTTGATATAAATATCTGAATCATAAGTTCTGGCATAATATTTTTCTTTACAAGAAGAAGTCATAACTCGAAACTTAATTTAGATGAATATACACGTTACAGAAACCAAGACACACGATTACCATTATAAGTCGAGTTCTGTACCAGAAGGGCAATGGTCCTTCCCTAAATCTGTAACGAAACTTGTATTGTGACCGCTGCCACCACGCATCGCATACTTCCACAAAGTGACTGTCTACGAATCCCTGCTGCCCAGGTCTGTTTTTGGAATCCACTCTTGTAGCCTAAGCAGTTCGTCGGTTATATGTTTACCTCATTGCACGCTCTGCGCAAGTCCATGTTCTCTACTTGGTTTCATTTATGATATCACTTAACGGCGCTTTACTCTCTACTAACTTTACATCTTTCTTTCTCTTAACGCTACCGCAATCATTTACCCTTTTATACCTCACTGCTTTCCAAGAAATTTTAGTTTTAGCTATTTGTTTACTTGCCATGTTCCGACTTGATAGAACACTATTTGTCAACTAAGTTTATTACGCGCTTTCCGAGAGGTGGTGGGGCTACATAGTGTACCAGAGAAATAGCGAGGAGAAAAAATTAAACCCCAATTATTTCGTTAACCTAAATGATACATAGTTGCGCTAGCACAATATATATGGACTATTCGCCTATAACCTACTTATGGCGGGTTTACAGGCAATGCAAGCGGCAAGTGGACCGATGCGGTTTCTGGCTTTCCAAGTGGCATCTCTTCTCGCGAAACAGGTTTGCTTTCGATCCAGGAGGGTGCAGCAAGCGTGCTTCCCTCCGTTTCACTTGGCTGCAGCAGTCGTGCACATGTTTTGTCCTTTCCAGGTGGCTGCAGCAGCAGTAAAACCGGTTTTCTCCTTCTCAAGGACACACAAGGACACTTTAACTAGTGACCCACCTATTGCTAGCGCACTCAACCCGCCAATCACGGCGGGTGACTGCTGGTAGGTATTGGCTTCACCCGCAGACATGAAAGCGTTTTGGATAGTGAGCCATTCATTGCTAGCCCAATAGAAGATTGGGATATATTGATTTTGCTAATACTGCCGAGAATACTTGCTAAACGCATTCACCTTATTTCTAATTACTTGGTTTTCTTTTTACTGAATAAGATGTTATGCCGACCAACCTGCAGATCTAGAGATGGTAAGATTAAGTCAAAACTGCGACACAGGGGAGTCACATCAATGTGATAGTGCATGTGCACAGTACCTTCTGGAAGTGTGAGTTAAGATAGATGAATGCGCCACCCCATTTCGTAACAAGCTGCACATCCAGGCTGGGAAACGATTCTTCTCCTCTCAGTGGTCCCTAAGCTTTTCGCCGAGGTGGATTCATGGCACCATGGAATATAATTTACTAATGGCAATGACTGCCTAAGTTACAGTGCAGTAAGAATCAGCATGGCGAGGCGAAGTAAACGTATTGATGTGCGGTTTTCAAACATAGTCCAGATCACCTATACGCTGCTTAGCCAGCGTCACGACACGGACGCGCTTATCAAACAGCGGGCGGAACCATCAAAATCGGCCTGCATACAATAAACGCAGTGCTGTGGAATTTGCCTTACTGTGTAGGTTTGTGAACCAACGGAAAAAATTCTGAGCATATTAAATTATCATGTTCTGGGCACGGTGCCTCAGCACTTATGGCTATTCGTTTCCGAGCTTTAAGGACGAGGGTTCAAGCGAGATACGGCGGCCCGATTTCGAGGGAAGCGAAATGCGTAAAAGCCCATGTGCTGAGCAGAGCCAGTGCATGGTAGAGAATCGAGTTGGTCGATATTTGTCTGGAGCCGTCCACTATGACGCATCGCATAGCCTCGAACAACACCACACCATAAAACAACGCATCATACTATACCACACCGTAAGACATCATATCGCGTCGTGCTGGTGCTACTGCACGGTGTTGTGGTTTTCTGTACTGCGCGATATAAATCCAATGTTCTTGGGATTGGTGCATTGCGAGCTTTTGCTTCCGTGTGTCCAATGCCGGAAAAAATTAGTTTTCTTTGTATAGATACTTATTAGCTCGTGACATAAATCCTCCATCACTAAAGTACCTGACCTCTAACCATTGATGAGCCATCTCAGTACAAGTTTCGGACACTACGTGTTTAGAATGTAGACCGTGCCTGCAGTTTGATGTTCGGAGAAGGTTCCTTTTCCTGAGCCTGCTGCTTCGGAAACAATGTTTCGCGCAGTTTGGCAGATGCATGCATTGTAAGTTCTTCTTTCTTCAATACTTGGTAAATTACTCTAGAGATTCGATGCCTCTATGCCCCTCGCCATCGCTTTGGCTAAATGTTTTAGAACTCGAGCATCCCATGCTGGGAATAAAGCTACGTAGGAAGAATTGAGTTGGTTGTGGAGACAAACTCGGCAGATGGAAGATACTTCAAAGCTAAGGCAATATGAATGAGCAACTGTTTCATTGTGTATCTGCAATTTATAAGGACGCGGTCTGGTTTACCATTGTTGAATAAGTTTTGTACCTACCAACCGCTCTTCTCTAGCAACTATCAGGCTACGGTATTGTAACTGCCATTGTTAGCTGCAATATCCGCCCTTTTGTTTTTTTTTGGGGCAATCCGTGTATTTCTGTTTTTTTTTTCAATTCTTGTTCTTCATGCAGACCGGAGTCACACTGCTTTCTCCAAACACCGGAAAAACAATGCTAGAATGATAGAGAGGCTAGAAACACCAAACGCTCCACCAAACACCAGGCGCTTCCATGTTTAAAAAGAGCAGTCAGAATGTGCGTGACTTTTCTTTTAAGTGGAAGTGCTCGTGATTTATTCTCGAAATAATGGATTGCGCCATATTTCAGTGCCGGTTTAAAAATATTTTTTTTTAACATGTAGGGAAGGGAAGTATACCGGACAATGCGGAATAAGGAAAGTCCAACATATGATAAATCTACTCATTCATAAATGAAAAACTGAGAAGCGTGCAAGCTTGCTCCTTATTAAACGAGCAAAAGTATATGCGCATCCAAATATTTTTGTTTCTATATGTGCTCACGTAAATAGAAGGCATCACCAGCTCGGCAGGATCCTCCTTGGCATTCCTCTCTCCTTAGATAATGCTCTGAATTACTTATGCGGGGTTGATCGGGCAGTTCACAAAAGAGCTCCTAAATATGCAGAAGTTCCCCGTCCAGGCGAATAGATAGGTTTTTTTATATTTGTTTTCCGTACAGTACTCAGACATCAGGCTTCGGCTCTAAACCACTCGAGAATGCGTGACCTTTATGTACTTCGTTTATTTCTGGCCCGAGTTCAGCGTTTACCTTAAAACGACGTAGGACCCTCATCTTAGTCATGTCTCGTGAAGGAAGAAAGTTTTCTGCAGTCAAAAAGCACAATAAGCTATCAGGAAGGTGTTGTGGACTTCAGTAACCTTTGTGTAGTTACGAACGAACAATATTTGCGCAACTCAACATCAAGTATGGCAGGTTCTTGGGCGTCCACTTTTCCATATTTCTGCCTGCAAACTTTGAAACTCAAAAATAAAGGCAGTCTTCAAAATGCTTCCATTGTCCCTTTGGAAATGCAATGCGCCGATAGCTTTTGCTTCCGAAATCAGCCGGGGAAAAATGGCTCTCAGGTTAAAAGAGAAACAAGACCTTTGCCATAGCGCACGTAAAAAGCTTCACGAGATAAGTACTAATCTCGAGAACAACCACCGTGGTGGAAGGGTGCGAGCCGTCAATATGCCCATATATTACAGTGCATTTCACAGAGGCAGTTAGCAGTTCACCACTGCAATTGGCTGAACGTCTTGCAGTGACCTGTCGCTGTTGGTACTGCGTCCTTGAAAAGCGATAAGGATTAAAGTTACTCTGAATATTAGCTGCTAGTGTAGACTTTATTGTTACTTTTAACAGAACAGGCTAATCCACAAAGCTCTCACTGGTGATGAGGTACCGTCTTTGTGAAAAGTATCTAGGCTGCATGGTTTTCTTCTAGCTTGTATTGTGGAGCCCTTGTGACTTTTCTAAAGGTTGAAATGTGTTGGAAGGTACGAAGACCCCCCGTCATAACCTTTAGCGACCATTTCAGCTTCAGAGAAGCTGTAAAAGCTCCACTGTACGAGATAGAAGCAAACCACGCAGCCTGGATACCTTGGACAAAAATTGTACGTAAAGGGCGCGTAATATTCTGTATACGACTATGATCTTGAATTGCATACCTGTGGGCATTCTTAGCTGCGGGATCGCGGTTATTAGCATGTCAGCCCGTACGGCATTCTCAGACACAAAGAAGTCCCGATATTGCATCACAACACTAGCCTACTTCGGCGTCAGGTAGGGCAGCAAAATAATAACCATAGCCATCTTTTTATACTGCACATCAGAAGTCTGCAGAACCCTCAAAATTCTCCAAGCATATAATATTGCCTAAGCATATACTCCTTTAAACAAATATTGTGCGAGAAACACGCCGGTTTATTTTGATCTCAGTGCTCGTACGGTGCCCATCTTCGACAGGTGGAAGTTGGGCAATATCGCGTAAGGCACAGGGCTCCTGCAGAATTGCCGCCATCTAGACGGTAGTCTTTGTTTGCGGATCGTCAGAAGGCGACACGCACGAGTGTTACATGTTAGCCGCTTGGTCAAATCTGCCTCAACCGTGAGGAAAATCTCGCAGTATTAGAGGACATTCCCTCCTACCTCATGTTTTATGCAGCGAGAACGAATTGTCTGTGCAGCATCTTGCGACAGATGTGAGACATGGCTTCTTTTAGGCTCACAGTCTACCGCTTTGCCGAACAGCACGACGCGTTTATGTGCTGACGTCCACTTAGGATTCTGACAAGGAAAACTGCGTGTCAGAGGAATCGGACGGCAATCATGCAGACACTTGAAATATTTCTAAATGCTTCATGGGCTCAATGCATTACTGATTCGCTTCTTGTGTGTACCCTTATTGTGCTGCTAGAGCCTCATTTGATAGAAAGCAGTTCTTTCAACATAGAACTATTCTATTGGCATCTTAGTGAAATGGCACAGGTAGAGCATACAGAGTTGAGTGCAATGATTGCCCTGAGACACAGGGAACGAAAGTTCATATTAAACACGTGGGGGAAACCCAGCTGGAGATATATGTACGCCTCCATAAGCAAGCAGTTATTAGGGCGGCACTTGGAGTAGATTGCCTTCTAGATCTTAATCGCGGGTCTACAAAACGGTACAAGGTATGCCTTGTAAAGAAATTTTTACTGGTAGTTTTACACCCAGACGGTGTCAGAGTACTCAGTAGCGCACTTTTCTGTGCTCATAATTTATAGCTCAAGGCGGCGTAGCAATTAGCAGATTGCGAAATGGAAGAGCACAGCTGTGAATTAGCGATAGCGAGCATGTGCTAATAAGGCGCTATTTCTGTCGGTTTAGTAGATCAAACAAAATAACAATCTCTTCGACCATTGTAGCAGAAATGTCTAGCAGAACACTAAGTGGACGAGAAAAGGTGAGGCTCTCTTAGTAGTTGGATAAAGGAAGTTTGTTTGTGCTTAACAACGCTCTAAAAGTAGACATCCAGCTCCTGATCATCACTGGCAAAACAAGGCCTGTCCGCGGTGGCAGCAGTTCAATGGAGGCGAAATGTAAACCCGCCGAACACCATGGGTTGTCAGAGCTTGTTCGAGAACAACCGGTGGTCTACATAAGATTGGTGTCCTCCATTACAGCGTCCCTCGTAGCGCATGGATCGCTTCGAGATAGTAAAGCCAAAAGCCTACAACTTCGCACGCAACGCTTAACGTAGCATCAGTGTTTTTTGAGGCATCAGTTGCTTTTGAGGAAAAGGAAATGACAGAAGGCTGAGAAAGATGAAGAATTGAGTACTGCCATAAGTATTGTTTGCGAAAATAGGTAAAAAGACCTGTCTATCCTGCTGTACAACAGACGGAAGTAACGTTTAGTGACTTCGTAGAAAGCTATTGCAGATAGCATGGCGCTTCAGTACGCACTGTATTCAACGACGTCATCAGTGCGGCATGGACCAATGTGTTCCACAATAGATGCCGCGAGGATATCGATCTTACTTTGCTTGTCTTATGCGCGCTCAACCAGGCATCCTACTTACACTTTCGCCGAGAAATGTCTCCAACAAGGGTAAATCTGAAGCCTCGACTCCGTCTTGCCTACGAAAGAGCTCTGATTCATAGAGGTAGCCCTGCTTCCGCCCTTTCACTCGTATCAACCACCAGCGTCAACGTTCTTCTCCAAAAATTGCTTCGCACAATAATCTCTTCACGGTAAACGACCAAGCATCATGACATTAGTGAACCTTTACCTCTCAACACTTAGAACATATCAAGTAGTTTCTCATGCGTGCACGGGTTGGTTGTCTTCAGAATACGCCCTGAGACTTGACGTGATCCCGCTTGCTTTAGAACGGGTGCTGTAGTAGAGTATGACATTCTTACCTAGGTACAATATTCGTACGTATGAGCCCCAATTAAGGGCGGATCATGCAGAAAATTTTGCAGATCTTTCATTTCGAAGCACACAAGTCAGAAAGTTCCCACTTCAATCGTATATATTTTGTTTTCTTCAGTGAATTTTTTGTTTCAGCATTTCTGACTTCAGAAGTACAAGTTGACTGTCGTGAATACATTGTTTAAAAATTGCTTTGTGGTTTCAGTACTCCAGTCAAACACCCAAGACAAGAAGTTCCACATCTGTCTTCTCTCCTTGGTGTAATTTGTGAAAGATCTTTTGTACAAATGCACACTTTATGAATAACATGCGACTCTAAAGAATGCAATCTTTAAAAGTAGGTTTTCTGCTTTGAAGCGGGGAAGGAGAGTATCTAACCACCCGCACCACTGACTCTCCGGTAATTGCTGCAGGTTTCGAACAGCGTTTCGCAAAGCTTACTTGGAACCTGATGTGGGTGCAGACCCATGCCTACAATCTGACTGCCCCGGCCCTGGAACTAAAAAAGCGGTTACGACAAGAATCACTAGAACTAAAGGGGAGAAGTGCTGCCCTTCTACAAGAAATTACAAGAAGCGAAGGGCAGCGAGCACAACGGCGAGAAATGATCGACTGCGGGGATATCAGATAATGTGCTAGTTTCTGGTTGGGCATCGAAAACAATACAAAGTTATTCGCCTTAGCTCTTGGCTTCCTTCTGCGTATTTACACCTAGTGCAAAGCATTTATTGCAGCCGAGTCTTCGTGCAGAGCTGTCAAGAACCATTCTGGAATGCAACAAGCTCCGTCATAATTTCTTAGCTTATTACGGTACAAGAAAACTCTAAAGGCTAAAAGATGCACTAACCCGTTTTAGTACATACAGCCTTAGGTGCTGTCACTCGGCGTAAAGGTTGATCCTAGAAAGGCAATAATCAATGATGCTCGAAGCAAAGAGAGGCACCATTTTTAAATTCAGGGTCAGTCATAAAAACATGTGCACATTCGAGCTGTCTCAATGGAACGTGTGCGTCAGGGAGCATGAAGAAAGTGCGGGCACGAATAAACTTTGAAAAAGCAGAAATTCAAAGCGAAGTTTTATTTGTTGACAGAGATGCCTTTTTGTGCTGTTAGTTGTGCATAGCGCAAGGTTCTTAATACTTTTTTCACTGTAGTGCAAAGCGACTCTAAATTCAGTATCCTTCATGCACAACAACAGATTGCTCAGGAACAAAAACACGGATTGTTTTTACTTGGGGTAATATAGACACCGAACTGAGCAAGTTGAGAAGAAAATATTCTCACTTGAAAATTTTTTCTCTTACCCCCCCCCCCCCCCCCCCCCCCCCCCGTAGGATCGTCAGAAAGGTATTGCGCCATTCATTCTCGGCTGTAGGTTCGTGCAAATAAAGTTTGCTAATATTGAAAGGAATTAAAAAAAAACTGAGTAAATATGGGCACGAGTGAGCATCGACAGACATTACAATGTTTGCTTTTGGAAAACAATGAGCAATAACGCCCTGCTCAGGCGCCGCTCTTTGAAAGTTCATTTCTAGAAGAATATGGGGTCTGTCTATTAAACAGGCAAAAAGATTTTATTACCGATTTGCATTTACAACTTGTATTTCTGGATAGCACTTCTATGTGCTATCAGCAACGAATGAAACGCGAACAAGAAAACTGAGGTGCCAACACAGAAACTTCTACATATTAGCTCCTGGAGTGCCGATAGAAGCGATGTTGATCAATACTTCTAAAGAAGCGTACTCGCACTTTCGAAGTGAAATTGCTTCAGCTAAGTAATAAGCTTCTCCTGGCTAAGAGCTTCTTATTTTGCTACTCGAGGCTGAGTTGTCTTGTTCGCTTTTCATTTCTTTCTGATAGTCCGGGGAATAAAAAGCTGTGAATGATGCGTTTTCTTTTGTTTTCTTTTTCAGTCCCTATGTAATGATCAGTGTATGTTTTAACTGCGAGAACACTACTTCACCAAGTCAAAGCCAACCGAGAATCTTGTGGCGTTCCTGACCTTGAGGGTGCAGAAATAAAATAAATACTACCACGTCTCGGTTTCAAACCCACAGTGGCGTGAACACGCCAGCTTCCCAGGCCACTGCACGAGAGCACTATGCTAACGCCGAAGCCGATGATGCTTCGTGTTGTTGTTTTTTTTATTATCCTCAGTGCAACACACTCTCGCGCTGTGCACTGCACATCGCCGTATTCGTCAACTTCGATCTGTGGCACGAACAGATCAGATCAGCGTAATCTCAATCAGTCTTGTATAGTCGCCAGACGTGTCGATTGCCCACCAAAGCAAACCCATGTGCCAACCAGCATAAAAGGATGCTTTTGCACATCTGCTCAATTTAACTACGTTAAAACCCTGCCACTTTTTTGGTGCACACCATCAAGTCAGGCATTGGGGAATGAGAATATGAGAAAACAGGTTTGCTCCCCAATATACTTCGCGAACAGTTACACTAGGCGACACTAAAACAGCAGGTATTCTAAATCGGCGCAATTTTCCTGCTAATGGCGACTAGGGGAAACGATGCGCAACGCCCTCACGAACCTCTTAAAAAAACGGCGCAAATGTGAGAGTATTTCGCGATTATTTTTGTCGACTTTTATTGGTCAGCCAGATTTTTGACACCAGAGACGGCGACTAATCTTACTTCTATATCTGTGAGTGAAAAATCATAGCTACCATTGAAAGAAGACAGCGTGAATAAATCGGGAAAAATATGTGACAAAATACAGGCCCTAAGTTACTTAACCATTTCCCGAAATTTCAATACGTGGGTGTTTTGCATTAGCCTGCCTAAAATGCCCGATCTTGTTGGTGGGATACAACTGCGTTTTCTTTACAAATAAATTCACTCGCTCAGCGCTGACCCTGTAGAAATAAAGTTGACTGCTGTCCGTTTGTTCAGTTCAGGTGTTTTCAGAGTCGCGAGTTCTGCCGGATGAGAACATTTACGCGTAATTTTGCGAGTGATGTTTTCTTTTTTGTATACTTGTATCAAAATACGTATGACATTTTTTTGCAAACTACGGAGCAATAATTAACAATAAATCTTTCCTGCTTTACAACGATAAACAGGCATGACTGTAAAAGGAAATAACACCATGCTCATTATAACTTTGAATGTATAAATAACGGAGTGCCGTGGTCAAAAGTTTTCTGGACGCGGATGTGTGGAAACAATTTATGTTCGGCGCAGTCCCTTGATTCAGTTCCCTGAAATGTGTCAATGTATGTCGGGAAGAGCTGGCTTTGTTCGCTGACAGTGATTCTTTGGGGCGGGGTTGCGAGGTTGCGCTGGGATAAACTTCTTTCGGAGAAAACAAGTCCTGTAGTATTTTTATCGTGATTGTACGATAGCGGCAGGGTCATCATAAAACTCGCAGCAGCTTAGCAATATTCTTATATGTAGTATGCGGCGAAGGCCGTTTAACAGCACGTGCCCCTCGATACGGCGTCTTTTCTTTCTAACACCATCTTTCTGACACCACATGCAACGCGTGACCTGATTGGCAACATTGGAGGGATGACGCGCATGACGTAACGAGGACAGATTACACTGATTCGTCCAAACAAAATGATGTCACGCACCTCTTCACGACAGCACCTCTTGCTTCGCATCACGTGACAAATTCCCCTCTCTGCTCTCCCCTCGTTCCGTCTGCCCAACTACTGTGGTGCTCTTATTTTGCTGGCTGGCTACCGCGGCTGACAATGCCCGAAGCAATGCCGGGTGCGACGGGCGTCTACTCGTCACCCCTGTCCCTCCCATCCCATACAATCGCATTTAACAAGGCTACTATAAAGCTCTCAGCAGAAATCACCCTTACTAGGGCGACTAACCACTAACACAGGCTTGTGCTTTGGGGATCACGCCAACTCTCTGCGACATTCGATTTACCACAGAGGTAAAGATTCTATCAACTTCTTCCAATGCACGCTGATTCGGTTTATCAACAATTTCTTATTTTGAGAGCCGAGCACTGGTCTCATCGCGTCGTCCTAGCTGACTGCTTTCCTTAAGGTAGCTTTGAGTTTGACCCTCCTCTAAGGGGATACACAGACCGGAGATCATCTTTTTGTGGCCGTTTTACTGAAAACTTGCTATACCAAACTACCAGGAAGGGAAACTGAAAAATTCCAACGACACCAAACAAGTGATTTCAATTCTGCCCTGGAGCAAAGGCTACGCTCATCATGTCACCAAGAGGAAAGGCCGAGTTCGGTTTCCACGCAGCTGTCTGCCACATTTCGACAAAGCAAACAATATTTTGGAGAAAATTAGATTTTTACTGATCCGCACGTAAAAACAGTGGTCTAAACTGCGGTTTTCCTCGCTGTCAGTAAAACGAAAGAGCACATGTTCCTGGTTGTTCAAAACAACAAAAAGCCGCAAAAGTAGATTCCTTCTAGCCAGTTAAAAGCGGTCCTCCGTGCAGAGTACTGTGCCCTCGCTCTGCTGCTGCGCAGAAGCATCCTTTAAAAGCAGCAAGGGATTGCAAAGTATAAGCATTAAAATAATTCAACAGCTTTAACTGCCTCCGTAGATTACATTATTTCTTTTACAACAGCTTCTTGACCGCGCAGCTCTGCTACAATTTTTCTACCAGCGATTTTTTTAGTACGGCCGTGCGGCTGTGTATTCTCATTTTAATATATTCTGCAGCAGAGGCGAGGCTGAACAAAACCAGTCTCATCCACAATCTGCGCGCGTACGGATATTTAGGAAAATGTTCCATGCCATAATTGGATTGAAAGCAGCAGCGGACGCCCTACATTTTGCTTGGAAAAGTACCAGCATACTTTCTTAGTTTGGCAGCGCCCTGCTGCTGCTGCAAACGAGTTGTTAAGAGAGCGCAGGGCGGAAGAGGACCCAAGGGTTGCGTTGACCTGGTGAGACGTCTGGCCTTCGGGACGTAGACATAGGAAGGTGGCTGTGGCGACGCTCGAGTGGTTCAGAACATAGGCAAGCGAAGTGCGGTGCTGGCCGCGGCAGTGATTGGTATCCCGCTCTGGGCGAAAGTTTTATTTTTTTGTGCTGCATATTATTCGCACAAATCAGTTCAGAGATTTTTGGATGCTTTCGGCTTCATATCTCGCCTGAGTAGCTGCTTCGAGTGTGGCCTCATGTTCGCCGCGCTTCCCGGACGTTTTTTGCCTGAATTTATGGATGGTGGGGGCTAAATGCATTTCATGCTTAAAGTGATCACTACTATCACCAGCATGTTTTAGCAGATAGATTCATATACTTAAAAAACCCTCCCATATTTTAAACCATGTTATCGCCATAAGAGATAAGAATTAAGTTACAAGCGCGAAAAACATTCAGTGTTGAAACATAATTCGTTTTGCCTCTGGAGTCAAGTTCGCCTTTAAATTTCAGCCAGTGTTTTGTGTAGTGTAATATATTTCCTCTTTCTTTTTGATCTCAGTTTGCTCAAATGCATAATGTTGACATATGTTACCTCTATTAACGCTGTTCATTTCACGCGAATTGATTTCATGTGTCGCGCCAGGTAAGTTAAAGAGCGTTCTGCTTGGAAGCTTTTCGTATATGTGTTGTCGCAAGGCAAAAATACATACCCTTAACCAAATGCAGACGAAAGGCTTAAGGTTATTTGCGCATAAGGCCATGTCATATATTGGAACGAATTCTGTGTAGCGCATGATTCATACTGAAAGCACTGCTTCTCGGAAACCTACATAAGTAACTCGTAACTTATGGCTTTAACGCACTGATAGGATTATCTTCGTATGGATTCTGTCACTGCCGCCCTAGAAGGTCGTTTCGTTTGTCCGCACTTTCGGAGATACCTCACTGCTTCATTCGCAATCGGCATATCGCATCTGCCAGGGCCCCGCAGCGTCTCTTTCCGCTGTAAAACCTAGCCTCTACTAATGTAACCAAGCCTCATCTGTCATCAGTGATGCAGTAGATTTCCCTTGTAAGAGTTGTGCATAAAAGTCGCGCACAAACAGGTATTACAGAAGGACGCGTTCCGTGAAACACCTTGATAAATGTAACTGATTCTGCGTAATTTCTTTGATGTCGCTAACAAAATGCCTAGCAAAATATCTGACAAATTTAGGCGAAAAGGTTTCCATCTAGTTCGGAGTTCGTGTTGCCATATCATTTTTTTCATCCAGAAGATAAAAAGTGTACGCATGTCTAGTTGCAAAGTTATACAAATACAAACATAGCGACAGTTCAGCTGGGCTTTCTTAGCATTAATGACTTTTAATCAAGCATTTATGCTATTTTCGTTCACAAAACATTAAATTCGTAAAATTTTCATTCAGCCTTAACCGGAAAATACTAATTTAGTAGTAGCAAGTTTACACGATCACTCAGGTGTCGCCGTCCTGATCAAGCAAACGCACTCAAGAAACATAAGTGACATCTAGCAACAACAACAACAAAAAGGAGACGACCATTTTCGTAGTTGTGAACTGAAGTGCAGTACGCCAAACTAAAAAAAAAATGAACGCTGCAGCTTGGAGAAAAAATGAGTTTCTCGAATACAGTTCCCACCCCACATTCGTTTATCAACAGCCTTCGGAGTGACAGTGGACGACTGGGCCACGACGACAGCAGAAACAGCAGCGGCGTCAAGTAGTTCCGTGGCGTCCACGATATGTTTTTGTGGTGCGTCGTCAGGTCGGACACGATGCCGCAGCTTGTCTGCGTACGTCACCACACGTCCCTTCGCTGTGTGGCAGAAGCGTCGGTTCTCCTCACAGCGCGGCGTTGGACATTGCCGGCGAATGTGCTCAACGCGGCTGCAGCAAAGACAGAGGGATGGGCGTGCAGGAGTTACGACATGTCTCTGCATGCCGCACACGGTCAGCCAATGTGGAACCTCTGCAGCGCTGGTTTCTTCAGGAAGAGGCAAAGTAATTTCTCGGCTTAGTGTACTCATATGCCCCTTGTCTGCAACTCCCAGTTTTCTTTGGAAATCTACGTCACTTTCCTGTACACCTGACGTGGTTAGCGTGTAAAGGCATCTACCAAGCGTTCGGAAAGCCACGGGAGTATGATCTTAACTTCTTGTTGTTCCGGGTCTACGAAAACGCAGCCACATTTCTTGGCAAAAAAGTCACCACGTGAGACGGACCTTCCTTTAAGTTGCGCGGATTTGCAGGACACTATTATGGCATGAGACATCTGGAATTGTTCGATGGAAGTAATTTCTGTTATATGCAAAACGGCCTGCAACGCATCCCCGAAGTTCTGGAAACGTAACGAGCTTCCTACAAGGTCGGCATGCAGGAAAACGGAATCAACAACAACCTTACTAGCTGCAAGCCGGAAATTAAAATACGACAGCCATTACTGCCGGCGTCAACCTGCGCAGTGCTTCGACTGGAGGCCAATTGTACCATTGTTGCGGGAACATCGGGGAACGCAATTAAACACTATGGCGTCTTTGTTTTCTTCCGTAGCTAATTACGCCTCGTGTTCAAATGGAACACACTCTTGCGCTGTACATTGCACATTGTTGTTTTCACCAGCTAATATATCACAGCCAGACGTCCCGAAGACATAGCATAGCAAAACATTGAGCCAACTAGGCTAAACACATGCTTTCACACCTCTACTCGCTTTAACTGCATAAAAATCCTACCCAATTTTTCATTTAAAAAAGCGTTTTCATCGGCATAGCATTATCAGCGGTGTAGAACATCAGTTTACAGCTAAGATGTGCTAAATAGTAAGCTGGTTGATTAATATTGAGCTGTTAGCGTTTTACTTTTACTCTTAGTATATATATTTGGGGCTGTGTAGCCCGCCTTGAGCAGCATCCATATAAGTTTCTGAGAATCTCTAAAACACAGTTACACTCGGCGCTGTGGTGCAAGAAAATTCGCCTATCTTAAAGAGTTACGTGCAATGCAGGTGTTAATTTGCTTTCAGGTGTTTCGAAAGCTCGTGTATTTTGCGTGATTACGTGAGACTTTGTTCGTCCACAGCACCGAGGGAACTGCGTTTAAAAAACCAAAAAAGGCATATCGATATTACTTGCGGTGCTCTACATGCCTGTTTACAGATAAAGAGACTAACAGTGTTGGTTAAAGAAACTATTCAATATGAGTTATCCAGCCTACTAGTTAACACGTCTCAGCTGCAATCTGCTACACCGATAAAATTGCTATTGTTACTCAAAAAAGTTGCTTTTAAAAATTTCGAAACATCTTACGTTAAGCAGCCCGGATATAGACACAGGTTCGTAGAATAAAACCGCAACGTTTCTTCTTTCTTGCCGAACAAGCGACTGTGTAGTTCATTGAAATATTTGCCAGATTTCTGTTTTTAATGCCGCAGTGTCGCTCTCTAACTGTAAACCATAATTCTTAAAATCTGTAGTTAGACGCATCATGCTGTGCACTGAATGTGGACGTTTTAATTACAACGAAATGTTTTTTTTTAGTCGCAGAGCAACCATATTCTTCCATGCGTAGGCGTAGGTTTCAAACGCGCGTCATTCGTTTTAGTCATCGATCGCTTTTTGCATCTAAAAAACGTTCACTGTAATCGACACATCCCAAATATATTGCCCGCAATGGGAACTTCTGAAATTTTTTTACGACACCCGCCAGGTTGTTGTAGAGATAGAATAGAAACTTAAAAAGAAAAATTAAAAAACGCTCGTGTCGCCAGGTCCTTTCCTACCAGCGCAACTTTTTCTGCTTTGTTCCATAAAAAAAATTGCACCAAAGGCATGCCAAGAACACTTCTGGGAAAAACGTCGTCCACGTTCTGTTTCTTAAGGGGCGCCGTCAATTTAGAGGCGGGAAGATGAAAACTCCAGTAAGATCGAGAAGGAGCCAAACAAGTAAAAACGAGGAAGTAAAACGGATTGAAGCTGCACACGTCACAAAAGCCACGGCCACGAAGCCAGCCAAACTCACTACAATGCTTTCAGTTGTTGACGCGCCATCGGCCGTTTCCGATATTTTTGTAAGTTTTTCCCTTCCAGGTGCCTCTCTTGTTTTTTACCAAAAACACGAATCTGGCACCGCTTTTGAAGCTTCATGTCTACGCGTTGTCATTGAGGCAGCTGGAAAGATTTCCAAGAGCTTTCAAAATTTTGGCGCAAAAAGACGGCAATACCCAAACCCTAATGAAAATGCTTGCAAGAAAGAAACCTTCATGTGATGCGCCTGGATAGAACCTCAGTTATTTTCAAGACCAAGTATAGCACGAAGCGCCGATAAATTACAGCGTCTGTCAGCCCGCTTTTTTTCGCACCGCGGGGAAAAAAAAGTTTCCAAGCAAGCAAAAACCTAGAGTACAGTCGTGCCACGGATCAAGAGTCGAAGATAAGCATTCAGCTGAAGCATGTCAACAAGAAGGAAATACATATAAGGTATGGAAACCACCGAAACGCAACAGCGAGATAAAGCGCAGACGCCTGCCTGCGATTATACGCTGATTGTACACAAGTTAATACAGGCGTATGATTACGCACCCATGAAAAACAAAAAAAATAGGTAGTAGCGTAAGCCTTTCGGTTTGAGGATCAAGCAGGAATGTTTTCAGTGGGACATTGTATTGCTCTTGTGCGCGGTAGAACCAAAGCGGTTCGGTTTGTTGTTGGCAGCAGTGACGATCAGCGTTGCTTTGTGGTAGCAGTATTGCACTGGTTTTCAATCTTCCTGGAATAAGGAAGGCGAAAGCACAGAAGTATACTGGTCTTCACTTGTCCTCATATGAATGTCCTCGTACAAAGAGCTTCCTTCTGATTATGGCGACCGTAAACCACTTTCATGCTACTGAACGATGCCCTTTCCAGCGCCTTCAGGCAACAAACTAAACGGCTGTGGCAGTAGAAATGGCTTGCATCTGAAAGGCTTCCCTTTTTTGCCCCAGGTAAATGTGCTTTTCGTAATGAAGGTTCCATTGCCTGATGAGCGAAACAGAATTGAGGCGGAGGTAGGGGAGTCTCGACACGTCACAGAAACATGCTTTGTTTTTACCCGAAAACTCCACCCGCGACAGCGGGCGTCCGGTAGAAAACTAGCGACAACCGGGCAGACAGTTTCTGAGCAAGCCCTGTGCCCTTTGCTAGGACGCTCCTTGGCCAACGGCGCCCTGTTAATGACGTGCATGACGCGCGCTCCCCGAGATTGCCTGCACGCTAAGCACGCACGCCGAAGTTGCTGGCAGCCAACGCAGCCGCAGAGCCTAGCTCATCCCGATGAACGCCAAAGTGGAGCCTTTTCCTGCCGTCGCTTACATTTTGCGCCGAGCCCCGGCGGCAGCGCGCCTAATGTCCTCGTTAGTTGGGCCAATTTAGGAGCGTTAGTAAGCTGCGTATGCTTAGAAGAGTGCCGCATTCCCTGAGCTGATGGTAGCCTCGCCTATACCTATTTCGTTCGATGCATTAAGAGAGTAGTGTTTGGTGCTCTTTTTTTCGAAAATGTACAACCAATGACTTTAGTGGAGAGGAGGATGGGAAGGGGATTGGAGTGGAGCCGTAAATTTATGTAAGAAACTTTTCATGGCCATGCAAGACGAGGCATTCGTATCACTGGAAGTCACAGTAAGGCAGTAATAAACGCCCCTCAGGCTGACGACTCAGAAAATATGTGGACCGTCTGAAAACGTTCAGCAGAGGCACCTTTCTTAACAGAGGTCGTAAGGAAGCAAGAAAATATTAATTTTTTCTTGGTTCAGTGAACATTTAGAAAAAAATACATCATCTTTTTTAGTTCCCATGTGAGAAAAGTAACGTCTATGCCACCACGGAGGATCCCCCGGTGTCTCTCATATGTCTTCATTAGAAACTTGTTACGACAAAAAAGAGAAGAGATGAAATGTCTTTCAGAGCTAAACTGAAAAATGCGGTTTGAGATGACGGGGGATGCAGAAAAAAAAGCATAGTATGAATGGCTCGCGCTATGATGCTTGATACAATCGCACTAACCACTGGGCGTTTCAGCGCTCTCCTAGTGCTCGGTTTAATAATGGTATAGAAAAAAAGTAAATTTTGGCTAGAGCATGTTGAACTTTAAATTATGCCCTTGAGTTTACTATTTTTTATTTTTTCGGAATGATATGCTTCAGTCTCCAATAATTGACAGGAGATTACTTTGAGGTTTCGGGAAGGATACCAAAATCTGCAGCGAGGTCAGTACTACAATCGTTTTTATTCACTCTGGCCCTTCCGCTAGGCCGCCTAAAGACGAGGACTAGCAACCAGTGAACAAGGAATGATTGTGAAGTTCTACGCCACGAGAGCTCAGACAGGGCAAGCATGCAGGAAAAAGTCTCATACATTTTTTTTTTCGGAGAATCCTCACCCCACTTCAATGTAATAAGAATTGCTTTCGACCCAACATGACATGAAAACAAAAGTGCTATATGTACTGTGCGAGAGATTTAAACAGTACATCCATTGGAACCCTTTTCCGCCTAAATTCAGACTTATTTCTTGAACAGCAATACTATATTTTTAAAATTTTCCACGTGAATATAAATGTGAACTAAGAAGTACACCTTGCCTTTGCAGTGCATTTAAGTAACGAACTGGCTGGCGAGGTTACGCACCGTAGTATCCATTAGTTGTTTGAAAAGTCTGTACATAGAACTAATCTCGCAGCCATACCTAAGCCACTCTTCTTTTTTTTAATTATGCCAAGGAAAATTCCAAGGATTTTTAATTTGCCCGGTACAACACAACTTTCCAGGAACAGATAGCATGTGCATGGTTTCTTTAATATTTCGGCCATGGGGACTCTGCGTTCTAGAATTAAAGGAACTTGAACAAGTCACATTAAAGTCCGGGTTATTATATATTTCTTTTCCTGGGAGTGCTTCGCTTCTGCTCAGTAGCACTTTTACACAGGTGCGCTAGAGCTACTACTTCACCTTTGGCCCCTGCGATAACATTACTGCTTCAGTCGTGCACTAGTAGCATGCTGCCGAATAACTTGTCCTTTTTTTTCTAGTCTACCTGCACTCTGGACCATCGTGACTCAACTTTAAACGGTGCCCTAAAGTGAACAAGCATGTCAAGGGTGCTCGCTGGCCTTCATCAAAGCTGACATTGCTTTGATGGTGCCTGAGGTAGCCGTCCTCTCGTTCCCAGAACCCAAGACAAAGTGAGTCGCAGGAATGACAAACATGGATTGCGGCTGCTAGGGTTAATTTAAAAAAAATTGTGTGTCAGCTAAAATTACGTTCTAAGCGTTAGCTTCAAAGGAGTACATTTCACTTCTCTTTATTAAGAAGGTCAAGCACAGGAAGGGAAGTTTACAGCACTTTCGTCTCATATATTCCGCCCGCGATCTTTGGAATCGTCTTCGCCGTTCTTATATTATTGCAAGGAACATTTGTAGAAATATCGGGGGACAGCCTTCCGCCCCCGCACTCCCACTCCGTGGATGCAGCGTTTCCACTCGCTAACCACGCAAGGGTTCGTGCTCGGGGGAACAAAGGGAGGGATGACAAAGCGTGAACACTCATATGTTATTTATTACACTTGCAATTAATACACAGGGCAGGCCAGCTAGCTACCCATCATCAACGAGGCATTCCTCGGAAATCGAAGGCTAAGTAAGAAGGGCTTCCGACTTACCGACTGGGGCGCGACTTCGGGGGTATCGGCGGCGAACGTCTGTATTCGCCAATAATGGCGGCCGGGTTTTCCCGCGCGCGCCGCGTTTTTGGGGCAAAGTCATCCCCGGGCATTTTGTGGGGGATGTGGCGAGTGCGCGCGTTTGCTGCGCTAGTTTTATGCGAAGCATATTACTAGAGCTACACTACAGCCCGTCGAGCGCGGCGGTGGAGCTACCATTGACCTTTAGCGTGACCACGTGACACCACGTGACAACATGACGTCACAGCAGAGGAGAGATGGGCTGCCGGCTCGCGCGGTCGGCCGCGGCGGTGGAGGCTCCACATCAGAGGCGCTGCAGCTGACCACGTGACGCTACAGCAGCGGTATAAAGCTGAGCTTGCCTCGCTCTCCGGGCACTTACGAGGCGGCCAGGTGCTGGGATGCCGCCTAGAAGCAGGGCTGATTTGAGCGACGACCAAGCCTAGCCATCAATATGCTTCGCATCTGACGAGGCTTAACCTTAGCTAAGCCTCAGTCATTTTTTCTGGTGCCTGGAACCAGAAGTCCAGCGTCAAGGCACAACGGGTCCCCATGCGCCTGCCGTTGATGGGGACGAGAGCGTGCGCTAAAACCACTCCTGACGTTGGCCGGATCCCGAGGAGACTCTCACTGGCTCCGCGGAGCTCCACGTAACCTTCGAGGTGGCGTTACCGTCGCTGTTTCCGCTTCCTCCATGAGGGAAGTTTCCTCATCGCAAAGCCGGTGCTGTCCTGACGCACGACAATGAAGATGGTCGGCCGCGTCGTAACGAAAGGGGGGAAACAGCTTTTCCACACGTGTTACCTTGAAGAGAGATCACAACGCACCGTCCAGGTTTGTTTCGTGAAATTCAAAAATCCACACGAGGCTACACACTGTCACTTGCATACGAAAAACACGGTTCGTCTAATTTTAGCTCTGTAAAGACATGCGCAGAACACTGGGGATTACTTCAGTGGCTTCATAACGCTGTTCTCTTTCCTCTGTAAGATGATAGCCTTAAAACATACCCTTTTATATTTTAGGTCAATTATGCTCAGTGCAAGAAAACAAGAAAAGGGATGCAGCGGCACACAGATATGGCCTGCGGCTGCTTAGAGAATACTGCAGTTATGTTTTAGTTGTGGTCTACATACTATAGATGATAGCCTTAAACACACGCTGAAACTTCAGGTGCGTAGGAAATTTTCAACTTTCAGCTGTACCGTCAGTTAGGAAAGACCAGCTCCCTCTTGTTTAATGTGCTAGCGTGTTGCCATTTCACAAGTCTACCGTCAGCAGAGGGAACATTTACGCAGGGAATGGAGGGTGCCTAGGCACGTTTCTCAAAGTAGGCAGCTAGGCATTCAGCACTCGACTCCATTCTGTAAGAGGAAGAAGGAAAAGGTTAGAGACTATTTGAAATCTGTGGTGCAATAGAATTCTTTTTAAATTTTGAAATTAAAGCTTAACCAGAAAACTAACACATTTGACGGCACAGTCCATGCCTGCCTCAGTGCTTATTCGATCTCCACACTTTATTTCATAATTGTGGATGAGAAGGGAAATATGTAAACAATCAGCAAGAATGCATAAGCGAAAAATGAACACAACACAATCTTCAAAACAGTATATTTATAGCTTGTAAACAAAGGTGAAAGTGAATTTCAGGTGAACAAAGCTTTCTGGAGTTAGCCCTAACTTTTATCGGTGGATACGTCAGTTCTGGTATGGAACGTATGTTCACAAAGTTGAAGAAACAATTCAAATCCACCACGTTCTTGTTCATAGAGGAAACGGGAATTAACACTATGCGAAATTTATGGGAAGCATCACTCAGTTAGACGGCGGTTCCTCATTGACGTCTATTACTAAATGTTGCGTAGCTGTACCTATATTCTAATACTTTAAATTCCATTGAAGAATTCATGGCCAACCATTCTGTCAGTCTGTCTTCACTACTTCCCTAATTCCCTCCAAAGTACTTCCGGCGTTCCTCTGGGGTCTGTCCTGGGTCCCTTCCTGTTCTTAATATATATTGACGACTTTACCCAGCCTCTTCGTGTACGATTCAAATGTTCGCTGATGATTGTGTCTGTTATCGCATCAGGAGGCAGTATCACAATCAACAAATTGAACTCTAGAGACACATCTTAACACTCTACTAATTTAGTGAAATAATTGGGTAATAGCCGCCGAGGTGGCTTAGTGGTTATGGTGGTCGGGTGCTGACCCAAAATACACGGGGTCGATCTCGGCTGCAGCAGTGGCATTTCGGTAAAGGCGAAATGCTAGAGGCCCGTGAACTGTGCGATTTTAGTGCACAATAAAAAATCCCTGGTGGTCGAATTATCCCGAGCCCTTCACCACCGCATCCCGCGGAGCCCGAGTCACTTTAGGACGTTAAACGTCATAAAACAAAACGAAACAAACGCCTCTCAAATTCCTAAAAAAAAAAAGTAAACTAACTTATGTCCTTCTTTCGTAGTCAGAATTCCTATCGATCTTATTCTGCTTCGAGCATGTCAAATTAGCAAGTACGTTCCTAATTATCTTGCAGTCACCCTCTCTTCCATTTTACCATGGCGCTTCAAAAAGTTTTTTAAGCACCCCCTTCTCTCTTGTTCTACCGATGCCACATCAAGCGCATCTAATAACTGCATCAAAAGCTGCTCAAAATCATGCTGCCCAATTCTTTCATTCCGTACACTCATACGTCGCCAGTGTTTCGTCTTTGAAAGAAAAATTTGGACTGTCGATCGTCTCTCTGTTTTTGCCGTCGCAGTGCAAACCGCGCCCTTTATCAGAATCTTTCTTATTGTTCTCTCTGTCAAGCACCGTATATCACAGCCGCGGCGCACATATCTCAACGCACCATTCATATCAAGTTGTCCGCCCGCCACCGCACAATATTATGTTTTCTGCTTCGTTCCTTTTTCAAGCAGCTCCATACTCCAATGGCCTACGCTATGACATTGTTGCAGTTGCATGATCATCTGTTTCTAAGAACATGTAGGGGTCGTTTTGAGTGTTAAATAATCATTTCCATTTTTTTCTTTTTTCTTATATAGTCCCTCCTTTTTGAAGTACCTCCTTCAAGCGGGGCCCTAGGTTACTGCGTCAAATTGCGCGGAACGAAAACAGCAATATATTGTGCCAAAAATGAGCCAGCCCCAGCCATTATGTTTAGACTTCTACTTCTCCACCTCTAAATATTCCTTAAAATGTCTAAGGTGCACTACAATGCTCAAAATGGTTAAGCTTAAGTTTCGAACAATCACCCTTGCATTGGTAACTATGCTGCAGATTGAATCTGGCCGCACCGATTCACATGTAAGCTTACTGAACCAGTGTGCTCGTAGATAGTGAGCGCAATTTTATTTTTAAATGATGAATCTATACTGCAGCCAAAAAGAGGAAATGGTAAAACTTACCGGATATCTTTAAAAAGAAGCTCAGCTGATAGCGTTCAGGCAAAAATTGGCACGTGCTGAACTCTTAGAAGTGCTAATAAACTCTTTTTTCTCCTGCACGCAAATGAGAACTTCCTATGTGTTGCCTGCTCAATAGCTTAACGAAAGCCTAAATTCTGGTGGCCTTCATGTCATAAGTAGCGTAAGAGGGTTATCGCACAGCTTCGGCCTTTATCGTACTACGTCCGCCGCTATGAACGAGGTTGGCGCTGATGAACGCTCAAGGATCGGTTACAAAACACATAGATACCCCCAAAAGCAGAAGTTTGGCCAGCCGTCGCCGTAGCTCAGCTGTTAGAGCACCGGACACGAAATTCGGAGGTCGTGGTTTCCGATCTCACCGGCGGCATGTAGGGTTATGCTGTCTTTTCTTCTGCATTCCCATTAGTTATCTTTAAAATCATGTAATATTAATCTCCCATTCATGAAGACTACAAATTAAATTCCTTTTGCTCCTTGGTTTCAGTGGCTTCCGTCATAAACGCACACATGCCTGCACATATATTCCATACTCCACATATTCCATGTATATCTTCCACAAATATTCCGTATATGCACAAATTCCACTACTCTCCAATCAATTAACTCTCAGCGACAAAATGACCGCGCGTCTTATTCCCCTCTGATCATCCCAAATAAAAAACCACAAACGCTCCTTTTTCCTTTCCAAGATTTATGCAGCTTTTTCCTTGATATGCCCAAATATGCATATGCGCACGCTTCTATCTCATACACAAGAACGAACAGAAAGGAATAGAGCTACGAACGAACATGTGGCACATCACTTGGACAGACGCTAAAATAAAAGGGCCGCATTACAGGTATGCGTTAAGCGCTCTAGTGTTGGAAAGAACTTGCAGAATTCCAGTTCTTAATTTCACACATCATATTTAGCCGTATGGTAGCCGTATGGCTGCGCTTGGGTCCATTCCAATGAGCAATTATTTCCCTATTACAAATGTACACCACCTTAGGGGATTTTACCGGCACTGTTCCCACTTCAAATTATTTATTAACACGCTGCCGCCCGAAATGTGGTATATTAAGAGTCTCTAAGGTTTTATGTTTATCTTTTAGATGCGTCATGTACTATACCACGTACAATGACTATGGTTGCTCATAGTACCATAGCGACATGCGATCACACGAACAGTTTTCTACGGTACAGTTGGGTAATTCACGGTTCACGCGGCTTTTGGAACCATAGTTGCTTGGTGGCATAACAAAATTATCGGATATGTTTAATAGACAAGTCGAAAACGAAGTAATCACAATTAGGCGAAAATCTGTCGACTGAATGATTTTTACAGTATTAATAGTGAAGGTTATTTCATATTTATAGTTGATTTTGAGTTAGGAACTAAGTGCTCGAAGCGAGCTGCTTGCTCCGACAGGCCAAAAATTATGCAGCCTGTTTCTCTGACGACTGCCAGCAATTATAAATATAAGTTTTTTGAGCAGAAGGATGCAGCCCGTTCGCCGCTCTCAGACTGAGAAAGGAACTTGTGAAACCAACGCCGCTGCGTGACGCGCGTTTTAGGCGTGGCTAGCGCTCCCTCTTGCAACGCGGTGTTGCTTTCGGCAGCGCGAAGCCGCAAACATCATTGCGCTGCAGCGGAGACGAGAACGGCATTTTTGAAATTCCAAAAAAACTGGTATGAATATTGCTTCGTGTGGATTAGAAGCCTCCCAGTAAATAACCAACCTCGTTCATTTGTATGCTCAATAATAAGCAATAAAAACTTATTCTAAATTTCCAATTTGTCCAACTCAGCAATTAAAAAATAAATAAAGAAGAATCTCCCTAAGCTGCTTGATATCGGTGACTGTTCGCTTCAGTCATATGGATGTCATAAGAGCTAACTCATTTCCCTTCTCTTTTCTGTTCAGTTGCTTAGCGAGGGTTTGGGTTCTTGCAGTCTGGATGCCAAAAGTAGCATAGGAGGATTCTCGCGTAGTTTCCACTCTCACCGTTACATCACGTTCCACGTGATGCTCGCGGTAATGCATAAAGTACTGCGTCCATCGCTATGAACGAAGCTGTCACTACTGAAAACTCACAATGTTAGGATGCACAGAACATAGATACCATCGAAAAGTAGACGGGACCGCCGCAGCAGATCAGGTGGTTGAGCACAGAAGCTGTAATTCTGAAATAGTGGTTTCGATTCCTACCGGTGGCAGGTGGCTGTTTTCTTCTCTAGTTTATACTAATTTGTAATGAAATCTGGTTCACCTATAAAACAAGTGCAATATAAATTTCCCATTGGCCAACATCAACATGCAATAAAAATATAGGAATATTCGCCTCTCCTCCTTGGTTTCGCTGACTTGGCTTCCTTCAAAAGTAATATGTATGCGTGCGTGTGTGTGCGTGCGTGCGCGTGTGTGCGTGCGTGTGCGCGTGCGTGCGCGCGTGTGTGTGTGTGTGTGTGTGTGTGCGTGCGTGCGTGCGTGCGTGTGCATGTGCGTGTGCGCGTGTGTGCGTGCGTGTGCGCGTGCGTGTGTGTGTATGTGTGTGCGTGCGTGTGCGTGTGTGCGTGTGTGCGTGTGCGTGTGCGTGCGTGTGTGTGTGTGTGTGTGTGTGCGTGCGTGCGTGCGTGCGTGCGTGCGTGCGTGCGTGCGTGTGTGTGTGTGTGTGTGTGTGTGTGTGTGTGTGTGTGCGTGCGTGCGTGCGTGCGTGCGTGCGTGCGTGCGTGTGCACACCCGTAATGCGTTATGCTAAACAGCAGCAGTACACAGCAGAAGAGTACCTTGAGTGCCTGCTCTCTCCGGGTTCTTTTCTCCTATTGCGTAATCGTATAACTTCTCGCAAGCTGTACGGGGTAAGAGTTTTCGCTTTCGCCTTATCTTAATGTAGAGCGAAAACTTCTGCGTACTTGAAGATTCTTGTTCTAGCGGATTGCACAATACAGTTTCAGCTCACACTGAGTCGTTATGCCAACTTTTCCTGGGTTTATTTTTATTATTTTTGAAATGCACAGAGGGATAAGACGGCTTCCAATCCACACTAAGTGCGAGCACCAGGCAGTTTAGTCTTCGTATATATATTTTTTTCAGAACCTGTGCAGTCTAATTAGATGAAGGATTTACATACTGCACATAAAAACTGCGGTCACTGCGAGTAAGCGCAGAGCTCACTGGACTCCACTATCAGGAAAGTAAATTAGTCATTTCAAAAGAAGAACCATCAAATGGTCGCTCTTTACGCTCTCTTCTTCTGGCGCGTCGGCTCTCAGCAAAAATATTAAATTATGTTCTTGTCAGCTGCCTTTTAGACAAACAAGCTGAGACGGAACGTTTACCATTTGTTTCGTACCTTTTTTTTTAGTGGCAAATATCCCCGTCTGCAGACATCTGTGTGCTAAGCGCATGGAGGAATCTTCTGAGCCCGGCTGCAGCTGGCAAGACTTGGCTTCCTCCCTAAATAAGTAGTTTGCATATACTTTTCTTCTTATAAATTTTCTTAAACTTTTGTTTCGTGCCTGCTGCGATGTTGGTGGCAACATTGATGACTACAGTACCAGATTTCGGACTGCAGACAACGGCATATGTCAGGCGTTTTGGAAATGTGACCCAATATATTTCAGATCTCAACATTTTTAAAAGTTGTCAAAACATGGGACACAGCAGCATAAGCAGGGTATTCACTGTAGAAAAAAGTAACTGAGTGAGCGTTTTGCGGTAGCAGCAATGATCAGTGGAAGAGTTTTGAATTTCTGGCGAAGGAAAAAAAAAAGCTGTTTCCTGTGGCTAATAGTAGCCTTGATAAAGCGTTTTTACCATTGCCGCATGATTACTGCGTTTTTGGCACCTCAATGTCAATATGTATCCGATGCGCTGAGAAGTATACTGCGGTAAGCTGCCAAACATAGGAGGAGCCTTTGCATGTTTGTAACAGTGAATAGCACTATACGTGCCCTTTGCAATGTGACAGTTTGACAAGATTACTGAGAGACAGCGCTTATTGCAGTCGCCATTTCGGGGTGGCTTGAACCTGTAACCTAACGCCATATTTTATAAGCACTCATTTGAAGGCGTATTCTTTTTCTTTTTTTACATAAGTTGCCCCCCTCTTTGATACATAGTCCGGCGAATAGAGCTCATTGCTAGTTATCAGCGTAAACCACTCAGGCAGTGCCTACAAATAGCTCGGGAGCTAGAGAAGGGGACAAGAAAAAAAATCTTTCAAAAGTGTCACCTCTGCTGTACCATCCACTACACCATAACTTGTGGCTATCGTAGAACTGACGACAAAGCTTCCAGAGCACTCCCATGAAAAAAAGATAATCCAGGCAAACCTGTATAAAAGGAAGTTTTGAGCATTAGTGAATGCACACAAACACATGCATCAATGTTTCGACTGTCCAACGTATGGACAACATTATTTCAGAAAGTGGTCCAACCCCTGAACCGATCTTGGATCGACAATAAAGTTCGGCAAGATTTACTTTCCTTAACATAGCAGCTTCAGGAGTTTCCAAAGTTATTATACCGAGTCTACGTTGGCTTTACTGTGCAGCTTACGGCATTGTAGACACTACTGGAAGTTCCTACACTCGTAAAAATCTGCATAGAGTGCTCTTAAAAAATCTCCATCAGTTTCCCCGCTATCTTGCTCCAACCTAGAAATTCGCTGATTCCTGTTATTTGGTCAAAGTTTTGCTGAAAGCGGTGTACAGAAATGCAGTTCAGGAAAGAAGAATAAGTAAGAGTGATTGAGGTCTCTGTATTGCGGGCTGTCTCCTATGTCGTTTTATTTCTTGCTGGCAATTTCCGTTTTTCTGCAGGTTTCAATACCTCACAAAGCTCAGCTCCGATCGCTTGGGGAAGCCAATTTATTCTTCGCAATGCTGGCTCTGAACGCCCTTGTGTATTGAAAGGCAAAGCAGCAGTACACAACAGCAACGAAGTTCACAAAGTGGGGCACATTGAAGTTCAAGAAATAAAAATAGTTCCTAGGTCAGTTTAATGTAATCTCATTCGCGAAGCCACCGATTCATATTATGAAGATAGATGCTATGTCTGCACATAAGAAGGCAGGGGCGCATTAGATGTATTTCGGAGTCGCTACTGCGTGACCACTTTACTTGCTAGACGCGTATCCGAGCTTACATTTCAAATTATTCTGCAGAGATGCCTAGCTGAGTTAAGCATCTGTAAAGAGAGTTGTTTCAGACTTGAAGCGCAGTGGAGAAAGCTAGCAAGGACTGATGTAAAGCATTAACCTCCTCGGCCTTTTCTCGGCGTCCAGAACTCAGAGAAAAACAATCTTAACATGACAACCTGTTAGAATTTTTTGGAGATAACTTGTTGCTGGGCTCACTTTCCACTATGTCTTTCGTATGGGAGGCGAAACACCGTATTTTAAGGAGCCTTGATTCAAATCACGTGTTAAGTGCAAAACTGTTCTTTCTAAGATATGTGTTCGTCATGAACTGTTTAGAAAGACGAGAAATTCTGTTTTAGATTTTTGTTTGGCTACACACATCCGTTCGTGAAAAAATGCAAAAAGAAATAAAAGTTTCATGCTGTATTGTTGAACCATTGGTTCTTTAGAAGTATGTCGGGAAGATGAGGATGCGGAAGCAGCGAAACTGAATATGTTT
The DNA here is from genome assembly GCF_055824585.1 of Amblyomma mixtum. Taxonomy (NCBI): domain Eukaryota; kingdom Metazoa; phylum Arthropoda; class Arachnida; order Ixodida; family Ixodidae; genus Amblyomma; species Amblyomma mixtum. The sequence continues at coordinate 259,548,261 of NC_143012.1, read as the reverse complement.
CTGCTTGACTAGACAGAAGGCATGCATTGTATTTATTGTATTGTAAGAGAAATAGCAATGCGCAATTTTCGACTATGCGAGGTAAGAATTTCATATAGACGTCATTTGCAAGCTATAAAGTGTTTCTTTGCATTTTCACACCATATGCCTGAGTTGTGTTGCGCATATTTATGAAACTGGTTTCTTTTTTAAATATACCATTTTGCTCTGGCCTATAGAAAACTTAGCCTACATTTTACTTGAAACTATGAGCATTTTAATTTGTGGATAGAAGCTGTGCTAGGGGCGTTAATACAAAGCCTAGGTGAGAGGGATATACTTGTGCCTACTTCTCTACGGCGGGTACGAGCAGTTGAGTAGCAGAAAAGGAATACGTAAATTGAAGGCAACATATTATTTGTTTATACTGCAATATAGGCGAACTACAATACACAATAAAACGCCCAATTTAGAGCTTTTTAACCGGTGAAAAGGGCCTTGGGTGTATCCTTAGGTTCATGTTGTGGGGCTCGGAAAGCATCAGCAGTGGTCCAAATCTCTCTTAAAGGTGATAGAAATTCTCGTCTTCAGCCTTCTTGAACTCGGATTTCCAAGCATGTTGAAAGAGGACCAGTGTTCTGATTATACGCAAACCCTCTGGGTTTCTTTTTTTTTTGAGTGCGAAAGAAGTCATACGCAAACCAACACCGACCAGGAATCTTCTCACTTGGACCGTTCTTGTGCCGTTCCCTAGGAGGAACAACGACATGTTAAGTTAACATTTAAAAAAGCACAACTCAAAGTTACCTCCAAATTTAACCCCGTAAAACCCGAATTTTATCGCGCCCAACACGTTACCGACCTCCAAATTCGTCCTGTACTAACCCCAAAATTTGGCCCACCCCCGAAATTTGATCTTGGCAGATTTTGACGAAAATCGATATTTAGCCATAACTGACTGCGCCCGCCTCGATGTTGACCTCCAAATTTGGCCCACCCTGGAAATTTGACCTATGCTGGTTGTGAACAAAATCGGTGTCAAACCATAACAGGGCCAGTGAAGAAATTTGACCCTGGCGATATGGGAATGCTTTCGTACTTTAATAGGGTTAACCAAGTTAACACTCAGATTTTTTAAAGTGGGGTTTATTGCCTCAGGGAATACACAGGAAAATTTATGTGGCCGAAGCAAGGACAACTCATATAAACGAAGAAAGCCTCGCTGCTCGATTGAAGACGAAAGATATTTACCGAAGATGTGGTCCATGATTCATAGGATACAGAACGGTTCCGCGAAAGTCCTGCTGCAAACAGGTGCCGGATCCTTGTCTATTTCAAGATCGGCTGTTTACGAAGCAATACGTCGTGTCAACCCTACTTTCTCAGTCACTGGCGTTTTAGCTTGAAGCAGCCATTCATTCCCCGTCACCTACTGCTAGATCGACAAACCCAGAATTTTAACTGTCAAGTTTCTTTATAGAGGGATCCAAAGTAGCTTATGGCAAATTCGTGTACCAGACAGTTTAAGGCAGCCCCAGCGGTTGAAGATGAACTTGCCCAGGTGTTTGCAAGCGTTTTATTCGGATTTCATCAGAAACCTCACCACGGAAAAAAATCCAGTGTGGTGAGCTACAAAATTCGGTGATTAGCTGAGACAATGATGACTGGTTGAAATTGCGAGACCATGTGACAAGACCGAGCTGGCAGGTGCGCTGACAATTGATATGGTGGAGCACTGGCTGGTCAACGAGATATATGTGACGTAATTAGGCCCCGTGACACGGTCGAGCGTGCTGGTGAGCTCGGCGGCAGTAGGCAATGCGCTGGGAAGTGCGCAGAGGTGTCGAGACAGTTCTGCTTATCCCATTGCAATGGATCTAGAATCAACGTCGCTTGTGTCTGCCATGGTGGAAAATTCCCGCAAGCAGAGAGGACGGGTGATATGGCCGAGCACTGATTCGTCACCGAGATGTGTGACGTCAATAGGCCACATGACACGGCCGAGCGTGGTGGCGGACACGGCGGCAGTAGGCAATGCGCTTGGAAGTGTGCAGACGTGTCGAGACAGTTCTGCTTATCCCGTTGCAATGAATCCATAATCAACGCCGCTTTTGTCTGCGATGGTGGAAAATTCCCGCAAGCAGAGAGGACAGGTGATATGGCCGAGCACTGATTGGTCACAGAGATATGTGACGTCATTAGGCCACATGACACGGCCCAGCGTGGTGGCGGACACGGCGGCAGTAGGCAATGCGCTTGGAATTGTGCAGACGTGTCGAGACAGTTCTTCTTATCCCGTTGCAATGGATCCAGAATCGACGCCGCTTGTGTCTGCCAAGGGGGAAAATTCCCGCAAACAGAGAGGACGACCACGGAATTATGTTGCTGAAGGTGGAATACCGGTGGTGCATAGGCTTAGCGCATGCGGAAACGAGCATTGACGGAGGAGAAGCAGATCTAGCGACTTCAGATTTTATTGGAACCGCATTCTCGTAATATAATGGACTATAACCGAAATTTTTCGAAACACTGAAGGAAGAAAAGAAAATGAATTTACTGCCTGCGTGGACGCGCTTTAAGAATTTGAGGGCTACCTTGTGCAAATCGCGAAGCGATGTGCTGAGGACACGGACTCCTTGAGGACACGGTATCATGCTTAGACTTGGAAGAAAAGAAATGTTCTAACAATTTGCGCGCACCGAAACTTTTGTGGTCACCTATGCGTACTTCTGCTCATGGATGCCTTAAAAATGATTGATGAAGTCAGGTAACAATTTTAAATGACGCTAACAGCGATGCAGACTTACGGGTCTGCATGTTGCAGTTACTACATCACAATGCAATGTCAACAGCGTACGCTAGGATAAGTCAGCGATATCATGTAAGTCCCATGCTACGAGAGTAAAAGACATGTACCAAAAAGTAAGCGGCAATAAAAATTCCTAGGGTACACCGCGCCACAGAACAACACGTTCCACGGTGTCAGCGCTGAGGCATACTGCAAATGTCAGAAAGAATGCGCTTTGCTCCACGCTTTACGGGCAATAGAAGCTTCCTCGTAACGCGTACTTGCAGCATGGCTTCGTCGTATGTGCCAGTCGTCGTAATATCGCTTGTAGTACCTTGATTTATTAGTTGATTTTTTTTAGCTTTCTCTGAGATAGATTCCTTATGCCCAAGGAAGAACAGTAATACTTGCGTAGCATGATTCGCTCTTTGACGCTGAAAAATTCCTCGTTATCTCGGTGAAGATCTCTAAGCGCGCGAAATTATTATCGGAAGCAGCCAAGCAGACTGTTCAGCAGCTAATTCGTGATGTTATTATGAAGGGAGGCAAGAGAACGAGAGGGACATGCGTGTGTGTTGCGTCTAGCTATCCTGCCAGCCGGCGGACCATGATGTACATGGTCTGTTCTGAAAGTAGTAGGACTCATTTTTTAAAACAAACTTTATTCAAGAGAACAGTACAAACGATTACAATTTTTCAAGGTAGCACCCTTCCGCACCTACACGCTGCTGCCAATGAGTTTTACACTTTTCGTACGCCTCCAGGAACGCCTGGACCAGAATGCTGTCTAGCTCCCTCGTCACGGCCTGTTGAACCACCTCTACCGATCCGTGATGTTTCCCCTCGAGCGTCGATTTTATTCTCAGGAATAGAAAAACGTCTGGCGGGGCCAAGTCGAGGCTGTAGGGGTGCTGAGGCAGCGTTGCCGCCTTGTGCTGGGCAAAAAATCGGGGTCCTCATTCACATGATGAAGAAGATCCTAATGGTTGGCCTTTTCCTCCTCTGACAACACTCCCGGCACCAACTTCGCGCACGCTTTCCTCATGGATAAGTTTTCTGTCACGATCTCAAAAACTTGGGTTTGAGGAATGCTCAAGTCATCAGCAATCATTCTGATACTCATTCTACGATCACTGTTAAGTAAATGTTTCACTCGCTACACATTTTCGTTGGTCTTGCTGGTCGAAGGGCGTCTGGAGCGGTCGTCTTCCTCCACTCTTTCCTTACCTTCTCGGAAAAGCTTGTGCCACTCAAAAAACACCTTATCTACCCATGGAAGCGTCACCGTAGGCGTCCTTAATCATGTTGTGAGTCTCTTTGCCAGTTTTACCAAGATATACTCAAAATTTGATCGCGTATCGCAGATCCAGTAAACGCTCGACGATTCTGCGTGACGAGACGTTTCGACAGGGGTTCACAGTACAAGCGACCTCCTCTCTTCAACGGCCTAGAGCCTACTGCCGATTTTCCGCTGCATTCCCAATATCCTCCTTCAACGATCCTGCACGCACAGACAGCCTTTCTTCCGCCCGTTCGCCCAGGAAAAAACCAGTCCTACTACTTTCAGAACAGACCCTGTATGCCGGCGATCAGACTTCTGCGATAGCGAAAGTTAGCCGCTCCCGCGCGGTGACCTTAGAAACTATCAGTAACCCTATGCACATGATTATGTACTAGGACTGAATACCCATCGCCTGCACAAATGCATGAAAGACGGTCGTTCGGCCCACTTACGCCCATGCACTCACTGAGTGCTTATGCTGCTCATTAGATTTGTCTGACGTCCGCTCAGTCGCGCGAGAAAATATTCTTCGGAGATGAAACGGCAGTTCAAGTGAACGGCGTTCGCTTTATGGGCTGGTTCTTTCACCAGGCTGGGCTTCCCTTACAGAAGTTCAGAAATAGGTAATGCGAGAGAGGGTGTTGGTCAAAGTTTAGTGGAATCCCCCAAGGTGGAGTAGATTTGTAATAAAGGAGTAATTACTCATTGGCATCCACCCAAGCGCAGCCATACGGCTAGAAAGGAAAGCTATAGAGCTTTCTCAGAAACTTCGTATTTAAAGAAAAATTCGTCCTGGTCCGGGGTTCGAACCCGGGACCACCGCTTCACCGGAGCAGTCGCTCTACCAATTGAGCTAACCGGGACGGCAAGCTTATGGTAGTGCGAGAGCGAATTGATCAGTAACTCGAAGTGGGAAGTGTGTTGGTCAACATTCCAACATTTCCCTAAACATTGCCAACGTTTCCCTAAACATTTGACCAACACACTTCTCACTTCGAGTTACTGATTAATTCGCTCTCGCCCTACCATAAGCTTGCCGTCCCGGTTAGCTCAATTGGTGGAGCGACTGCTCCTGTGAAGCGGTGGTCCCGGGTTCGAACCCCGGACCAGGACGAGATTTTCTTTAACTACGAAGTTTCTGAGAAAGCTGTATAGCTTTCCTTTCTAGCCGAATGGCTGCGCTTGGGTGGATGCCAATGAGTAATTACTCCCTTATTGCGAGAAAGGGTCTCTAATTAAGAACAGGGATTTTCGCTGGCGAGTCAGTAGCGATGACCTGTTGCAACGTGTTGGGGATCGGTTTGGGAAGAGAAATAAAGTGAGGGTAGTAAGAAAAAAAAACAGTTTAAAATTGAAAACTCTATTCTACAAATGGAAAGGGGTGATTTCCGATCGATGAGAAGTCTAAGAAGGTTTTAATTTAATGAAAAGTGCAATTCACTCAAGATAGACACACGAAATGTACAGCTTAGGGCGAATTCATAATATATGAAGACTAGAGGGGGTTAAAATGAAGCCTTAAAGTTGGGCTAGCTGTGTAATGACCTCAAAATAAGAAAATAAAAAGTGCACTACATGGCGCTGCCATGAAATACCTGATATACCTGATATACCTGATATAGGCTGATGTACCTGAACCACAGTTCGAAGTTACTGGACTTTGTGTAATTGCCTCCGTGCTGTACTTGCAGGTTGCTCACACCACTGTGAGAGCTGTCCGTTGTTACAAAACGTGCTCAGCTATTTTAAGTGAGCAACACTTTTCACAATGGTGACTGTTCGCTTCACCTAAGTAATATCAGTAGCTGTTTTTCCACTCATCATTCAGTGAATGACGCTGGCAAACAATTTACAAATGGTAAAGAAGGCTAGAGTGAAGCCCTGATTATGGGTGTGGGTCATTGTGTTGTATAGAAATGCATAACAAACATGTGGAAAATTCGTGATTCGGCTCCTATCTTCTTTATGTGACTTTCTTGCCGTTAGGGAAGCGCCAGGTTTTGTAAGAAAAACGTTTTAAGTTCAGAATGTTGTTACCGCTAAGCACCGCTTTTTGATCTTTTTCGTCTCCCAAAATGACGCAGTGTATTGGCGTTCATTAGAATATTGTACAGTGACCGATGACACCGGGTAACTGATGCAGTGATAGATATCAGGAGTCTGCCTGGTTACTAGTTTTGCTTGACATGTTTGAGACCTTCTGTTCATCTATGTTCCATCCAACCTTCAATTGTGTGGCCCAGGAGATAAAAAATTATCTTCTTTTAACTCCTAGAACTCGGGCAATGTAGAGGACGTCATCCGCTGAACGTGATTAGAAAGCATTGACCTGGAGAGAATAAAAAATTACCCCAGAAATTACGCTCCTTACAATTTGAGCCGTCAGTGAAGATTTGAGTTTCTTTTGAGTATTGTTCAAATATGCTGCAGAGTGGCTTGAAGAAGTAGCGTAGCCTGAGCCATCCAAAATGACGTAAGAAATCAAGATTGCCATCTCGCTAGCCTTTTGGAGGCGAAGCTCTAATGCCATTTATTGCCATTTAAATAGCTGGAATACGGTTTTTTGCCTTTAGAGGAACACGTCATACATAAATACTACTGGTGAAGTTCAGAGTCAGTTAATCAGGAATTACCACATGCATACTTCTGGCGTGAAGGCACTAGTATCCAAAACCAAAAAAAAAACTATTGTCTTGCTACATTCTCATGGAACCTGTATTTTTTATTGAGGTGTGTTTTGAATAGTTTTCTGTTCCGCAGCGAACACTTTTACTTTTCATTGCCAGTTCTTCGAATTAATTCTGTTTACCATGAAAAAGCAAACAAGTATACGAAGACCTTTCCAGACGTGACAAATTCGCCCTTTCCTTTTCATTAAAGAACAGAGGAAGGATATCATATTTCTAGGAAAAAAACAGGTAATTATTTTGTTATGATGTGTAGCCACTTGCACAAAGCGTTTTGAGCTCCCGGTTATGACTCAGATGTTTTCAATAGGAATTGCGTTTTATGAGCAGTTTTGTGCCTGATATTGTCAGAAAATGTTTATTTGGTACATATCGACCGAAACCAAAGCGTAAGAATAACTCCCCGTCAGGCCCCTACAGTCCAAACAATGTATAAGCTGAGATCTGTGAAGAGCCTCCAAAACAATAGGCCATCAACCGCTATATGGTACACCAGTGTTCAAGTACATAGCCGTTCAAGGACGCATCCGGCCAAGAACATGTTACTTTGGCACTCCATAAAGTCGGGAACAGCGGCGAGGTAATTGTGATATATCTTCCGCCCTTGAAGTTCCACACCAAGAAAACGCCTTCAATCGCGATCCTCTCCATCAAGAAGCTGGGTATGGTTTTCCCAAGCTAGAACGCAAAAGAGGGTGGGGGAGTGCGAAGGGGGGGGGGGTCTCGCTGTACAGGAGCGCCGCTATATTTATTGATCGCACTGGCCGGAGCCTGCCATCGCGCGAATGTAATCACGGGAGCCATAGCACCAAAACATTTACGACTCTGGCACCAGAACTGAGCTTCGTCCTAGTCATCCCAGTTTTCCACGTCCCAGTGACACTTTCAGGAACGTTGCTATAAACGTCGATAACAAGACCGCAGTAAAATCTATCCATCCCTTCTGGCGGTAAAAAAGAAAACTGTTGTTCCCGCACTACTCATCTTTCTTTCTATATTATTCTCCTTCATGAAGCGGGCAATTGTAAGAATATATTAGTTGGCAGTTTCAGCATCGATAATTTTAGTAAACCACTGTACCTTGAAACCACCTAATTGCTGGTCCTTTCGGATTAATATCGTGCATAAACCTTAGTGAGAACAGTTGTTAAACACTATTATCAAAATCGACGTCTAATATAACAAGTGTTTGCGCCCCCAATATCCTTATCTTTGATTATCGTGAGAAGAAAATGTGGACGACATTATGCTGACAAGCGTTCTTGCCTAGAACGACGCTACCTAAAATACATGCGAAAGAATACTACGTTGCCAAAAAAAGTTGCATTTTATTTTCTCGGCACACCCAACGCCCAACACTGCTGAAAATACAAATATATTTTGGCTTCAAATCAGCACATACTGCTTTGAACATTGCTAAGAAATCCGGGGAAGTATTGTTTTTATTGCAAGAGTACGGGCGCTTATAGAACTTACTTCTGAATCACTGAGACAAAAGCACGAGAGACTCATTTAAACGAAAGTGGGGCCAAATTACAAACGGGTTTACACTTGATTTTCCGATGTGAACAGTATGGTGACACTATCTGCAGAACGTCGAGGCGAGGATTACGCAATAAATTTTGGAACACTTCACTCGTAGCGCTAAGTTCGCAAGATCCCAAGAAACTGGATTATAGAATAGACTTCAAGCCACTGTTTTTATTAACTTTTAGACAGGTATGGGCAAGAGGAGTAAGGCGGCTACGATTCTACCGATTTTATTTTTTTGTGGGACAGACAGAAGGTTATAGCATATATCAGACCGAAAATGCCACTACTGCGTCCCTGCGAAGGCATGTGTCTGAATTTGTGAATTCCTCTGTGGGGCGGAAAAAAATATTAAAGTACGTTGCATACAAGCCAGACGCTTCTTCTTGCACATGGCTGTGGTGAAAATGTCACTCTAGGTCGGCAAATGCATTGTGATGCTTTACGAGGAAGGCGTTTTGAAGATTCATTGATGGATTTATAGGAACTCGCTTTTCTTTATAAATCCTTCAAGCGCACACTGCTCGTAGTCTATGTGTGGCCATGTGGCCCCGTCGTTGCCTTGGTGGTCGAGGAGGGTGCTCATTGCGTCGGCGTCGACAGCAGTAAAGCTTGATGCTCGGTCATTCTGCCACTCTCATTCCCTGACCTTTCCCCAGCTCATTGCGACGGTCGTGTTGCCGTAGTCTACTGGAAGAAGCGGGCCGCGCAGATAGCAGCAGGAAGTTCTGCGAGTAGAAGGACCTCCGAATATTCATGGCATTCCCAGTCGATATGGCTAGTTGTCGTCTGGCTTCGGCAGCGACGTTCTTTGCTTCGTCGGGGTCTTGACATAAAAATTTCCTTTTTCCTACCCTCTGTATGAAATTGTAATGAACTCTCAAACATGAGAAAATGCTGGCCAAATGTTTTAGGGGAATCCCCCAAGGTGGAGTAAATTTGCAATAAGGGAGTAATTACTCATTGGCATCCACCCAAGCGCAGCCATAGTAATGAGTAATTACTCCCTTATTACAAATTTACTCCGCCTTGGGGGATTCCCCTAAACATTTGACCAACACTGTTCCCACTTCGAGTTATTGATCAATTCGCTCTCGCCCTACCATAAGCTTGCCGTCCCGGTTAGCTCAGTTGGTAGAGCGACTGCTCCGGTATAGCGGTGGTCCCGGGTTCGAACCCCGGACCAGGACGAATTTTTCTTTAACTACGATGTTTCTGAGAAAGCTGTATAGCTTTCCTTTGTAGCCGTATGGCTGCGCTTGGGTGGATGCCAATGAGTAATTAATCCCTTATGAGAATATGCTGGTGGACTAGTTTGTAGTTTCTGACAACATAAATATGATGTCGGTATTAGGGTGACGAACGAGAAAGAACGAAGAAATAAGAGCAATACTGGGCTTTCAAGACGAGCCGGAGGGATGCAGATTGCGCTTGCGGAAAAAAGGCGATAATCCTCCGTGATTGTCGTCTGTGAAGTTTTTGGACAGAGTCATTTTTCTTTCCAGAGTATGTTTCGCTACCACAAGAAGCAGACCCTTAAGGGCTTGTAAAGCCTTTATACTCTCCTAGTCGGCAAAGCGAGGCGAACACTTAGCGCAATTAGAGGTAAATTTGACGCTGCGACTGAACACGTCTAATGCCAAAATTTCCGCTGCATTCAAATACCGCAGAAAGAAAATATTTCTAGCTGTTCGTACGGTCCTCCAGTGGGTGCACGACGAAATAGAGAAGCTCTTTGAGTGACGGTGCAGATCACTCGTAAGTCTCTTCTCCGAAATCCTTAAAAATTGCTCGTCGCTGGCTCTTGCATGACGGGACCATGACTTCTTTATGATCCTAAGCATTGGAAAAACTTTTATCTCTATCGTCGTCCTCCACTTGAGACGAACACCGAACGAAGACCTCTTTAAGGGATCTCCATTTATTATTTTCTTTTTCACCCGTCATAGCCATTTCAATGCAGAAAATTTCCCATGTGCACTGGTATTTATGGCTCGGGGTCGCGCGCTATTACTTTTCATTTCTTGGGGTACGCATTTTGCCATACTAGAAGAACAGTTTTTGTCACTCCAGCGTAATAGATCTGCGCTGATGCCCATTTTTATTTTCGTTTAGGCGACACAACTTCACTGAAAAGAAGCGCGTTCTGTCACCCAGGAGAAAGAAAATAACTCAGCTCTTTTGTTGTGAGATTGCGCCGTATTGCCTAACCACAAATGACGCCTGCCTTCATTTCACTCCAAAAATGCTCTGCCAGCAGCAGTACTCTTGAAGCGTGTCGCAATAGTTTCCAAAGTCGAATCGCTGGAGCTTCCAACGGGCGTTTTGCCGCTCTCCCCCGCAGCAAGTCAACTGCACAGGAATGAGTCCACTTCAACTTTTCTGAGTGCCCCGAGAGTACCCCTTTTCTAGGTCGCGATAAACCATAAGTATGAGATAACATACAGCACGCTTCAGAACGACGAATTGCTAGTGAACTTCTTTTTTGCTGCATTGGCACACATGCAAGCAATCGCCGCCTGAGAGCTGTTCCAAAACTTTCTAAATCAGAGTCTCGGCTTTGCGCTTAGTTCCAACGTCATAGCGTTGAGGGACCTGTGAGGCAGAAAAGGAAATGCCGCCGGCGTCAGTGTTGTTGGCTGTGAGCTGAGAATCATGATCGAAGCAAGGAATTAATAGAATTGAGGTCAACAGAAAACTAAGTTGAAATAGATTAGGCTAGGAATCACACTCAGGACCTTCGGATTTGAAGACTGGCGTCTTCCTCATAGGCCACGAAGTCTCGTTGGTTAAATGTGAACAAAGGTGTACATAATGGCTGTGTTGTGGTCTTGCACCTAGTAAATTGGTTTTTGTTGAAAGGAAACGGTCCAGTATCCGTCTCACACATTTCGGTGGACACCTGAACCGCGCCGTAAGGGAAGGGGGAAGATGGGAGTGAAAGAAGCATGTGAAGTGTGATAGTAGTATTGATGCGCAGATGAGTAATTATGAGTATGGTAATTAAGAATTCAGTATCTGTGTGGGCGGGGCTGATGTGACCTGATTACTCTATCGCGTTCTACTCTTAACGTAAAGGTTCATCTTACCCCAGTTTTTTACCTTGTTTATTTGCGTCACGATACACATATTTCGTTCCCGGGCTACGTAAGCTGAAAGCTTCAAAATAGTCGTTTTGCTGGACAAGAGAGAGTTGCTCGTTCTATTCAACTCAAACGAATAAATGACACCTAATTAGAAAGCAGTTCTTTAAACGAAAAACGTTTTTTTTTTTCAAGTTTACTCGAAATGACAAGCATTTTTTGCAGCTGAAACTCGCACCCACCTCCAACTTGACTGCAGATTGGAAAGCACTATGTGCTGCCACGATGTCATGCGGTTCAGCCAAATATATTGAACGGATGAGGCGACTGCCGCGCCATCTTATGGATGACATTGAAAACGCTTCACTTCTTGCCGAACTGCCTTCACAGGACGTGCGGGAAAGGCCGGTACCGCTTGGCTAGCCTGGCCTTGGTTGGACTACAGTCATGCTGTGTGGCACAGGTTGGACGATAGCCTGTGCCGCCAAAGCTGCGAGATACGGAGTGGTTCCTCCGGGAACGCAGGGTATGCTTATGTTGAGGCTACTGAGTAGATGGCATCCAGGGCTTGTCTGCTGCAGTCTCGTGTTTTGATTAATGAGATGAGCCTCTCGCAACTCCGAGTAGGTATAGAGCCCCCTAGGGACGTGGGGTGGTAATCGGGAGGTCCAGAGCTCATTCCAAGACATTGCGAATTATGACGTCTAACTGCTTTGTGTTAGCTGCACTCAGGCGGAGGTACGTCGCCGAGTACAGGGTACGACTAGTGACATAAGCTTGAGCGAGCTGGAGCGCATCGCGTCCGCGCAAGTCACCGCGCCGCTGGAAGTTTTTCTTTTGCAAAACTGGCGACTTTTCTTTTGTTTGTCTATAATTTTAGTGCCTGCATTATTGTGAGGATTGCTGATCTACGTGTTATTACTCATATCTCGTTTCTTATTTGTCGTAAGCAATCCGCTGATTCTGCTGTGATTATTTCTGTATTTTTTCAATGTACTATTGAGGGTCCAAGTACAATCGTGATACTTTGAGACCGCAACCTCTAGTGATCACTTGTTGTAGCAAATATGAATTCAATAAACCTTGATTTGATTTGAACGAGAATCATTAGAAGGTTAACAAGTGTACGCGAGCACAAAAATGAACTGAATCTTGGGTCCAATAGGATGGCTTTGATACGTCTTATAAGCATAGGTCATCTTCAAAAAGAAGCGAGAACATTGGTATCTGTCATGTTGGCGTGAAAAAGTTTCAGTTGCAACACTGTATGATAGGACCAACTCCGGGCCGTACATAACTCCAGGTCGAGCTTGAATTGTGTTGTAAAGCAACAGTGATCCTAACAGCAATTGCAATAGTTGTAACAAGCGTCTTTTGACCGTGAAATCATTTTTTTTAGGTGTCTCCATGTGCTTTTCTCTCTACGATTGTTTTCCAGGTGCGTTAGAAACAATATTTCCCCATCAACACTGTGCGACTTTTGTTTGCATGACGTTCGCTTAAATTTGATGCAAAGTGGCACATCCTGTGGCTTCGAAATAACATTCATAGAAATGAGAAGGTCGCGATGGTTTGGACGCCGGCGCATCAAGGGTTGCGAGGCAACGAGAACGCGCACACGCTGGCCCGAGGCCTTACTTTCCGGGGTCCCACTGGTGTATCTTGCGAGGAGCCCCTACAGTTCAGTGAAGAGCTTAATACGTATGAGGAGATCCTTAATCATTACAGGTTGGAACGTCAGTTGCACCCAAGTGCACAAAAGGAACTCTATAAGAGAGAACAGCTAGTGTGGAGGAAACTGCAAACGGGAGTCTTGCCGAATCCACAGGTTTTAAGCAGATATCACCCCGAGGTGTTTAGACCTCGGTGCAAGAAATGCATGGAATAGTGGACTTGGTCCACCTGGTGTGGACTTGCCCTAGCATTGCAGAGCCGAAGAGAAATAGAGATTCCCGGGAGACACTGCTGCTCCACCGAGAAGTACATGACCAGCGTCAAGTCATTAGTCTGGCCATGGCTGCCACCGGGATTCAAGAGATCCCGGCCGACGGCTAGGGGCAAATGATCGGGAATTAGAGTGACTTGACTCCCCGTGAAACTCTCGGACGGGTCCATTAAATCTATTTCTCTACCCCTATATCTAAAAATAGGAATATGCATAAACAGCAGAAGCATGGCGAAAACATCCTTTAGCACGACTTGCTAGTCCAGTGAATGCGATAATTAAGGGAAGAGCCATGTAGCTTATGTCGTGAAGCCACAGAGAACACCCAATGGTTGTTTTAGCTTAGATCTACAGTTTCAGTTTTTTCAGAATTGTCATTTTTCGACCAGTTAAGTCTAAATTATTGTTGAGAAAATTCTACTTGAAAATTTGCCATTTCTTTCTATTTACAGCACTAAAAATTCTGAATACAACGAAGAAAACGACTTAATTATCTCCAGTTATAATTATCGCCAGTGCAGTCAGAAAAAAACTTAAATTTAGAAAATCGTCCCGGCTGAAATGTCCGGCCTTATAGGAACCTTAAAGTTCGCGCGAGCGATTTACTTTGGAACAATAGCTCTAACTTAACCTCGAGTTCCGACGCGTGAATGAAGACACCGGCAGTCGGTTGCCGCACGACCTCGAGCCAAATATTCTGGCCAAGTGGCATCCACAGTAGTCAGCAGGAAAACACGTGCCGACTAAGTCTACTGGTTAGTTTACAAAGGCGGCGTATGGAGGTGGTTCTTCAGTTTAATATTTCAGTTTTCCTAGCATAATGAAGATTTGATTTTATTAAAACTTACCTTTTTGTCATTGCAATACGCTTATCACTTGAATAAAGCTCACTTTAGGCGAGCTGTACGATCATTGAAATTTCTAGTTTCTCTATGTCTACCAATCACCTATTACCTTTGATTATCTGCTAAATTTGGACAAATTTGACACAACTGTACTGGAAACTGAGGTGAACCCGTAGAAATGTATTTTAAATTTTTCGATTCGTTATGTCTTAGTCCACATTTCACATACATGCACATGCACAAATATTTCACAGCTTTTGTTTGGCATTTTCAAGTCTCGTAACTGTCAAAACGTCGATAAGTAACAAACCAATAAATAAGACCACAATTTTAGTGTGCCAAAACAGTAACTAACAGTGACCCACGAGGCGTTTCGAACTTTGAGAGTCAAAATTAAGGTCTCGCGTTGCATCAGCCGTCTGCTCGTAAGAATACGCAAAGTTACTTCAACACAGCAGTTCTTAACCAACCTAATGTTTGTCAAACAATAATTTTCGCTCGTGCCTAGACTATGCAGTGTCTAAAAAAATTAATCCGAGTTTATGATCAAAGCTAGGCTCTGATGCTGCTTAATTCAAGACACATAAATTTGTCAACTTTTAGCTTCCAGAGGCGTGCTTTTACAACTGCTTTCTTTTGTTGCCTCAGACTATTTATTTTCTAACAAGGAACAGAATTCCTCGCGACGCGCATTCCAGCAGCACATTTTGCCACCATGCCTGAAAGAACGAATTTCCCCGGGTAGAAAGAGGTAGGAGGAGCGAGGGGGAGGACAGAAGCATATAAGCTTTTGAAGTGTTGTAACAACATGGCATCAACGTCTTTTTTAGCAAGTGCTTGAAGGCGGTCAGTACTTTCACTTAATATCGTCGACCTAGAAGCAGAGTAGCCAAAGCTACTCAATCCTTGTTCCACTTTTAGTATATTTTTCAGGCCGTCCCTTTCGCGGGTGCGTTGCAGGATATCTTCCATGCACGCCCCCTGGTGCCTTCTTTTCGTCTTTCTGGTTTTTATTGCCTGCCCCAGTTGCTTTCTCTGAAGCATCTCATCTTCCTACGCAGCGATGAGAACGCCGAAAGAAGCTAGCATCGATCAGCACTTCCACAGCTCGCTAAAGTGCTGCGCTCCTCGATGGAAACTCTGAGTTGTCTCGACGGCCAGTGGCTCTTCTTCCATTGCCGCCACTTTTAGGAACGTGTTTGGCGGCTAAACGGATAGAGTGACACAACGAGCATCTAGCGAAAGCCTGTGACGGCGCCGGCAGTACAGCACCAGTGAGGCAAACAAGCGGAAGTAATGTCCGGAGGGATCTCTTGGACAGGATTTCAGCTCATTCATGCGAAAGATTGCAGGCGTGGTCATTGCCTCGCTCAGCTGTTCTTCACTTGACCTACACTGGGAACATTTTATGTAGCTCGCGCGCCTCTTTTTCTGCGCTGTTGCTATTAATATCGCGCCGCATGCGGACCTTGCACCCTCAGCCTAGCTCGCTCTCTCGTCGTGTCAGTTCAGCGAGCAATCATTCTGCTGGTGAGTGCAGCGGAAAACATTGTCTTGACTTCAACTTAGAAGAGCAAGTTGCTGGGCTAGTTGGTGCTGTTGCATCGTGGTGGAGCAGCGCAAAGGACGGGACACAAGAAACAAGGAAGGACGTACACAGGCGCCTGTGTACGTCCTTCCTTGTTTCTTGTGTCCCGTCCTTTGCGCTGCTCCACCACGATTCAACTTAGAACACAGCAAGGTTCATTGTCAAGCCATATTGATGGAATTTTTATTCTTCCCACATATTTTGCCTAAGTCTAAGCCAATGGTAGCCCAAAATATATATCTTAGCTCGGAAGAAATGCCATATTCCACCTTAGGGGGCACTCCTAGAACTACGATTGGTGGCTATTTGGTGCCAGACGCGTCAGCAGCATTGCGGTATATCTCCTTGTTCTGCGTCGCTAGTTGTGCACTGAGAGGTACAATTTTTGGTGTTTTTGTTAAGATTGTGTGGAGCCTCTTGCTCTGATAAGTCATGCTTCCAGAAGACGGAGTAAATTGATTTCTGCGTTCGGGAGGAGTGTGAACTAGAAATTTATACAGCGTCCTACCTGATCTCGATATTGTCAACGACGACAACTTTGGCCCATCGCAGCGGCAGTTCCACGAGAACTGACTATCGAAAATTGTATATCCGCGTGATGAAGATCCGCCATTAGGGAGACTCTTCGCGTTGCAAAGTCGTCCTGCTTAAAGGCCGGTTCACATGCCAGTGAAACGCTCTCAGATGCAGTCGCCGCGGCGCGTGCGCCATCTCTCGAGAGGAGCGGGCGCTCCAGCGGCTGAAGCAGCGAGGTTCGGTCATGTCGGAAATATTTCGCGGCTGCAGCCCGGCAGCACTGCTTCTGAACCAATGGCGGCCCGGCGTTGCCACGTGACCAGCAATTGCGGAGCTTTCACACCACATGTACGAACTTTTGTGAAAAAAATTATAATATAAGGTTTTGAATTCCTGCAATGCAGTATTTACATATTTTCAATTAAAATATAAGAATAAATTACAAAATATTACTTACAGGATTAGCTAACTCTGGATTCTTTTCTGATACTAAACTATGGTCAGAATCATTCACACTAGGAAGCCAAGATTAATGCAACATTTTACGCAATCTCTACGCATGCCATAGGGCTGTGAAATAGGCTCATATTGTTACGACATCTTATGCTTAAGGTCAGCTTCACTCGTCTCCAGCTGAAATGTATCTAAGCAGTTTTTCTTTCCCGCTACTAAAGTAGCATAAAACTACGTGATTGCTTTATCAACCATGTAAGCTGTTGGGCGTGCTTTGCCATCAAGTTAGGTTCCTGAGTGTAATCAACAAAGTTGAGACCGCTGTTCAGTGAGCTGATATTTGCAGAGCCTTTGTTAGCAGTTGACAAGCATCAGGAGTCGTTTCGATAGTCGTAGTTTCATTGTGCTCATGTTGCGCCACTACCGTTGCTACTCCAGTAGCAATATTTTTAGGTTAACTTTTGTAGCCTGGAATCGATATGTGATTTCGCTCATAATAAGAGTACGCTACAGAATACACTCACGGCTTCATATGGCACTCAGTTACAAGCATTGGTACTCAGTCAACTTTAGTGACATTCGGAAATGCTAACACGATATGTCCTTTCTTGAAACACCGTACACAAACCCACAAGTAGAGAGTATGTTACTGACCGATGTCGCACCAGCCGACTAAAAGTAATTATAAAGCATACTAAGTGAAAGTAAAAAAAATTAAATTCTGCTAACCTGCTTATACAACTGAGCTAATGAAATTGGCTGTATGAGAGTAACAGGACCTACATTCGTAAACTATAAAATGTCAACGGGATTCCAAAGGATGAGAAAACAGTCGTGGCTAAAGCATTCTCGGTTCGCTAGTGATTGTCGCAACCTTGGCGTGCTGTCTTGGATAACTCACATGCTGCGGACACTTTTCGATGGAGAGCGCAGAGTGATACACAGATATTTCCACGGCGTATACACCGGTTTCCAATCGATGCGAGAGTGAGCGATCGGCCTAGCCTACCACTAAAATTTATACCACTGACTCCACGTCCCAGCCGCGGAGCCAGCCACGTCTTGCGTCAGGGACAGGCTTTACCTAAACCACCAGAGCTTTTTAAAACCACATAAAATAAAATAACTAAGGTTGAGAGCCGCCCTAGTATTCTGAAAGCCAATGACATGCTCGTAAGAGGCCGTCCCTGCCGTAGAAGGTAGAGCCTAGTGCCCAGACGCAGGGACGCAGGTCCTATGGACCTTAGACCCAGGCCACATGTGAAAAAACAAACAAACAAAGTAATTAAAAGAAACACATAAACTTCGGTTCCACTCTTTCCACTTCGCTGTAAGGTGCCTTTGTCTCTGACATGCGGCCACTGTCCTTCACCCTAATAACATGATATTGATATTCCGACAACAAGGTCATCGAAAAGTGCTTCGGATGGAGCAGCACGGCCATTGGAGTAAAGACAATTATCAGCAGCCACTTCCGGTGCAAATGCAACGCAGAGCGCGCACTTCCGGCCTGGCACTAAAGACAGCCTGATGCACGTGATACTGTGAACAATTACTACGTACACGTGCAGTGCTCATGCTTCGATACAGGAGGTTATACTTGCATCTTTGGCTCCGTAAATCATTCCTGTGTAATGTATTTTTAAAGCAAGGTCAATGAAGTTTTACAGAAATGCTGCATGTGGGCTTTAATAAAACGGATGCACCAAGTAAATGTACGCGCATGGATGGCGACAAGATACATGAGGGCTATACATTTTTAATGTTTCACGTAGAGGTGTTGCTTCTTGCTTAAAAATCATTGCGTGGTAAAAAACGAAAAGCACACCTTGCTAATAAGCAAAGTGCGGCGTTATTCACGGAGAACGTTTCAGAAAAGAGGCGGTAAAGTATTAAGGGATAACAAAGGCTCTCATACCCGAGTAAATCCTAAATCAGTTAGCATAAGGGCGAATAAAAGTCTTTAGAAGTATTGACATTGTCCGACAGAGGGCAACACCAAAGCTCGATTTTCACCAGCATGCAATGTAACCGGCGTAGAAACGCAACAACAATGAGCAAAACATCACATTACTAAAAACAATGTATAAGGCTTCTCTTTTAGGCTTGCGCCTACTGCTAAAAAATTGTGTTACCAGTTACAGCTGTGTAGCGTGCTCACAAATACAGGAGCTAATAACCACACAAATTACAGGTCTTGTTGAGTTCTAAACAAAATACATCTCACTGCTCTTTTTTCCTTCTTTTTCCTTATCTAGTTCTCCATTGCGACCGCCCCTAAACAGTGTTTGCTGGAAAAGAACGGCTGAGCGGTGTGGCACAAAACAAAAAGATTCTCGCTTCGGTGACTTGTGGGTCACAAATGCACAAAAAAGCGAAGAAAACTAGCGACAACATTCGGAGCAGCATCCAGTGTTGTGTGCTTTCCTGGCGACAGTTGACGGACGCCCCTTGTTACCCCTCCCGCTTAAGAGTGTCGAGAACTTGTCGTCCCGGTGTCAAGGTTTAATGGCCAGCCTGACATGATAAATTCAACCGCTTCTTTCTGGTGACCTGCTGATGTCAGCACTTCGGGTGTTCTGCTGTCTCCTGCATTTCGTATTTTCGTTTGGTGCTCTCTAGGTTGTATTTGTCGTCACTTTAGATTTTATATTTACATTATTTAATTGGTACTGTTCCTATTTACGCAGCTCTCTGAAGATTAGAGAAGCATACAATCTTTTTTTTTCTTGTTAACAGAATTGACGCATGCCATGCAAAAGCTCTTCGGCAGTAGGATGCGGAGTCTGCATCCATGAAAGCAAGAGAACAAGAAAATAAAGGTATTGGAAGACAGCTGGGCGTCAGTGATTCAGGGAAAGTAGAAGGACATGTTGTTCAGAAAGTAAAGCAAATAAAAGCATTGAAATGTCCCTACAAACAATAAATGTGGCAGGAACGGGGAAAAATTGCGTGTATAGAGAAATCTCTAAAAATAACCCCCGTGAACGTGGCGGCCTGCGCTGCCGAAGGCGTTTATATTTTTTATAACTTCAAGAAGAAATATAAAAAATTCATTCCACCAAGCATGATCATCTTTTTTTGCTTTGCATAGTACCTATCGCCTTATTGACATCTGTAGTCCTCACAAGAGAGAGAGTAGTGCTGGGCTTTTCTCAGCAGCAAAATATTCTTGGCTTGATCCGCCATACAGATAAATAACTGAATATTTGGAGATAAATAACTGAATTTTTCAAGGTAAACTCATTGTTTTCAACACCTTGACCGAGGCCACTGCATACGATTTTGTTTCCTGCAAAACATTTACAAGAAAATCTGGAAGACACTCACATAAATGGAGAGAAGGCATCCACGCAACGTATTCTGTGCAAAATCTGCACAGCAAAGAATATAACACTATAAAAACAGAAATTTAGGCGAGTTGTTAGAGGTTCTTTTTCCATGAAAAAGAGACCAAGTCTACCGAGCTAAGAGTGTAGGTTGAAGCGTCATTCTTATTTTCGCCTTACACTCGCCCGTCCCGCCTTTCTAGCAGTTTTTCGTCGAAAATTCAGAAATTCAGAAAATTCAGACATTCCCGTAGTACACAGAGCAAAGGAATTAATATTGTGATTAAAATACGACTGAAAATTGACTTCAATCCACACAACACTTTACGAGCTCAGGTGATGGCCACTCTGTATTTAAGAACGAAATAAATGGCGCATATCTATTTCGTTAAATGGAAAGCACAGAGACCTTTGTACTCAATATCTTTTTAGGATTTAAAAAATGGTTCAGAGAAGCGCCCAATACCGCTCCCAGTTTAAAAATTCTTTTTACCGTCTACCGAAGTACGTGACTGAATCGGGCACGGCAGAAGAGGCACTCTACAGTCGGTTCCAGGCAGAATATTTCAGATTATATTTGTTTCCTCCACAAAGAAAATGTTTCTTGCTAAGGGCTACGATTTCAATCACCCACCAAGCTCTAGCCTGCTAGCGACGTTGCTATGCATGCTGCTCACATTTTGTCTACGCTGCTAATTGATTTCAGCAAGCTATAATCATCTTGCTTGGAAGGCGAATTTCCACTACCTGCGCAATTCTGTCGTTACCACTTGCAGTGAAAACATATTTGTTTCTTTCTTCCTTAAATAGGCACAGCCCATTTTCTTATATGACTTTTCTTTTTCAATTTTACTCACAGAAACAATATTGTGCATACAACCCTTTCAGTGCTCCTGCGCTTGGAAGCTTCTGCATAGCATCATATCGCTATTAGCTTTGAAAAAGAAAATTTACTTAATGAGGATATCAGAACAAACCACAAATAATTCACAACTAATATGCACATCTCTCCGGCTTACGAACTCGAAGAAAATGTAAATAGGTTCCGAACGTCTTACAGCACGCACGAAGTCTTTGCTGACTTACTCAACATAGAAAGTGGAGAACATTCCTGTATTAAATACTACTGAGCCTACCCTCTTACTTAGACAGCATGGATAATAAATATCCTTGAGTTGGGGTGCCGGGGAAATCATCCATGGGATGTTGAAACGCGCTCCGAACCGAAATTTTCCAGTATTTTTTAATATAGCTTGCATATATTTTTTCACGCAATTACTTTTATATATCCATAAGGTGTCTTGCATCTCGGAGTCGCCTAGACCGATGAAACCTATTCTAGATTACTTTATGCTCGACTTAACGAGCTCTTTAAAACAAGCTGAAAATATAACTGCAGGGCAAGGAACGGTTCTAGCAATTCAGACAACGCAATAAAAAGCCATCCGCTTGCGACTTGCGCCCGTAATAATTCGGTGTTGGTTTCATCCTTTCGAAACAGACCAGGGGCGCTATGCCGGAAGGCCCGAGTTTGGCGCTCGCCCGAGTTTCATCCGAGTTTGCGATGACGGCAGTCAGTGAACAAAGATAGCGCGGAACGTGCACAGGCAGCGGAAAATAAAATGTAGAGATAAAGCAACGTATAAGCGATACAAGCGCACCCTGCGCGCCAGTTTCACACTTCAAACACAATACACTGCGCAATACCAGGCCGCAGCGCTACCTGAAGTTATCAGCGCCATATCAGCAATCGCGAAATCGTGACTTCTCTGCTATCTATCTGCACACTCGCCGCCAGCTGTTTGACACGCCTTTTCGGGCGCGTCAAAGGCGTGTCTTCTCTTTCAGGCTCTATCTGTTTCTCCATTTCCGAAGACGATCAGTGCGCACTAGGCACACTCTTGTATCAACCCTTTCTCTTCTCTCGAATACGTTTAAAGGCAACAGATAATATTATGAACATTTTGTTCATTTCCAAATTTATTTTAAAATCTGAATCCAATGAAGCGTTGTTGAAAAGCATAGCTTTAGGAAATTAACAAAGATTTGACACTTTCTGCCACTAGAGGCGATAGTGAGGCCATTGTTTGCAGCGTGGCTTGCATACGAACTAGAGCGGCAGCCCACCGTGTCGAAAACGAGAGAGCTCCTGCGCTGACACGCCGCCGGTAGCGTTGCCTTTGACTGGAAAGACTGGGCAACTACTACACGCTGAATCTGTCTTATTTTTCGGCCATTGCGATAATATATTTTATTGTGTCGTATATCAGAATATAACAGTCATGCATCTTCTCGCTTGCATTATAAACAAAAGCAAAAAACTGAACTTCACTGCACCCCCGCGTCACTGCTGCTCTCTGCAGTGACCTCAGGTGGAGCTCTCCGCTGCTACGGCCGCTGCCGCACCCCGCTATGGCCAACCATTGTTATTAGTACACTCTTGGCAAATCTCAGCGGTAGAAATTGGCCTTGCGAGCGGCTCTGATGCGGTGTGAGAAAAAAAAAATTGCTGTTTGGCTGTATTCAATGATTCATTACGAATGCCTGTTGCGTGTGACGCCTCTTTGGTGCACTGCGGATGCGAAGAGCGTGCTACCCAGCAACACAACTCATCCTATGTCATCAGACGCTGACTAAAAGCTGTGAAGGGGGTGGCGCGCGTATCTGCGAAGTATTTGTTAACGTCGCGCACTTCAAGGTTTTGCGGGCTGATTTGGTCACTAACGTCGATCGCCGTTGTATACCGCAAGGACATCGCATTAATATCATTCGGGCAGGAGAGGGATCCTGTTTGTAATAATGGAATCGGACTTATAACAGACAAAGGTGTTACGGTTGTGAAGTACGCAGTGCGTGCGTGCTGGAAATTACAAACACTTTATTGCACTGGGTCTGGAGCAGTGATCGTTTGTCGATCCCAGATGTGTTTGACACATTGATGCTGAGCTTTATAACCGATGAAAGGACGGCCATGCCAAACACCTGTGATGCGATGTTGTTGGAGTAGGACGTGCTGCAAGCACCGGTTCGTCGTCGTGCTCCGTGTTTGACGACTTGCAAGCACCTGTGACGCGCCTTCAGCGTTCTGCTGTGTCTTACGTGGTTGCAACAGGCTATAGTGTTGTGCAATCTTGGTATGCGAGCGAAGAAATCGGCGGCTTTAGCCACGTTGCGTGTCCTTCGCAGAGGTGCTTAGATTTATCAGCGATGACGTCTGTCTTTCCTGTTGTATTTCGATGGTCAACATCGTCGATGTCTGTCAGAAATCAGCACAGCCGCGCAGCATACCTGTAGCCGGCAGGGATGTTGGGAGTGGCCCACCCATAGCGCGTACGCCTATAATTTATGTACGGCACGCCGGTGGCGTGACCAATGGTTTTGATTGACAGGTAAACTCGGAGCTAAACTCGTGAACGGTGAAGTGCCCCGAATTCATCTCGGGACTGTCATGGCGGCAGCAGCAGCAGCCTGGGTAATCGCTTCCTCTGACGGCAAATGTCAGTACGGCGGGCTGGACCCGTTTACTGCCTTGGCCGACGACGAATTCCAGCGACATTTTCGCCTGTCCAAAAAATCGGTACGATGGTTGTGTAAATAGTTACGCGACGACCCACGCCTGCGGAGAGTGCGTACCGGGCTTCATTCGCTTTCGGTCGAAGAGCAAGTCCTCTGCGCCCTCCGGTTCTTCGCGACCGGGAGCTTCCAGGGGAGCGTCGGCGCAGACGCTTTATTGGACGCCAATAAAGCACTGAGCGCCGCTGTGTGAGGGACGTCTCCGACGCGCTTATCGACGCGGCTGTGCAGAAGCGGTGGCTCGCTTTGCCCACGACTGCGACCGAGCGTGCGTATGTTGAGGAGCGTTTAATTCTGCGCGGCGGCATCACAGACGTCGTGGGATGCATCCACGGGACCTACATTGGCTTAAAGGCCCCTTCGAAGTCCAGCCCTGACATGGTGAAGGCCAACTATTTCACGAGGAAGGCACATTATGCATTGAACATTGCAATCAGTAAAAAATAATCGTTCCCGCCAAGCCCTCTGGGCTACTCTACAGCACAGTGCCAAAGTCGGTCCCAGACTCTTTTGGCGAAGACTGGATCAGCCGCTAACCGGTTCCACAGAACAATTCATAACATGCCAAGTACCTTAAGAGAGGCCCACAAAAAATAAATAAAAGATGCCCAGGCATAGCTTGGTTAAGCCAAGAATGCGTTGCATATTGCGCGGTCTTTTTTTTTAGGGCGAGGTATTGCTTGGCGGCACTCGATTTTCTCGGCAAGACGTCCCGCGCCGGCGGAGCGCCCCTAGCGGGAGGAGCGGGAGTCAGGTGGTGGCTGGGCCCCAACTCGCGACCGCGCGAGTTGGGGCCCAGCTTTTCCTCCGGCTGTCGTGACGTCACGTCACGTGGTTGCGCTCAAGGTCAATGGTGGCTGCCCGGCCGCGCCCAAGGGCTGAACTGAGTGATTGCGATATGCAACGCATAAAAGTGGGCTCCTCGGCAACGGCGAAATCGAAAGTTGCAGATGGCCACTTGTTAATGGGGCCACTGCAGAGCACTCACCACTGTGCTAATTAATTAAATCCGACGAATCAATGTCATCTTTCGCACAAACCTCTCACTTGCATCTAAAACGTATAGTCACAATGCTGCAGAATCGGGAAGATAACCGCCACTGCTGACCAAAAGCCGGCGCGAGCTCATTGACAACGAATTTCGGACAGCTCACATGAACGCGGTATGCATGTAATGAACAGATGCATGCAGTTCATTTGAGAACATGGCATAATATTGAAGCGATTCCGAAAAAAAACGAGTTTACTCATTCAAGTCACGCGAAATTCAACTTGCGATGAAAAAAAAATGTGAGATAAAAAACTTTCACCATGCGGGATTTGAACCCACGCGCTCCCATTGCCTGTCTACTCTCCGGAGCGACGCGTTAGACCACACGGCCACAGAACTGCGCGGAGTGATACACCACTCTTCATTTTTTTTTGCGGACTACTTCCGTAGCCTTCAAGCGTTGCACATGTACCTCGTCGCCATTGGCGGTCAGCTGATGACGGGCGTTGGTAGCGTTCCCTCGCGATACAAAGCAAAATTTAATAATGCATAAATTACTCCAAAGCGCTTTAAGTCCAAATCTTGCACACTGTAAAATGTTTATAAAGGTGTATTAAGTGCATTATAAAATTCAACAAACCTCGTTTGTCTAATTGCACACGCAGTGCACTTGGTGGAGCGACACACAAATGAAAAGTGCACCGGCGGTTGGCTCACGTGACCCGTTCTTTGTAGACCGGCCAAGAAGCCGATGAGGTGGCGCCGATGTGATGATAAAGCGCGGAATATATCCAGATAACCCAATGAAGTTTGAGGCGTGACGAGGGTGGGATTTTTTCCTGCTACCATTAGTTCACTCACCTGAGGTCGTCGCCAGAGCTCGGGAAGATTCCGAGTTTCAGCAAACTCGGGCCTTCCAGCATAGCGCCCCAGCTCGTTGAAAGTTAGATCATGTTATGTGAGAAGGAGTGAAAAGTAATGTCCTTAAATAAACAAGTAAATGATGACGTTCGAACTTATGCACACCACGTTGGTAGGCTCGAAGATTTTTCAGATTCTTTCCGAGCTATCATCATTTATTCATCTATCGAAGACTCTTTCTTACAGAGTGAACGCTATAAGCACATTGCTATTGTTATAGACACATAAATTCATGGCGCGATATCTTTACGTGTCTTAGGGTCTTTTCGCAGTACGTTTACGGGATTTTCTGTAAGTCCACATAAAGCACCCCATTTATAATTCACCAAAATAATAGTTGTAAAAACTATTGACTTGTTACTGGCTGCAACTTCTCTAACTTCAAAATACGAAGCTACAACAAAGTAAAATAATTTAAAAAGTAAAAATGTCACTTATAGCATGTTAACTAGGAAAGGGAGCGCCCCAATGTTAGATAAAGCTTAAATTTAAACCGGGAACGTACTTGGCCTAGGTTGCTAAACAATTTAAAAAAAAATTAATGCTAACTGTGGTCGGCAGAATTGATTTGCTTCGTGTTCACGTAGCCAATACGTTATAGCATTGCTTTCGTTTCCTCTGTTTTTAGCAGCACAATGTCATGCCATGTCACGATGAAATAGATTTTTTTTTCTCAATGTCCGGTTGCAAACGCACACGCAAGCCTGAAATGGCATTCATTATTTATTTCAAACCTTTTAAGGAATGCTGCTCAGAAATTCTGACCACTAGGTGCCGTTGCTACCCATCAAGGTGGTTTAACAACTTGATGGCACACGTGTCAACCTTTGTCACGGTTTGAGGTTTATCTCTATGACCATAATCACTAGTCTTTGCCCTAGATACTTGGTTTTTCAGCGACACCTCGCCGGAAGAACGTTCACTCGGATGAATCCGTCTCCTGGGAGGGAGGCTTTGTCGTGGGGCTAGAGCGCCGCGCGCGATGAGATGATGACATGCACGAAAGCATGCGCTGCGCATGGAATAAATCAGTTTGCGTACCGCTTCTGTGGAAGCAACGTCGTCTCGTACACATCTATACGCTTGGTAACAGACAGGGTCCTGGTGTCAAATATTTCACTACTCTACTTCTCCGCCTTGGGACTGTCGTTTCCTCGCAATCGCGTGTGTGAATTTTATTTGCATTCACCATCGAACTCTGGCCAGTCCATCCCGCGTCGCGATGTGCCATGCCTACTGAGGTCAACAACAAAAATACGGTTGTAGGGGGTTTAACGTCCCAAAGCGACTCAGGTCAGTGACACCGTAGTGAAGGATTCCGGAAATTTTGACCTATTGTGGTTCCTTAACGTGCACTGACATTGCAGAGTACGCGGTCCTCTACAATCTTGCCTCCATCGAAATTCTACCTTCGCGGCCGGGATCGAATCCGCGTGTTTCCGGTCAGCAGCCGAGCGCCGTACCCACTGAGCCACCGCGGCGGCTCAACAACAATAAAAGGATAATTTATCAGTATAATTTAAAAGGTTAATTTATCATGCAACAGGTCCTCGAAATCTGGCGTGACCTAATTAGCTGTGAGGGTTCAGTGCAACTGAACCCATCTCATTTAAACGCATTTTCGAATGATACTTTACGCACACAGAAAGAGTTTATACATAAAAAGAAACTGAAGCTTCCATAAAAGTATGTTAAGCCGTTAAACATCATTTCTTTAAATGTCTGACAACAAAGATGTAGTTCGAAAAAAAAAAGGAAAAATAGTCCGGTTCATTGAGTGTCAGCTAATTTGGGGTGGCTACAGATGATATGAGCAAAGCTACGTTGCGGGGCAGACCGAAGATCATTGTACAAAGTTTTCGCGAGCACAATTGCTTAAGCGTCTTGGTTAAATACTTGTAGGGAGAAGTGCAAGCTACAAAATTGGAATGAAAAAAGTAAAAAGCCGCCTATAAGCCCTTAATAAAGATGTGCTCGCAAAATAATTACAGGAATCAAAGAAAATGGTTTGTAATATTCTCGGTTAGCCGCAGGTCAACGTTTAACAAACGTATTTTCATGAGGTCACCGAGAAAGTCAAACCTAGGACCCAATGTTACGGAGTAACTAACATGGCAATCTCTTCTGGTGCGCTCAAGATTCGGCAGCCATCATTCAGAACAGCTGCGGGCTCATCAATGCTACATCTGGATTGCCCCACAGCAGAAATGCATGCGTCATGCGCCGTAGTTTGTTTCCATGCTTCATAATCCAGGGGCGTCGCGAAGGCTTGCAAATACTGCATGGTGGAAACGGTGGATCATTGTATGTTCTCGCTTCTCTAGAATTTTGCCTCCATCGAAATCCGACCGCCGCGGCCGGGATCGAGCCCGCGATGAAAGCCGTGAAATAATTGTATGCTGACCTATCCCACATGATGTGGGCCTGCCGGTACAATACACATATAGTCATTATAAGTCGGCCATCTAGGGAGGGCTAGGAGGCGGCCCCCTCCAGCTCGTGCATGGAGGCCCAGCGGCCCTGGTCCAGAGAGCACAGGCAGCGCCGGCGGCCAGTTGCGTCCCGGAATAGGCACTGCCACACAGTGCAATGGCCATCCTCGCCTCCCTTTCCCAATTCAGTACAGTGCTGTGATAAATAATTTCGACTCCTCCTCTTGAATTTTGTGGTGCCCCATTCCCTCCTTTCAAGTCGCCTTTCAATCCGCAGTCATAGTTTCCGCGGGCGAGCGCTGACTTCCTGTTTGGGGCAGATGCCATCGTCGCTGCTATTGAGGCGTCTCTTTTACCATTTTTTTTTCAAATCCCTTTCATATGCACGTCAATACCATGTCACGGGAAAAGAACGCGAACTCTTTTTCATCTGTCAGGCAGCGGTCATCTACGTGAGTCCTTTCGTTTGCATTTTTAAACGTTTGTATTGAGCTTTAGATTAACGCAAAACGATATGCTTACAAATACACAACTCACATCATCTCGGTGTTACGAAGATCTTTTTTACCACGAAATTTAAGACGCATTGCAGAAAGCTCAAGGCCAAGTAGAGTGCAGTGAACATACGTGCAAGCAACCTGTATTGTCCGCCCAACCTACAGTGGGTTAGGTAAGAATTTGCCATTGGAGAAATGCGAAAAGCAGAAAGCTTTGGTCCCATGTATTAACCGTTTTGCATACGAATTGAAATGGCTTACGGGCGTCTGGATCGGTCAGGTGGCCGTGATAGGCTGATGCGAAAGACTTTTATTTATTTTGTTTTTTACTGAAATCGGATTGAAGTGCCTATGAACCATAATAATACGTACGGAAGACTTTTCAGTTGAATCTCGATTATCTCATGGAACTGCAATGGTTTTGGTAGGCAGGTATACAAGATTACAAATGTGATAGAAAAATATCAGGAATTCTCTAGTGGCAACTTCTTCTTTCTTTTATACAGATGCTTATGGCGCAGCAAAGGGGCGTGGCTCCAAACCGCACTGATACCCATACCTATCAGCACATAATTTATTTCTGCGAGTTTTGAATTTGTGTGCATGCAAGAGAGGAAAATTTCCGGGCTAAGAAAGGTAACAGTGTAGCCATTGAATCCATTTTTGCATTAAAACTGAGAAGCATTTTTTGTGTTCTTTGTGCAGTCCGTGGCTGTGAAGTACAGAGAGAACGGGAAAAGATTTTTTTATTCTGAGCGCGCAAAGCAAAAGGAATATCGTAGCGGT
This sequence comes from Amblyomma mixtum, assembly GCF_055824585.1. NCBI lineage: Eukaryota > Metazoa > Arthropoda > Arachnida > Ixodida > Ixodidae > Amblyomma > Amblyomma mixtum. Next base: position 259,519,036 of record NC_143012.1, on the reverse strand, counting down.
GAGTTTTTCTAACAACTATAATTCAGCACAGTACACTGCACCATTCTGTGAAGACGAAAACAAAAGTGCATTAGCTTTTGCGCCATCAACCATAATTTTCTGTTGCGCCTTCTTCACACAAAGGCTTCTTATCATCGGTAAATGGGGGAACTCTTTTACCACTCTCTCTAAGTCAGACTGAGTATCGTGCCTGCCATTACGCAGCGGATGGTTTCCACTTGCATCCCGCACTAACCTTCCGAACGAGGCGTGATGTAATCGTGAACCGGGCCATGGCTGTCTCCTCTGGGATGCTGTAATTTTCAAAAGGCTCCTTCTGCGCCGGGGCGGTCTCATGCTGACGAGGGTATTGTGCCTGGCGAGCGCCGACTCCGGATGGTTTTTTGTTCCCCTGCCCCTGAGAGGGCGAAGTGCGCTGCTCCTGCGTGGGCTTAGAAAGCGACCAATGGAGGGATGAAAAGATAAGAGCGTTGACAATGGCCTTCAAGTGGGCCAGACTTATCTCGCTTTGGCCAAAATGAGGCGCTTAGCTGGTTTTGAGTTTCGGGCTTCTCGTGCAGTTTCAACATCATGCAGTAAAGGTGAGCCGTGGGAACGCACTTATTCAAATTGAATCTTGTTCTGAAATGAAAAGCGTAAAAATCTGCTACTTTCGAGGGTAAGGCTCTTATGCACTTTGCCAGGCTCTTCAGTGTGCCCTACTGTACGTGTCACGTAACTTTGCCCAAGGCCTAAAAAAATACTGCCGCACTACAGACGAACGAAATCAAGGACATATCGTTTGGCATGGTGTTGTGAAGTCCGAGAATTTTATAATGGCTGATTAGTAATGGTCAATTACCTGAATTATTTATCTACAAGTCGTACTTGTTACTTTAGCCATAACCGCGTTAAAGGGATACTGAAGCAAAATCTGAAAATTGAACAAAAAGGCTGAATATAGATTCTCGGAATGTGATTACACCGAAATATAGTCGTCACTGCGCATATATTTCAGCGGATGGTTTTATTTTCGATGTTTCATGAGCGCGTGCCAAGTCCTCCCGGTCGGCGCGAGGTGGAAAGCGTGACGTCATGGCACCCTCCAGCGACGACAAATATGGCGGCGCCCTTCGATGCATGCAACCTCGCTTAGGACTTGTTGCGTCGTTGTTACTGGCTTCTTCAGCGCGTTCACTGGCCATAAGTGGGCCACCAGTCTCTCGCTTCATCTCCTGTTGCACATAAGAAAACTTACGAGTAATAAATTTGCTTTATTTTTTATTCAGAGTGACGATTCTGCCCCCTTTAGGAGAGGTGTCGGTTTGTTGACAGAAATGCTTCCCCTCCTAACCACCAGATGGCGCCACTAGTCTGAACATCGTCACGCTTTTGTTTTAAAAGTGAGAATGCTAGAAATGGCGCACGGTCCGGAAAAAATAGCTGCATTTAGCGGACGTGAGCGTGCATACGGTTATGGTATGTAGACAGCATCGATTAACATTTTGACATATCTGTGTACGCCGTTAGCAGACGACAGACATGGAAAAGCCATAGAGTTTCTTACTATTACCTAGAGGGAAAGCTGGCGGCGCTGGACTTCAGCCACCATGGACGCTCGAAGCATCATGGGGCGGTGAGCTACTTGTTGCGGGACAGTCGTAGTTTTTCAGGAACACGGAGTGGCACTACTAAGATGTTTCATTCCAAAAACGCTGTTCGTGTGTGCGCAGACGACTTTGGCACGAACGCAGTGTGCAAAAACCATAGTAAAGAAACCGCAATAGCACACGACGCCAATAAAAGGTTTTACTTTTTCGAAATGCCATTAAAAAATCTTTTAAAGTATTTAAGGAACAACATTTTTTTGAAAACATATTTACTTTTAAAACTGTGCCTGTTAATTACGAAACATTAGTTTTTATAGTGTTCACTACTTGGCCAATAGGAGAGCGAGTCGTCTCTTATTTAGGGCAAACTTTGCACTTAAATGCTTTTCTGCTCGTTTGTTGCAATCATTAGACAAGATATTGAATGTTAGGACGTTTGTAGTTATCAGACAGCTTTATTTTTCTATTATTTTTTGGCCAAAAGTTGCAGTTCCGCAACAAGTAGCTCACCGCCCATGATGCTTTGAGCGCCCATGGTGGCTGAAGTGGTCTCGAGGGGTCGGCATGCAAACTCCCATAGACGGGCCGCCAGCTTTCCCTCTAGGTAATAGTAAGAAACTATGGGAAAAGCCGCGAGTAGCGATAGCAATCGTGCTTCTGCGGGAACGGTGGGCGCGCGGGTGTTATGACGTCTAGTCGCTGCTTCCACAGGCGGCCACCAGGTGCATCGATACGGCAATAAATCGCAAAAAAAAAGCGTGTTATCCGCCTTTTTCGCTAAAATGCTTGTCATATTTATCAATTTTTGCAGTCAAGCTCTTGTTTGCATGCAAAAGAGCAGCTCCAAAAGTTTGGTTCAGTATCCCTTTAAGTAAAGTTGTAGAAGATATTGGTAAAGAGCTGATTCAAGTACCCGCAGCGGGGTCCTTTTTTACAGGTTTAAACAAATTCCGAGACTCTAAGAGACTGCCTTCTTTACTAACCACACTGTAAAGCGCTTAAGCGTGCTTTGAATGAGGCAATTCTGTGGGCTCATCCAGACGAAATAAGCAGTCAGCGCTCTTAGTATCGGCCTGAAACAGCGTCAGCACGTTAGCAAAGCACGTGAGAAGCGCGCTGATATTTAAGATATATAATAGTTAGGCCATGTAAATTGGATTCAAGTGAAGAATCTTAGACTTAAGAGTACGCTGGGAAAACAAAAGGAATTCAAAATAATAGATCCCTGCCTGCACTGCTATGCATAACAGCTGCTTAGGATCTTCATACATAAATTAGAAAGAGCAGAAACAAGGAAGGAGAAGAAAAGTGCCCTTTGAGCAGAATTTTTAGATCGACGAAAGAAACGAAGAGAAATTCGTAGAGTCACATTCATGTTAAAGGCAGCCTGCGTATTCTGTTTCTTGTACCATTGTGCCCGCCGCCAAAGCGCAAGCGCTCACCTTGACACGGTCAGCGCGTACCTTTCTCACGTGCGAAACACGATTGACTGCGCAACAGTACGATTGCGAGAGGTCAGTAAATGTTTTTTTTTGTAGTTCATGCGCTTGTTGCAAATGGCTGGAAACAAGACAACGCAAGAAGTACCTTAAAGCAATATCCTGATTCGGCTGTTTCTGAACCACAACTAACATTTCTAAAAACAGCTTGGGAATGAAATATTGAGTGAAAATTTTGTGCATTAATCCTAAATATATTTTTGGAAGATAATTAAAGTGCCCAGACTTGCGCAGAAAGACAGCCACAAATTAGTCCTCTTCCATACATCTGTGGTGGGCAATTGTTATGAAGCCTTTGGCTCATGTCCGTGAAACGCACATTATAGGCATGCTTCCACTAGACTCCAATAGAATAAATTCCATTGAACTTACTTCAGCGTAAGCTTCGCCGACACAGCCTTTGAAGCTCCGAAACGGCTGTGGGGAGACCACCAAAATTTTCTTCCCTCTCTAAAATTATTATGTGTCATAAACTTACAAGCATCTGAAAAGCAAACCGCGCTGCCTGAAGACATTTTACTTAGAGTACAAGCTCTCGTGAACGTGTGTGGGTGCCAATCAAGTTTATTTGTTGTGGAAGGTCTTTTTTTGTGCCCCTTCGTGAAATGTGCCTAATTTAAAATTTCAACGCCGACCCTAAAATAAAGCATTAAAACAAATACGCTCAAAATATTGTCAACAGGCTGATATTCATGGTTGAATTATTAATCAAAAGACTAATGAATTTCAGTCAGACAGTATTACTGGCTGATAGCTTGGGTACATTTTCATTGAGGAGCGTAACTTGGTGCTGGGCAAGACAAGGGAAGGCTGCAGCTAGCGTGAACGAAAGCGAGCACATTAAGTGTAAAATCATGGAAAATAACGGTAATAATAACGTTGTTTCAACATACTGCATTTTTGGTAGCAGCAGGTGCAAAGCTTCTGTCGTTGCCTCAGGCGAGCGTCTTTAAGAGTACGTGTACTTAAGTAGCTTATGTCTTGAAAAACAAATCTTTGCAAGGGTCTTGTAAAATATTACATTTTAAAAACACACTGCAACATCCGGCTAAAAAATTAGCGGACAGTTCTGTCACCCCGGCAAGAAGTGTCCACCGAATTAATTCGTCTACTATGCACGATTCCCTATCTTCCGCTTATCTGTAGCGACAGCGGGTAACACCTTCAACTACAAACTCTCAGACCACTGAGCCGATCTCTCCCACTTGCTCTCTGAATGTATATTAGGCATACAATCCCTTCATTACCCTTACAGGCTCCTTGCTCCGTGAAGCGCTTGGCCTGGCTCGGACCACGTGCAACACTAGCCGGCCCTCGTGTGACAAGCCCGCTACAGACTAAGCGGCCAGCACATAAGCTGCACAATGGTGTATCCTCTCTCTCTCTCTACCTCCTAGAAATCAAGAAGCAAAAAAAAAATTATTTTACTATGTTTGTTTGTTGGATTTTAGTATCCTTTAGCGTCGGGGGCGGATTAATACCTAAAGGATCACCGCGGGTATAAAACCAATTGTACCGTCCGTAATACGGAATGAGAACCTCGTTCTACCTTTTCTGAAAATTTAGTCAGAATGTGCCGCAGCCTGATTGGGCTGTAGCCCTTCGGGGAATTCGAGGTTGAAAGAGCACTTTTGAATACACACTAGATTGAACTGGCCACTCTCTGTGCGTTCTCACTGAGCGCATGGAGAGTTGAATGTGACGAGAACTCTGAGACCTACAAATGCTGCCAACGCTGTCTAGTACCCCGTATTTACACGGACGCCGCATTATTTAACACCCCTCGAGACATTTCATGCATACACCAGTGCGCGCGCGAGCGGTCCATCCCGCGCGATTGCTCCTGACGTTCAAGAGCTTCGACGGGAGGGTTTCCGCTCCTGTTTTCAGGGGCGAACGGGCGGCTACTTCGGTCGCTCGCCGCGGGCTCTGGTGATGGCGTATTTGCGATCGTGTTGCGCCTTCCGCTCCAACGTCGTTTGCGCGACAAAGGAGTACCGGCAAACCCTGGGGTCACGGTGCTATGAGGAGGCTCAATTCCCCTCCACCTAACAGGATTAAGCCGTAACGTATCAGGACAGCCGAACGAGAAGCTCCTTACAAGATTACCGCCAAACCATGGAGCGTGAAATTACGCACCGTGTCCGCCAACATACCGCATGAAACGTGATCCGGTGTCTGCGAGACAAGTAAAAGTAGTCTAAGATCCTGCACATACATTGCCATTAGTGAGTACGGACAGTTCACACCTACTGATCGGTCTTGCTGAAACGCATATTGCATGTTCAGAAGTTCGTATACGCGAAAATAAATCCCAAAGCGGTAGTTGTGCGGTGCAGAATAGAAAAAAATAATAATGATCGCCAGAGGAGATTTCGGATTCAGATGATTCACTCGGGCAGCAAGTCTGAAATCGTATAGCATTCTATGCATGATGGGATAGATAAGAATCTAAAAGCGAGCGAAGCTTTGCAATACCTTGGTGCTGTAGTTGGAGAATTTTTCAGAATGAATGAACGCACTTTTTCTCAGAGAACAGATGCTGCAGTGCTAAACATGGCAGGTGAGAAGTTAACTTTGCAAAATACAGAGTAGAAAAAGCACCGGAAAAGATTCCTAAACCCACAGACATTATATCTGACGAAATTCTGATAAGGGTGAGTGGTGTATTTGTGTTATTTGTCAAAATAAGGAGGGACTGTTTAAAATTATAGAACTACTCTTTCAGGATAAACAGATAACGAAAGATTAGCTGCACAACAAACTAAGTTAAATATGGAAATAAAGAAGACAATGTCGGACTGACTCCTACAGCGCGATTGCGATAAATTGAGTTACATGTAAGATTGCGATGCAGGCTATCAAACGGAGCTCCCAGTGTTGTTAGGAAAAAAAAATATACTTGGGGAACTGGGATGCCAACCTTAGCTCACAAATGGCAAAGATAGTATGACGAAGACGAAGCTGGCAGTGGCGCGGGACGGAGCGCCCGCGCTAGGCCAGCGGATATTAAAATGTTTGTATCCGCTATGCACCCTGGCCAATCCCCCGCCGTGGGTATGTGCCATTCAGCCCGAGGACATCATCATCATCATCATCAAAATCATTTCTTCTCCATCGTGCACCACGCCTCATTCTTCGGCTGGCCGCCGCGTTACATTTGGTGTGAGGTGCAGGGGTCCCTTCATCGCCATCCCGGTCACGGAGCTTCGGCGTCCTGGGCCTGCCGTGGACGTCGGCCGTGAGTACCTGGTCAGCGCCGCACGGCCGTGCCCCAGCCCGCCCGACCTGAACGGACCTCGCCGCTCGCCCCAGCCCCGTCCCCCGCCAGGACCACACGACACGACGACCCAAGACCCGACGGACCCAAGACCTCACCGACCCAAGACCCCACCGACCCAAGACCCCACTGACCCAAGACCCAAACGAGAAGACACCGCCCCCCTGCCCCCGCCGTTCGGTGCGTCCAGAGACCTCGGCCGTCAGCTCCTGGCACCCTACGGCCCGGATGCTTCGTGGACCGGGACTCATTCTCTCATCTTTCTCATCGTGGCGGCCAGCACTGCACCATCTTCTACATATTGTTTGATCCTTCACTCAAGACCATCGCCATTTCGCCATCTGTTAGTCACCGATCGGGACGATCGCTCGGAGGCCCCGGGTAGTGTGACGAAGACGAAGCTGGCAGTGGCGCGGGACGGAGCGCCCGCGCTAGGCCAGCGGCCATTAAAATCGTCTCATAGCCATCGTTCACCACGCCTCATTCTTCGGCTGGCCGCCGCGTTACAATAGCATCTATCCAAAATTAGGCTGTTTGTTTAATTTTCTCTAACTTTCTTCGAGATGCATATGCGAATCTAATGCAGTAAAGTATAAATTAGCCTTATCTTTCAACTTTTCTTAAAATTGCGCGTATACGCCTTTTTCAGAAAATCTACCATTCTAACCCTTTAACGCTTTCCTCAGAGATTCGCTAGTTTGGTCGCCACAAATATCTCGTCATGCAGTTACCACCAGCTCAAGGTTGACGTGCCCAGCAGTCGCACAAACCTACATTTTGCATCTTTCAACGCAAGATTAAGGAATGGAACCACCTTGTCCACTTCCATTGCCTTCATTATAGACGTCTTCCTGTATAAGAATGCCGTTTGATAATGTGCTAATACTGTACTAATCCTGTTTGTATTATTGTTTTTTATTGTTTTACCCACGAATCTCTAATGATTTAACCCTGAGAGTAAATAAATCAATAAAAATAAATAAATAATCTGTAGAATCGGTGCAGGCAAGAGGGACGTTCAGAGGACAGTCTTTTTGAAAGGCCTTCTATTTAGAATCATTAAACATGTTCTGCTAGACTTCAAAATGATACATTTACATATCATAAAGAACATGGTCAACCTTCCACAAGCTCTGTGTCTTAGACAAAGCGAAAATATTTAACACACGAGCAGTAGGAATGCGAAAAAAGGCTTGAATATTGGTGGTATAAAAGCCGCGTAGAAAACATGCACTACATTTCGCAGAAATAAAAATAATATAGTATAAAAAAGAGAGTATGTAACACTGGGAAACAAACAGAATAGGACAACAGGTTAGAAAAGAAAAACATATGAAATTAATAAAACAACCATTTCACTTTACTGGGGCATGGTGCTAGTCGCCAATGCACCGATCAAAGGTGATACCAATACGATCTGTCTGCCTTCTCATGCCTCTTTGTTTTACTTGCGTCCTGCTGAGGCTTTGGTGAACCCGTAGCGTCAAACATGATACTGCTCATCTCAAGATATTTGCCAGGAATACAAATTTTAGAGAACCGAGCCTGCTATAAATAACGTAGATAGCCTAAAAGCAGTGAAGCGGAAACTAGGCACAGGCAAAAACCAGATGTATTCGCTAAGACACAAAGAGGGCAATGTCATTAGCTATAAGGATAAGATAGTTAAAGTAGCCGAAGTGTTCTACTCAAATCTGTCCAGTATAAAATATAATCAGGGTAGTCATGAAAGAGGAATTAATGCACCGCACTGAGAAATCCTTCCAGTAATTATAAAAACGTTACTGTGCGACGTGTCAGGCGTTCAGCTCTCTTCCCACTTGTCTCCAGAGTGCTGTTTGTTTTTTGTAAATCAGAAGATTAGAAGAACGCCCTTAAAATGCCATTGGTGCACTAGCATACAGTGTTAAACCGCGGTCAGAATGAATACTCTGTTTTTGTAACATGATCTCGCAGGTGTGCAAGTCCAGCGCCTGTCCGTTTCTGCTCGATCATCGTGTCTCCTTTTGTGTGCTCTTTTTTCATTTTAAGTGGAGGTGACATGCCCGTGTGCATATTTACTTTGTATACAGGAACAGTTTAATAATTTGAAAGGGGAAATTATATGTTTTTAAACTTTAGTTCAGCGTTGTTTTTGCTACTGTCCGAAAGGTCTGTTTCTTTAAAAGGTAGCAAAAAGTGCCCATATCATTTTTATGTGAGGCTTCTTGTTGTGTTTTGATGAAAGAAATGAAAAATGCCAACTACCCATACTGCCCATTGCTCAGTAAACAACCAGGCTAGACTGTTGTCTCTTCAAAGGGAAAATTCGAGGTGCTTGAGGATAAATATTAGATTAACGTGTCGGTCACACATGGGTGCGGCACGAAGATGTTCTAGATAGAGGAGAGCTGGACACTTTTGTAGAAAGACTGCTCTTTCTTCCAGATGCAGTATCAGAAATTAAAATGGCCTTCCTTGTCGACTACATGACAAGAAAGCAGAAGCCGAGATATTAACATTTATGAGCATTGCTCCTTAGTTTATTTTTCGACCATAACACTCCACGTCCTAAAAATAGTAGCTCGTCTCTCAAAGAATGCTAGAACGTTGTAAAACATTGTAAGTAAATTTGCATACTAAGGGAGACTACAACGTATTCGGAAGACTGCGCGAAGAGAATGGGGGCGAAGAACAATGTCGCATAGACTGACACATGATGAGACAATTTGCGCGACTTGCTGGATTTGTTCTCCACGATGATTTTTATGCTTTTAAAGTAACGCATGCTTTTACTCTTAAGCGTGGCTTCACACACGCGACAGAATTGTCACGAACGTGAAGGGGTTCGAGGCGGATCGATGTTGGCTGATGGTGGCTGGGAAGCCCTCTAGCTATGGGTTTGTGTGTGTGTGGGGGGGGGGGGGGGGCTGGAGGGTTATACTTCTGGCTTTGCTTACTCCGCCTCCGAACTCGAATTAGCAGCACCTTTTTCATTCCACTGCTACGTGGACTTGCATTGGGAGGGAGGCCCTGTGGCGGGTGGAGGCAATTGATCTGGTGGAGGCTGACGACAGAAAGCAATACAGTTGGGTGGTCGGTGGAGGCCGTTTTGGTGGTTGAAATGAGCGGGAGATCGTAGTTAATGGTAGTAGGAATGATTCTCCCGCTCCGCCACCTCTATTGAGGGAGGTAAAGGGGAGGTTGTCGGTTCGTTGTGCTTCTGGATAATGACGGCTCTTCGTTTGGGCTAGAGACTTTATAATAAGGCAGTAATTACTCAATGACATCCACCCACGCGCAGCCATAATGCAACAAAGGAAAGCTATACAGGTTTCTCAGAAACGTCGCAGTTAAAGAAAAATTCTTCCTGGTTCGGGATTCAAACCCGAAACCACCGCTTCACGGGAGCAGTCGCTGTACCAAATGAGCTAACCGGGACGGCAAGCTTACGGTTGGGCGAGAGCGAGTTGATCAATGTGTCGAAGTGTGAACAGTGTTGGTCAAATGTTTAGGGGAATCCCCCAAGGCGAAGTAGATTTGTTACATGGGAGGAATTACTCAATGACATCCACCCACGCGCAGCCATATGGCTACAAAAGAAATCTATACACCTTTCTCAGAAAATTCGCAGCTAAAGAAAAATTCGTCCCAGCCAAATTTCACTACACCACCTGGCTTGGACTCCCACTGCCCTTCTCAAACTCCTCGAATCCTGTTTCCCTAGCAGGCCATCAGCTGTTGCTTGTATTATTTTCGCTTTAGAGAAATTTTACTAGTTGCGGACAGGGATCCTGCAGTTTGTGCAGGAGACAGGCAAACTGGACACTTATGGAATAATTTTTTTACCAGCCAAAGAAGACGCATACACAAGACAGAACCACACACGACTAGGGCTTTTACCAGCCCTTGACCTGTGTGGTTCTCTCTATTGTATGCATCTTACGCTGGTAAAAAATTTGTTAGCATGCCATACCATCTGCCCACCATTCAGCCTTGCTTATAGAAGAGGCCGGTTTGTTTTTGAAGTGCACGGCTCGGGGCTTATGATGCAAAGTATAGGGCCCTTTGTTTCTCGGTAAAACCTGGTTTCTCCCAATTGTTGCACCCCAAAAGATTCTTAAAAATAAGGTTAAAACCAACTTCTGTTTGCAAATGTGCCTGAAGAAAGTGTAGCTTGCTGGTGCACAAAGCTCATAAACCGTTGGAAAGCTGTGGATCGAACGTATTTCTTCTGAGGTATATATTTAATAAATGCTGGTTATTTTAAATCCTTTGTAATCGTTCTTCCTGCTCATCTAGTTGCATATAACTTTAGATTAAATTTCTAACTGCAGGTACTGACTGGTATTTAATTGCAGTAATTATATCCATAATTATTCAGCCCTATTATAAGGTAGGTGCGCATTTTTTATGGCTGCTTTGAAGTCAGAATGAATGAATGAATGAATGAATGAATGAATGAATGAATGAATGAATGAATGAATGAATGAATGAATGAATGAATGAATGAATGAATGAATGAATGAATGAATGAATGTTTATTTCGCTTTTTGCTTACAGAAAGCGTGGGTGACGAAATAAAAGCGGTTCGCAATAACCGCTTGACGGGCTTCGTCACCTGAAAAAGTCGACGATGACAGCAGCGGCAGTTCTTGCGGCATACAAATAACAATTCACATCTCAAACAGAACAGATTGTGCTATAATGCAGGTAGGGAGGTAGATATAATAAACAATAACAACGGAAGAAAACATAACGGTCGACATGTGTATTTCAGTACTAATACAACCTAATCAATAAAAGTTTCACGAAGTGCACGAAAAGACAGTGTGTTAATATTGTTATAAAGAGAAGAGTTCAAACATTTTGGTAGTATATTTCAGCATAGTAAAACAATAGTTCGTTCTACATCTTTGTACCGAAAACATTTCAGCGTTTCTAGTGGTATACGGCGTGTTGTGTGGTACCAGCTGCACAATACGGGACAAAAAGGGGTCATCTCTTGCAGTCTGCTTTTTGTAAAAACAGGGATAACTGTACTCAAACAATCTAGGAACTGGAATTATTTTGTATTTTATTCGAATGGGACGAGTTGGGGCGCCATAGCAGGAATTTGTAATGACTCGTAGCATTTTCTTCTGTTGAAGAAAAAGCTTTTGCAAATTGGACACTAGTATTTTCCCATACCAAATGAGTCTTCTGTGAGTTTTCTTCAATGGAACGAAGGCAACTGAGGTTTTGTTTGTTATTGTGTCACCGAGCCAATACTTATCCCACAGGACCAGCAAGCTTCTGAATATCTATGGTTCAATGCTCGGAGCTGCGATTGCTCTGCGAGGCTGGCTGTGTTAACCGGTGCAAGGCCTGTGGCTCGGTGCAAACAAGCATTTGACTCCATAGAACTATACACAGTCGTGCTGGCGCCGTGAGAAAATCAATGTTATCGAGATATTTGTAAATGATGTTTACTGTAGAAAACTAGTGCCAAATAAGACTAATTGTGCTTACTGAAAATGCTTTTTATTAGTCACTGAAACTCTGCAATGCATAGCAAATTTTTGATCTCTCACTGATTCCTCAATTTTTTTTTCAGTTGCAAGCGACCATGATTTGCGTGGAAGTGGAGCAAGCCATCAAGTTACGTGCGATTTATGCCAGCGACCATGAGCGGGATGGGAATTTTGCAAATCACCAGTTTCCAAAAGGAAACTTTTACTGTAAGTACAATGTTTTTGACACTGCATTGCTTTGGGATACAAGCATTGAGCTGACTGCTCTGCAGGTACACATGTCTATGCAGCAGAATTGCTTCAAGAACAATAAAGGGGCACAACAAACAAGACAGACAACTGGACAACAAGACAGACAACTGGACAACAAGAGAGACTACAGGACAAAGAGACAGACTACAGGACAGACTACAGGACGACAAGACAGACAACAGGACAGACAACACATACGATATGCCAAAACATGACAGAACGTAGACAGACCCCACAACAAAAATTTTCTGTTGTAATCTTGTTTGCTTTTCGACCGGGCACCACTTCGCGCACAGTAGCGTGCGTTCCCAGACACCCATAGAGCGGGCGAGGGTAGCGGTCTCGGTCACAAAGGAGATGCCCTCGACTCAGCATAGCAGGCTTAGCCAGGGACCAGCTACTGAGTGCAAGGGAGTTGGTTGTTTGGTGTCCAGCTTTCACCAGTCGCAATTTAGAGAATGGGCCGGAGACAAGGGTTCACAAACAAAACAAAGTTTATGCATCAAAGAGACGGTACAGAGGATTTCACAATCACTCGTACGAGCACATACAAAGTAATCAACAAAACAATGCAACTCGCGCAAAGTTACACTCGAGAGAGATTACAATACAAATGAATTATTGCACCTGAAGAGCACTAACACAACAGAGAGGGGAACAAACAAAACACAGTTTGTTCACCGGGCATTGCGACAGTCCGATAACCACAGGTTCACGATGGTGCTGTCCCGCAGACTGGCGCGCGCTGCCTCGTTGGACCGTTGCTGGGCGAGTGGTGTTGTCCTGGAAGTCGATCGGGCTGCGCGGCGAACCAGGCATTCACTCGCAGATGGAAACGGGGGCGGGTGCAACTTGCGACGTATACGCCAGCAGAGATGTGTATTCGCTCGGTGCCTTCATACTCCGGCTCAGTAAAAACGCAATAAGTCACCTTGTTCTGTTTGTAATTTACGAAAGCTATCAATGGTATTTGTGCCGGCGGGAATTTTGCAGCGACCTGCGAAGTGGATCTCTGTACCCTGCACGACACATGTATCTCGTCCTGCACAGCAGGCGTTAGTATTACGCAAGAAATTTTATTATAGCTCGTCCTCATTTACGCCACAGCCTTATGAAGCTAGAGTCGCAGAAAAGCGGGTGTCGGTGTCTTTTTTTTTCTTTATCGGTCTGTGTCGGTGTCGCCTAACGTTAGCGTACCTGATTGGTCGGTATGGTCATGTCGTCAATACCATAAGAGCTCGTTTAAGAATTTCAAACCCACTACCATCATGTTAAATGACGCAAGCCTGGAACGAAAGTGATTGAAACATCACATGTAATTGCAATTAAAAGCCTTCGCATGCCTGAAATCATTTTAAATTTATAAGCGTTTAAATTCGCTTGAAGAAATGTTTCAAGAATATTGGGCGGGATTCGAACCCCCGACTCTTTGGTTGCGAGCAGGAAAATTGCCGATTATGCCACGCGAGGCACGCTTGCACGGCGCGGGAACAAGCAGGAGTTTGTATGTCAGTCGTGTGGTATTTCACGAATATTTACATCTCAAGGCTATAAGTTAATGTGTATTCGTGTAATAAGTAAGGACCACAGGCGGTTGCCACGTCATTCTCCTAGGCGAAGTTTATCGTTCCCCTAGTTTCCAGAATCATGCGTTTATCTTAGAATTCTGCAAATTTTCGTTCACAGCCAATGCAAAAGAAATATTCTGCTAAACTTACTTGAGGCCTAAGGTGACACAGCGGCAATGAGCAGGCCGAAGCGACTGTTGATGCAAAGATGGGCTCCACCACAGTACAAGTGGGAGGAGCAGCGTAGCCGAAAGCCTTCCGGGCACGAGCCACTTCCGGGCAGATATCGCCGCTTCTTGGGAGAATACGAGGTAAGTGCCGAAAAACGCGAAAGTTCGCACGCGTTCAGTTTAAGCTTCCGCGAGTCCAAGCTTAGTACTAGCTCAGCCATCGCCCCACGGCGGACATCCTTTTTGAGCACCGATGCGGAGTGCACTCGACTTCGACTGGAGGACGGTGGCTCGCCCCAAATGGCGCCCGTGTGCTGGACGATATCAGTGAATGCTAAAGATACCCGGGTGGTCGAAATTGTTTCGCAGCTCTCACCTACGTGACCTCTTTCTTCTTTTTATTTTCCCTCAGCAAACTTTCTTCTTTTATTTCCTCATTTGTCACTTCCCTCACAGCACTGCTGAGGCGGCCACCGAGATGTGAGACATGATGATGTCACTGCGCCCTTTCTTTTCCTCAAAACCATTTTTTTTTAGATACAGACTTCTTGCTGGCGTAATTTGCCTCGCCATTAAGGAATGAACCATTCTATTAAGGAATGCACCAATGAGCCGTTCTGTTTCACACTACACCCGCACGGCGGCTCTGCTGTTAAAGCATTCGGTTTCATACATAAGCAGCCGCGGTGGCTCAGTGGTTAGCGCGCTTGGCTACTGAGCCCGCGTACTCGGTTTGTGCTCCACCGCAGTGGCCTCGTTTCAATGGAGGTGAAACGCAAGAAAAGGCGCCCGTGTGCTGCGCGGTGTAAGTACACGTTGAAGATCCCCAGGTGGTCGAGATTAGTCCGGATCCATCCAGTACGGCGCCCGAATCTCTCTCTCTTCTTTCACTCCCACCTTCGTCTCTTGCCTAACGGTGCGGTTGATGTGCCCAGCGAGAAGTCAGACATTTACTGCTCCTTTAATTTTCGCCCCCATAACCAATTTCTTGGTGCGCGGAAGGCTGACCCGTCGCCACGTGCAATCAGTTATGCCTGGCGACGGACTATTAAAGACCATCTAAGAAACGCCCCCTTTAAGAGCTTTTTGTTTTGAAAAGTACCTGGCTTATTGCACTCCAACAGGGATCATTAATCGGACGCTTTTTGGAATATCTCAAGAAAGCTCTATTTCAACTCAACTCCCTCAAATGCCATCTCTCCAGCTCAAAATTGGAAATCGGCCATGTAAGATGGTCGTTTCCACACGTATAGGCTGACCAGGCGGAAGGGTGCAATGAGATGTCCATAAATCATTTTGCGGTTTATGAAAAACCGCAAGTCGCCAAATAATCGTTAGGAAGAACATAATCACCATATATTTCTTTCCATTGTATCGACTAACGAGGTTGCGGTCAGGCAGCTTCCCCGGGATACTCTTTGTCACAACGGGAATGGGGTCGAACTACCGTCAGACAGAACTCAAGAGCGAAGTGGGAAATACGCGCAAAGGACGTCTTTCTACCAAGGACGTCACTGAATATTGTGACGTCGTGGTCAATCGTGTTAATCCGCGGTGAAAGCCTTGCACTTTCCCGCCCCCTGTGATGTCAAGATAGCGAGTACGAGGGGATTAACTATCTTGACAACGAGCCAACGTTACTGTCAGGAAGGCCTCCTGCGAGGAGAATCTGCGTCTTCGATTTTGATCGCACGTGCATTAAAACCTGACCTCAGAAGTCTGCTATCACTGCTGTGCTAGCAGTGCTGTGCTGTCAGTGTGCTATCACTGAGAAGTGATAGCACAGGCCAGAATTTCCAACAACAAACGCAACATGAATATTAAACATTGAGGAGGCATGTTCACAGGCAATGGAAAGCAAACCATTGGCTCAGTATGTGAACCCGAAACAAGAACGTAATTTGGGTACGGTGACTTCTGCTACTCGAGGGATAACTATTTAAGATAGATTTTCTATAATGCATTGTCGCACTAAAATATTGTCTTCAACCAGAAATATTTGCCTCTACCTTAAACACGATGACCATTGCTGCATCCATACACAAAGCCACAGACACGAAACCTAAGAATACTCCCTACTTCGCTTGCGTTTTACGAAACCATAACGCTTTTAAGTGGCTCGCTTAAGCGACCTTCTCTTCCAACGGCAAACAAGCTGCTATTTCTTACCCGCCAAACATCGCGTAACTACAACGCAGCTGAAAGCTTTCCTCAGAGCTGAAGCACGTGCATCCCCTTATTGATATTCCTCAATCTTTAAACAACGTACCCTGTAGCTACTGTAACTTTATAGACGTCAGTTATTAGAATGCAGTAGATTAAACATTACGAAGCGGTGTTCTTCCATACGTGGATTTCTTGCATTTTCGACCATGCCATTTTTGTGATTGTGTCAACATTTTATTTTCTCGCCCTGGGATGCAACAATCCATTGTAGTAATTTCTTATGCAGAGATCGGCTCCGCATGGCTGGTGCTGTCGCGGGGTGCGCGAGTTACTGCAATGAGGCAATATCCGCGTTAATAATGTGAAGCGTTGCAAGAAAGCGGGATCTGTATAATATAAAAAGTTGCCGAACTTGTCTAGACAGCATTACATTCAAGCTTACATGCTGTCTAGACAGCCTGAAGTGGCAAAGGCGTTGCATTAGAAATGCCGTCTAGACATCGTCGCTTTACTCTATTTTATTTCGTAGCGCGGATGCAGCAAGAGCAACAATACTTTTAATGCTGTGAGCACAATGCCCATCCCCCATCCACTTTCGAGGAATATACAACTAATGATGGCCAATATTTGCACTTTTAGCTTAGTTCAAAAATACGCTCAAGCGCTGAATAAATCCTAAAATTTATTACGCGAAACGGGACACACCGCGAAGAAATACTATAATATAAGAGGCTCCTGCAATGTAGTTTTGAGCTTCCTGTTTTGCCGTTACTGACTACCGCTCCAAAAGGTTCTTACACAGTGGAGAAATCTGGAGCAATTGTTTCTTCACGACAATTCAGGCAAAACGGAGTTAATACATTTCTTCAGTAATATATTATTTTTGTCACAATGTTCCAATTCGAATTTAATGGCTTTCACAGTCCACATTTTCGAATTTTCAAAGATTTCTTTTTCTCCAGTGTTCACCAGTGCAGCGCGTGTTACTCCAGCTGCATGGCAGGGCTTATAAAAAAAAAAAAAACCTGCACCGGGCTGCCGGACGTGCTCTCCATTTGCAGCACATATTTATGTCTCGGAAGCAGAAGGCCCCTTCGCAAAGTTGCCTTTCGAAGTTAAAAACACCAAGAGTAAATAACCACCGGAAGAACAAAAGAAGATCAACAAGAACACAACTACCCCAAAGCCAAAGATACGAAAGCAAGGAAAACAATGGAAATGAGTTGTCTGGCCCTGGAGTGCGAAACAGCCGAGCATGATCTTGCAGCGCAGAAACCTCCGTTCTGCTTTTGTGATTCAGCCGGTATTATCGATAATACACGTGATTCTTTCGTGTGCCAGCTTTATCTTGCTTAGTGTCGGAAAGCAGCGCCATTTCTTCGGAGCTGGTAATTTACGCTGCCTGTGATTCGACGCGCCCTCTTACACACGACACTGATCAGCGCGCTTGGAGTTGTTCGATTTTCCGGTTCCCTTTCATGTACTACCTTGTTTCCGCCTTAATTTATCTACACTACGTTTTTGCAGATGTTTATTTCATCGGAGTGCTTCTGAGAAGACCGGAATCAATGCTTCTTCAGCGTTCGTTCAGTTCTGGTACGTGTTGGGTGATTAACTGGGTGGGCTTCCGAAAACAAGTAGAGCGGCTAAGGACTTCATGTAGCCCTATTTCTCTCTGCTAATTGATAAACGGATGTTTATCCTCTGCTGCATCACTGTCTTCTACTTGTAGACCGGCCCAGCTTTAAGCACGAACTATCACAGCGCTTATGCTGAAAGCTAAATGTATATGGCGTGCTGTTATTTATGCTTTTTTTAATTTTGTCTGGTAGAGCTTGTATTATATGCACACATGGTTCTTTTATTTAACAGTAACCCATTTACTTAGGTCATTGTAAACTGAAAGCTCTGACCGGCTTTTATCACAACTTGTAAGACGGCCAGTGCGTTAGAACCAGTGTTACATATAATGGTAGTATCACTCAGGAAAATGAGAGGCATGAACACACGCATTGCACTTTTCTATTGTAAATATGATTATGACGGGTGTAAAGTCGCGCATAGGATAATAAGGGTTACGCATGGGCTGTGCAAGTCTTCAGGCGTGTTCTCTAGCGGCGCTCAATTATTAAGGCGGAAGCCTTTAATGTCTCATCGTTGTAAGCAGCAGTTGTCGACAGAAAATGTCACGCTTTTCAATTGGTGCAAACGGTCGTGACGTCACAGTGCGCGAATTTCAAACGGGGCCAATTGTACTTTGCCTAGTAACCATGCAACCAATTGAAGGGATCGTATAGTGATGTTCCAAGTAAGTGGGACTGAGCTTAGTTAATTGCTTAATTACCCAATTAGCCTAATTAGCGTTACTAGTCAGACCATATATATAAATAAAACCGATTAAGAAATTGGTCGAGCTCAGGAATCGAACCCCGGTCTTCGGCGTGACAGACGAGCATGCTATCCACTCGGCCATGCCAGCGCGATGGTTTGGGAAGAACAAAGGTGCGTCTAGTGAATACGGTGTCTTCACTCACTCTCATCCTCCTCCATTTCCTTCCGGCGAGGTTTAGGTGTCCACCGACAAATGAGAGAAAGATACATTTCCTTTCCTCAAAAACCAATTTACCGACGAGCGAGGCATAGAACCGAATGGGCGATGGCGTTCTATGGACTCCTTGGCAGCGTTGCAAGACGCTGTCGTGTTCCACTCTTAGGGGCGAAGCTTAACATCTTAACCACACATCAATGACCACACTTTAGGTCAAAAAAGTGCCCCCCTGAATTTTGTGACACAGTTACTGCGTAATTTCCTTTCCTCAAATACAAATTTCATTTTCTTCATAACGGCTCCTCTTTATCTATCTTCTTTCACTCCCACTTCCTCCCTTCCTCTACAGTGCGGTTCAGGTGTCCACCGAGATGACAGAGAATTACTGCGCCATTTCCTTTCCTCAAAAAGCGTTGCGTTCAAAGGGCAAGGCATCGCGCCGAACGGATGGTGGCGTTCCGTGGACTCCCTGGCAGCGCTACAACGCGCGGTCGCGTTCCACTCCTAATGGCGAAGCTTAAGCGTCATTAATTAGCAGTTAACTAGTATTCAGGCATTAATCAGTAATTAACCATTAATTAGTGATTTCTCATCATATAGTAATTAGTACTCAATTACATGCCACTCAATTACATGTCAGTGCCACAGAAACAGCGAAGGTGGTGCGGAAAACGCTTCCGCCTCTACCCACTTTAGACAGTCAAAGTGCCCCCTGAATTTTTGGATGAGTGGTTTGCTGTTCGGCTGCTGGTCCGAAAGACACGGGTTCGATCTCCGCCACGGCGGTCGCATTTCGTTGGAGGCGAAAAGCTAGAGGCACGTGTACTGTGCGATGTTTTTGCACGTTGAAGAACCACAGGTGGTCGAGGTTACCCGGACCTTCCACTACGGCGTCCTTGGTAGCCTGTGTCGCTTTAGGCATTTAACCATTATAAACCAAACCAACCAATTAGTAATAGATGCGCATGGAAGTAAAAGATGCTTGATGACTCGCACCCACCAAAAAAAAAAAGAAACGACAAAACTTTGTTTCCGTTGCATAAATCGAGAGAAGCGATTACATGCCTAATCCTAGTCGATATCATTCTGTCCGCAATTATAATAAGAATTTGGCTGTGCTGTGCACACCGACCCCACGAGGTCATCGAACGTGGGCAAAGAATTTTTAGGAATAACTAATTATTATCTTGAAGAAAGCGTGCACAATGAAGACTGTCACTGTTACTGTTCCTTCATATAGAACTTATGAGCTTGATTTCATGAAGCTGGTGGCATTTGAAATAAAAAGCAAACTTTTTCATTTTTGCACACCGTGAGCTCCACATCGAATCGCGATTCTAGCGGTGTTTTCAGATAAAATAGATTGTATTGCGACAGCCTTTTATTTAGCTTTCTGAGACATGCGGAACTCTCTATAAGGGCGCTCCAACTACAGCAGCCATAACAGCACCGCTAACGGCAAAGCCTCTTATCTAGAAATGCACTAATTGAAAACAGCAGACTTCAAATTAGGCGCATTAGAACTATCAATTGAGATAACACCCTCCCAGTATAATGTGTTTAGAAAATAAAGCGCAATATTGCCGTGCGATTGTAATTGTGTATAACTACGGCTAATGATTATTACATTTGCTGTTCAACACGATAGCTAGGCGGGCGAGTTGGTGATATACTTTGCAAAATATAACAGCGCGAAACACAGGGATGGAAGGAAAAAAAACCGTTGCTGGACAGAAAATAAAACCTTTTGCTGTCCTTCTCAGACTGCAATGTGCCTGCGGTAGCTGAAACCTGATATGTCTCCAGTATTTGAAACTTATTTAAGTGGCAGTAAAAGGTTGGCTATTATTGTACCACGGTCGAGACATCCAGTAGGTACAGAGTCGATCCAACTTCTCTAGAGCGCTCGAACGGTGTGCTGGGGAGCAAATGAAGTTAAATCTCATCGCAGCTGCTTTGCTGGGCATAAGACGCATGTGCCTGTGTGGTGCACATGTCAATTAGGCTTCACCCCAGCGCAAGTATTATCAGTGAAAGTCAATGCCTACTCTAGAATTTGACTTTATTTCCACTGGACGGCACCGCTCGAGTGCTCTAGAGAAGAGTGATCCACTCTGGACAGTTTGAAAACAGCCTACTATGTGCCATCTTTCTTTGTGTCCAGCTAAGAGCGCAATACCAACAATTTAGGAACACCTAATATTCATCACAAAACTTGCACTTGGAAAATGCGCCTTTCTTGGTGTCTCGCAGTGCATTCACAAAACAGCGCGCATGGGTTCTTTTCTTTTTGCGCCCTCTTTAGTGGTAGCGACTTCAATAACGGATAGCCTAGGCTAAAGAGCAGTCCCATATGCGTAGACTCTGGGTTCACATCCCTCCTTTTTACGAGGTGGAAGCAGTAAAAGAGCTGCTCCAGCCAAGATTTTTTGTTTTTGCCTCGTTTATGCGTGGTACAAAAATTCAAACGCCTGCCACTACACTTCGGTCTGCCCTAAGAGCTAGAAGCACAGCGCGGGGTCAATGCAGCGGGGCTTGGATTTGCACGGGCCCTAAGGTGTGTCTCGCTGCGCTCTTACCGCCTGCTTTCTACTCGCCGACGCCTCTAATTTTTACACGAACTCCAGATAGCCAGAGAAGTTTTAGGAAAACGAAGTACGGGCGGACTCGGCAAATAAAATTTCTGATATGTTCGAAAATTTTGATTCTTGCATTTTTCTTCTTAACCTTTGAGCTTTCTTCTGTGTTGTGAGAAAATTAGTAGCGAAATGTCTTGTACAAATTTAGGACATGACTTTTTTATGCTTGGTCGCCGAAAACTGATCGAGTCAAGCTTTCGATAGTACCTGCGCGTCGACAATTCCTCGAGATATTGTACAATGGAGCACCACCATCTCGGTATCACCCTGAAGAGAAATCCAAAGATAGCTTTCGTTTCTTGCAATGCCGTACTTTTTTGGCCAAGACGACATACATAAGAGCCTATAAAGAAGTTAAAGGAGGGAATAAACTTTCTGGATTAAGGGAATACGAATTCTGCGAGTGTTATCGCTAATCCCTTCGGCGTTTTGTAAAAAACGACTATATAATAATCATGTTTTTTGGTTATGAATCCTCAGACGTTGTGGACTGCAATAAAGCATTCATTTTTTTGCGTACGCACGCAGTAGCTCTCGAAAGTTGTTTATTCTAGAAACTTTCTTCATATGAATGTCAGTAATGCAGTTTATCTTTTATTTATGCAAGTACTGTCAGTTGAAAAGGAACTAAGAGGTTTATTTCACAGCACAATTTTTTGCGGACGTACAGCTGTAAAAACTCGGAGGCTTTCTGTTTATATTTAACACCGTGGTATAGGGAAAAAATAATTTCAATTACTCGGCTCGGGAACTGAACGATATTCTTTTAGAAGAATTGCATTTCTTGGAATCAGTAATAACAGTTACTTGTTTGTGAAAATCTTGTCATTAATTATGCATTAATTGATAATTAAACGCTTAATATCTGCGTCCCGTTTTAAATAAAACTTTGGCTTAAGGGAGCGCTTTTCAATGAATCTGGCAAAAAAAAAAGTCATTGGCCATGACAGTGCGCAGAACTTTATTGTGCTATAATGAATATTTGAACGAAATCTACAAATATTTTTTCAATGGCGCGAATACATTCAGGCGTGGTTACTGTGATGTTCTAAGCATATTTTATTTTAAAGCGCGGGTCTTTAAACGGGACCCTACTGCCGCTTAACTGGTGGCTATGGCTTTCGGCTGCCCAACTGAAGCTCTCAAGTGGGAAAGTCGCGGCCGCGATGGCCAAAGTTAGGTGGAGGCCGACTGCGATTAAGCATGTGGTCTGTCCCATCTTAGTGCACATTAGTCGACCCTAGGGAGAAAAAACCAAGGCTGCGACAGAAGAAGAGAGCCTCTGGCGCACCGAAATTATCGTCATAAAAACCTAGCTGTAAAACCAGTCATGTCGGCGCTTGTTTCTTTTCTTTTTTTTGAATGCATGAAAAGGTAAGAAAATGGGGATAAATGTACGCTTAACCGGCCTCCTTACTTCAATCGCGGAATAGGCATCATGGCATCCACTTGTATAGGGTAATGTTAAAAGTTCTTGCTCAATGATTAAAAATCTTTCTCGTGTTCTACATTTTATTCTTTGTTTTTGCACTCAGTATCAGTAAGACTGACCAGGTCAGGAGAAGCCTGCTTAGACTCGTCTTACTTTCTCACTTCTTTACGTGGCTAACTAAAAGAACACAGCAAAGGGGCACTCTGAACGCGCCGACTACAGAGTGGTTCTCGGGTTGTTAATGCGGAAGTAAAAGCAGATGCCTGAAGAGAATTCCGAAAGGCCGGGTAAGCCGTGAGGCCTTGCCTCTGAAAGGTTTCTTGTTTTCCCCTTGTGCGAGATGAAAAATAAAGGCTGCTTTCATGCTGTTTTTCCGGACCCTATAGGACTCTTCAGTGCTTCTTTCTGCCGCTTGACTCTTCTCAATTTATTCATATTAGACCCCTTGAACAGCCCCCTTTGAGTTCCGCGTTCATTGCTAGTACGGAGGCGGAAATGCTCAACAGTGTTTTAAAGCCAAGCAAATTTATTGGATTTAGTCGCATGAACCTGGATATAAAAACTGCAGCTAGTCCTGGGTTAGGTTACTGCGAGCAACCAGCCGTTTTTTTATAAAGCGAAGTGGTCTAGAGAACAGTAAAACTAGCCCGCCAAAGCTAATATTTGGCGGGGGTTTCACCCTGATCATCCTTTACTCTCATGCTGGCTGCAAGGATGTAAACAGCAGCTGAAGAACAAACACGCAGCCGCAAATTTTTCCGATTTAAAGCACTGGCATTGTAGTCGTCAAGTTTAACATTTTTTGGCGAATGTAAATAGCACGATTTCGACTACTTTTTTTTCAGTGTGGGAGTACCATGCACTACGTAACAAACTGAAACAAAAAAGGATGCGCATGACAAAAATATGGCTTGCAACTTGAGTTTTTTTTTTCACCACAGATGGTGAGTTCCCTCCTGCTGACCTGAAGAAGCTACGAGATAAGTGCTAGAAGACACGAAATTACCTTAACAAATGTTTTCTTAGCAGCAATGCGGCGCTGGAGTGGAGGTCATACACCCCACAAGTCGCGTTTTTTAATCTAATTATCATTTCCTGAAAGTAATAATAATATGATGCAGAACACGTGGAAGGAATCTACCTGCAGGACACATAAGTAATTCTGGTGAACATCTCTGAGTTCGAACACTTAGATGCTGCGGAAGTTTGGAATTAGTTTCTAGAAATTTGAGCGCATGAAGAGGAATGTTGTTCCTCCTTTGTCGCATGCTCTGCCTGCTTGGTTTATGTAAATTAATTAGGAGTGAAGAACAGACTAACGTGGAAAATTCGGCGTGTTGGTACATGTATTGAACAAATAAATAGCAGCGCAAGGAGACGAGGACTAGACGAGACAACAAGGACGGCGCTGAACTTCCAACTTTTATCTCCAACTAAAGTTCAGCGTCGTCCTTGTTCCGTAAAGGAAGTTCAGCGCCGTCCTTGTTGTCTCGTCTAGTCCTCGTCTCCTTGCGCTGCTATTTATTTGTTCAAGTGAAGAACAGCGTTAGAGCATTTTTAGTATTGCGCATACAATTCTGCCTCTCGCATTGCTGCCTAAAATGCGCAAAAATTGACAAAAAATAATTTGCATAAATATACAAACGCACGGAATACAAAAGACACTGTTAGCGAAATGAGGGTCGTGTTATGAGAAGACGAAAGCTAATAGTCACAGAAGCCTAGTCAAGCACTGAGGAATTGTGTTTTTATTTAATTTATGTTCCTGAATAACAGTAAATTAGTAGTGCAATCGTTGTATGCCTGAAGGATATCTGTTTAAAAAGTACCAAAAACAACCATACGCGGCCAGTAATACTGAAACCCAGGACCACTGTATCCCGAGTACGGTGCTCTACTGACTGCGCTATCGCGGTGAATGTCCAGCCTTCTACTCCTCTGGGTCCCTGGCTAACTGGGGCGTATAATCTAACCTTCGATTATCCACCAGTGCTGCTTTCGTCCATTGCGGCGCGTACAAGTGCCACATGAAACGCAGTCGAACACCGAGTGTGGCATCTGTGCTTGAACCTTCTTTCCTAACTATGTCATCAGGACCGCCCGAATCAAGATGATCTCTGAGCTATGGCGCAGACAAAGGGATGGAAATGAGGGGCTCGTTACCGCTTACATATGGAGGAAGCTAGCAGCCACCGGAACCAACGAAAGCATGAGGAAATGGCTTTTACTTTTGATGTTTATTTATGGCAAATCACCAGTGTAATCACGTTGGTGTTAGAGGCAATTTACTAGAAATTATACAGAAGAAAAAAATGTATTTATCATCAGACATCTCAACCAAAAATTCTGGGTAACCAATCGGTTTTACCCTCAATGATGTTTCGTGATTTTACACTAAGACGACAGTTCCAACACCGTGTGTAATTTATTTTAAGCTTCAAGATGTGCGTAAATGGGTCGAGGTTCACAGTGGGTGGCTGCACAGATACCCAGCTAGTGTGGTGGTTTTCGGAGGTAGTTGGTGGGCGGTGCTTCCGCAGGGCCGCTGGCTTTTCCGCTGCCTTCCTTCTACTTTGGGGGGTATTTGTATTGTATGTTGTGTGACCATGTGAGTTTTCGTGAGTACCACTTTCATTGTTTGCAGTGAACGTAGAATGCCTTTTTATTGCCCGCAAATGTCACTTGGAAAATGATTTAATGGCGAGGATGGCAGCTGCGCGAGAACCCAGTTATGCTATCTACGGTATCAATACTTCCAGAACCAAGGCCCTATCTTAAACTGTTGAGCAAACAACGTAAAAGGAATGAAGAGCTCGTTACGGTATACATATATGGAAAGGCAACAGGCATCGAAACCAAGACAGTCTTGTTGCCGTGGGAATCAATGTGTGCACTGTGAGAGATACCTGTCTACAAGAAGCCAAAGATACTCGCATTCATAGTGTGGCAATCTCGCGCCTTATTGCTTGCTCCCTTCCAGGTTGTTATTGCGTTATACTTACATACATCTCACCTCAATTTTTTCTTTTCACAAACTCTTTTATTCCCAACTGATGTGCGTTTTTTTTATTGTTTTGCTGCTGTTCATTGCTTTTAGAAAAAGCACAGTAATAAAACTTCCATAATCTTTAATCGGGCTTTCAGACGTTTGGTCCAGACTATTGTAACATGCATGTTGCGCGTGTCTCGGTCAACGACCGTACACATATTCAAATATTCTCCAAATTATGATATCAAGTTGGCAACAGTTCTGGATCCCTAGGAAAATATAATATTATTCATGTATTTTGTATTATTATTGCTTATTATTTTTGCTCACAGACAAATGTACTATTGTTCCAATGCGCTCGGCTGCAGGGATAGTCCAGTGCGCTCGTGCAGTAGCCATCGAAGCTGACCTGTTTGCGCCGCCGTGGGTTTGAATCTCAGAGGGGAGTATTTATTTTATTTGTTATTTATTTATTTAACATGGGGGAAACCGATGAACTCCGGAAGCATAAAGACATCGCAACATCTTGCTCCGGGTTTACCCGACGAAATAGGGATTTCCCGCTTGGGAAATAATCTGTGGTGCTCTTTGTACTGCCGCTCGGGTAAAAAGTGATAACTTCTCTGGAAATTATTAAAGTGTGCTCGAATGGTGCCACACGAAGCCTAAAGCATGTGCGTAAAGAGAAGATTTTTCACAGTCGACCCACGCGCTTTTCATGTCCAAATGAAATCTTGCTGCTCAATGCTCGTCTCTTGATAGAGGTAAAAAGGCGGGGTAGCAGACGCTTAAGTACCATACTGGGCCGAGAGTTCTTTTCCCACAAAAAAAAAAAAAAAATGTGAGGAATACTGCTGTGCTGCAGAGAGCAAAAGCAGCGAGGAACGCTCCTTAGATTAGCCAGACCAAATGAGAAGCGGCTCTACATACGGGCCTTAAAGTACTGAAAACGGTGTGGGGGCGCTGAACGGAAATTTAACCTGGAAGAAGAAAAGCGAGTGAAGGCGAAAAGTCTGGCAGCGAAGGCAGCCCACGACACCAAGCACGAATATCACACTCGAAGAACAGAAGGGAGGCAAGGCAGGAGCATATTC
The DNA here is from genome assembly GCF_055824585.1 of Amblyomma mixtum. Lineage (NCBI taxonomy): Eukaryota > Metazoa > Arthropoda > Arachnida > Ixodida > Ixodidae > Amblyomma > Amblyomma mixtum. The sequence continues at coordinate 259,492,318 of NC_143012.1, read as the reverse complement.
AACAGTTGTGGAGATACGATACTCATTAAATGAGCAGATTTGCACAATCTCTGAGCCAACCGTCAGTGTGCTACACCAATGCTGTAGCGCATTTCAAGCTTACGAATACTTTGATTGATGGGACTGAGTGTGAACATTTTTTTTCGTCCTGATTCTATTTACATTCACGTTGCCTAATCTAGGCACCTATAAGATGTGCAAGGCTTTTGTGAGAGGTGTACCGGGCAGTAAAATAAACAATTAAACTCCAACATGAGCGAAACATCGACTTCATTTGGGAAAACTCACTTCTAAAAGTAAATTATTCGTTAATAGGCAGCTCGTTGGCAATTTCTGGTGGCGACATACATTTACCTAGAATTTCGAGCTTCTGCTGCTTACACATTATATTTTGGGAATGATTAACGCTGGTGTAAGAGAAAGCCATTTCGGATGCCAAAATGTGAGAAAGAACGTGGTCTTTTACACGCCATGTTTCGAATATTGCTGTTCACCATGAGGCCAATCGCGGTTTACTGTGACACTTTGTGTTGAACAGTTGGTTACTACTGATAGTGGGATTTCAGAAGTTCAGGGAGCCATAATTTTATCATATAATTTTGCACCGCTTGTGCAGTAGGACGCTCATTAATGAGGCGAAGACTCAGTCGGGACTTGGGAAAGAATATTTGAGCTAGGAAATAGAGTACAACGCTAAGCCAGCCGTACAATTCTAGCTAACAAAGTTGCACATATGTCTTGTATACACATTCTTTTTCTTTGCATAACGGAAAGGCTCCTTTACTTCCGCTGCCGAACGGGTTATGACATTTCTGATCCTTCTTTAGCTTCTGCTGTGTCCCCAAGGCTACCTAAAATTTAACGGGGCAAAATCATATGAGCATAGGACTACTTCCCCGCGTCTCGACTTTCTGGATGCGCCCTGCTTCTTGCTCACTTCTGCCGATTTGAACTTTCCGAGCTGCGCTGACTTGAAAACAACAAAAAAAAAGATGTTTAGTTTGTACTTATCAACGGCATACGAGTGCAGTTTCTTCAGCATTAGAGAACACGCGTATCGTAAGCAAACACGGGCACACAGTCCACATGTTCTAGGCACTTGTAGTACTCTACGCTTAATAGATTACTTCATGTTCGCTTTTTTTGGCATGTTGGTATGTGGGGTGGAACGTTCCGAATGAACAAATTAATATATAAAGGAGCTGAAGTGGAAGGTTCTTGGTTAGTTTACCCGTTTGGCGTTCTATAGCGTGCGCTGAGCCTTCTGTTATCACTGCGCACTATGTACCAGAGAACTTATCAACATGAAAATCTACAGCGCATAATGGTCCTACAAATCTGTCATAAAGATATGTGCAATAACACGCTCACAATCGCAATTCGGTTCAGTTGTTTTAGGTTTGTGGTGGTTCAATCATATAGTAGGAGCAGAACTACCGCATGAGCAGGTAGCTCCAGATCTTGTAATTTAAACATACAGGTTTACGACCTTCCCTCCTGTCATGTATTTGAACTCGATAATATTAGAAGCCGCATGCAGCTAAATGCGTCATCGTGCACAAAATTGGCCCATTGGCTGACGAGAAATGACATCACCAGGCCGGGCCAATTCAATTGGCGGGAAGGAATTGACGTCATCAGATAGAAACATCTGCAATAGATTGAGGGAATTAACATCCCTTCTGGTAATGGCATCACCAGCTGCTGATGCAATGCTAACACTATAGAATGAAGTGACTGTGAGAATTGGTTTTCAAAGCCTTTTTTTTCTCCGGTCATCATATTTTTCGCCTGTGTTTCATAAGATAATGCGTTCTTTTGAACTCGCGGATACGTTTTATTTGTTTTCGCCTTTTGTGGTAAAATGCGTAGGAAGAAATACCATGAAATTTAAGAGGAAAACATGCCACGTGCACGGAAATGGTAATTTCATATCAATAACAAAATCTCTTTTCTTCCTTGAAATGACGCGTCAAATTCGTGTCTTCAGCTAACAGAGACAAAATAGTCAATGTTATCGTGAGCGAATTCCAGAAGTTGGTCTCCGAACGGCGTGTGTTACACATTGTACCCGCGTCACCATCGCACAACACGCGGAGTAGGTCGCGCCGCAGTGTTCGAAGGGTTTCTTCAGAGAAGGCGTTGGACAGCAGACAGGAGGAGGCTCGAGACGTTGGGAAGGGCGAATGGAAGCCGGAGGGAATGCTGGATAGCAGGCAAGGTCAGTGCGCTGGCATGCTCTCACCACTCATTGGCATTCGGTGGCATGCTTCCGAGCACTGTTCGTACTTGGACGAAGTTTGTCTTCCTGCGAAGAGGGGCCTGCTGTGGCTCGGGGTGGAATAGGCGGTGGCACGAGCGTATTTATATGTGGAGGACATCTGCAAAAGCGTGCAGTGCGAAAACAAAGTTCACAAACCGGTTGTTCTTGGGAAGACAGAGGCTTGCTTTTTTTATCGTTTTGTCCAGGAGGAGAAAAATAGCCCAGAAGTGGTGGGAGCAATGGAATGGGAGTTCGAGCATCTCTTTATATTGTTCTTCTAACTTGTGCCTGTGTTGAAAAAGTACCACCCTGATTGTGTCGGTCAGACGACCCGGAAGGCCGCTGTAGATATATATCCAAAGCTAACTTCCTGCGCATATCTTGTTGCCTGAATAATGCAAGCACCGCCTCAGCAGCTAGGAGCTTTATTTCAACATTTGTATCTTTTATTTTATTTTAGTTCATTGAACAACAAAGTTGTAGCTCTATGCAAACAATCAGTATAGTATCCATGAGTATTGAAAGGTATAAAACTTGTTGTGTCTATATTTGATGCAACCCATGCAGGTGTTGTGAACTGTTCATCGGCTAAGACAAACTAAGAAAAGCGCATTTATTTTCTTGGAAGCACTACGCTTCATAATATTTATTAGGAGACGGTTTATTAACATAGTTAAATGGAGCTAAAGCGACAACTTTTATGGTATTTTTGTTCCAGTGCAACGAAACAGCAAACTTCCCCAACCTCGACGTCCAATGCCAACTAAGCACGCTTAGAAGCAGACCACCATAGCCACTGACCCACCATGACGGCAATTCATGAAGCCTGCATAGCACCGAGAACAAATGACGTCATCACCAAATACTATACCTTCAGGCCCATAAAAAAATTCAACGTACAATGAACTTCACAAGAAGAACCATTTTGCAACTCAAAAGTAACGATACTGCTGCACCTCTGCCGTACCGGTCGCCTTTCTGGGTACAGCATAAACACACCGGCTGGCAGCCCACTAGGCGGTCGAGTGGCGGTGCCAGCAATACGACCTGCCTCATGCTCCGCGCGTGGGGCTCCGATTGGTTCTGCTGTTACGAGTGGCTAATAATTTGGAGATTCTGGGCTCAATCATGGTCGTGGTGGCTGCGTTTCTATGTTAGCGAAATGCAAAAGTTTCTCATGTTAATGAACCTCAGGAAGTCTACATCAATGCGGACCCCTCTACTACGGTGTGCTTCATTGTCCGCGCGTCGTATGGAGACGTTAAAAAAAAAGAAATTAAAATTTCAGACCATACAAAAAATGACTACCTAACGAATAGGACTGACTGTCAGGAGAGATGTTTTTGTATCTTCATCTTCAGTTTTTTTCAGCACCGCGTAGCAACATAAGCACAGAACACGGGGGCGCACGGTGACACACAACCACTGAGAGAAACTTCTTCCCTTCAGCATTGCATTACGTGACGAAATGTAAAGCGAAATGTAAGGAAGCAAGCTTAGAGACTTGCCTGACCGAAGGGAGTATATGTGGCTCAGTCCTCCGAGACTCCACTGCAAACTTGGGCCCTTCGCTTAAAACCGCTGAACGTCTTCGAGAAGATCTGCGAGACATCCAGCGAGATTGATGGACTTCTGGTCGGATTTTTATTTTTGAGAACAAGCTAATGGGGGCCTGAGAGGAGTTGCTGCCAAAGGAATTCGGGGATCCGTCCAGCAACAACTCAAAGCCTACGTCACTTTTTTTTCAATGTTCCCAAACACAGTGAAGATAATACAATTAATTTGGGGAGCTCCCTGTGAAGATGAGCATAACAGTTGCATTCAGAACACAGTCTTCCACGGGCGAGTAGTAGGAGCAGTTGTGGGCAGGAAGCCATCTAATAAATCGAACAGCTGAGGGACAGCGGTTTACGACGAATGCAGAAGCTCAGTAATCTTGCCTTGAAACACGCTGTTACAGTGACGGATACCACATGGCAGGGAACAGCAAGAGACAATAAATATGTGTCTACCAACTACAAAATATACTTCAAAAGGGTAAACTGTCGTAATGGCATTGCACCTTTTTTTTCAGCAGGGCCTAGCAACACAAAGAAGGATCACATAAACACAAGACGACGCACAAGCGCGGACCTCAAAATTCTCTTCAGCGCAGCATTGTGGCGCCGTGTCTGCGCCTTCCGCGCTTACCCGTTCCTAAGTGCTCTTGCGCCCTAGTTAAGAATACAAAAAGAAATCCGGTTCGCCTCTCTTAATATGCCACGGACGTTCCCGACGTTCAACGGTTGCTTAGCCATGGACCAAAGGTTGCTGACTAGCCTAGGAAAACTACGCTGGATCTGGTAAGGAGGCTTGCCTACTAGGGGAGAGACTGGTGATGTATTTCAAAAGGCGCAGGCATAGTGACGCTATACAGTGCTGAAGGGAGGAAGTTTGTGTGGCGCCTGTGTGTCGTCGTATGTCCTCATCTTCCGTGCTAGTGTCGCTGAGCGCTGCTGAAAAAACAAGTTTATAAGCATCTTGTGTGAGACATAGCGGCTTGTGAATCTGAAATGTTAAAGGTTTTGAGCTTCTATACAAACAAACCCACCTGAAAATTCCTCAGTGAAATGCCAAAGAAATAAAAGAGCAAACGAAATATGAAAGCGATCTTGTGAGTAGCTCTTGCGTTTGACCTTGAAGTAAACTGCGCTGCAAAAAAGAAGGAGGCGCAAAGCCTTCTAGAGGAGGGTGTGTTGCTGAGCAAGCTGGTTTGACATCATGAATATGCAGCGCTGGCAGACGAGGGACGAAGAAAAGACGAGACACACAGGGCGCTGATCTAACAACTTTAATTCCGAAGGAGGGCAATTCGCACGTTTTATACAGCACCCAAAAACCCGTGATTGTGGGAGACATGCGCAAATCAAGGCAAATAACAATAAAACCAAAGGAAACAGGGTAAGCGCGCAGGCGCATATTGACCCACACAATATACAAGCAAAAAAATTCAAGAAGAATTCAATCATTCTGGTCGGCCAGGTGCCAGGTACGCCCCTGAGGACACAAACACCAAAGAGCGGCAGTGAAGGCGGCAGGGGGAAAAGCATATTAACAACACTTGGTAAAAAAGAAATCTACACGCGCCGGCAGTCCAGTGCGGTTTGGTGATGACAGAGATAAAAACGATAAAATGCAAAAGACAACGACGCTAAATACACTAAAATGTCTGAAGACTGTGTGAAGGCGTACCTAAAGAGAATGAAGTGAAAGGGTGTTTGTAATGGGGGATGAATTGATAGCGTAAAAGCATGCGTTGAATACAAGCGAAAAAGTACGGCATAAAAAGATTCGATTCAAGCCAACAATGAACACGGAAAAGGTGAGGATGAGAGTAAAACCAAAAAATCGACTTAAAAGAACAAAGATGGCTAAAGCTAAGAGAGGGATGAAAACTAGAATAAAAGAAATAGTATTAATGTCCCCAGGATATTTAAAGAGAAGTAGCTAATGGGCTGGGGTGTGAAATACAGGAGCTACGTACAGGGGGAGCCACGTGCAAGGAGGAGGAAAGTTACAGACGTAACTAGCTCGAAGCAGACAGTATTTTTAAATACACAAGGAATAAAAACAGAGAACGAGAATACAAAAAACTGCACCGAAGGCGGAGAAAGAAACTGAACATAACCTAAATTGGAGCAACCTTGGCCGTAAGGAACCAAGAACTCTGTAAAGTCATATTTAATCACACCGTGCCCCACAATGCAGGCCAACCGGGAAGAGGTGCATTTAAGGAACGGTAAGGAACCGCCTTCGCCTTTTTTTACGACAATTAACAGCCTATATATCATTTATACCATAGAGGAGGATTACTCCCATGTAACAAGTCCGCGTCTTGTCCTGTGCTTTCCTCTCTTCGTCCTGCGTCGTTTTGCGCGGTTGCAATATGCACTCCATTGAAGATTACTCCCACCGGCTAGTACACACTACGATGCCGTTTGGAACCAGACAACTAAGCCGGCATGAAGATGACTTCAATAGACTGCATATTGTACATTTTTTGCCTCTCTTTCTTTCCTTCAATCTTCGTTTTAAAGAGCACATGATAAAAATATATTCCCCTATGAGCCAAGTCGTCCCTTGGCTGGGGGCCGTTGGTACCATAACTAAACCTATCTTCATCTTTCTCTATCATTCCCGCCATGTTCCTAACCCCTTTCGTCATTCAACTTTTTCCCCTTGAACGGTGAGTTTTCAGCAATAAAACTGCTTTTATGCCTTATAAATTGCCATTCTCTTTCCCGCACTACAACAGTTGTGCCGGAGGGCACTTCTTCTAAGGCCTCAATCTAAAATCTGTAGTGCGACATCGGAGCAGGTCAAGCATGATCGCGTCATATTTATCGTTAAAAAATGTAGTTATTTGTTGTCACAGATATCAGGTGCCGCCCATAACTTGACTTAAATAGTAGTAGGCCGCGAAAATTTTTGATATTAAAAATATTGGTGTCTATAGGCCGTATCCGAGTGCCGCGTGCAACATTTCAGTCGACTTGTCCTCTGGTGAATTCGAGGATTGTAGCTGAAGTTTTTTCATAGATTATAATCCACAGCAATACTTGACCTCTCTTTCTGCGCCAAGTTGCACGTGCAGCAAGCCTGCATTAGCCCCAAAACGCACGAGCCAAAGTGGGTCTTTTTCTAGTTCATATAGTACGTTACGTATGCTCGCACATCGAGCGCGTGGAGGCACTTAAATATTAAACATTTATATAAGAAAAATATACACTTCAGTGATGTTTAAATAGCGACCCTTCGTCTTTTTTGCTTTAGATTTCAGACAGTGTTTTCTAAAGATTTTTTTCTAAATGTCACGCGACAGCTCGAGCTCCAGAAAATTAAGTCTGGAAAAGTGTCATTGTTAGTTGCCAGTTTCAATTTAGAGTTCTTTCTAACGAATGCGCCACGTGCCGGACACCTTGCTGCATTGAACCCGCATTTCGTTGCGCACTCAATGCCCAAGGATTTTTCTCGCTGAGAAAGAAAAAGTGACTGCAGCTGCAAAAAGAGATGCAGAAAGAACTGACCTTGTGTTCAGTTGTTAGCCCAATGAATACAAAGACAACAGAGGCTTAGAAAGGGAAGTCGGCATTCTCTTTTTGCAAGACTTGAATGCGGGAACAGTTCTCAGGCGAAGTTTACGAAGCGCAGAATGTATCACGCGCTGCTGAATGAAGAAATATATGCAGAAGCACTTCAAGACGTGCAAAGAAATTATAGGGAACAAACATTGCCAACCGGCAGCTATCAGCTTTTAATAATCTGAACTTTTGTGCTAAGAGAAAGCACTCGCACGATAACTGCCCAAAGGTTCGAGATAGTTTGCTGCAAGTCATCTCGATATGAGCATCCCAAGACATGTTCTCTTCAAAAATATAACCGACCTTTTAACAGCAGAAATGATTTCAGCATTTTCTCTAGGTAGGCTGAGATTGAAATTATGAATTATTGACTTCTTGCTTGCGCGCAGAAGACCTGCTTCTGTTTTAGAAACATTTATGAGAAGAAAATTTCCTTCTCCCTAATGCGCCAAATGTGCTAGGGTGTTACGTTTTAGATGCGAGCTCTCAAAAAAGAGGTCCTGGGAAGAATAAAATTGTGTCATCGGCGTATACTATAAATCTAGAATCCTCAGTATGCTTGTTAGGGCATTTACATAAATGTTGAACAATCACGGTCCAAGAATGCTGCCTTGAGAAACACTGCTCCAGAGACATGTAAACTTTGATCAGTAACCATTTACCTGTACCACAGGAGCATGAGCCCACTCATAATGCCTGGAGCAAGACAATAAGCATCTACTAGCATAAACTATTGAGAGGGAAGTTGTATCCCAGACAGGCAATTAAAAAGGTTTGCCATTTTCTTCCATGACACGAAGAGCGGAAGACCTTCGTTGATGCTGCACACTCCACTGACATTTGCCTCATCTTCTTTTTCTTCTTCATTTTTTTGGTGCCATCATCCTTCATATACTTTTTACGTTTTAACACGTCTTCTCCCTGCATTATTTAATGACTACAATTCTTTCACGTTCTCTGCTTGTCTCTAATATTGTTTTATTCGCGGAGGACTTGTCAAACAAAGCATTCATCAGTCTCTATGAACGGTTTTTCTCTTTCATCATGAAGCTCTGAAGAATCTTATTTCCTCTCCTGGTGTGTTCTTTTACCAACTCCGAGCAAAATGACTCCAGTGCAAACTTATTGTGAACCCAAGTCGTTCGGTTATCTCCTTTCTCAAAGTGACCCAAAGCATATAATGTGGTTGGTGCAGAACTTGACTGTTTTTATCCCTCGTGGGTTAAGAAAGTGCATATAAACACGAGAGATATATATGCCTACGTCGATCTCGTTACCCACTTGCCGGCTGCTCTCTAGTATGATGAGCCCTCCTTTTGATGGGAGGAGCAGAAATTTTTTGCTGTTGTATGCATGACTGCTTCCTTCTGTTCTCGTTGAATCCAGGGATCTTCTTTACGCTCATATATTTCATTTTTTGCCTGCAGCGCTTGCCTAAAGCAAAAACTCATTTCAGAGAGTACGTGAGCAAACCGGGAGTCTTCCCTGAAAGGGCTTCCTCGCTTGTCTATGTTTGCGCTACTACCGAATTTGTTTTTAGAGGAATCTTGGCCCCTTCTGTATTGAATGTTGACCCACCTCGAACGAGCAAGATATGTAGGCTGAGAGAAAACGAAGACAAGCAGAGATCATAGAAAACAAAAATGATTTGCAGTTGACCGAGTAATGCTTGGAATGCGGATGTTGGGGGCCACCTTCAGTCTTTTTCGCCGCTGCTGATCAAGAAAACGTACACGCAGGGATGCAAGGGGCTGCGGAGAGTAGGTGGGACCTCTCCCTGCTGCAGTGAGGGAAATTTCATCATAAGTTTTGTTGGAGGTAAATTCATGAATACTAGCGCAGCTGGAGTGGAGTGTGAATACTGCCTTTCTGCGGGCACATCCCGAATGAATAACTGGGCAAAGGCGAAGGAACATAGCGGAGAAATATACTGGCTGGAAAATTGTCGTTCAACTCTGCTTTATTTAACGTTGATGGACGCATAAAATGCATGGTTAATAACAGGGCGGGCGAAGCACCGAGCCTTGGGGCAAAGCCAAAGAGTAAATTTTATTCATGTAGTGAAATATGCGGCAACCACAAATTTTGTTCGTTTAGCTGAACTGTTTAGGCTTGTGAACCGGCCAGTTTGTACTGGCTATTAGCAAGCCTTAATGTTCTTTCCGCTAACTAAGCCATTATGGCTTATCTGTGGTAAAGCCGCTGTGAGCGCTAAAATTCACTAATTGCCTAGACGACATTCTAGGCCATTACTCGAAACTTTTATAGCCTAATGAGTTCTTTCTGAGCGCGATCAGTCGATGCTTAATATCAGACCTGAACGGTTTTTTTTTTTGGTTGAAGTGAGAAAAACTACTAATGGAAGGATTCCCAGTGCCCTTCTCTGCGGTGTCTAATGGGACATATTGTATATGCGTTATTCGTCGGTCGAACCAAAAACTTCTTTTACTTTATTTCTTTTCCACATCACCCGGATTACTTCTGCAGCTGTATAAAGGCCCTACGTATGCTCCTGACTTCTGCACCACTTCCATGCAAAGTAAATGGTGCAGTAATTATACCTGTAAGATTATCAAGAATTTAATTTGTATTCTCATCGGAATGAAGGACATCTGACTATTTGGAAATAGGGGTAAACTTGACATGAAAGAAAGTGCTACACATTTTTAAAATGCCCCAAATAATCTTTAGAGCTGCGATGAAAATTATTGCATATTTAGTTGGCTTGACCCACGAGTTGTCCACTGCAGCATCACTCGAAGGGGACGAGACTGAGCATTGCGAGCAGAAAATGATTGCGTTGTGAGCCTTGGTGAAGGTGAAAGGGTGAAAACGCATTAATTTTTGCCCGAAAACGTTGCCAGTGATATCCAGCAGTAGCAACAATGCTCTCCGGCCCACCAACGTATTTGTTTATTGCGATAGGTGGCCAGTCTTCTCTTATGAAACCTCAGGAAGGTTCGCATGTCGCGTCTTTGCGGGGGTTTTATTGCAGGCGTCGGCTAGAGATTTGGTAAAACATGGCATGCGGTTTCTTTTTTCAGCTTCGCCTAAAATGAACATAACAGTTTTGTTGGTGGCTCTAAAGCACTAAACTTGCATTATCGCTCTCTATAATGGTCCGGAAATGCAGGTGCAAATTTTGTTGGCGAACGGCATGAAGAAGATCTGAAGGAAGCTCCATAGGGCATAAAGAAGCGCTGCGGCCACCAAGCATTTTTTGTCCGAAAAGAAAAACCGACCATGGAGCTTTAAAGAAAGTGAGTGAACATCGGTCTTTAACCTAAGCTCCGCGCCGTTTCTGCAGAGCAAGAACGGACACATTTATTACATATTTTGACAATGAAGGAAGCTCTTATCCGGCTAACCTATAATCGCATCCGGAAGCAGGTGTTCAGGATGTGCGAATGCAATCTTTTGCATATCAGTTCCACAGGCTACATATAAACGCTAGAAAGGCTACATATAAACACTAGGTGTCTTGGTACAAAACTGCAGAGGGTTACCTTCTCTTCTTGTGTTTTGATTTCGCTGGCCTTTCTACGTCTGCTGAAACCCATGGTCAGCAAATCGCAGAAGCAAATAAGAGTGGTTATTTCTTCCTTAATAGTTGTGATTAACAAAAGGGAGGTTCTGAATGGAAAATTGGAGTACTCTTCTGTCTTATTCTCTACTATTGCATTGAGCAAGCGAAAACCAGGCACTTTGACATTGCTTACTATTTCTATTGTTAGTGGGCTGAAGATTCATTAATCAACGACTTCAAGATTTAATTACATTTATTCACAGTATTCGACAAAACTTGTTTCAAAAATGGAGACATTTTTGTAAATCTATATGTAGCATGTGGATATTTTGGACGGGATGTGTTCTTATATGATTCATGTTCCGTAGTTTTATTCGATGATTTTCACACGAGTTCAATAGAGAAATATGTATTCCATCGCATTGGGATGGCAAGCATGCAGTTTAGGATTGGGAATCAATTTTTTTTCTGGTGCCAAATGGTAGCAACACAAACGTCCAGCACTATAGTTACGGTGATCCTGGCATGCATTTTCTTTGTTAGGAACTCGTAATCGCTGTTATGCAGGAACTTCTAAGACAGCACAACCCCGAGAGGTAATTCTCTGCTTGTCATTACCCTGTACTATATTTTTGAAAGCAGCTTGCAGGGAGCATGAGCCTGCAGCGTGCTTAGATATATTAAAACTTCATTAATTTTGGTGTATTAAGACCGAAAATGGCTCAGCGGCATGCGTAAATTGTATGCATTAAAAAAGCACAGCTCCAAACATCTAACTTGGTATCTCCTTATTTCGGCGTCCTTGTCTTGAGTTTCCACTTTGTTGCCAGTTAAATATTTCGTGCAGATCGCAAAACTTTGCTGTTTTGCAGACACACAGATAGAGAACAGTTTATGGCCCTCCTCCCGTGGCCTTCTGTTTGAAAAAAGAGTAAAAGAACACGGTCCGCGTCATGTTTTCCACTCATCCAATGTCTGCGCTTTTTCAAGTGTTCTTCAGAAAAGCGCGTTGCGTCACAAAGCGCTGAAAGAACACTGTCATTCATCCTGGCTTTCGGGGTTATAACGGCTGACCTCGATTCATAACTTCCGTAGGCACTTCCGCTTTGTGGACATTTTATTTCCGCTCAAGCGTACTATTTATGACATTAGCATTAGGCCTGCTCTATAGAAAAGTTGAACAATTCTGGATCTACCAGAATGCGATGCTTTTCATTTCCTGCTATTTTATGTTGCCTCCAGTTCTCTTCTTCATGTTATGTTTCGTTGGCTGTTACTGCCATCGTTGAGGCTGTAGGCCTTTGTGTAATAAAATAAAAGCTAATGGGGCGATCCTCTCATGCGATGCTAGCAAGTGTCAGCTTTTAATGAGGGTATGTCGTGTGTCAGGGCACGAATCACATGATGTTTTGGTTGTAACTCTTTTTAGTACTCAGTCGCCAGTGCGTTAAGAATACTAGCTTATCTGGAAGAATTTATTAGCGGGAAAAACTACGCCTGGTTTAATGCAATGTCAACGCTTGCAATGAAGTGTGAGTTTGCACCATCCAAATAACTGCCTAGCTGTTTCGGCATCTTATAGGTAAGAATATTTGTTCTCAAAACCAATTTTGAATCGCAGTGTTCAAGAACGCAAAATTTGTGCATCACCTAAAACCTAAGGTAATCTGAAAAACTTTCACGTATTTCAATGTAGCAAAGCGGAAAGACTAAATAAAGAACAAAAGAGCGAAGGAACAAGCACTAGTTTGGCATTTGCAGCGCTGCTTTCGAATAAGAAGATAAACTCTGCTAATCTTTGCTTGTCCTGTTGTTCTCGTCTTCTCCTTCCTCTTTTTTCTTGGTACTGTTTGAAATCTGTGTAAATATTTGCCAGCCACGCCCAGTTTCGATTTCCGGAATCTTTTAGGGACCTGGCCTCTGATTACCGGGTGTCTATTGTAGCCTCTACTTCAGAGCAATAGAAAAGCGACTCCGGCTTTCATACTGCCAGGTAAGGTGAAGTGTTCACATTTGGCAGCAGAGGAATAACGACGAGGGCGGTAGAACAGCAGGAAGCAGCAGGACCGGGCTATATAATTCCCTGGTTATTTTTTTGCTGGCAGTAAAACAACTCTCGTTGACATGAAACTTTTGAAACCAGTCCGTGGTGACCTTGCTGTGGCCAAGGATAGGTTGAGGACGGTAGTGTTGGGGCCATTTAGGAAGAGTTAAAGGAGCAATAAAGAAAATCCTGTGCTCGTCTTTTAATCGCATGAAATCGACGTACACGCTTCAAACGTTCTTACATACGTGGAAGTAATGTCCTGTGCAGCCGATTTTCTTATTAAACCGAATTAATCGTCCCGGATTCCGCCTTTTTTTTTAACTCACCTCCATAAGTAGGCAGAATCAGCCAACGCGTGGAGTGCCTTTCAGCCAGTCCGTGGAGGTTTGGCGCTCTACCATCCAGTGAGTGATACGTAAAGCAGAGTGCAGGTGTATTTTTATTTCCACGGGCTTAATTTACGGCTTTGTTGTCTGCGACTCAAAGTATTCAAAGAAATCTATAAAAAAAACAAAAAAGAGCGAAAGCGAAGCCGCCACGCGAGTGGCTAAAGGCACTCCACGCGTTAGTTGACTTCTCCTACTGTCGGAGGTCAGTTCAAGTTAAAGACTTGAGCCGGGACGTTTCATCCGATTTAATATGAAAATTGGCGCAGAGGAGAACACTTGAAAATTTCTGAGAATGTTCAGAGCTTGTATACCGAGTTCCCGTCGTTAAAAGAAAATACGAGCTCTGGATCCTCTTTAGTGCACCTTTAATCTTCATGGTCTTGCTTTGAGCTCAGCGATGATGCGAGCATTAGTAATGTATCACATCTGTGGTATCCGCCGCCATTAACATGCATAGAACAACGTACGGCATGTCAAGGGGGCAATACGTGCGAACAAGTCAAAGCCCAATGAAGTAGGCAAGGCAGTACCTAGAAAGGCAAAATTTCTCTTTGGCTTTCAAACGCTCGTGTTCAGTGCATCTCACAGCAGCAATCAGGAGAGTACATCAGGCCGGCTTTTAGGGACTGCAAACTCCAGCTCTGTGGCGAGCATTGCTTTTTTCTCGCGGACAATAAACACTTCCTTACTAGTAATGCTTCGAAGGGGCTACGAACCTTCCTGCATTTTCGGGAACTTCTCATCAGCTTTATTTTTTGGTGTTGAAGTGCCTTTATTGAAGGAACGAGAAAAAAGGTCCGCAGCCTTCAAACACTTAGTTTGGTGGAAAAGTGCAGCGACCTTACCGGTGCTTCGGGAAGTGGTTTGGGACCTCGTCGGCCATTCCGCTATTGAGAGATCGTTTTCAGCCCCTGGACTGCTTCATCTCGAAGCCAGAAGAGGGCCTCAAAATCAGAGAGAAATAGGTTGAAGCTTTTTTTGTAATCCGTGAAAATCAAATTTCGCAAGGTTTATCATGTGATACGGCTGCCCCGTCGCGTGGGTTGAACGCCGCCGTCAGCTTTGAGTTCAACTTTTTAACAGAAGTTTCAAACTTCTATGGCTGTTCAACAGTATGAAGGTAAATATGCAAGGCCACAAATGTTTCAGAACTAAAGATAGAAACTCAATAATCTTTATTAGGTGTTCTCGGTGTCGCACACGCATTTTGAGACGCACGTGCGGGAAAAGGTGTTTCAATGAGATTAAAAATTATTCCATCAGAGAACACTATAAATGATACTTATTATTCCGCTTTAATGAGCGCTGGTTTACAGGAAAATTGCCTTGTAGACTGCTGCAAGCTCCCGTTTTGCTGCGTACTGGGTCTGAAAAGGTGACGAAATGTTGTTTTCAGCATTCTAAATTATTAGGGCGAAACTTCACCTGACGTTTACCCCTTAGGTAATGGAAATCAAGGACGCTCATAAGAAATCATGAGCGCCAGTCAGAAGGAGAGCGGCATTTGCGGCTCAATGCGGCGTACACCTTCCAGTACCTTCTCCATTAACGCTAGCCAGGGGCGTGGGATATCGTCTCCGTTACTCTTGTTTGCCGCTATGCTCGCAAACCTAGCGCAAGCGCTAACATATACTGATGAAGGTCTGAGACGGTGTTTCGCCTCCGCGGCTAGTTGTGCAACGTCTTTGGCCCCTACTTGCTACACTATGTCTCGGCAGCTCTGCGCCATGAAGCTCCTGAGCCCACCGTATAAACAGCCCTTAGCAAGCCGCATACGCGCCGTAAAAACTGTCCTGAGCCCATCGTATAAACTCTGCTCTCGACGGGCCTCTTTTATACATCGATAGCAGTTGTCGACAACAACTGACGGAGCGCTGACCCACTCTTGTTCTAATAACATGTATTACGCTGCATAATGCGTAGTCTCCATGAAATGACTCATAATGCTGGGCTGTTGCTCCCGTGTAGCGCCGCGCCGCACGTGCAGTCTTCCTCGCTGTTACACACTCACGGCGAATATAACATCGAGGCTGCGGGTACACGTGGAGCGGACAGTACATGGCCTACTGCGACAAACCCAGGCTTGGGTACTACTAGGCGTCGCTTTAATGAAAGTCTAGAGCTCATAAGAGGACACACGAAAAACAAAAGCAACCAGGTAAACAGCTGACTTCACACTCAAGGTTACCTCCATGAAAAGAAAGTGTTTAGCAAGTGGAGAGGAGATTAAGTCTCAGGGATACGGTGCAATGCGAAGAGACAAAGCGGAGGTTAGGTCAACCGCTTTTGGATTGGATAAGAACGAATGTTCTTTGGAGTTAGTGGATAAGGTGGCAGCATGCTGAGGTAATGATTGTCAAGCGGTTCCTGGTTAAATTAGGCGCTCGAAATTTACGTTGGTGCACATAGCAAGCAAACAGAGATGAGATCTGAAAATGACATGGTGGCCATCGTATTATTTCATTGCATTTCATTTCATTTTGTTTCCGTAAAGACCCCATGCCAGGGGTATTACTTAACGGGTGGTAACTAATAAAGAAAACGTTCTTGCAACTGTACATAATTTGTTGCATTTTCATTGAACTTAGATGAGCCGGTGATGGTGGCAATGCCGCTTGGAAGGCCGTTCCAGTCTGCAGCTGTTCGGGGAAAAAAGAAATTGGCGAAGGTGACAGTGCGCGAGAGTGGACGGGCCACAGGAAAATGATAGCTGGTGCGGTGTGATATGCGTGCTGGGGGAGGAAGAATATAAGGAGCGTGTGCATGGGGCTATTGAAGATTTTATGAAATAAAGATAAGCTGGAAGTGCGACGACGGAGTTATAAGGACGGTAAACCGAATGCCGTTTTCAAGGCAGAAACGTTAATGTCAGAAGCATAAGATGCGGGAATAAACCTGGCCGTGCGATTTTGGATGGACTCAAGAGAATTAGCGGGATAAGCTTGATGAGGATTCCAAACTGGTGATGCGAAGTGCAACTTTGACCTGACGAACGATTTATAGGCTATTAAATGAACATGTTGAGGAGCGTGATGAAGATGACGTTTTAGGAATCCTAGCGCTCAAATGGCTGATGATATTGTGTTATTGACATGCAAACCCTACGAAAGATCGGCGGAAAGAGTTACGCCTAAATACTTGTAGTACTGGACTGGTTCTATGGACACATCAGAGATTACGTAGGAGCGAATAAGAATATTACGACGGCGGCGGATGGATAAAAGCTTGCACTTATGAGGGTTGATCGGTATTGACCGACAGCTAATTATTCCACGCATCATTATGTCACTGTGTCAGAAGCGGAGAGAATTCAACCGCCACATAATGCGAATGGTCTCCAGCAATCTGATTGCGAAACAGTATTGTTGCCTCCTCAAAAGTTCGCTGTAATTTTCGTTTCCTTTTTAAGCCAAATTTTCCGCTGTTTTCTCCATATGTGTTCTGCAAACAGCGAAACCTATTTCAGGAAGAAAACAGAAATATCAGTAATAACATCAAATAAGAGGAAGAGAGGAGCCTACACCACAATCCTTCACTCTCCAGAGTCACATCAACAGCCACCTACACACTGCGGTAAGTGGGGCTGGCAACCCACACTCCACAGGCCACCAGAGGCGTACGCAATAGAGGAGCAGGACTTGGCGTCGAAATTGAATTCCGAGACAAAGCTGGAAAGCCAGCTACCTTCCAAAGTACCACCGTCTAGCCACTTCCCTACCCAAGCCCACCTAACGCCCTGGTTAGGTGGCTGCCAACCCAACCGCCGTCACCAACAATCGAACTACCTCCACCACCTTGCCCCTCCAGAAAAATTTATTGCTTGTCTGGAGCTTTGTAATAGAGTAGAGGCATTCAGTAAGTAAAATCATCAAAGTAATTAACGAGGGCAGGTTAACTGCTATTGTCGGCCTGTTTGCACTCTGTCGCTGACATGAGTCAGCGATTTAGTAAATGAAACGTTAAATGCCTGATTCAATATAGTTGCAATGACTGAATGCCAGTAGCGCTAAGCGCGACATTTAGAGACGTTGAGATCCAGTGCTGTTTCTCTAAAACTTAATTCGGTTAGGTGGCTTTAAGGGCAAGTCTGATTGTGGAAATTTACTCCAGAATTCCTGCATTTGGCACCCAAGGCCTTCCGGCTTTCCCTCACTGGATAGTGTAAAAAGCAATCTACTTTCTAATAATGCGCTCATATTGTTATGTCTTAATATTGCGTACTCTGCAACCAATGTTCATGCCTAGTTATCATCTTCGCAGCTTCCACACACCAACTAACGCATCCAATTCTTGTTTTTTCAGTACATTTTCCTTTCTTTAGCAGCTGTTACCACAGCGGCCATTTTCGCTGGCCTATGTCGGCTATATTTCTTTACTTTCTTTCGAACTGCATCAATCAGGACTTCAAAGTACGAATTACTAGCGTGGAGAACGAAATAACAAGTCTTGAACAACAGAACAACATGCTGATTTCGAAGTGTACGCGCGAACGAGCCCGAAAATTACTGTAAGAGAAGTAAATGTGCCAAGTGTAACATCATACAGAAAATATCTTTCGCCAGGGTGTAGTGGCACGAACTGACGCCAGCGTTCCGATGCGTGGTTCATTCCGAAATTGGCACAATTGTCTTAATCGTGCAGGACTTTCTAAGCCTTTCTTTCTTACACCACCACGGCATCAAAAATTAATAGTTAAGCTTTCTCGCAGAAAAACAGCATTTTTTTATCTCGAAATTCGCATACAGAGCCCTAATGATCGGAAGCCGAGAGTCCAGAACAACCATTGGTAAAAAGGTAGTAGTTTGTTCCCTATCTTCATTATCTGTTTTCGTTTGTGCTGTGCGGGTCGTTTCAAGAAAATATATACGCCAGCCGCTGTGCTTGAGCTATTCCCCCTCGGCTGCCAACAGCCAATGGAAAGAGCTGTGCTGCCTTTCAGTGAAGGGATGCTGCCAGGGAGATTGCGCCAATCATGTACACCTTTCTTCTTTTTATGGTGATCCTCTTACTGCATAAAGAGTAGCTCTCCCTAGGCCAGCAAACGGC
The DNA here is from genome assembly GCF_055824585.1 of Amblyomma mixtum. Taxonomy (NCBI): domain Eukaryota; kingdom Metazoa; phylum Arthropoda; class Arachnida; order Ixodida; family Ixodidae; genus Amblyomma; species Amblyomma mixtum. The sequence goes on along the minus strand of NC_143012.1, from coordinate 259,473,927 downwards.
GCCGCCGTCACTTAGACCATCCTACTGAGCACACACGCTGCAGGAGTTGCGACAATCAGCCAGTCGGCAGGGATTTCCACAGAATGCTTATCAATGGTAGATGCTTGAACAGCGGCCGTTTGTGCCGTAGGCACCAGTGTCAGCCGAGCGAACCATTCCGCGTTCATGAGCACGGCTGCTGCTGAATATTTGCTGCGACTGTAACGCGATTGTTGATTGTATCCGAAGTGCTTCTTCGCGACGAAGAATTCTTTGGGCAACCATGCAGCATCGCCAAATCTTTCTCAGTCGTGTGCGTGTGCCTAGAACACTCCGAGGGTCTTTTGCAAAACTTATCGTGTTTCCTTACTTCCACTGAAAATCGTTTTCTGGTTTCTTTCTTGTACTTCGCTCTTTAGACTATGCGCACATTTGCAAGCTCGGTTCGGAGCAAATATAGAGAGACAGCGTGCTACAATAGGTTTCCGACAGTTGGTCATGCTCTGTTGGTTAAACTAGGCTCACCAGTTAACTACTGTTTTTGACGAGGCAGTATCCCGAGGAGACATATATAGCATCATTAAAGCCCGGTGATTATTTCCTTTCAGTGAGACAGACTCTTGACTTCTTTGGGAGTACTTTCCGCTGCTTGATTTTTGTCGTATAAGTACATGTGTATTTCTTCGTGTTTGTGCGATCAAAAAGGACGACACACGGACCACTGAAATTGCTCAACGCGGCCAGCAATGCTACAGCATTTAATCTTCGGCCGTGGCACGGAGTAAAGTAACTCCGCTGTAAATCAGTGACGTGACCTGTAACCAGTGATTATGAGCTATCTGCAAGCAAATAACGGAAAACTACGCGCTTACAACCGGACGGAGAGATGGAACGGAGAGACTGCATGTTCCTGAAATCCAGACAGGGTGGTCACGAACAGGCTACAGGGCATCAAAGCATTTTGTTCAGGGAGCTGCCAACCGGGACTCCACTTTATTGCTCCATCAGAAAGTACGCCGAGGAAAAATTCCCGTAGCGCTTTAGGTAAAGATATTCCAGACTTCAACACAAAACAGGATAGATGCTGTGCGCATCTCGTAACGACTCCGGATGTGAACATTTCCGAACAACATATGCGGAAGGAGCAGAATTTTCATCTCTGAAATTTCTGTAATGATTTATTAACTATGCACTCTCGTAAATTCATGCGCACTCATAAAAAGAGCGTGTGATTCATTCAGGCACTTTATTGTTTTCAGAGCAAACTGATAGCATGAGAGTACCTACCTATGCACTGCTGCTCTTTCTAGAAAAATAGTTCGTGGGCTATACTGGAAGGCGTAATGTATACATGAAGAATGCAGAAAAAATCGCAGCATGTCTATGAAACTGAGTGATTTGTTGTTAGGTTGTAGCTGTCCGTGATTTTTTCATTGAAATGTTCAAATTGATGTATTCTTTAACGCAAATAAAATTCATGAAATGGGTTTCACAGCTGGTCCATGCCAACGACGGCATTGCACATCTGGTACGGCAGCTAACACAAGCAGCACAGGCGCTGCCCTTCTATGCGGGCTGCACATTTGCGATTAGGTCTGCCTACCAACAGCGTAATTGTCCCGTGGAGGTAAATCGTCTGTATTGTGATTAGCCATCACCGAGTGTCATAATCACTACCGGTTACTCGATAAGGGGAGACAGCATACCTCAGACGAAAGGGAGAAAGAACGCGTGAGGCCGATAGCAGCAAGGGTGACGTGATCATCTTCTCAATCATCATCGAAACCGTTTAACCGGTAAACAGGACACGAGGTGCCGTGCCTCTCTCCTTTGCCGGTTCAACAGATGCGTTGTCAGATGCAAGCAATTTTTTGTGACGTATATTATTTCACATTTTTAGTCATTACCGCACGCCTGATATACGCGTGCAGGAGGTTTACGTGTACACGCGCATTTGCGTACCGAATTCCGCCATTTTAGCACAGTGTAATCACGCAGTACTATTGCACCGAGTACAAAACTCCTTAGTGTCTTCAAAAATACCAATGAACATAAAAGCTGTCTTTATCTGGAAATAAATTTTGTTAACTACTTTTCTATTTCATTTACTGCGTCACTTGAAAGCAGGAAAAATATAAAAGTACCATTTAAAGTATAAAAGTGCCTTCCACCGTGTATTGCTCTATACTTTCAAAGGATCACACTCACTGGGAACTCTTCTGGAGGTTTTCTTCTGTGAAGTAGGGAGGCTCTACACTCTCATTCTGACAAGAATTGCATTGAAGAGGGCAAGGGGAATTTACTTTAAGAATTTACTCTTATCCACGTACGTTTCCTTAAAGTTTGACATGACAGCTTCTAAACGACACGCCTCACTCATGTGCCTTCAGCCTCACATAGGGAGTTCTTTGATAATAAACTTTAGAAGGCCCTTTTTTTTTCTACATCCCGCGGCGTTCCTGCCACAGGTATTTTTTTAATTATCCTTACGCCCTCCACCTTTCGTGTAACCCATGGCTGTAGATTGTGCTTAATCTGTTTCAAAATGGATAATTCTCATTGCTCAGATTTCTTGTCATCTAAACTCCAACGCTAGAATTTTGGGCGTGATCAATTATTTTAGGCTCCTACCTATTCTGTCTTTATCCTGCTGTTTTGACGACTAGCGAGTTCTGCAGTTCTTGATAGAGAGAGAGGAGGCAGGAGGTTTCTTGACACTAGCTTGATGTAACAGTAGCTTGGTTTGGGCTAGTTGGTAACAGTTCTTCGAAAAGATAGCGCAAAAAGGACACGGACGACACAGAAGTGGACAGGACAGGCGCTAACTTGCAATTTTATTTAATTTTATTTTTGCACTTTTTGCAGTAAGTTTCAGTACGCGATGTCTCCTTTCTTTTGGTGTTCCCCCAGCACCGTTTTTTCCTTTTCTTATTTTATCGTAGTTTTTGCTTATTTTCCAAACGCTGTAATCTTGATTGTGGTCTTTTTTGCGCATGCTCATCGCTTGTTGGTGGTGATCGGCTCTTATATATTACACGTGGTGGCATTTCAAAAATAAAGTTGCAAGTATGCGCCTGTCCTGTCCACTTCTGTGTCGTCCGTGTCCTTTTTGCGCTATGTTTTCGAAGATCTTGACACTCAGAAAAAGAACAAGGGAGGGGAAAGCCTCAGGGTGCTTCCCAACGTTCAGACAAGAAGACGACTTCTCTTCGTCTGGGAAAAGTGCTCATCACTGGCGCGGTTTAAATAGATCCTTCGCTGTAGTTCTGCGCTGTTCTTGTTTGATTTGAAGCATCATCAAAACTCTCATTAGATAACTCTAAAATATCTGGAGGCAAAGAAAGAGCGTGCACATTTGTAAATGGGCAGGCAGACCTTGTAAGTGTTAAACGAGCCGTTCATGCCATCCAGCAGAGCACAGAACGAATTGCGTAATGGTCATGGATTCTGTACTTACAGTACCGTATTTGTAACTTTCAATCTTGTTATTTTCAACTCTAAACACATATGAGCTCCTTTTATGTTCACATCGGCACGGAGCGATCTGAATTCAATCGCGTTTCAAGATATTTGCCGTGGTCCCTGTGTTGTTTAAAAGAAGCGCCAACAATTTTGTTTTAATAATTGCCTTAATAGGAATGACATCACCAGGAAAGGCAGGGAGGTTAACCAGAAGAAAAATCGGTTTGCTACCTTACATTTGGGGAAGGGGGTAAAAGGATAAAAATTGAAAGAGAAAGGAGAGTAACAGAAAATTGAGGTCACATGGAAAGCCAGCGTTCGTTAAGTCACAGCCTATCATGCAGGCCAGAAGTTCGCAAGAAGCAGGGCAGTGCCTTGGAGGCCTTCATCGCCAACGATCGCCGCGGCCAGTGGCCGAGAATCTTCATTCCTAGACGCTCGAGCGCACGGCTGAGTGTCTGCCTTTCCACGCCTTAGGCAGAGTAGTCACAAAGAACGTGGCATATAGTCTCGTGGCACATGCAGGGCTATCAGCCATACCGATTAAGAAAGAGTAATGGTTGGTGAAAGCTACACCAAGCCACAGGCGACAAAGAAAAATTTATTTACGACATGGTAGGCTGGATGGAAGCCGGAGCTTCAGATCCGGATCCAAGGATTTTAAACATGAATTGGAAAATTGACCGGAATTCTACGCGGCAAGCGGGGTGTCCCGCGCAAATGCGCGAAGCCTGCCCGGTGCGTCTGATCTCTAAAGGGGTATCGACACAAAATCGCCGCCGTGGTGAGCAGTTCGCGCGACATCATCCCCGCGGTGATTGCCTGCTATGCCACTGTGCCCCGGTAGCCGTTGGTAGATGATGTCATGCCCGTTATTTATGGCAGAGTGATGTAGTTGTCGAATTTCTGCTACCGTTTACTCGTGGGCTCCACGGTGAAGTGACGCTTGCAAGCCTTGGAGAGCAGCTTTGGAATCGGTGAAAATAGACCACTGTTGAGGGCGCTGCTGATTGATACGTTCAATGGCGACACGAATAGCGGCGAGCTCTGCACCTGTCGAAGAAGTCTGGTGAGCTCTCCTAACTCTAATTTTTGTAGTGCATGCGGGATGACCACGGAGCCCTAACTACTCAGGATTCACTCAGCCGTCGGTGTAGCCGTGCACACGGTTTGCATCGTGCTGATGGAAATATTCAAGAGTTACTTGTTCTAGTTCTATCGGTGATTAATCGGTCTTCTTCCTGATGCCAGGTATTGAAAGAAGCACACGGGGATTGTGCAGGCTCCAAAGTGGTGAGGACGTTTTAGAGGCCAGTGTAAACTTCGACGGCAGAATGGAGCGATGTACATGAATGGTGTTTGTAAAAGATGTGCGCAGCCTGGTAATAAGAAGACTCGCTAGATGGTGAGACAAAACCAGGGACATGTGTCGAAGATGTGCCCTCAGTGCGTCAACTGTTAGGTAGGTAAGGACTGGATGCTCCTGGGCGGTGAGTAAAGATGCGACCGTAGAGGCACATTTCGGCAATCCTACTCAAGTCCGCGGAGCTTGAGCTTCAACGCTTTTCAGACTTCATGGTGGGCTATATACAACTGCCTACCACAAGTTTGAGTTTAGAGAGTGCTTTCAAGCTGTAGTGGCCCTGGAAGCGTGACCTATTTCGGCTGAGAACGTGATAGGACAGCTACCAAGAGTCCAACATAGTTGTTTATTGCCACTGTAATAACCTTTTAAAAACGAGGGCTGACTACTAGTTCATGATTTTGCGCTCTATATGCAGGCTGGTCGCTTTAAGCCTTGGGGAAGATGGACAAAGGTGGCTGTGTTCTAAGGAGGCAGCAGCGCCCGCAGGCTGGAAGGTGTGCGCTGCGTATAGCACAGACTAAAACTTTAAGCTTTGGGGAAGATGGACAAAGGTGGCTGTGTTCTAAGGAGGCAGCAGCGCTCGCAGGCTGGAAGGCGTGCGCTGCGTATAGCACAGACTAAGGAAGCGTGGCCCTTGACAGCAGCCGCGATGGCTTGACTCATGCAAGCAAAGAAGGCAGCTTGCATTCCTATTTCTGTGGTGTATCAACTTCCGCGTGTCCGTGGCCTTCCTAGGACAACAGACTTAATATTTCACTGTATCACGTGCAAAATAACAGGATACTGGCCTGTATTCTCAGTGCCGACCTTACAAGAGGAGCTAAAGAGAAGGTTCCTTCGTAAGCCGTGCGGTCGGTAGCTCACGCTAACGACGGAACGCAGCGGGCGCACCCTGAAGATTAAGCGTGGCCGCTACCATGCCGACTCCCCCGAGGCAGAGCCCAAATGTAAGTAATGACGTTCGGATGCCGTATATCTCGGTTCCTAAATCGAGAAGCGTCCTTGACCTTTATTTATTTCGGCTGCGATGGCTTTGATGGTTTACTTTATTTCGGGACCTAAGAGGTAGCTCTTTTTTCTGTTTGCTCTAGTTGGTCTATTTCGAGGTTCTCGGGGCTTTCAAGGCAGCTTCCGCGTTGCTTTCATCTCTACACGCAAACAATGAAAAGCAAACGATCCCGCTAATCTTGTATGACACCCACACCCAGGGCGTTTGTAGCCGTGCACTGGACGCGCGAATCTCTAATCCGTTGCTTGCCGGAAGCAGCTGGCCGTGAACGCACTGGAGTGGTTTGCTCAAACTTCTTTCTTTCGGAACAGCGATCATTGCTACGTTACGGAAGGGCATGACGTGTCGTGAGGCCTTTCTCAGCTCTGTCACCCGACTGCATTGAAATGAAAGGCACAAGTACCTGAAGCACTGATTCTGCTTTATTCTTTTTTGGCAACTATACGCAAGCGTTCATCAAGTATCATTCCCTCAGGAATGGTTGAACGTCTTTCTTTATGCAACTTTCCCGGAGAAGAAAGATCACGAACGCCATAGGAAGAAGCAACGTGTTCCAGCTACACTTGCGGAAACCTCGGCTTTAGAGAAGTTTCTGAGACCTGATTCAGTAGAATGGGGAGCAGGGTGTGGCTCTTATTTGGAAGAACAAAACCAGCCGAAAGGACGCACACATAGTAGAGAAACATAGGACGAAGGTTGACTATCAACTGACTTTATTTCAGTGTAGATCACACATATGCCCTTGAGCGATAAAAAAACCGACATGCGACCACGTTGTATTTCAATTAAAATAAAAAAAAGAAAAAGGAAAGACAACAACGAAGGAAAGACGCTCATATACCATGTTTTCGACAGTCGTGTATTGGTGCTTAAAAAAGCATAAATATATAATTTCATTGCCGAACAGGTTCACTGACGTGTCTCTAAGAGATCTATCTGCTTTTCTGATGATATTTTTACTTTTATTTATTCTTGTTTCAGAATTTCCGCCAGCCTTCATAAAAGACTTAAGGCATGAGTTGGACGCACTTTCGTTGTGTTAAAAAATGCGAAACAAAAGCAAATAACTAGCTTAATAAGGCATAGAAGGTGAGAAATCAAACGTGATTATCCCGCTGGGGGGCTTGGGACAAAAAAAGTGGATCGAAACACCTACACATCAACACGCTGTTGGTACAGTAAAAGGGACGACCAGAAACAAAGCAAAATAAAACGTTTCGTTTGGTTTTTGAGGGTTTAGCGTTCGAAACGACTCAGGCTATAAGGGATGCCTTCGGGAAGGGCTCCGGAAATTTCATCCACTTGCGGTCCTTTAACTTGCACTGACTTCTCACAGTACAAGGGCCTCTAGAATTTCGCCTCCATCTAATTTCGACCGCCTATGCCGGAATCGAACCCGCGCCTATCGGTTCAGCAGCCGAGCGACATAACCACTGTGAGCCACCGCAGCGGCAAAAAAAAAATAAAGGGAAGAAAAATAATTTATACAAAAACAGACATATGAAACTGCACGCACGAAAAAGAGGTAAGAGCCGTACAGGAAGAGCACCATACCCGGACAGATAAGATAAATTACGGCAAACCACAGGCACGAGACACGTCAAGAGCAATAAAGGAGCACTACATGCTAACATATTAAAAACAATGTTTCAATTTTGAAAGCAGGCACTCGACAGTAGGGCCTTCCACAGTGTCAGCAGGAAGTGCGTTCCACTTGCTGACTGTTCTTGGGAAGAAAATTTTAAGCGCGTTGGTTTTGCAGGTGTATTTTTTCTATTTTTTGGAATGATTTGTGGGCGTAGTCCACCGAGTGACAGGGTCCACATATAGGTTCTGGTTTATTCCTATTTTATTATGCTTCAGAAGATGCATATACTTGATTCGTTCATGAAAGTGACTGAAATATAAAGGATCTAACTTAGCTTAAGTCTAGTAAAGGCGTACGTTTTTATAAACTGTAAAAGGAGTCCTAAAATCCAAACGGTGTTCCTACGTAATACTTTTGGCATATGGCATGTCATGAGCAAACTGAGCGAGTTCGACGATAATCAAAAAGAGTCTCAAACGTTAGCGGCTACATTCGGAAGACTGTCGTTTTGTAAAACATTTAGAAGTACTAAAAAGTCATGCAGGGACGTGGAGAGCTAGGTCCTGGGATATTGTTAATCGCTTACGCGGCTGTGCACCTAGGAACGTAGCTGATTCCATTGCGCGCAACTTTAAGGCGTTATCTCTGGCACATGCTGATGAGCTCAATGCTTTTTTTTTCGGCTGCTGGTCTGGCTGCGCATTCAAAGGTACGCAGTCTACCATCTTGCAGCATGCTATCGGCATGCTATCGTTATACGTTATTCATATAGGTCATGTATAATCTTTCTTTTAGTAAGGTGTCAAAACACACTAAATAAATATGGGTTAACATTGCCTCCACAATAAGCCCTATATAAATTCCATTCTTCTCAACATATACGCCATCGTTACGTTCAATCATTCTAAAAAGCAGGCCGGCAGTAAGAAGTTATAAGAATCCGTGAGCATCCACTCATGTTCTGGAAATTAGCCGCTCCAGATTCTTTAGTAATCTTTTTCTTTAGTGCTAGATTCTTTTGTGCTCTTCGTGTCGGTGAATTCTTTTTCAGCTTCTTGGTTTCGCTGTCTGTTGGCCTCCGACATGTGTGTCATAAAGAGCACCTCATTGAATTCTCTTGTCTGCTCAATAGTTGAGCGAGTGCCCCTAATCTGGCAGTGTTGACGCCACAGGGAGCGTCGGAAGGTTCAGCACAGCTTCCGCACTTACCGTTCGACCACGTTCCTACGTGGCACTCGCGGTAATGCAGGACGTATACGTCCACCGCTGTGGACGAGGGTGGCGCTGGTGAACACTCTCAAGGCTCGTTTACACTACACATAGGTGCTCCCGAAGGCCGAAGATTGGACAGCCGTCGCCGTAGCTCCGTTGGTAGAGCACTGGACGCGAAATTCTGAGGTCGGAGGTTTGGACCCCACCGGTGGCATGTGGTTGTTTTTTTTTCTGCTTTTACTAATCTCCCACTGATGAAAACTCTAGATTAAAAAAAAATACATCCATTGTACTCCGTTTCGGTGACCTTTGCACTCCGTCATGTATGTCATAACGCGAACTTCTTCCATTCCCTTGTCTGGTGAATAACAGAAGGGGTATCTGACAAGATACTACTGCGAAACGTGTGTCTTTCAGACTGCATACTTGATGTTGTCCGGCTCGCTGCAGCGTGACGGTCTCCTCGTCCACGGCAGCTGCGCTTCGCTCTTATCGTTTTGACACGCAATACAGTTTTGCATGTTCCCATGCATCCTTTCCGCCGTACCCGTGAAAGAAAGTGCGTAAGCATTCTCATGACAAGGATGTTGGAGCGTATGGTTCGCGTTGGCCCTTTTATGTTTTTGGCAGAATTCTGAAAAGCAAGATTCCCCGCTCAGCCGAAGAAAGATTATGATGCTTGCAGTGATAAGTCTGTCCGTCATTTTTTGCATAGTGTGCAGTGGAAAATATATCCACACCTTCTAAATCTTCCTTTCGTGTTATCTCTTGACTTTCCTGCCCAGAAGTGCTCAGCACGTTATCTGCTACAAAGGCAAGGCAATGAGCCTTTCTTTGCGTGCCAGACGTCCTCTATGTAGGGCCAACTTTCTTCGTCTTATGCCAATCTTTTTTTCAAAGGACCGAAAGAAAAAAACCTTGTTTTCTTGAGCTTCACTGTGCTGCAGCCTCAAAGACATTCAGGTAAACTTCGCTTCTTTCCGCACTTGCCGATATAGCATATAGTTAAGTCGTATGTAGGATATAAGTGCCGATATAATATTTCACAAACACGAGATCACCAACAGCGTTTTGAAAGCTAAATAGAGTTGGGTATTTTTGATACATGCGGTTTTAACCAACTACTATGACATGGGTGGAAAACTTCTTCTTCTTCTTCTTCACCATATGAAAATGGCACATACCCACGCGGGGGGATTGACCAAGGCACGGTGGTGAATGCCAAGGAGGTCTGAGTGCGGGAAAAAGCTAAGTAAAATAGTAGAATGTTTGAAATCAGAAAATATATATGAATTGTTAAAAAACTTTTGTGTTTGATTTTTTTCCTTTTTCCTAGAGTCAAGCCAAAGCAATCAAAAAGAAAAAAAAAGAGAGAACATATTGATTGAAGAGGTAGAATAGTATGATTGGTCAAGCAGCTTTCATTTCTCCGGTTCATCTCGAATTTGCAACTGCAAAGTAAGTGCCGATTGCTTGCTTCCATAGGCGAAAATAATATTATTTTATAACTTGCTCATCGTCATTTTATTTCAACGGCTTATTTTGCGTATATTTCATATTTCTGTACCTGAGTCTCATGACATTCTTATTTTAGTAGCGATATACAGTCCTTACAGTATGCTGCTTCCAAGAGACGAAAGAAATATTCTGTGTCCTATCGCTTACCGACAAGAAATCTGATTGTAGTCATAAAGCACGCTCAGTTTGTATTGAAAGTTATGAACTCTTTATTATCGAAATAATGCAGTCTTCTCTTGAAGAGCGTCTTACTCAGCGCACCACATCTCCCTTTAGTGTGGAACCAATTGGTTAAATATTCAGGCAGTCGCATCCATACTAATTGACCCTATTAACTGAAGGTCAAAAGTAAGCGCCGAATCTGACGGGAAATCAAATTATCTTGTCCTTTACAAAAAATATCTAGACAGAAGTGAAAAGTTAACATCTTTGTTTTAGTTTTGTCTTGAAGTCAATCGTGACAAATGCAGAAGCCTAGAAGAGAGCGACCGATCCCCATCATGCTCAGTCAGAAAAATGAAATTGGAATGCCAAACTAGCACTTGAGAAGGGGGAAAAGCCTGTTTAGAAATTGTTGCTCACGTATGAAAGAGTCAGTCACTCAAAGAATACAACAGACAATCGAGATTTTCCTCCTTTCATATCTCTTGGTAACGCACTCATTTCCTAGGAAGACGCGTAGTGAATTTTTGTTGGAAAAGGAGCTGCAACTAGGATGACCGTTTTTCAGACGATTTTCAAGATTATCAGAGCAGTGCAAACACAGTTCGCCGCACTGCTCATCAGTTTTTTTTTACGGGACGTTGCCATGCTGGAAACGGGTGCGAAGATCAAATTAGTGGTATTTCGTGGAAAGGAAATGGCGCAGTAACTGCCTCAGTTCTCAGTGGACACCTCAACCGCCCTCTGAGGGAAGGTAAGAAAGTGAGAGTGAAAGTAAAACGAGGTGCCGCAGCGTTTCGAGCGCCTAGGGATCTTTAATCTGCACTAAAGTCGCAGAGCACATGGGCTGCTTTTTCGTTTCGCCTCCAACGAGAACTTGGCTGTCGCAGTAGGGTTCGAACACAGTTACTACGGCTCAGTTGTCGATCGCTCTATCCACTGAGCTAACGCGGTGGGTGCTCCGTGGTAATGTAGTCATATTGGAGGCGAATGTTATTTTTTTATGCGTGTGCAACCGAGCCTACAAATATGATCACGCAAGTCATTTCAGACCTGCTTATTGCGTAGACGAAAGTGCTCCCCATTCAGATGTCCAAGGGTGCTGGAAAATGATGTTTTCAAGCCTATTTATTAGTGGTATTGGAGGGAACGGAAATGCACACATCAACCGCACCATAAAGAATGGGAGGAAGGTGGAAGTGAAAGAAAGAAAGAAAGAACGAAAGAAAGAAGGAAAGAAAGAAAGAACGAAAGAAAGAAAGAGGGAAAGAAAGGAAGAAAGAAAGAGAGAGAAAGAAAGAAGGAAAGAAAGAAAGAACGAAAGCAAGAAGTAAAGAAATAATGAAGAAAGGAAAAAAGGAAGGAAGGAAGGAAGGAAGGAAGGAAGGAAGGAAAGAAGGAAGGAAGGAAGGAAGGAAGGAAGGAAGGAAGGAAGGAAGGAAGGACGGAAGGAAGGAAGGAAGGAAGGAAGGAAGGAAGGAAGGAAGGAAGGAAGGAAGGAAGGAAGGAAGGAAGGAAGAAAGGAAGAAAGAAAGAAAAAGGAAGGAAAAAAGAAAGGAAGAAAGAAAGGAAGGAAGAAAGAAGGCAGGAAAGAAGAAAAGAAAGAAACAAAGAAAGGAGGAAGGAAAGAAAGGGATGAAGTGGAGGGCTCCTGATTAATTTCGACCGCCTGGGGATCTTTTACGTCCACTAGCATCGCGCAGCACACGGGTAACTTTTTGTTTTGCGTTAATTGAAAAGAGGCTGATGAAGTCGGATTCGAAACCTGGAAATATTCAGACTGGTGACACACAAGGAGAAATGAGAAGTGTCATTACATCCACTGATACAAATCCGGCCACAACAGTTATTTCTCTTGGGCGCCGCTTTGGATTGTAGTACACAGGACATACTCCCGCAGACTGCTGCATGAGGAATAAAGCATGCAATTGTAAAGTTGTGATTTATTAAGAGTTCATGCTTATCTATCGGTGCCTTCAGATTAAAGAGTGATAGGATGTTGCATCTAGCATCTATGCATCGCGTTATGAGTGTGAATTTTGGCTAGGTGCGCGCGTTTGGTTCAACGCTGGTTAGCGTTCGGTGCAACGCTTGTGTTTGATGCAGCGCTCTTGACGGTGATCGATGCGACGTTGTCCTCCTCATCCGGTGTGTATATAATGATCCTGCAGAACGCGTTTAGTATACAGCATTCGTCAGTACGGCGTGTGTTCTGGAATGTCCATCTTGCGCCACAGCCAGGTCTTCAAGACTCGCTGTACAAATTGTCCGCTACAAGGCTGTAATGGGCCCGAAAAGATGCCATAAAGCAGAGGCCACTCCTTCGTGCACTGTAATCTTTATTTTTAGGCAGCAGGTTAGCCATTTCGCTAAACAAAACCCCAAAAAATCCGATTTAGCCGCTTCATGCACTGGTCGATATACAGGTTGAGTGAATCGCTTAATGCTTCCCCGCATTATTTGTTGAAGGTCTCATACAAACTAAAAAGTGAAAGAACATTGCGAAGGTCTGTGTATGGTGGGCTATTTCAAAGGGCGGTTTATTTCACAATGACCAAAAACCGCTTTTAGTAAAAATGAACAGTGTAGAAAGCAGATGCATGCGTACTTAATAAATCTATATTCTGTTTCCAGAACACATATTTCACTTTCAACAACGAGTTCTACAGGCAAATCTTTGGCACGGCTATAGGTGCGTCGGTATCCGTAACCTGTGCCAACCTCGCTCTGGAGTGTATTGAAAATTCGGTCCTGCAATCGTTCCATACTCGTCCGAAACTCTTCTTGCGGTCTGTGGACGATTGTTTCTGTATAATTCCCAGCAAGGACGCCAAACCGTTTCTGGACCACCTAAATTCTTTTCAACCGAAAATTCAATTCACAATGGAAGAAGAAGTTTCCGAAAGGATTGCTTTTCTTGATGTCCTTGTTCTCCGCACTCCCGATGGTCTTGCCACTACTGTTTTCCGGAAACCCACACACACTGGGAAGTACTTGGATTTTCAATCCACCCACCCCATTGGCCACAAACGTTCCGTCGCGTGAGCTCTATACCGTGCAACTCGTCTTTGCTCCAGTCCCGGTCTGCGCTGTTCCGAGCAGAAAAAAGTCCGCGTCGACCTTGAGAGGAATCGCTATCCTCGACAACTGCTGCACAACGAGCAGCGCCGCTCTCTACAACCTGCCGAACCCCGACTCATCGGACAACAGAAGCGCGCGAGCGTTCCTTACGCCCGGGGGACAAGCGAGGCTCTGGCACAGATATTTTCAAAATACGACGTGCGCATTGCACACGTGCCGTCCACCATGCTGAAACAACAGCTCTGTCACGTAAAAGACCGTCTGGAGCGCCCACGTTTCCCCGGAGTGGTGTACAAAATCCCCTGCAAAAACTGCGATGCATCATACATTGGCGAATCAGGCGATTTCAGAAGAAGATTAAGAGAACACAAGAACGACGTCAACAAAAGTCGCACCTCATCGAACCCGCTGGCAGAGCATGCTCAAGAAATGAAGCACACCATTGACTTGGAGAACGCCACAATATTAGATACCATGAAACCCACATCGTCACGACTGCTTTTAGAATCTTTTTATATATAGACCACGGATTATGTCATTAACAGGACGAAGGGTAATCTCCCGGATATCTACGCCCACTCACTGCGCTGTCAAGTGCGCATATAAGAAGCGGCCCATTCCGTCCATCTTTCATTGTGAACAAGGGGCCCGTAGGGGTCCCGAAACGTCTAGTTTTTTTAAAAACGATCTTTTGGCGAGTGTATGTTTTATTTTACCACTATATTCTTTTTTTTCGCATTTTAGGGTCTTGCACGTTCTTGTGTATTTATGCGCATAGCGTCAATACACTGGTACAGAACCGAATGGAGCTCGGCGCATTAACTAGAAGACATAAATGAATTCATATGCCACATTACCGCAATCCTATTTCCGGAGCACAGTGATTCACATTATGAAGATAGACACTATTTCCCGGACTGAAGAAGCTTGGAGCGCACTGCTCAGATTTTGAAATGGCTGCTGAATGATCGTTTCTCCTGCTAATTGCTTAATTCGAGACCCCATACACAGACATCTAAAGCAATGCTGAGTCAAATAAAGGCTCTATGAAAGAGCCCATAACTCGCCTAGCTTTGTATTCGGTTGCTCTATAAGAGAATTGCTTGGGACGTGGATCACATTGTAGAAAGCTAGCAAGAACCGATGAGAAGCGATGGCCTGTTCGGACTTATCCTGATGACCAAAGCTCTTAGAGAGCCCACAATGGCAGGCTGTTGAAATTCTTTGCAAAGGAGTCACCCTGTAACGCTTTCCTCCCCAGCCGCCGCGGTGGCTCAGTGGTTATGGCACACGGCATGTGACCCGAAAGACGTGGGTTCGGTCCCGGCCACGGTGGTCGAATTTCGATGGAGGAAAAATTATAGTGGCTCGTGTACTGTGCGATGTCTGTGCGCGTTAAAGCACCCCAAGTGATCGGAATTTTTTGGAGTCCTCCACTACGGAATCCCTCATAGCCTATGTTGCTTTTGGACGTTAAACACAACAAAAACCAACTAAACCAAAGCAAGCTAGCGACTTTCCTTTTTATTAGCACTTCCTACTATGTTTTCTAATACATACAGAAAAATTAAAAATCTATTCGAAGAATTCACTGCCCGTGCGAATTTAACTTTTTTGTTTACGTAAACAAAAGAGAAAGCAAAACTTATTTGTTGCAACAAGTTCGGTTTTTTTTTTAACTTTTCTCCGCAGATAAAGGCAGTGCGGCCAGCACCAGTTTCTAAATGATATGTTCTTCATGCAGGGTCTGACTTTGTGATCGACTTTTCCCTCCATTTCTGGATGTATTTAGGTTATATATATGATTGAAACCAATGCTTATGAAAAACCTCGTGCAATTATTATATACTGCAAACTCTGTATAAGATTCGACTTGAAACAACCTTCTAAACAACAGACCACCGATTGCTACGTCGTTCCCCAGTGTTCAAGTACACGACGACGGGCCTCAAGTAGCTCTCAAAGCCATTACATGGAACTGCACCTGACCAGGAACGTGTTACTCTGCCATGCCATAAAACGGGGAACAGCGGCTAGGTAATTGTGATAAATTCTCTGCCGTTAAGAGGCAACCCCATGAAAACACCTGCATTCACGACTCTTGCCATCAAGAAGCTGCAGTCGTTTCCTCAGGCTAAAGCATAAAATGGGGCGCTATACAGCAGCATTGCCTATATATATTTCTTGCTGCGATGGGGGTTGACCGTCGCGACGAATGCAATCACAGACGCCAGAGCGCTCAAAACTTTATGACTGTGCCACCTGGACTCAGTTTAGTCCAAGTAATCTCAGTTTTCCACATGTCGATGACACTTTTAGGATCGCCGCAGTAAACACCAGTAACAGACCTGTATAGTGAAGACCATAAGCGCCGTCTCGAGGGAAAAAGAAGTCAGTGGCCCCATGATTATTCTTTGTTTTGCTATAAGATTCGATAATGAACAAGGCAACGGTAAATATAAGCATTTCGGGAGTTTTCCCAGATAATCACATTATTCCACTGCGATTTTAAACCACATGTTCTCTGTTTTATGCAGAGCTATTTCGTATATAGAATTTCGTGTGACTAGTGCTAAAATTGACACTATGTGAAAAGAGCCTTGATATAAGAAGCCTTTGGGCTAGAACAATAAACAACTTGCTAGAAGTTAGTGAGCCAAACGTACGAAAGACATTCTGCTGAGGGCATTCCCTCCTGACAACCACGCGCCGTAAAACTGCACTCAAAAGAGGTTGCTGCCTTTTATTTTGGGGAGACACACACGGTCTTGTACTGCTGGAAATACAAAACTGTACATGTTGCAAACTCGCATCTTCTGGTTGAAGCAGTGCTTCATAAAACGGGATAGCGCCCTTTTTCATTTAAACTGAGACCCTAATAAAACTTAACTCCTAACTGCTGACACGCCGTAAAAGAAACATGAGATGAGGCGTTTGAGTCATCTTTAACGTTACCTGGGAAAAAAGAAGTCGACACGTGGTCTTAACATATTATTATTTTACCCCTGTCTAGAAACTGTGTGGTGGCAAACGAGTTCGAGACACAGGAGGTCAAGGCGGGAACAGCGCTGTAGATTTCGGAATGCTTTGCTCGTCATTCCAGTGTGCACTTTTTATGAGACATCTATACTGACATGGGAAAGTGGTGCAAGGATTATGATTCTGCCCAATTTATTGCGAAAGCACTAATTCATTAAGAGTCCTGAAAAACACGATGTTTGTCTTAAGCCCCTCAGACGTGTGCATAAATAAAATAATGCAGCGACTGGGTCTAGAAAGCGTGGCGGCGCGAACTTATGAGCTTCGCCGGCCAGTGCACGAGAGCACTATGTTTTAGCCGTAACCAAGCATGCCTCGTGGTAGACTTCGACACTTTGGCACTGTGCACTGCACGTCGTGGTTTTCAACTACTTCCATCCGTGCGCAGAAGTACTGTGAATCAAGCGTTTGAGGGAATGTCGTCTGGTCAGGTAGTGACATTGAGGAATGAATCTTGGGTCACTGACCGTCGCTGACCAAGTCAAAGAGGCTAGTTGACGTTTCTAAACACCTGCGGGTTCCTTTTTGCGAATGAAGAACCGGCTGAGTAAGATGTAAGGGTAAGCTACATCTCACTCGGCGGGTTCTTCGTTGTCAACCAGGAAGCCTCGGAGGCTCCGAAACATCAACTAAGGTTTTATTGCGAAAGCAATACTGCTTGCACTTTTCTGCCATCGATGGAGGTTCATCCTTCGCTCCGGCGCCGCTGCGGCGCGCTACCACGTGACCGCGTGACGTCACGACAAGAGGAGAGCTGGGGGCCCAACTCGTCTCATCGATGGAGGCTCATCCTTCGCTCCGGCGCAGCTGCCGAGTGAGGGCGCTCGCTAGACTGGGATAAAACGGGGCGGCGGCTGTGCTCCTCGCAGTGCTGTGCTATGTCGGAGGATGCGTACAAGGCGAGGCTGGAACGGTGTGCCGCGGCCAAGCGACGGCGCCGTGCCGAAGAAACAGACGAAGAAAGGGAACAACGATTGGCGAATCAACCTGCGTATGCTGCAGAATGACGAGAACGCCGGCTTAATGCGGGTGCATCACAAGTTCAGAGTCAAACGCCGGTTACGGATCACCAAAGCGTGTTTATCGGAATAAATAAAGCACATTTACAGTAGACCCATGTTGTGTGCAGAGTGAATCCATACGGGTAACCATATTAGCAGAACCAAGTCGTGACCAGAGTTGCACTATACGGGAAACCATGTCCAACTACCAGCAAAACCAAGCGCCAGGTGTTATTGCTTTCGCAATAAGCCAGGCTTAACCAAGCTGAGCCTTCAGCCAATTTTTTTTGCTTGGTCAGTGACCCTAGATTCTTTCAACAAAAAGCATTAGTAGCCTCTTGCCCCTAAAAATGCGCAACTGGACGTAAAACGTCTTAACAGTCGCGAAAAAAAAGGAAAAGCGCAAAACTTACCACCTGGGTATGGGGACACCTCATTCGCGCTTTGAGCTATGTGGCGGTAGTGAGAGATAGATGTGCGCTGCATGCGTTTGCAGAAAGTGGCACTGTAGCAGAACGCTTTGGCGTTGACATCATTGTTGCAGACGGGGCACTTCAGGAATAGCCCGCCAGCATTCTTTGAGTAATGGCATTGACGATGAAAAAGTTATACTCAGTTGATTTAGAGGAGACGAGCTACATGGTTGAGATTTTAAAAACTTCGCAGCAAGAAGACTTCGCAGCAACAGCAGCTGGCTGTCCTGCCCCCCCTGCAAAAAACTCCTTTCGCCCAATATACCCTGCTTAGCAATTCTAAACAACCACCCCATTTTTTCTTTGCTTACGGACGAACAGGAGGCGTATAACTTGAAGCACTTTCACATATGCGATTACTGCATAAACACATATATGACGGTCTCCTTTAGTTTTGCTTTCACGGAGCAAAAAATTTATTTAAATCTAGGCGAAGCAAGACAGACCCTTCCTCTACGCGTTGGCTGTGACGAAATGATTGCTGTAGGTATTTTACGAGTATGGTTTTAAGAAGTGCGTGACACAAATGTTTTTACTGCGAGATCAGTGGTATTATACCCGCTCCGCAAATATAATGGCTGTTGAAGCGAAGTTAGCAGTTTAGTCAGCATGTTGGTTGGCAGCTTGTTCAGACCAAATTTCCGACGAAAGTAGGACTAGGAACAACAAAGAAAGAACAAACGAATACTAAGTTTCGTGCGTGAGCAGCCGTAGTAGCGCGTGGCGCAGTAAAAATGATGACTGCTTTATTAATTTCATCATTAGGTGATTTCGCGTTCTGTGTAATTTCTTGGCCTGAGACCATAATTTTCTCTGCAGATTATATCAGGCTATCACAACGTGCAGTGTCGGTAAGCCATACCGCCAATTAACTATCATTAACGGGAAACTGAACAGTGGAATTGAGACGAAATTCCTTTTCAAAGGCGCTGAAGAGACCCCCGATTATTCTCTCCCACATCTGTCCTAGCCTCTTTATGGCAGGTAGTCTTTCATACGCACTGGGTTTTCTGGCTCGGGGCCGCACTCGATATCATTTTGTAGCACGTGGTGTTCATTTTTTAACGCTAGGTGATCAGTTTTCTTCAGTTTTCAGTATTACATTTCAGCCAAATATACAATTTCTATTTTACTCCAATATATATTGGCACCGATAAGAAAGACAACTTTATTAAACCTTGTCTGACGTTGCAAGAAACACGCCATTAATGAAACACATTAGAAGAGAATTCCTAGACATAGGACGTAAAAAATTATCTGGGATGTTGCTGTCTGTTCATGTCTGTTTTTGTTACACTCCTAAAGTGCTGCATTGGTGGCTAGCTGTTGTAGGCTGCCGCATTGGTTCTGAGAGCTTATGGTCCCATCGCTGGAGCCTGTAAGTATAACTTCGAAGTTGTCTTACGCAGTGAGAGGTCTACACAGCAAAGGGTCGTCTTTATACTTTCCAGTTGCCCAGATATAGCGTTTCCCCGGACGCAGACAGGAAGCTAAGCATCAGAAAACAAACAACACAGTTTAGAACGTTGATTTGCTTGTGAACTTCCATTCTACTGTAGTTGCACTCAAGCAACACCTGGCGGCTAAGAATGCTACCGAACGTTTCGAAACCAAGTACGGTCTTGGTCTCAATTTTGCCGTTGTTCTTTGGGCCAGAATACACATCTTTCCTCCGGCAACTACTCAAGCCTTAGATGCACGCTAGCTGTTCACATAAAAGCAAGAAAAGTTATTGCGTCATTTGAAAAAATAACTGCACACCTAAAGTGGCTGCAGTTTGTTGGAAAAGTAAATTATGTTACCCACTTTATTCGGCTTGAAAGTAATCTTGTCAGTGAAATATCCTGCCACTGTCCACAGCTTCACTATAACTAGGAAGATTTATCGAATGAGACTAGATTCTTTGTTTTAAGAAAGAAATATTTAGCTGCTATTAAACGCAAGAAATCAATTTTAACACATTTTCAAAGTTTTTATAAGAGTTTGTAAAATAGGAAAATTAATATAAAGTTCGACAAGGCCGCGACATAATAGGGACACAATTCGCCTTTTGCAAGCTTTTGTCGTCTCACGAATAATGCACGGGACTTCCTACCTCCACCTTACCCAGTCATAGATAGGAAAATAGCAAAGAGTGCATTACAGCGCACTGCTCTGGGACCTCTTTTTTTGTGATCAATCAGTGTATGCATGTATTTTTCACGTATTTCTAGTAATAAACTTCAAACTTCAAACGGCCGGCTTACAAAACAGCACTGGGTCTCCCAAAGGCATCATCAACACGCCTCATATTTCTCGGCATGCACAGCACATTCCAAGAAATCTGGGAGGCGCAGACAGTCACAGCTCAACCGCCTAAACATCACTCTAACAGGCCAGACCCTTTTGAGCAAGGTGCACCTCACAGTACTGCACACGGCCGACCAAAGGGCGAAACTTCCTCTATCGATCCGCAAGAAGATCTGCGTCCATCAAATACCCAGAAATATGCATCTCACATTTAACGCGGACAGAATAAACACCAGAGCCGAAATCCTGCGCAAGAAATGGGATAGCCGTTTGGACATACACTACGTGTATTCAGCAGGTCCAATCCAAGGGCAGATGACCATCATCATAACGAATGTCGAGGGCAAAATAATGAACTGCGCATCAGTGCGCACGTCCAACTTAACTCACACAAAGCAGGCACCCACTACGCTAGCGCTAGCTATCAACCGAAACGCTATTCTATTAGCAGATTCCCAAAATTTGGGCAGAACTATAAACAGCGGTTAATCCATCAAAAAGGCCTCACACTGTTAGTTAAACATCCTCGTAATCAAGTTCAATCATATGGTTTTCAGGGCACGTGGAACACACGGCAGGGAATTATGCCGCCCACCAGCGCGACCGAGCTGTCTTAAACCGAGATTCCCTCTTAGCCGACGAGGCAGAGGAACACGTTACACAGCTCATAATGACTGCGTCGAACATCTACATGCCTACAGACAGGCCAGACAGATATACCAAAGACCTCACAAAACTTTAGACAAAGCGGAATAACGCGCCATTCGCCTACTGCAGACACACAGGCGTAACATCACTTAAACTCCACCGATGGTACCTCACTCTACTAAAGAGAGTGCCCACACTGTACACAAAAAGCTACGTATTTTCACATGGTGTAGGCGTCCGATTGAATCCCTCTGTTCAGAGATTTCCTAATCACAACTTGGTGCAGTGGGAAGCCATTCTGCACAGCGAGGACTCCGACCAGCATTGAGGACTGGTTCGCAGGGCCCACGTTTCAGCGCAGGCCAATGAGCTGTGGAACAAGCGGAACACCCAGCAACTCTGAGAATAGCCACTCTTTCAATAAAGTTTTTGATCAGTCAATCAATGGCCACTTCGAGATTTCTGTAAGACGTGTTTGAAGAGTGACATTTAGCTGAAAAATGTAAATGAAAAAAACTTCACACTCGTTTTAGTGTGAGCGATCTTTTATTATATGTACCCAAGTGCGATAACGCCAATCGTCTTGCCTGCGGCTTAGAACGACTGTTTAAGACGAAACTCCTATTTTTAAAACAACGCAAATATTTGCCGTAAACAAATTTTGAACTGAAATTTCCTTTAAATATCTACAGAAATATCTTTCTACAGAATAATTTTTCGTTCGTATGTTAGCCTCATTATCTCTCCATCATCATTGCTCCAAATCCGTTTGCATGCCTTTCTCTTAATATTTAGCGCAAAGAGGCCGCCCTGCTTTTTTATATAAAGTCTCTAGAACTGGACATAAGCCTAAACTACTAAATGAAAGCAAACAATTTTATTAGCACCATATCGCTAATGTAGTAAATGCGAGTCTTTTAAACTTAAACTGATGTCGCATATGATAAAGGCCGACAGATGGTAAGACCTTATGTTCGTTTAGTGAATGTCAGCTGCCTGGCTTTTTCTTACTTTCTTGATATTTGCCTGGTAAGGAGCGTTCGGATTGTCCCTGAGAAAATTTAACTTCGCGATGGATGTCTTTTTCCTGACATTCGATTCAAAGTCGTGATGGTAACTGTGAAATTAACTTCGTGATTACCTGCTATAAATGGATGGCAACGTGGCAAGGCAAAACCTGAGAGCAAGACATAAACGCCGGTGCGTTTTGCGGAAGCGGCATATTGTCGGAATTCTTGAATTTCATTTTAGATCTATCCTGGCTTATTAAAACTTTGCTTTTATTAAAACCACCCTCTTTATTATTCGAGTGCACTAATAGTTCATTTACTTTCATTAATGCGTATACGTATGGTGCCTGCCAGTCTTAAAAAGTCCGCAATTTTCCTTCTTACACTATGTGCCTGTTGTATATATCTAAGTTTTCATTGGCTCTCTATCAAATTGAGTCTAATTTAAGAGATCTGGACTACAAAAACCGTGACAAACCCCTAAAACATCTCTTCATTGTTTCACTAATAGGATATACAGAACTGGACGCAAATGCACCTACAAGAATCGAAGGCGTATTTCTTAAATGATTTATTCCCATATTAAGCTGCTATAACCTTCGCAACATAGATATATAAAAAACTAAGTGGTAATATAATATGGCATTTATTTTTTATATCGGCAGGAATCGCACAGTCATCCCAGAAGCCTTTTAATAAACTCATTGCTGGTGATGTAGCCTAGCTAAGCGCGAAATATTTTGCGAAAGTAGTCTCTTGCAAGCAAACACCAGCGCCATACACTTGAAAGCGCGATTGAGATCCACTGACCCAGGGAGCCAGTTATCTTTCTGTGTTTTTATTCTTCAATTCCAGTTTACCCGATTTACGCCGGCGGCCTATGCTCCAGTGCAGCATTTCTTCAGCAGTGTTTTCAACGCCAACGTGTATTGCTCTAGTGCCTTGTTTCTGCCACAGCGTTGCCCATGCGAACGCATGCAGCGCTGACCTCTCGGTTACTCACCCATATAGCTCATAGCGCAAACATTAGTTTGATAGTAGCATTAGTTGATGAAGACGACAGTGTGCAATGCACAGCGCGAGAGTGTGTTGCGGTTTCACACGAGGCGCGTTCGGCTCCGACGGTAGCCTAGTGATTTCGCGCAGCGGCCTACGAAGCTGGTCTGTTCGCGCAGCAGTGAGTTGGAATCCCAGTTCTACATATATATTTGATTTGTATTTCACTTGGGACTAACGCACAAAAACCGTAAGCATACAAACATCCCAAGATCTTGCTCAAAGTTATCCCATCGCGAGTTGACCCCCTAAAAAGAACATTTTGAGTTCCCATAAGCAAATCTAATAGGACGTTGTGGAATAGGTTTTTCAGACAGCACTTAATTTTTCGCGTTGTGAATTTCTGACACTTATTTTGACTTCTACGCAGTATGTGCACAGTTTCGCGTGGATCATCGAACTTCACGTCGAAGTCTGAATCTGAGGCAACAAGAATCACTACCTCATAGTGTACCAACTTGCCCAAGCCTCCGCCATAACCTCATAGTTCCTGAAATTTCGGCTGTGCGGCATGCCATTCTGCAGCCATTTTATTCAAAGCCTAAGACCATTTATTTTGAACGTGCAAGAAAAAGAATATTTGTCGTGACGCGCATAAGTCCTGGACATTTCGCCACTGCTCTTCAAACAACAAACTTATCTCGTAGAAAAAGGGAACCAGGGGTACGGCGTAGTGCCCCAGATATCAGAGCGTCCATTTCGAAGTAATCTGCGGCTGCTCTTGAACTTCAAGGTGGGCAATAACTTCATTTTCGGAATGCCGTCATTGAAGAGGAGTATGGGCGCAACTTAATCCTTTCTCTGCATTTTGCTACTCCTACGGGCGCATCGTTCTCGTGTGCGTTGAAAGCTCTTTCATGCAGGATCACTGGTGCCTTCCCCTCGTCTTTCTTGCTTTTCTTCCCTTCCTCCTTTTCCTTCTTTTCGATAGCCCTGTGTCCTTGCTTCGACGAGAACAACTTCCTCCGCTCGTCAGCGTGATCTATTCGTCGATGGATCTGCTCTGGCGCCCCTTTGAGATGTCTCGGCGCCCACTGGTCCCCTTTCTATAGATGGCATTTTGATTACCGCTTTCTGTGGCTAAACAGATAGAGTGATGCGGTAAACATGCAGTGAGAGCCTGCTAGGCTGCTGGCAGTAGAGCTCCAGAAATGCTGACACGTGGGTATAATGCCTGAAACCTTCGGGAGGATTTTGGCTCAGCCATGCGAAATAATGGAGCCGAGGTTATTGCCTCCCTCAGCGCTTTGTGACTTGATCTAGATTAGTGGGATTTCGCACAGCTCGCGCGCTTTCTTTCCTGCACAGCTGTTATTTATATCGTGCCGCATTCGGCCCTTGTAGCGTGAACATGGCTCTCTCCGACGGTGTGTCGAGACCTCTGGCCTATAAGGCCTTCTTAATAATAAATTCTGTGCTCTTTATTGTGAAATCAACCTCCAGAATCTATTACGTGTTTTACGCCGCCGCGGTGGCTCAGTGGCTATGGTGCTCGGCTGCTGGCCCAAAAAACGCGGATTTGATCCCGGCCGCGGCGACTAGAACTTCTTTGGAGGAAAAATTCTAGAGGCTCATGTGCTGTGCGATGTCAGTGCACGTTAAAGAACCCCAGGTGGTCGAAATTTCCGGATCCCTTCACTACGGCGTCTCTCATAGTCTCAGTCGCTTTGGGACGTTAAACTTCACAAAACCAAACCAAACCTATTACGTGTTTTAGAGCCTCTACTCCAAAATCGGCGAATTAAATAAAAGAATGAAGGTAAATTTAAATGCAACTCTTGTATTATGGTCAGAGTAAAGATCTTAATCCTGTCCTCTCCACAAACAACGCAGTTTATCGTCCCAATATTGCAAATGAATGGCTTTACTCCGGTCCTTTATGAGACCGGCCTTTGCAAATACATTTCCAATACTGGGCCGATGACCCGTGCTGCTTGGGGCGCTGACAAAAAAGAAGCAGAAAGCAGAGTGAACCTACTACGAAGGCCCCTCTTACTGACCTCCTGTTAAGTCTTTCCTGCGCCAAGCTCCGACACCTTATTTCTGCACTCATCAACCGTCAACTGGACTCCCTGCCACCCCCTTCGCTATTCCCCTTTTACCGAAACGTATTGCGTTACCCTAACGAACCGTGCATTACCTTTGCTTTGCACTACTTCGAAGTCATGGTTGCTGAAGCCTGTAAGCAAAGCGCAGCCTTCCTAACGGGCTTACATCAGTCCAGTAAATTCCCTTGTGCTGTGGTTGCCGCGGATTAGAGAGAAAACTTTGCAGTCTACCACGCCGTCGAGGGCAGCTCTAAACTTGAACCCCGTTGCAGAAAAGGCGGCGCACTTAATAGAAAGGCATATAGGTGATGAAAGCCGCATCAGAGTATCGGTTAGGCATTCTTGCCTCTGAACAAGCCCGTGCTTTCTATCTGGGTGTGTTATTCGAGCACTTTGGTTTCTTTCTCAGCTTGAGGAATCTCTTTCATTTGTCCGTCTTTCACAGGACCAAAAGTATGAGCTATTTCCTTCGCTGTCGTCGTCGTCGTCGTCGTCCTGTCCGAATGCACCCTGGCTGAGCTAAGGAATTTCCCCAAGCCAACCACCTTGCTCTGGTCTCATTGCTCCGGCGAAGGCAAACTTGGGAACCGAATTCTAACCAGAAACTCTAAAGTGGTGCCTCAGGCACCAGTCCACCCAATCAACGATAAACTAGTGTGGTCATTGTGTGTCATTTCACTCAACAACCGGTAATCACTAGTCAAACAGGGACCTTAAGCAGCTGTAAATTTGCTGAGAGTGCGATTGAGAGTGCGCGCGGCTTCCTTCGCTTATTTTGGAGCTATATAGGCCACCGTGTTCACCATCTTCTTTTTCTTTTAGTGCCGGGAAGCGTGCTCAGAGTCACTGTCTGCTTTGACTTTTTTTCGCGCCACAGGACTCGTGCTTTCCTTCAGCCGCCTTAGCAGTCGTTAGCGCAGCAGACCGAAGGGACGAACGATGTCAAAGAAGAGGACTTATATCAAAGTCGAAGAAGCTATTTCTGAAAAGAAGTAGCGCGAAAGGGTGCGATGACGACGAGGTGGCCTTACCTCAGGCGTCGAAAAATGACACCACTGTGTAGGTACCGCCAGGTTGAATCCTGCGGTGTCCTTTTCGTGCATACTGCAATTCGTAAAAACAATTACGCTTTCTTTTGGAAAAGTTCTTCTCTATGGTAGACTTTCTGTTCGCTCTTCCGGACGATGTTCACCTCATTTGGCGCATAATCGGAGCCAAAAGCAGTTCATTCCTTAATAGCTTGAGAGGAAGCAACTGCTGCATACAAAATATAAAAATATGTTTGCCATTTCAGGCAAAACCGCCACATAGCGAATATGTCTGTTTTCATTTACCGCTGATTGGTAATGTAAATTTAGTATTGCGCGAATTTTTGTTCCATAAAGCTACTTCTACAATGCACACTTTTGAAAACACTCTCATCTTCATCAGTTTTTTAAGTCCTTTAGTGCTTGATTTTTTCTTACGCACATTTCTCTCTGCATGCATTATCTGGATTAGCGTATAATTACTTCTCAAAGGAAAAAAAATTACACACACGCAATCATTCTAAAGCAAGGGTCTTCTTAACCAGCTGCAATGAGTCATTTTGTGAAAGTAACTCCGCACCGCTAACCTAATCTTCGAGACAGAACCCTGTATCAGTCAAGGGGTGCAGACCCATATGGAAGTTTTTGAGGCACGCTCAATGAAAAAAAATGTTTTCTTTTCGCGATCAGCGTGTATAACGTGGAGCAAGAACTTAACAGCTCGAATACGTACGAACAAATCAAAAGCGATGAAGCTACGCACAAAATGAAGAAAGGCGAAAACATTAAGAGAAGAAAACAACCGGCACTTCTTTGAAGCAAGTATCGCTAAAATGAATAATGCGTGGCATTAGCAGTAAACAACTGTGTGGAGTGGAAACTGCTAACTAGACCAGCGATTAAGGCCCACTTTATCAGCTGCGGTTACCGCTGTATATGCGTCAGCGTTATCTTGCTTAGCGTCAAAGCGGCTGCCATTCGTTACAGGGGGTCGTGCCTGCAACTTGCACGCAGCAATATCTCCGACGAACCTCTGTTTTTCTAAGAACTGTTCATTGTACCCTCCATTCGCACTTCTTACTAGTCCTGCCATCCTGTTGATTTATACCTGGCTTATCGCCCTCTTCTTGGTGGCAGCCGCTTTATGTAAGTTTATGCTGCATTTGGATGTTAGTGGTTGCTTCCTGTTAGTGTACAACAGTGCACGATAAATATGACAGGTTCCGAAAAAGGAGCGAAATGTTTAAGCTTATCACGTTGAATATTTTACTTTTCGCTAAGAATTATTCTTTTCTTCAGGCTTTGTTTTGAGCCCTTGACGTGTTTACCGTTTAGCCACTCTGAAGCAAAAGGCGAGCATCGGAAAGGTCAGTACGTGTTCCTCGTAGTGGACATCAAGGCTCTTTTACTTTCCCTCTATGTAGGTGATTTCTCGGTATCATGCCATGTTGGCGTGCGATGTCGGAGAGACACGTGAGTTATGAAAAAAAATATTTGGTACGTGCTTTTAAAATTATGAGAACTGATTAAGTGATGCCACTAAATGGGTACATTTTTTTAATATTTAAGCTCTACAAGTGCTTCTTCCTTGAGTTTCATCTATACCTCAAACTCGGTTAGCAAGGAGTCCACCCTCACATCAGTTAAGCAGATACGCAGCACCAGAATGTATATAGGGAATTTTGGACTACACCGGATAACGCGAGAACACATTTGGCGGAATAGTAACTAAAAGGGTGTCCAATGAAGAATATAGTGGCTCATTTCCCGTGGCATCGACGGGGCTTGCTCTACACTTTTCATGATCACAGTCATTTCTCTGACATGGCGCAGGACGAATTTCTATAATTTCGAAAATCCTGTGAGAATGTGCCATAAGTTTTACTGCCCTGAAACCATTTCGGGCTACCATTTTTCGGGGGATCCAGTAGAATCCTAGTCTCTTGAACGGGGACCTTTTGGCTGCACTCTACGATAGCTGATGAAAAATAATTTGTGTTTTATATTATATCAAGCAGAGGGACAAGAAAAAGCTCGGCATAGCTCTAATAGTACATTTTTCCGAAATGTTTTTGAAAATTCAAACAGTATTCAGAAAGGTCACGACATATAACGTATTCTACACAGCTCTACTTTCTACTTCAAGGAAATTTTTTTTAAACCGTGCTAAGTAAGGAAAGCAAACAGCCCTCAAGAGGTTCCCTCGAAAAGATAACGCCGGGCCCTTTCTTTCCGAATGAGCACTGCTAGTGCTGTAACGTAATAAAAATAATAATAATAACTTTATTCGCATCACGCATACATGATGCCCGAGACCTGCAGACCTGCCACTATGAGCGGCAATAACCTCACTTGTTTGCACACAACGTGCTAGGTTTTATACATTTATGCCTGAAGTCTTTATCAAAAACGAAAAGCTTACGTCCTTCATGCAGCACGCTGGCCTTCAATTTATCTTATTTGCTTCCAATGCGTAGCATCTTTTTCGCGTCATTTTCCTTCTATCAATTTCTTTTAACGCAGGTAAGAAGTGAGCTCTAGACCAAGGAGTAGGCGACGATTGCTTAGTTTCTAGCAATAGCAGGGAGGAGTTACTAATACAGGTAGCAGAGAGATATAATTTACACCTCATGAATATCACCCTTAGCGAACGAGAGAAAAGGAAGTGGACGCGGAAGAGCCCCAATGGTGCCACTAAAATGAAAGAGACTTCATACTGTGCGCTCACTCTGGCATCGTAGAGGATGTGGAGGTCCTCGGTAAGGTCCGTTGTAGCGAACACAGAATGGTAGGGTCTTGTATTAGCTTAGATTTGAAAAGGGAACAGAGGCAATTAGTGAAGCGGAAGCCCTTAACTGGTCAGCGTTACGAGGAAGACTAGAGGAATTCTGTATTTTTCTTCACAGCAGATATTGCTTTAGCTGAGAACTAAGAATGTAATGTTTAACCAATGAACGAAAACGTCACAGCTGTCTTACGGAATGGGTAGTATGGTAGGATGGTTCGACGGGAAATCGGCAAGCTCTCAGGAGGCGAAAGATCTGATTAAGGAACACCAAAGCATGAATACCTCTAACCCCACGGAGTGTGTAGAACTGGCAGACCTATGGAAGGTAATCAACAAGCTTGAGGTTAGAGAAATTAGGAAGCGAAATACGGACAGAATTGAGCACTCTGTACAGAACTGAGGTTACCGAGAAGCGGTGCAGAGGAAATTATCCATAGGCAAAAACCAGATGTATGCATTTAAAGAAAAAGAGGGGAATGTCATTTTAAATATGAATAAGATAATCAAAGTAATAGGAAAATTCAACACAAATCTATAGAGTAGCGTATGCAATCAGGACGTTAATGCGAGCGCCATAAGCGCACACCAAAATGACTTCCGGCAAGAACGAAAGAGGGAGTATAGAAAGCATCAGGAGCAATGGAAAGGGGGAGCACAGCTGGTGAGGTTCAGATAACAGTGCATCTGTTGGACTGTTGTGGGGAGCTTGTGCTAGAAAAAACTCGACGCCCTTGGTACGCAAAGCCTTCTCACTTGGAGCGTACCAAAAACCTGCGAAAAGGCTAACTTCATCTCAGTCCATAGGAAAGGGGGCGTCAGTGGGGGATTTGAAAAATTAGGACCGTTCAGCTAACTCTTTGTTGCCTACAAAGTATTTACGAAGGTAATCGCTAAGGAACTCAGAACAACCTTACACTTCAAATCAACCAAAGGATAAGGCAAGCTGACGTAAAGGCTACCCGACGATACACCTTATGCACACTTTCAATCAGGTGACGGAGACATGCACTGAACATAACGAACCCCTAAATACAGCCTTCATTGATTACAAGAAAGCATTTGACTCAGTATAAACCTCGTCAGTCATGCAGGCATTACGAATCAGTGCAGATAATCATTATGTAAAATAGTGAAATATATCTGTAACACCTTCACAGCTATCATATTACTTTATACAGCCCAGAAAAAAATTCCAACACGAAAGTGTGTCAGGCAAATTGACACGATATTGCCAATGCCATTCACAAGCTGTTTACAAGAGATATTGAGAGACCACAATTGGGAACAGTGGAGAGTTAATAGTTAAAGGAGAGTTCCTTAGGAATCTGCGATTTACTAATCACACCGCCTTCCTAGGTCAATCAGGGGAGTAATTGTAGAGTATGATCGATGACTTAAGGGGCAATGTAGAACCATGGTAGAAAAATTATTGTGCTGAAAACTAAAGTACCGCTCAACATTTTCGGAAGAGGACATTTATTTAGGATTCCTGTAGACGCGCTGGTAGTGGTAAGGTATTATGTCTACTTAGGGCAGCTGGCACTGGAAAGGGTTAATCGGAGAGGTATGGTAGCAGCCCTTGGCCTGCAGTGAACGCAGTAGGCTGATGAAATGTGTGGCGTGCCTAATGATGCTGATGATGATTAATACAGATTGGTTAAGTGAAACATATCCTATACACTAGGATGAAAACATGACATTATGTTTAGTCCCCCTACAGCTGATTTACGACCGACTGCTTCATTGAGCCGGCAGTCCAACTTATGCTTGCGTCAATTTTTTCCCCAAGTCCGCATTCATGTTTTAACGTAATGTGAACTGGAATTTGATAGTTCTATGCGACTAAAAGATTTGAAAGTGTGAAGCTTCTGGGATTTTATTCCAAGAAGGACTTCACTTGCATTTAAAACTATGAGATACTAACCAAATAACCCTTAGACTGTGCCGTACAGCTTTGCAGCGATGCAATGAAGCTTACTGAAGGCGTAAGTGTTGCCGAAATATCAGGTTTCCACTGCCTTCGCGTACCTGCTGCTGTGCGGCATCCGATGTTGCGAAACAACTCTTCGTTGACTTTTCCTTCGTGGCGGTGGTTTCCTCAGTTCAAGCAAACTTTTATATTCCGGAAACATAGCGCATCGTACATGACTTCAACTTTGACACCTTTTCCGGGCTCTGTGCATTGCGGATAAGCATGAGCGCTGACAGGGTTCCATTTGGCTATAGCGTCACCATTTCAAATAGTATGCTTTATGTGCTAGTTGCATGCGTTGCACCCCTTAAAGCACATCGAATTCTCTAGCTTGTTCACTCCCCGTTTATTGTGGCCTGATGTACCCAACCAGGAACCGATGTTCGCAACATGTGCATATATATGCTCTAGTTTCTTAAGCAGTGCAATATGCACACTGCGTTAGCGCATTAGTAAAGTGCATTAGATAAAACTATTTCCTCTCAGTGGAATAAAGCAAGTTTTCTACAGCAAACCAGAAATTATTTAGAGCAGTCTTTGAACAACGTTGCTTTCTGCGACACCTCCATTACTGCAAGCACTGCAAACATTATTGCGGAGAATAAATACCCTAGAAGGATAACTACGTCTTATATTGAATTTAGATAAAACAACCTGTACCCTCACAAGGCAACCCTGCGTTAACAAGCTCTGTGATGACTATTGTAAGTGAATCTGGTTATTTAAATATGGTATGAAAAGAGCAGCTGTGAGCAGTTGATTTGTCTGCACCTAAACTATTAGAAATAATGTTCTACGGACACGAACATGAAACATTTATGAAATTCCTGCGGCCCCCTCTAGCTTTAGCATCTGCACGCTCTTGTACATAAATATTCCGACGCCCTTTAATGCAGTGAGAAACATTAGGATTTTTCGCCACATCATGTACTGAACGAGCAAAAAAATTTGTTTTGGCATTAAATATCATATATTTTACAGGCTGACAAATAGAAAATTGCGCGCAAAACGAAGGGAAATGTGTTGGCTAAAAAAGTGCATGTTGTACCTCTAAAAACCTCCACGTGAAAAGAGCACACCAAGGTTATTGCAGAAACGGAAGGTGTAAACATGAAGTTCTGCGTTCCTTTTTGCGTAGGCGTCTCGGTTGATGGCTTCTTTTCGTGAGTGCAATCTGCACAAATATATTTGGCATGCCGTTTACGAAAACATTCTCTTGAGATATTTAAAGAATAGTGGTTTAAAGTACTCAGTTTTTGACAGAGACTGAAGTTTAAAGAAAATGTTTACACAATATCTTGGAGGACATCCACTGCAGTACTCTTTGTCGGGCCAGAATTTCGAAAAAACAATCCCGATTATTTTACTGAACAACCGGTGTAACACTACTTAAGAGCACTCAAAAAGTTCCCGACTATATCCCAAAAAACTATGGATGCACTTTGACAGCACGGTGAAAAGTGCGCTAGGCGAAAGCTTGGTGACGACATGCCTTTTGGCAGCTGCGCTCGTCGATGAGTCACCCCAGGAGCTGGATGTAATGCTGGCCGGACGGACGGGAGAATGAGCCCCACTGTAGAGAGTGTGGAATAGTTCTTATTGTGAGCATGCAAAGTAACAGAATCAAAGAAGGAAGGGTTGAGTTTAGCTGGAAGTTATAATTTAGAGGAGAACACTACCCTCGTCTGCGCAAAAAGTAAACAGCATAATAACTTTTCTCTACCAACGTTATTTTCCGGTTGTGGTCACGTGGCGTAATAACCGTTTTTCGTCGCTAAACACGAAGAACTCGTTCAGAACTCTCTCCTGGTCTGAATGATAATCATGCAGTCCATTATGCAGCTCAGACTCTTTCCGTGTACGTCCCGCACTAACCTATTGCATGAGGCCTCCCGCGTAATTGTGAACAGGGCCTTTGCCGTCCCTCTTGAGATAGCGAAGCGAAAATTTAAAAAAGCTCCTTTACAGCGGATGCTCTCTCAGAATGAAGGAGGCATTGCGCCTGGCAAGCCCCAACTAAGGGCAGCTTTATGTTCTTCTGCGCCCGAGAGCGCAAAGTTCGCTGTTCCTTTGTGGGCTCAGACAGCGAATCAGGGAAGGATGAAGAGATAAGAGCGTTAACAAAGGCCGCGAGCGCTGTGCCCCTTTCTCGTTTCGGCCGAACTAATGCAGTTAGCTGTTTTGATGCTCTCGTTTTCTCGTGCAGTTTTAAAATCTCTCTTAAATGGTTAACCATGGTGACAATCTTAATAGAACTAAACCTGGTTTAGAACTTAAAAAAAAAGCTTAGTATAAGCTACTATAAGCTGGATATTTCTTCGTTTGTATTTCGGGAACCTCCTTAGTAAAACTAACAGCTTGAAATAGTGGTACGCAGGAAACGATTGCAACCAACGACCGAGTGTTTGTGGTCATGTTATAAAACTTTTAGTTTCTTTGGATTTTTCGATGTAAACTTAATATTCTTCTATAAGGGCTGAGTATTTGCGTAGCTACATTACTCATGCAACTGTGTCATCTTCATTCAAGGCCCAGCTCGTGGAGTAGGCACGTAGAGAAAGTTGAGGTACAGCGAATCTATTTTTCGTATCACAGCATCGCTTCCATTGTCTGATTTTAACAAGTTAAGGTCCGCGTGTGGCAGAAGAGTCAGTTTTGTTGTTGGCGCTGGCGGCGATGTAATACGAGAATCTCCAAACAAAAAGTGATGTGGAGATACGGGGATTCGAACCCAGGTGTTTAAGATCTCGAGAGAAGCGCGCGCAGAACACGCTACGAAAGCTCTTTTTTGTTCTCTATTGCATGTAAATAATGCCGAAAAGAATAATCTGAGAATGCTGATACCAGAAAACACCAGGCTGTGTAATACGAACCTACCATACCCTTGCATGTCCCCACCTTCCCAAACATCAAAAGTTGGGTTGCTTCGAACTGAATAAAAGTGCACCTAGTGAATGCGTCGCCGTCTGACTTCGTGAAGTGCCTTTGTGTACTATGCGTACATGGGTAATTATGAGTATGCGAATTGTGAAACGGGACCCGATAACAGTCGTGTTCTACTCTAGAAAGCACTTCAATTGGCTGCTATGAGCTGTGGAATGAAGCGCCATCTGAGGTACGGGTAGTGTTATGACCGTGTTCGGTTTGAGTTTGGCTTTATGGAGTTCTACATTCCAAAGCGAGTCAAGCTGTGAGGGACGCCGTAGTGAAGGTCTTCGGCAATTTCGGCGACCTGGGGTTCGGTAACGTGCACTGATATTCCACAGAGGTTGTAGATTTAAATTTGAAGAGCCGAGAGACAAAACTTTTCAAGACGCCAATTCGTCCGTACGTGGAGCCCCGTAATAACACGAAGGTTTCGCCTCTGCGGGCGGCAGCGTGGATGGAACCCTTCGGGACCTCTTCAGGATTCAGACGAGAAGGCAGCCACGACAGAACCTGTGTGCGTTAATTCAGAATGCAGCGCCACTTATAGCTTGGAACGTTAATACCCATACACTAAACAATACGAAACAACAAAGTCGGGCTGTGGGCTTATAAAAGTGTGTTATGCCATGGGAGGTAGGTCGCTATGCGTGTCAATAGTACGACAGGAGAATGAGAAGGCGATGTGACCGGAACCCTATAAGGCTGTCGCGTTCCATTCTTAAAGGCGAAGCTTAAGCTCCCTCCATTTTATTTTAGTGTTCAAGAAGCACGTGCTGTCGCTCAGGATTACTAAGGTTCCTTATGTTCCAAAGGTAGCGCAAGCCATTGCTCAAATGGGAAAGGAGAATTGTCTCCCCGCCCTCTACCCCTCCCCCGATTTCTTCGCCATTTTCTGCTCTCCCATTGCACGAAGCTTCGTACATGACGAAGAACCCGTCTCGCTTTCGTTATCGCTAACTTATCGAGGGAAAACGGCGCCATTAGTGAGCATGGAAACACCGCGACACAAGTGCGCTGTGCGTAAGCGTAGGCTTTCTTCATTTTCGAAGACACGCTCGGCTGCAGCACGATGCCGACTTGTTGTGCTGTTGGATGTTTAGATAACATCGCCAAGGGGGGCAAGCATTTTGCGGTTCCTCGTGGCAAACGAAACCTCAATCGGCGAGCGATATGGTTCTACCGTATCGGAAGAAAGAATTTTGACTGCCACCGAGGGAGGCTTTGCGAGGTAAGTCGATCGCTACTAAGCTCTTTTGTGTATACGTGCTCCTGGAAGCATCTAAAATCAACGGAAACTTAATACTGACGCTTAGCTTGAACGAAAAAAAAAAGGAACGCAACATTACCGGCCGTGTTTTCTCGTGCGGCTTCGATACCTATGAAAGAGAGATTGTTCTAGCTGGCTCGTATTCGGCACCGGGTACCTGAAACTGCCGACAGTAATTACAGCAGAATCTTTACTGTTCGCAATTTTCTTTACATTTCCGAACACTTCTGCGCACACCCGAGAATCAGTTATTAAAGAAGTCTGGTTTCTCTCTAAGCCACCACGCAGCCCATACATTTCACGAAATTTGGTTGCCACAAGTCGTTTGAAACAGATTCCGCAATGTTTAGAGGCTGCGAAACTGCGGGATTTTTTGTTCCGCAGCGACCATAATGACGTATTTTGGCAATATGAATACCAGTATGACGTCTCATAAAATGAGCATAATAGAAGAGTTGCCAATTAAAGAGCAAAACGCAGAAAGCGCGCGTACACACTAGGAACCAAGGAGGGAAAAAAGCGCACCGATGCTTTTCTGAAAAAAAAAAAAAAAAACACGTTGAGGGGATTTAGCACATGAATGTCTCAGCCGTGTTATGTTGCGCATAGTTTGGTGTAGCTCTTTTTTTTCGTAAATGAGTCAGGTAAACAGGACACCATTCGATTCCGAGAAACAATCAGCAGTGGTAAAGACTGCTTAGGATTGCGTTTAACTTCTTCTACCTTTTGTTTTTCTTGTCTGAGTGACGCTGATCCATCTAATAACTGAAGGTACTACATATCTTACGAAGATGTCTTACGTACTAACAGCCTTGTGAAAATGCGACCAGAACAGTCGCGTTTCAAGCAAGCGCTTAAACGTGCTGCATGCGATACGAAATGAAGCGAGCGGTAGCGACCGCGAGCTTCGCTCATTAATGGCGGCCCAGAGGGAGGGGCGAGGATGAAACGGCGAAGAGAGGAGGAGTTTGCGCTACCTTTGAAAAATGCAGGGGCCATAAGGATTACCACTTTGTAGCGCCCTCAACTGTGCTTGGAACACTTGAAGCGTGTGGGTTGGTAGCGTTGGAAATAGAGGCTACCAATTTCAACGGCAGTCTAAAAGTGCGTGACACCTTTCTCAGAAACTTTAAAAGCACGTTCCACCCGCTAAAATTGCGGCAAGGCAGGGAAAAGCGACTCAGCGGCAGCCGAATTCCGATGGAGGCAAAACGAAAAGAAGCCAGTGTGCTGGGCGATATCAGTGCGCTTTAAAGATCTCCAGGTGGTCGAAATTATCCCTGAGACATCCACTATGGCACCTCTTTTTATGTTTTTTCACTCCCACCTCCTCCCGTCCCTTGTGTCCACAGGGGTGTGGGAAAATTGCTCGCCATTTCCTTTCACCCAGAACCAAATTTCAATTCCACAAAGAAAAATCAAAACATTGAATATTTGTGAAGTAACCTTGATATCGAACGCAGCCTCGGTATTTAAACGGTGAGAGCCGTTTTTTGGAGCCCGCCCGCAGTCGCCGTGTGCGACCAGCCTTTTACTGTACGTAGCCACTTTACGCAGAAATCTGCCAACCAAGACAAGAATAGTCAAATGAAAGAAGAAGAAATGTAGGAGAACAGCAAGCAGGAAGAAGAAGCACTGAGAACAAGAGAGCAGCCGTGCCGAGATGTAGGACCACCAATATTTGTTCCAATTAAGATGTTTTATCATCACTGAAGGGAATGAAAATGACAAGAAAGACCAGTGCAAGAGAAGGGCGATAAAATGAACTGATGTGTGAGCTTGTTGTTAAAAATGTTTTGCATTCAAATAGGCTATTGGGAAAAGCTGCTACAGCGGCCCTGCTTGTGAGCCATTCCTAACCATCAAGGCCTGCGTTGAGCAGGGCGGCCTTAAACTGTTTAGTGGTTTGATGAGGGAACGGGGATACAGTATTGTTCCTCTGGCCTGCAGAGTTCTGGGTACAAGGTGTGCAGTCATTTAGGGGCATGGAAGGTTTTAGTTTCTCAATGTTTTGCCTTGATACTTGCTTAATTTCGTCTAGGGTTTGGAAAATTCTGACGTGATGGCTCTTGT
The DNA here is from genome assembly GCF_055824585.1 of Amblyomma mixtum. Lineage (NCBI taxonomy): Eukaryota > Metazoa > Arthropoda > Arachnida > Ixodida > Ixodidae > Amblyomma > Amblyomma mixtum. Next base: position 259,436,930 of record NC_143012.1, on the reverse strand, counting down.
CGAATGGTTTCGCAAAGTCCAAGCCCAGTTGGGTCTCCCTGCAGGCGTCGCAATTAGTACTGGTTGCTGATTAGGAAATGGTGAGAGCAAATGTTGCTCGCGTACCGAGCAGGATTAAGCGCTACAATGCGGTAGTTGAGGAGTGTGGTACCATGGTTGTCTTGGTAATTCTCGCGCTTCTTGAACTCACAAAAATTGAGATTGCGCAAAAAATAAAAACCTTAATACAAAAACAAATTAAGCTGTTTGTCTGCCGTCTCTGCAAGTTTACTAACCAGCTTAGGCAAAAAATTGTTAGATATTTTGTGTATTACCTCAGATACCCATATCGAAAAATTCAACACTCCAAGTTTCAAAGCAATACGGCTAGAAAATGGCTTTAGGTTAACCCATCTACGGCTTACCATTTCTTTAAACTCTTGGTTGATGTTGCATGAGGAGTAGTGTTGAAATGTGTTTCCGCTATACGTTTTCTATATTTTAGCTCTGTAACACTCAATCCCACAAAAGTTACTTTGCAATAAACTCCAACTTCAAAGCTTATAGTGAAAGACTTTAGTCCTCTTGGTCCACGTTTGAGCCGTATTTAAAGCTCTGAATCTCCTAATGGATCAGAAGAATGGCCTGAGGTGCGAGTTGGCGCATGATGAAATGAACGGCGGCGCAACAAGGGCACTAACAAGAGAAGGGACACCACATGCACACATGTGCGCATGTGGTGTCCCCTCTCTTGTTAGTGTCCTTTTTGCGCCGCCGTTCATTTCCTCCTAATGGATGACGAAGAGAACATTGATCACTTCGGCAAATGAAATTCGAGCAAGCAGAAAATAAATTAATATCTTGCTGAAAAGAAAATCGCTCTGTTTAAAGTCGTTTTTCCGAGTGTGTACGTCAACGTGAATATATGTGCGCAACACACGACAAGATTCTTTGATGAAAACGACTTAGTCGACGCCCCGTCTTCGATTGAACCTCATTAGTTTTGCGTAAGCATATGCTCAAACTGAATATATACATATATATAAGCGAATATAAGAGCATAATTATAATATTCATAATTTAATAAGCTGACGTTGTGGGTTGGATGGTTCACCGCATGATATAAACGACTTTATTTTCAAGAATAATACTACTTCCGATCTCAGAAGCACCATTTCTCAGGAATGAATATTCGGGCTGGGCTTTGCACGTCACGTACGCATCTACTTAGAACGGAGGCAAATATAATTCATGTCAAGTGGCTGAAGTAAACCTCAATAAAACTGTCGCTTTGAAGGTGTTTCGTTAGTAGCAGCAGCATAATTCCTGTCTAAGCCTCACGTAAGCCTTCAATACAAGTATATGTGCTTCAATGCTATGCTGCAGCAAGAAGGTCTGGAAGGGTACGGTTAGAGTATGGCATAACGGTAGCATGCGCAAAGCAAAATAATTGCTTTGTGACATGATTTTTTTAGTGGATTGCAGCGCTTTCTAAATCGTTCAGCGGCTCAATTGCTCCCGACCACCGCAAAAGTAAATATCCCGCAAAAGCAGCGCAATGAGAAGCTCGTTGTACCTTTCCCAAACTTTCAGTCCCAGTGCCCTAAACGCGCGCGGTGGCCACATTGCTCCGTATTCAAGCGCGTGAGAGCGAATGCAAGTAAACGCACACTAACACCGGCCAATCTCCGCGCAGTGCTGAACAACCCTAGGGGCTCCGAACAGGAGCGGAAGTTCGAGACCAGTAACGGCTTGCAGCACCGCCTCGTATCACGTATTTTCGCTGACGGAGCATTATTTACAAGGGGCCGGGCAATTTCACGGAACTGCCGCGCGCGAGCGCGCGACCGACCCGGCGGGCATGCACTTGGTGAAAAGAGATCAGGCAGTGATGTTCGCGCTGTTATTCTGCGGGAGCGGCAGCTTCGGCTGCGCAGTGCTCGTTCCCGTCTGTGCCTCTATGCAAATTCACTGCGCCTTTCGCTCCGATGAAGGCAACCTATGCGAGCGTCGGCAAGCACTGGGAGATCGCAGTTTCGCAGCGACTCATTTCCCGCCAGCTCAATTGCCTAGGCAAAAGAGTAAGCCACAGCATGAAAGGGCAGCCGAAGGAGAAACGGCAGTGCAAGCTCACAGGCGGGCCCTGGACCTTCAAAGAGTGTAACGCGGCATGCAGTCTGATTGAGCGTTTGCTACGAGAAGAAAACTTGATAAAGCTGCCACAGCAGTGTTGTTAACAGGCACTTACTAACAGCTATCGCTAAAACTCGCGTTACACACCGGTAATCAGGATGTGCTACATTTTTAGATTTATGATCTCAATATGCGGCTCTCAGGTTTAGCTTTTTTCTATTTCATTCTTGTTTCTTCTTGACGCGTAGGTTTTGTATTACCACCGGAGCGCTAGACGTTCGTAAGGTAAGCTGTCTTACAACAGACATTGGCCTTCTAAAAAAACTTTATTCTCTCATTTTATAGGGCAACTGTACAGAACATTCGTCTAGCCTATAGAGATTTATTCCCGCGGTTTAAGGAAAATAAACAGACTACTTTCACTGAGAAATGCAATTTTAAGCTCGAATAGGACAAGAAACGAAATTCACTGAGTCAGTAATTCTTTAGTCGTCATCGTAAACGTTCGGTGCTCAGATTCAGCGGCAGTGTTCAATTCTGAACTGATAATTTCCCAAGACTAAACATGTATTTTGGAACCAAATTAACGTCAATACAGCCACTAAACCTCGAAGAAGTTTTTTTACTGCCAACAAGAAAGGCATAACATTCGACGTTGTTTCTTTAACAGCATTCTAAGCGTCTGCATCTGAATTTAATTTCAGAATATCTCTTTATACATTTCAAAAATTACTCCGTCCTTATTTGTACCGTTTGTTACCTTTTATGCCCATTCGCCAAGTAGAAGATTTTAGTTTTTTGCTTTAAGGCTTCCCATTTCTTTCTATGCAAGTAGCTTTAGAAGACAGCTCCTTGGATCACTGCCTGACGGAGTGTTCGTGTGGTGCAAAATATTCTTCCTTGATCGTAAGAAACCGCACAACCGGCCCAGGTTGTAACCGTGCCTGAGCCTCGAGCTAACCGTTTATGAAGACACCAGTGAACCTTACCGTTTGGAAACAGTTCGATGCGCGAAGAAATGCTGGCGGTGGCCGCCAGACGCTCTTCCTCTTTTGCTTAAATCTTTTAAAATCACTGGTCACTCAGATTTCGCACGATCGCGCACTTTGTGTGCTCTGGCCTCAACCCCATAAACGCCTCGCGGCCGTCGATTTTAGAAGATGACGTAGATCTGGAGTTTCCCAGCATGAGGATCAAAATTAATGGAGGTCCTTCCTGTTCTGTTGCATTCTGTTGCCTCCAGGCATGGACTTACCAGTGAGCAAGGTGTGTTTATTCCATACTGAACTTTCTGTTTGTCTTCTCTGTTCCCGAACTGTTTGCTCGACTGTCCTTAAGGCGCGGCGCCGTCAATATCCTCCTAAATTGGAATGGCGTTCCGAAAAAAAAAAACATCAACATCAATGAAAAGAGCAGAAAATCGAAAGCTTGTTTTATGGCACCTTGTGGTTCGAGTCCTTTCACTAAGAATGCACTGATCAGAATGAAGGAAACTGGATAACAAAAAGGAATACTCATCCCAGAACCAGATCAGAAATCTTTTAATGGCGCCGAAAACTGTAAAATATGTCAGTTTCTGTTCTTAGCGCGCATATTGCTTGTATTTTGCAAGCATTTTGCCTCTTAGTATTTTTGCAGCTAGCGAGAAAAAAAGAACACGACAGTGCATATTTTCATGTTGTATGTAACTTATATTTCATTGCAAAATTAAAAATCTGCTTAGCATTATAGTAAGCTCTTATGCAACACTTTTGCAGGCTGAGTGTAATATTACGCAGCGGGATAACTAGCACAGTAGCCCAACTGCCTCAAAGCAAACTAATTAAGGTTGCATTATTAGCGCTGACACCAGTGTTAATTTACGCGTTAATGCCCTTAAAAACGGAAAGCTACCATGAAAGGATCAGGTTTTTCAGCACAACATCCAGAAGGCTATTCGAAGTGTCTTGCGACGCTGTGGATTTTAGGGCAGATAACGGCTGTTGATAATATTTGTTGCGTGGCGGCAAAGCCGATGAAGACAGGACAACATGGCATATGGCGATAGACTGATTTGATGGCGGCGAGCCTAGAGCGAGCGCTCCGTGCCGCGCCAATTCCCTCTTTGTTGTCTTCTAGTCCGTGACACTACCTGGGGCTACCCAGTGATCGTTCCGATCGCGCGAACTAGGGGATCGGCAGTGCCGATGAAATACAGGGCGTGATGATGGGTGTGACAGGGAGGATGAACACAGAAGAGAAGAAGGTGCAGGGCTTGCCGTCACGATCCAAGAGAGGAGCGGAAGATGAGCGGGTGAAGCCAGGTCCACGAAGACTGAGGAGCTACCGGTCGCCGAAAGCCAACCCCGATGCCCGTGGACGCAGCCAACGGCAGGGCTGGGGTGCTGTGTCTCGTGTGTCGGTGGGTAGTCAGTGGGGTCTCAGGTCAGTGGCGGCGGTCTCCGATCAGTTGGGTCATGGGTCGTAGTGTCCTCTGGGTTCTTATGAGTGGGTGATTAGTGGGGCCTCACATCAGTAGTGGCGGTCTCGGATCAATGTGGTCGTCACGTCGTGTGCTCTGGTCAAGGATTGGGACGGGGAGGAGGAGATCGGCGGCGTCGGCCCATAGCTGGCAGGCTGCGGCAATGCCGGGAGGAGTGAGGCCACGAGTAGTCCACCGAAGACCACGGTGGACAGCAGGCGCCTAAGGTCCGGGACCGCGATGATGAAGGTACCGGTACCCAGCCCCCCACACCAATTGTTACGTGACGGCAAGCCTGTTGAAGACAGGGCTACATCACATATGTCTATGCAATGATTTATTGGCGGCGAGCCTAGCGCGAGCGCTCCGTGATGATGATGATGATGTCCTCAGGCCCGCGCCAATGCCATCTTTGTCGTCGTCTAGTCCATGAAACTATGTGCAGGTGCCCACACAATTTTTGGAAGACGAAAATTAAAAACTTAACCCTTGACCAGCTTCAGCATGCATCCACGAACTGACGTATTAACTCTACTTTTCTCCGCGAACAGCACGATGCACTTCTTAATGCCTGTCTGTGCCTCCATGTAGCCAGAAAATTCAGGCTTTTTGTGATTTCGGTGTTCAGAAAACTTTTGTGACCACCTGTACGCATTCGACGATGAATATAAAAGGGAACTGTGAATCGAAGACTATGCTGTGAGAAGCATTAAAATAGCAGATTTGGGAAAATAACAAAGTGATAGGCGAATGGTAAAGAGTCGCGGTCGTGTGATATCCACACGCTACTACATGGGGGCTATCACCAGAGGCGACCGAGGCTTTTTAGCAAAACATCAGCGATGTGATCCTGTGTGTCGCTACGGATCGAGGGGGCGTCGGTGGTTGCAGGCTACCGGTAATGGGGCAGCAGTGACAGATGGCAGGCCACCTCTTCGCGCATGAAACTTCTTCTGTGGAATAATCGGCTCCTGACCACCAGTTCTTTAAAACTCTTGCAATATTGCACTGGTATGGACATGTGTTTCATTCTTAGGCGCTTTAAGCCAATTTTTCGCTGAAATTCATAATTTTTTTGGAAAACTTTTTCTCGAATTAGGCTCAAATGAAATGCATGGCGAAGTCATATATTGCGTCCTCTGACCGAAACTATTATTGGAAAGAGAGCAAATTATGCACACCAGTATCAAAACTGACATTAATGACGTTCCAGAAAAACTTCCTGAGTAATCGTATAAGTGAGCAGCATTAAGGAAACAAGGACATGGAAGAAACATACAGACGATTAGCAGCATCGTCCTCGTTTGTATGTTTCTTCCATGTCCTTGTTTCCTTTGTACTGCTCACTTATACTAGCTCACCAATCCACCTTACTGACGTTACTAAATAAGCCCGAAAGCAAAGCTTGTCTCTTAAGGCTTCAGCTGGCTGAAACGATTTCAACACGAAAAATAAAATAATGATGTTATTTTTCAGCTCAAAACAAGCAATTGAGAACAATGGCGAGGTCTTCTCACGATAAATGCTATCTCTTGTTCGGATCAGATTGCCACGACGGTCGTCACTGAAGTATTTTGCAATTGGAGGTGTTGCAGCGTGACTTTTTTTTTTTTTTTCGACATGTATTGCTCACTCCACTCGCAGTATCAGCACCTTCGTGCTCCAGCTGCTATAGTTCTGCTTCATAACGTAGTCGTTCAGTGCATGTCTGAAAACCGAGAATTATTGCGGCTGATTGCAAGACGGCTCAGTGTTGTGCGATTTTTATTTATTGCATGACAATCAATAAAGAAGAGCTTCATTGGCAAAACTTAACGTACTCGGGTAGTTAAGCACAGTCGACTGAAGCCTCGCCGTTGACGTCTCACGTCAACGAAAAGGAAATCATTTGTTCCGCACTAGGCATAAAATACCAGGTCTCTACTCGAACGCAGTAGGCAGTCTCACGTGTTTTCCAGCATCTTAAAAAATTTCAACAAGCAAAAGGGGCTACGCTGCACATAAACACGGGACGCCCAAAAGAATGAAAATTACGATATTTCTTAGGCACGTAAAGAAATACTATACGTAATAGGAGCGAAAGAGAACATGAAATTGCAGTCGGAGAGACAGTCATGATATCGGTGAAGGTACAAAGTCATGTGCGTTGGTATAACATCGAAACCCAAAAAAGTTCTTGTCTTGCAGCCCCCGCATGCAACCACGATCCGACGAGTGTGCTGAGAACTTACATTGACGTATTCTGCGCTTTTGTTGCCTTCGCGTTCCAAAGCCACACCCAGATTACCACAGCGTGCGTCAAAAAAGTATTTAGCTAAGATTTTTTAAGATTTTTTTCTTCTCCAGGGGATGTTTTATTCGAGAAAAGGCATTAACTCTTTGACTGCCGCTTGGCCACTGCCCTCGCCGAAGTTTTTTTACAGCCAGGTTGCAAACACTAGGACAAATTTCTTCTCTTTCGGAAACATTTCCGCTCTCATTCTGGTGTAAGCTGCGAGGTAGACAAGCATGCGGAGACTAAAGCGACTTTGTTAGTCTCGGCGACAACTCTGAAAAATTGCGACAGAGAACCAAAACAACCCATGCATCTTGCTTCCCGAAGATTGAGCTAAATATACAACGACAGCTGCCGTTCTGAATGTGCCAGACTCGCAACTTGATTTCCCAGTAGACAAGGGAGAGCTAAGGCCAGGGGCGTGGGTACAGTGCACGTGGGAGAGATTTTGCAAAGAAGAACACGAGAGTAGGAATGGAAGCACGATGGCGCAATTTCTGTTTTTATTTGGGTCAAAGTAAGAAAGGAAGGAAGGTCATTCGATGCTATTCATTGCTTTTTTGTGATCTTCAAAACCAATACGCGCTCAACTTTTTTTCCGCTTTATAAGAATACAAAGCGTTTGCGGTATTTCGGACTATCATATTTGTACTGCATGCTAACACCTTTTCACCAGTAACATGCGCACATTGTATGATTCTTAGCTGTTTCACCAGATCGTGACTCCCACGTCATTTCTGCAACAGGTGTGGGTCAAGAAGGGCTGTCGGCTTCCCCTTCAGATCGTAAAGCATTGCAATATTTTTGTGCTCTATCAGTTGTAGGGGATTCTAGACAGACAATCATCGTCGACCTGTCACGACTACAAACACCCGACAGACGCTCAAGTGTTGTTTGGGGGAAGTGAAAAGGGAAATTTGTCCCTGCTTTGACAGGCAGAAGAAGAAACAAATAACTTCAGTTACGTGGACGACAAGGGCTGAAACAAAAATTAAATAAGAAAATTTCGAAAACGGAGCACATAAAGCTGAGGTGCAAGGAGCTCGTAGGCGACAAGGATGGGCGCGGGAGAGGATCAAGCCTCACGGGACAAGAGGGGAGGGGGGGGGGGGGGGTGCACCGAATAGACGACGACAAAGCTGCATAATAGACAACGAAACAGCTAAGCCTATTGAGCTGCTCATGAAACAAGGGCCGTCGACAATCAGTCCTACGCGCAAACGTGACAGACAGCCCGGGAACACCAGTGTCTTAAGTCAGTCGCGCTAAGAGATATGCAATGGGTGAAGCGCAACAACGGCGTCTGAAAGCTTGTGCTCGTAACGCCCTGCGTAAGCGAGAGGCGAAGGCGCGGGAACTTCAAGAAACGCGAGTGGCGACGGCTCTGTGAAAATACATTACGTAATTCCAACGCAAATGTAAAAGCACGAAACGGGAAGAGCTGGCACTGAACCACTCCATTACGACGGGTGTAAACGCCCTAACAAACCCCACAGGGAAGGGGTGCCTGGCAGTGAGGCACGATGTGGCTAATGCTATTCACCACTGGTTTACAGATGTTATTAGGAAGCCGGGATTGGCTGCAGTTCGGGATGAGAGATAAAGGAGAATACCTTAGTAATTTGAGACTCGGTGATGGCATCGAATTGTAACGCATGATCAATGAGTTAGACAGGCATAGCTGAACGGTTGGTCAAGAAATTAATATGCGGAAAACCAAAGTAATGTTCAACAGTATCGTAAGAGATAAGAAGTTTACGATTGGCAGCGAGGCGCTGGAAGTGGTATTTGAATACGTCTAATGAGAGCAGGCATTGACCGCAGCCCCGGATCATTAGATGGAAATAACTAAAAGAAAAAGAATTGGCTGGAGCGCATATGAGAGGTTATCTCAGATCATGAATGCCAGTTAACCAATTTCCCTCATGAGAAAAGTATATAACACCTGTATCCTATCGGTACTCAACTATGGGGCAGAAACGTGGAGGCTAACGAAACTCGTTAACTTACATTCCGGTCAACGCAGCGAACTCTAAAAATGTAAGTGTTAGGCGTAAATTAGAGAGGAAGAGGGCAGTGCGGGTCAGGCAAGTAACTCCTGTTAATGACATCCTGCTCAAAATCAGTAAGAAAAATGGCTTGGGCAGCGCATTATTTGTGAAGGGAAGGTATTCAATGGTCTTTCAGAGTAACAGACTGGATACTACGAAACGGCAAGCATAAGAGGGGGCGGAAAAAGGTTAATCGGGGAGAATTTGATTAATAAGTTTGCGAGGATAAGGTAGCCGCAGCGTGCACAGGAGAGGGAAGATATGCTAGAGGAATTTGTCCCGCAGTGGGCGTTGTCAGCCTGAGGATAATTATGGAAGGCCTTTGTGTTCATGATTTTTTTTAAAGAAAACTGCACATCACGCAGCAGCATGCAGTCTTCCAATATTTGTCACGTAAAGGCTTACCTTAAAGATAGCGCGTCACATTCGCCGCACGTTCACAATGCCCTTGATGCAAACTGTTAAACTCGGTCACTATGGCAAACACTTTCCATTTTTTTGCCATTTCCTGGACAGAAACACCAGCTACGACGGAGGTGCGGCATACTCTCTAGTGCGCTCTGCTGCACACAGATTATGCACTGCCATCCCGCCAGAAAGCGTCCTAAAGCACTCTCTGAGATTTATTAAACCGGTAGCGTTAAGCGTCCCGTTCAGCAGCAGAGCCGACGTCGGTGTCCCGGCGAAGCTCGGATTGATCGATGGGATCTTCACGTAACAACCAACACAACTATCACACAGTAAAACAGTGCTGACGTCACTGCATAAAGCCGCGTTTGAGTAGAGTGTATTGCCGTCATTCAACCGTCATTGCTTAGTGCCTGTGAAGAAAGATAAGCAGCAGCACTCATGAGAAAAATGGTATAGCCTGGACTCGAACCAGCACCCCTTTGTTCGTCAGCCGGGCTCTCTACACTTCGACCACTAAGGAACGTTCGTAGTACATTGTTAAATTGAGGCTTTGTGTCTGTTGTGGTTAAAAGGAAAGAGAAAAAGAAAGCAAAACCATAAGCTATTTAAAAACAAGAGAGCAACGTTCCTCTCTTCGAAGTGATGCACGAAAAGAACCCTCGCCTCAGAAAGTACCACTAACGCTGTCACATACCCTTGCTGCGGAACTTAGGTGCACACCGAATGTTCACTGCACTTTGCTGATAAAAAGCAAAAGATAAACCTGAAGCTCGTTGCTAAATTTAGTTTAGTTTAATGGGGTTTAACGTCCCAAAGCGACTAAGGCTATGAGGGACGCCGTAGTGGAGGGCTCCGGAAATTTCGACCACCTGGGGTTCTTTAACGTGCACTGACATCGCACAGTACACGGGCCTCTAGAATTTCTCCTCCAAAGAAATTCTAGCCGCCGCGGCCGGGATCGAACCCGCGTCTTTCGGGTCAGCAGCCGAGCACCATAGCCACTGAGCCACCGCGGCGGCCGTTGCTAAATTTAGACAGTCTACTCTAAGTTTGTTCAGTCTACTCTAAGATTGTTGTTTCCAAGCACCAATCGCTGTGAAAGTTTTGATGGCTGGCTTGGTATATCTACGCAGTTCAAAGTCGCTATCGCCGTGGGAACGTTTTCTGCGGCGTTTGGATGCTGGGCCTCCTGGAAAGAAAATGAATGCAAAATGTGCGTAGCATGTGCGATGTTATCGTATGTTGAAGAAGCTGATGAGGTATAAATAATACGTAGGCCTCTTCTAAGGCCTCTTCTTACGCCCGCTGCCCAGTTCGTTCCTTCACAGCGCGATTTATATATTCATCGAGAGGGAGACAGTTACCGCGCCTTTGCTTCTCTAATTACCAATTTTCTTCTGCCTTGCCTGCACTGCCATCCCGCCACAACCACAACCAGGATGTAGGGAGGCGAACAAACGCGCTCCTAAGCACTTAGTCGCATTAGCGGCTATTGCTGCCAAACAACGAAAATAATGAAACGCATGATGATACGCAACAATTGCAAAGTTAAACCCTTTAACTAAGACGCACGTCCACCAAGCGAAATTGTTTTCATCCATTCCTTTTTGTTATCAGCAATCATTAATTTTCTGATCGAAAGCACTCTAATTTCGATTACTATCAACACATCTTTAGACCGGAAACTATCAGAATCTCAAGCAGAGAGCGCATGATTCCTGGATATTTGTCATATAGCATCGTTCTTCTGCGCGCTAGGCAGAAACGAAGCGGAGCTACTGGGATTTTTGAGTCGAAGGGCAGAAGAACCAGTGCACACGCCGCAGCATCGTTGATCCTCTCGAAAAGTGATTGTTTTTTTTTCTACATAGGTAGGTGATATATTCTTCGATAATAGTGTCTCTTCTTTATTTTTCTCCGCCTATCGGCGCTGTTGATTCCTGTGCGGCTTGAACAGTTCTTAATGGCCCGGAAAACGAATGATGATGGGGCTGCTCTATGTGCGGAAAACCGGACCGTCCCAACCAACGAGGACCTAAAACTCAACGTCTACATAGAAGGGACGCCCATACCCGAAAAGACAACAATAAGAATTTTGGGCATGTGGGTTCAATCCAACCAGCGCAGTACTCACACTTTTACCCTACTGAAAGCAACAACGCTACAAGTCGCACGCATGATCACCCGCATCACCAACAGGCGACATGGCATGTGTGAAGAAGACACACTAAAACTAGTCAGAAGCCTAGTAGTTAGTCGAATCACGTACAGCCTACCCTACCAGTGCCTCAACAAAAATGAAATACAACAAGTGGATGCCCTGCTACGCAAAGCGTATAAGACAGCGCTCCGACTACCACGCAACACGTCTACAGAAAAACTCATGGCCCTGGGATTACACAACACCTTTGAGGAGCTACGAGGGGCGCAGCTTGAGTCGCAAAAACTCAGGCTGTTGCAAACAACGACAGGAAGAGCGCTCCTGCAGAATCTCGGATACCGCGAGCAGATGCGAGAAATGTCGAGGACGGCAACGATCCCCGACGAGCTTCGCAAGACCCTCAAGGTAGCGCCAATACCAAAAAACATGGATCCCAACCTCCATCGAGGCAGAAGAGAAGCGAGGGCCGAATTCATCGAGAAAACATACGCTCCTCAAGCCACGACCGTGTATACAGACGCGTCTGAGAGAGGAGGAGATACCAAAATCGCTGTAGCGGCGGTGGTCGATTCGTCTTTACGCGAAATGACCAGCGCGTCTCTCCGAGGCTGCACAGCTGCAGAGTCCGAGGAAGTAGCCGTTGCTCTAGCGGTGGCGGAGGGCTATAGAACCGGGCGGTCACTAACAATAGTTACGGACTCTCAAACAGCCTGCCGAAATTACATGAATGGCAGGATAGGTCGTCACGCGCTCCGTATACTCCTCGCAGCGAGTGACAGAATTAAAAACCGGGAAGAACAAAACGACAAGATCCGACACAAAATTGTGTGAGTACCGGGGCACACGGGGGTGGCAGGGAACCGAGAGGCCGACAGGATAGCTCGAGGATACATTAGTTTCCGAGCTTCCGACGAGACCGCGGAACTCGCGCCAGCACCCAGGGAATACTCGGCCATACTACAAAACTATAGAGGCAGAAGAATGCGATATCCCCCACCGCACAAATCTCTCAGCAGAGAGGAAGCTGTCACTTGGAGACAATTACAAACAGGCTCTTTCCCAAATCTACATATACTAAACAAAATGCACCCTACGATATACACGAACAAATGTCCCTGGTGCGACGAAAAACCTACACTATACCACATCACATGGGCCTGCCAAAACATAGACGTGGTCCCCAAAATACAGAACCCGAGTGCGGAGCAGTGGGAGACTCTGCTGTCCAGCGACCGCTGCGAAGACCAACAAGGTCTGGTACAGCGAGCTCAACGGGCGGCAGTGGCTAGCGGAGCCCTGGACTGAGGGCAACCGACCACTGATTAGAGGCGGACGACTTCGACAGAGAAGGCTCCTGGGGGTAGAACCAACACGTCTCTGAAGATGCCACCAAACCACAGGAAAAACCATTAGTGTAAATAAAGTTTTCCCTTCCCTTCCTTCGAGACCAAAGATCACCACGACATGCTTTGAACTCCCTCCAAATCGACCATATTTCTCTTTTATAGAGCTGTAAACTGCCTAAAAACTTGGGCGCTGTCAGACTAGAAATCTTCGAGCGGAAAATTGCAAATAACGGAAAAAGACGCAAGCGCCAAAGTTGCTCTTGTGCATGGGTAAGTTCCAACTACTGCTTGTTTTTCTTTCCTTAAAAAACATTATTTCGCCCCTTAAGGTACTGTTCTTAGTTTTGGCATGATGCTTACAAAAAATGCATTAATAAATGCGGGATAACGCTATACGTTTTCCTGTACTTAAAAAAAAAACAATCTATTCTACATTGTCGTGGACAATGGGTGGGATCATGAAATGTATTGCTAAAGAGGCGAGACGTATTCTAGCTCATCGAACGGATAGTGTAGGCACTCTCGGTTTTCGCAATGTTTACTGTCCAGCGAAAGTGTCGACACCTTCACGAGATTTACTTTCTCGAGCTCGCCAGCACGCATGGTCTCCCGTGCTGCTTTCACAGAATGAAGAATTTCCTTGGTCGGGTGTTAGTCTTAGCTCGATAACATGCTTGCCTTGCATATTCGGCGTTTGTCCTTTACGCGCCATCGCTTTCAGCCACTTCCATTTTTTTTATGCGGGGCAGGTAGCCAGTCGTGTCACGCTGCTTTCACTGTTTGACGCACTCGAGAGGTAGCCCCTTCTTTTTCGGATCATTGGATGTATTTGGCAGCCTTTGTACCTGGGACTACCTAAGCCACTGTTGGCGATACTGGCGACACCTTCATTCTCGTGACTGAAGTGGCTCAGTTGCATGAAGGCGGCGGCAGTGTAGAAAATAGCATTTACAAGCACATAAAGAATCGATAAATCGTAAGGAATATGAAGGTTTCTAACGAGCAGCCGGAGAGGGCACCATTTGCTGCAAGCTGCGCGAGAGGTTTCGGCTATGCTCGAGCTGGACAAAAAATTCGCGAGCACTGCCTAGAATATTGCACGAGGCTAAAAGTACGATAAAAGTTTTAATGGGTCAGTTTTCAACATTCTATGCCGGAGAAACCTGCCCGGCCATCTATAGCCTCGGTTGGCAGTTGAAAAAAAAATAGGAAGAACAATTAAGCCACGCCTTAAGGGTATGACGCGATAGCATAAAGAGTTAATTCCCATATATGCAGATGGTCATTACCTACATTATATTCTAGGTCCCTTGTTCTGCTCATACCCCTCCTGGTGCAATGGTGCAGCGGTTAAAGGATATGCCACTGCCCTGCGATGGCAGGTTGGCCCAGCGGTGCGACTTGCGCGGCCAAGGTTGATCTTCCCTAGCGACAAATCATTAAGTCTCACCTGCCATAGTGAACAGTTTCCTCACTCTCCGGTGGCCAGGTTGGCATGACGCCGCATGGTACACTGCCTCCGAGTTTACTATCTGGGCACAACCTGCTAGAGTCATGCTCGTGATTTTTGCTCACAACACAGAAGCTGACGCCGACTAGCCGACACCGGATTTTCCGGACAACGCGGCCTTCAACGCTATTGCGTAAAAATAAAGTCAGGGTTATCCTAATTTCGACTTGCAAGAGGAGACAGTAGGAAGAGGGAAAGTGGGAAAGGAAGTAAAAGAGAGAGCGGGAGACGACGGGCGAAGGATGGGAGAGAGAGAGGAGAGGGTTTCCAGCATGTCACACTGCGACTGGTGGCTTAGACCGGGAGTGTGCAGCGAGGATGCGGCACGTCTGAAAGTGTTTTACGGATTAGATCGTGCCACCCGCTCTTCTGGTCGCATTCTGTTTGATGCAGCGCCTGTTCCGCATGGTGGAAACAGTATTCCTAACGCATAATCTGCCAAGTAATCGGATTGATCCTGTGTAGTTTTTTTTTTGCTTTCTACATTTATGACCACAAGTTCGGAATGTTTCGAACAAATTCTTCAGGTTTGGAATATGTTCGATGAGTATGGGAGTTATAAATATTTTGTGTTTTAAAGCAGCTTGCAGGTTTTATTAGTGCCTTTTCTGAACGCTAGATCTTGAACAAAATTACGGCAAATATTAAAACATTTAATTATTCTACACAGGAAAAGCAAAAGAAAGTGATGGGGTGAAGATATCCATCCTGATTGACAGACTTATTACTAAGACTTTATAAAGTCGTAGCTGTTTTTTCGGCAGTAAAGTAACCTCAAGTAGGTTACTGCGTACACGTAGCAGGTGAAAGGTTTCATACAAAAATTACGTTCGGAGTGGTACACACAGTAGACCTAATGCATACAGCCTGCACTTTAAAGGCCCATAGCTTAATGCAGAATGAACGAAAAGGCCCTAAAGAGATCAAAGTCAACTTAAAGCGAACCTGTACACTCAACAAGCTTCCTCCGCGACCATGTTTCCAAAGGCGCCGTAAAGCCTTGACTGGACTGCTTGCTTGAGTCGACACGGAGATTTCTTCGCCTCTTGCCTCTCGACCTCTGTTTGCGAATACTGCCCTACTGTTGTTTGGCCGCGACAGAAGCTTTGCGCAGCTACTATTTAGTTCCGGAGTTGAGTTTGGGGCGCCAGGTAAACTGGCCCCACGGACACCAGTTTCGCCTCTCCCAAATCTCTCTTTGTTCGTTCATCAGCATGGCGAAATTTTTTTATACAGGGTTTCAGCAAGTATCCATCCTCAGTTCTGTATATTGCCTCCATTTCTCTTTCCTGCGCAGTGCGTTTTTGTCATGAGACCAGCGCTTCTTAGTTCTCAACATAGACCGTCAGATATTTCTAATCAAAATGCCAGAATGCGTGCTAGAGATGCTGCGTTGCACCTTAACACGCGTCATGCGAGCTTCCTGCGGCGTACCCTAGGCCTGTAAGTTACAAACCAGGTGAAACTTTAATTATGTTGGATGCGTTGTTTAAGCAGCAACGCCCATCATTTCATTCAATTTCTGCCGTTACCTGAGCATTGACACCCACCGGGTTCTTTCTTCACTGTACCTGTATAAGAAGAATGGAGGAGATGTTTTACCTCATTTACTTATATTCTCGCTGATACAACGGTGAAACTAGTTTAAGAAAGATACGCCATACGAAACGGAAATATATGGTGGTACAAAAACTGTATACGCAACACTGAAACACAGAATACTACTGGTAAGTCGCACACAATCATTGCGTGCTCCCAACAGCTACTATGCATGCACAAACAGGAGCGGTAAGCATCCGTTTCCTGAAAGTGTAACTACGTTGATACGAAGGCAGCTTCTGGGATGTTAGCTACAACAACATAATGCGTCTCTAAGGTATCAGCACTCGCAATAGAACATCCCAAAGGCTAGCCTAACTAGCTTTGGCAAATATTGCTTCATGTGAAGGCTAGGGAGAAAACTCAGGGCAAGATATCACTCGTAACAACAATTATCTCAAACGCGAATAATTAACTCCACTTAACAACCTTCGCACTCCAAACCGAAACTACAAATTTGTTACAGCTTATAGCTCTTCAGTGGCGTGCCAGGCGTTTCTTTTTATACGTGAGACTCGCTGAGTATATCCGCCTGGAGAACCATGAAACGTAGGCAGTTGTTGAGAAGGTGCATCGCTTCATTGTAGCGTGTTGAGGCCTGCCGAGCGTAGCATTTTCCAGCTGCGAGGGAATTACAAAGGGCATTGCCTCCATTCTTTCTTCAAGATGGCACTCAAGGGAGTGATTCAGGTCGCAAATGGCAGCAACAGACGGGTCCCTAACCAGCCGGGGCGAAACAACCGCTAACATCACTCCTTTAGCCGTCCTTTGCAATGACGCTTGCGAAACTTGAAGCTAAGCACATTTTCAGGCATTAAGCCTAATGACTTCTTCGTTAACACGGGTATTGCGCTTAGAACTAGTGGAAACTGGTCGTCATTCATTATGTGAACCCTTTCAATTTCGAATAGACACGGGTCTATTCGGATACTAGATCTTCAATTTGCAAGAACAGTATAAAATCCGCGCATTCGTAAATCTCGAGGGGTGTATTGTCCTTTGCACGGCCCGAGGTTAGTAACCTAAGTTCCGGTGTGGCGTTTAAATGCTTGTGAGAATTTTCTTCTGCTAGATCAACTTGCTACAGTTCGCTTAATGAATCATCTTTAAGCACAAGATATTCTTATTTAATCTTTCGCTCTCAATATATTAAGAACTCTCCCCATCACTGGAGCGATATCGACTCATGCACACGGCCGACTCAGTCCACCTATTTGGTTTCAGTTGCAAATTCAAGAATTCAGAAACCTTGTGTTTATTCACAATGCACTTCGATGTCAAAAGAAATCAGATCAGCCTTTTGGAAGCGCAGACGATCAGGAACAGCTTCATTCAAATTTAGTAATGACGCCAAGCCATAAAAGAGCAGTCGAAAATAGTTAATAACTGTCATAATGTAGTAGTCGAAGGTATAAAGTGAAGATCATTAAAAATATTTGACTTTTATGGCTGGTATGCTTGTTGTTTTCAATGCGGCCTTTGAGCTAACTTCGACAGCATTACGCTTCATTGTAAAATGTGCGTTTGGAAATCATTCAGACACGAACATTCCATTTTCAAGCTTCATTCAAATTTAGTAATGACGCCAAGCCATAAAAGAGCAGTCGGAAATAGTTAATAACAGTCATAATGTAGTAGTCGAAGGTATAAAGTGAAGATCACTAAAAATATTTCCGCCGCGGTGGCTCAGTAGTTACGGCGCTCGGCTGCTGACCCTAAAGACGCGGGTTCGATCCCGGCCGTGGCGGTTGAATTTCTTTAAGGCGAAATTCTAGAGGCCCGTGTGCTGTGCGATGTCAGTGCACGTTAAAGAACCCCAGGTGGTCGAAATTTCCGCAGCCCTTCACTACGGCGTCTCTCATAGCCTCAGTCGCTTTGGGACGTTAAACCCCAATAAACCAACCAACCAACTAAAAATATTTGACTTTTATGGCTGGTATGCTTGTTGTTTTCAATGCGGCCTTTGAACTAACTTCGACAGCATTACGCTTCATTGTAAAATGTGCGTTTGGAAATCATTCAGACACGAACATTCCATTTTCAAGCTTCATTCAAATTTAGTAATGACGCCAAGCCATAAAAGAGCAGTCGGAAATAGTTAATAACTGTCATAATGTAGTAGTCGAAGGTATAAAGTGAAGATCATTAGAAATATTTGACTTTTACGGCTGGTATGCTTGTTGTTTTCAATGCGGCCTTTGAACTAACTTCGACAGCATTACGCTTCATTGTAAAAGGTGCGTTTGGAAATCATTCAGACACGAGCATTCCATTTTCAAGCTTCATTCAAATTTAGTAATGACGCCAAGCCATAAAAGAGCAGTCGGAAATAGTTAATAACTGTCATAATGTAGTAGTCGAAGGTATAAAGTGAAGATCACTAAAAATATTTGACTTTTATGGCTGGTATGCTTGTTGTTTTCAATGCGGCCTTTGAACTAACTTCGACAGCATTACGCTTCATTGTAAAATGCGCGTTTGGAAATCATTCAGACACGAACATTCCATTTGAAGGCGGAACCCTTTAATGCCTCATCGTTGTAAGCAGGAGTTGTCGACAGAAATGTCACGCTTTTCATTTGGCCGAAATGGTCGTAACGTCACAGTGCGCGAATTTCAAATGGGGCCAATTGTACTTTGGCTAGTAACCATGCACTCAATTAAAGGGATCGTATAGTGATGCTGCAAGTAAGTATGACTGAGTTTAGTTAATTAGTGAATTAATAAATTAGCCTAATTAACCGTTCTAGTCTGACCAGATAAATAAAACCGAGTAGGAAATTTGTCGAGTTGGGGAATCCACCAGGGTCTCCGGACTGCGAGACGTGAACGCTAACCACTCCGCCATGCCAGCTCGATGGTTTGGAATGAACAAAGGCGCGTCTAGTGAATACGGTGTCTTCGTTCACTCCCATCTTCTTCCCTTCCCGTTACGGCAAGGTTCAGGTGTCCACCGAGATATGCGAGACAGATACATTCCCTTTCCTGAAAAACTAATTTACCGACGAGCAAGGCGTAGAACTGAAAGGGTGATAGCGTTCTGTTGCCTCCCTGGCAGCGTTGCAAAACGATGTCGCGTTTCACTCTTAGATTGGTTTACTGGTGTTACTGGGGTTTAACGTCCCGAAGCAACTCAGGCTATGAGGGACGCCGTAGTGAAGTGCTCCGGAAATTTCGACCACCTGGGGGTCTTTAACGTGCACTGACATCGCACAGCGCACGGGCCTCTAGAATTTCGCCTCCATAGAAATTCAGCTGCCGCGGCCGGGATCGAACCCGCATCTTTCGGGTCAGCAGCCGAGCGCCGTAACCACTCAGCCACCGCGGCGGGGCCGTATATATGCGCTGTCCCAGGCTAGGGTGCCTCGATGCCCAGCGAAAAGCGGCGCTGGCATCTACGTACCCTATCCCAGCCGCGAACACAGCGCCACCGCACAGCTACCCGCCAGGCGAGCGCGCACTCGATGGTGGCACCCCGCGTCATACACTCCCTTCGCTCCCTTGCCTTTAGGCTCTCACCTCCTTTCCTGCTCCGTTCTCTACCATTCCTTTATATTCTTACCTCCTTGCTTTCCCCCACTTCCCTCTTTCTGTCGCCCAAATATCAGTCTAAGGAGAAGACTTTCTTTGTACTTCTCCTGCGCACCCCGCTAACGGTTAGGCGCAACTGGTGGAGATTTTTTTAAGTGCCCCCATCGTTCCGGATCACCGCTGCATACCTGCGTGCGTCCAACCACGGAAAGGTTGTGTGTTATTGCGTGCGTGCACGCTTACTGACGCCGCAATGGATGGGCTAATGAATGTGCCTGTTATGGCACAGCGTGCTTTAATATCTTTATGCACGCTCTTCAAACTGTTGCTCATGCTGTGCTGCGCCTCTGCTCTGCGTGTTCCCGCGTGCACAAGTGGTTCGATGCTTACGGCCGTTCCTTTTTGAGCACTGCTCTCTGCTCTCTAATAGCAATAGAGCTACGCAAAAGCTCTGAGAAGTCACGGTACATAAAAGTGTTTAAAAGCACAGGCTTAAACGCAGGCTTTCAATCCTGTATGCTGCTTACCTCGAAAATGCGAAAGTACATGTACCCCTACTCCATAAAGGTGATAGTATTGTGTTTCGTATAAAAGTGCGTTATTTTAGTCGATATTTTTAGCATAGATTTGCTTTGCAATAAAATGAAGTTCTTGTTTTTCTCCCGCATGCAAAAGAAGTTTTTCTGTTCTAGCAAGAAATACCTGAGTGGATTTAAGAAAATTTGGCGCCGACATACTGCGCTCTGGATGCACAGACTCTGTAACGTGCGCTAAAGACTTCGGCGCGGCGGAGATAAAACGAAGATTAAAAAAAAAAACGTTATTACGTCATCCACTACTACTAGCAGTTTCCTTAACTTTGTATGCCCGCTTCAGTCACTTATAAAGTTCTTACTATTAAACTAGGCTATTACTGAAGTTTTAGACAATTTACCGCTCATTAAAAGCGAAACTATATATTTTAGTTGGTGCGTCTTAGCGTCTGGCTTCAATTGCAGTGCTATTACCATCTTCGGACTATCTCAAATTTGGCAATTTTATGGAAGAACTATTATTTGTATTCCCCAACCATTTCACAAATGCAATACTTTGAAATTCCCTATTATAGTACTGAAGAACCTGTGGAACATGCCGGAGATGTCTTTGAGTGATAAATATTGCATATTCCTTTTTTTTTCATTCTACTGTGAAATTACCGAAAATTGCAGCGGCAGCCATGAAGCTGAGTGTGCGAAACCCGACAGACTGAGCAGAACAGAAAAGAGGACATTTTGCGTCTCATCTCCCACTACAACCTCTTCCTTTGGCGTGCGATTGAACTAGCTCGCCAAAAAGCCCTTATTCCATTTCAAACATCATCGCCTACTTTGGAGCGGATGAATTCCAGTCAACTCGACTTTGAAGGCAATTAAAAATGAGTTATGTTTTTTTTTGTTAGTACGTTCTTCGCACCTGGATGGCGTGATTGCTAAACTTTCCATTTCTCTGTGTGCTTCTTTTTTTCTCCTTCCCTGGTGCAACCCGTGTTGCTTCAAATGCTACGCGCGTATGCTGGCAGAGGCAACCACTCACAACTGCGCTAAGATCCCAAAGTAGCACTGTTCGCGGGCAGTAATCGTTTATGTTGCGGATGCAGAAAGCATTACCGCAAAGAACAGTTTTCGATCAGAAAAACAACAAAACTAAATTACCAAACAAAAAGAAAAGAACAAGAGAAACGTAAAGAACTAGAAGAAGTTGAATGCAAGGCAAGGATGGTGGAAATGAGCTGTCTGGCGCTCGGGTGCAACGCCTTTGTGCGTGATCTGGTAGCGCCAAAGCCTTCGTTCTGGCATTGTGATTAACCCAATATTGTACATATCGCCCGTGATTCCTCCGAGCGCCTGCTTTCTCTTGCTTATTGCAACAATGCAGCGCTTTTTGTTTTGGAGCATACGATTTACGCTGCGTCTGATTCCTCTTACTTACGCCACTGGTGAGAACGCCAGCATTTATTCCTTTTTATAGTGCTATTTTATCTATTAGCCCGCTGCCCTCTCCATTTACCTACGCCACCTCTCTTGCAGCTTTCTACCGTGTAGAAATGCTCCTAAGTAATCCAATCCTTTGTTTTGCAGTAGCTGCTTTGGTCTTTCGGTGACGTTTAGATGATTAGTGGGACGGGCTCCAGAAACCGAGGGAACGAATAAACAGTTTTTCGTGTAACCAATATTTCTTTCCGCTAAGAGTCCATCGAACGCTTCCGCGGAAGGCCGTTTTTTTTTTTTGCGCCTGCTTTCGTAGACATCTGACGGCCCCAGAACTAAGGAAAAACTTTCATACCGCTCATTCTAGCAGCTAAAGGCTATACTTCGAGTTTTTAGCTTTATTAAATTTCGCTTAACTTGATTTTCGTACCCAAACGACCGGAATTCATTGTTCGGTTGCTTATCCTATATTCATATGCAGCTTTTGTTTTCGTAATATCAACAATGCCTTCAGCGGCCTTGAGAGCACAAAGCTTCAATGGTCTTAGATCGCAAAGGGGGATGTTTCGGGAAGACGATCAGCGTATTAAAATAAAACTTACATGTATCCCCACGACAGCTGATAAAAACCAAGTGCATAAAAATCGTGCGCTGAACTTCTCTTCTTTTTCATTCAGCAGCATTTCTGTCATCTTGCAAACAAACAAAACTCCCTAATTTATCGATAGGATCGTGACGTCACCAGCTCCGAAAAATTTGAGAATGTGACAACTAGAATGTTCCATTTTCTTGAATTTGACTATTGTATGGAATTGCAATTACCCCATCCACACATGCACCTTAATCCACCCAATAATCTCTACTAACCCACATGATTCCATTTTCAGGAGTTGGTCTACTTGCATAAATTTGCGCCTTGAGAATATTCAAGGGCCGGTGAATTTGAAAATCTCATCGGACTTTCCTCTTTAAGGATGGGGTCAAGAAAGCCCGAAGGATTTTAAGGACAATTTTGATCACGGTACGTGCAAACTTGACTTCGCTAGGTAAATGTCTTGCTCGGGATATCAATTTAGCCTAAAGTGTTTTAGTACATGTGTATATTAAACAAGAAAAGAAGTGTACACATGAGCTCCGTCCTAAGGCTATTAACCAATAAGGTTAATATAGTTAACCGGTCAGTGTAAAATATGTCGAATTGGTCACTGCCTACTTTACATTCATATATTTCTTGGAGTCATCATGCCACTCCTAGAGCAGTGGTGCAGTGGTTAAGCGATGCGCCTTGCTTGCTGTGGTTGGTGCTGCCACCGCTGGGACTCATCAGACCCAGGTCTGATGAGTCCTTCTAGAGCATACTCTTGCGACGAATAATTTATTTACCTGCCACTTGTCATGGTGACATTTGCCATGATCGTCAGATGGGTTAGTTCGTAACACTTAAGAAACCTGCACTCCATGCCATAATTTAACGTGCATTGAAGCATAGCCCATTTGTGCGACTATTTGAGACACCGTGTCAGTGCAGTTCGGAGACAGCCTGCCAAGTATCTGATTTCCTAACGCCCAGGTGGCCGCGAAATTCGAGTAATTTATGCCTAAAGACTGTGCGTTAGCGAATCTGCAGTTTTAAACACGGTTGTTTTCCTTCAGATATCGCCCCTCGTTAGGAAGGGCAACACTCATAATGGGTACTTTTTTTCTCTCTCTCTTGCTGCTGAAGCAGTGGCATTTACAATGCCAAAACCGTGCTTAGGATTGGGGTCAAAGACGTGGTCATTGGGTTCACACGCCTCTTTTTACGATGCGCACGCCGTAAAAGAGCTTGCCCCAGAAGGAGTTTGTTTACTCTCAGGATAATGCGCGGCGCCATCAGCAAAGCACCTACCACTACACGTCGGCCAGCCTTAATAGCTATGCCGGGAGCACAGCTTGCAGCAATTGTGCATGGCCCGAAATCCGCTAGCGCCCTCAAGGGCAGACCACACTGGCAATATCAACAGCTTTCTACTTAGAAAAATGGCTACAATTCTAACACGTATTGCAGGCACAATGAACCGCTTTAAGGAAGGGCGTGAAGCCGGGCTTTATTTTTCAATGCTCTCTTGACTCCATTTGCCAGAATTTAATATTCACCAAGGGACTGTGCAGAACAATATTTCTTGCAATAATTATTCGATATCAAACAGCAAATGTTCTACTAATCACTGAGAATGCATTCAAGCACTATTTTGCTAAGCCGCTCTTCATATTCTCGGCTTTGCAACTGTAAATGTTTAGCAGAAACACTCTTTTGTATCTCGACAGCTTTGGTGTTCGACGGCTGTGGAGTTGGGCTCTCTAACTCATGGTCGTGGGGTAGAATCTCTGCCCCGATGGCGATGTTTTAATGGAGGTGATATCCAAAAGGCCCTGTTTGCTGTTCCATCCTGGTGAACGTTGAAAAAGCCTAGGAAGATAAAATCATTTTAGAATATTTGGCAAGGACTTCCACCATACTGCAATAGTTCATTTAAGAAGCTGTCGCCTGAGAGCAGTGACACACTGGATCGTTTATCCGTTCTCTTCTTACTCAAATTGTTCGTTCGAGAAGGTTCTTGCATGGTTTTGCACTTATTGGAGCGTGTGTTTTACTTTTTGCTGCGTCTGCTATATTACTGAACTGTCCTCACGTCATCTAAAGCCATAACACTGAGGGCTACCAAATGTCGTATCTCTTTCTGCACGGGTGACTGCCAGACCTTCCAGTGCTTAGGCGGTATACGCGGAATTGACCACTAACCCGCCGCGGTGGCTAAGTGGTTACGGCTGCTGCCCCAAAGACGCGGGTTCGATCTCGGCCGCGGCGGCTGAATTTCTTTGGAGGCGAAATTCTAGAGGCCCGTGTACTGTGCGATGTCAGTGCACGTTAAAGAACCCCAGGTGGTCGAAATTTCCGGAGCCCTTCACTACGGCGTGTCTCATAGTTTGTGTTTCTTTGCGACGTTAAACCCCAGTAAACCAAATCATTGACCACTGCAGGGCATACACTTGCGCCTGAAAGGCAGGAGACGGTCCTACAGAGGTGTTACCGTATTTACTCGCATAATGCTCGCACTCGCGTAATGCTCGCACCCCCCACATTGGCTATCAAAAATTGGGAAAAATTTTTTCCCCGCATAATCATCGCACCCCCAAAATTACTGCCGCGAGCCGTCTGCTTGTCGTAGCGGTCGCCATCTATTGACCGCGGCTACAACTACCGTATTTAGGCGATTCTAAGTACCCCCTTTTTTTCACTAGAGCTTACTTTTTTCACTTTTTTCACTAGAGCTAGAGCAGCTAGAGCTTACGTTCACCTTGTACTTTCATAACGAAGGTAAGTTCCGCTTGAAAGTAATGTTTCCGTTATATTTACAATAGCGGACCTGACAATCCCGATCTCGCACCCATTCATCTTTTCATTTAACACTCCGAAACATTTGCTTGAAAATTTTCCCCGCATAATTATCGCACCCCCAAACTTCGCGTTGATTTTCAGGGAAAAAAAGTGCGATGATTACGCGAGTAAACACGGTATATCATGCCGACTATACTCTCTTTTGAGAAATGGCAATACACGTTGCTGTCTAAATTAACTCCCTAATAGGTTCACTAAAAAGCATTTTGAGTTCTTTTGATTGCGGGATATTTGTGTACAGGCCCCAAATATTTTTAGAAACTTAGAATCATTATCCTGTGTGCCCGGCTTATACTCACTGAGTCGGATAAGAAAGCACAAAACACAAAAAAACCTCCAAATTAGGTCCGACTTCCCCGAACCTTGCCGCGTCCAACATGATGGTGACCTCCAAATTTGGCTCAGCCACTCTAGAAATTTCACTCTGGCCGATTTGGAGGAAAATTTTCCAGTCCATAAATTAACGTGCCCAACACAATGGTGCCTATAAAATTTGACCCGGCCACCCTCTAATTTTGCCACACCCACCCCCAACATTTCGCCTAGGCCAATTTGAACCAAACTTGATAGCGAGCGTTGCTTGATCGCGTTAACACGATGGTGGCCTCCAAATTTCGCCCCTGTGAACCCCCAAAATTTCGTTCCATCCGCCCCGAAATTTCACGTTTGCCGATATTTATTTATTTATTTATTTGTGATACCCTCAGGGTACAGAGTACATTTCAGAGGGGAAGGGCAGTTGATAACAATCAAATATGGATCAAAACCACTGTCCGGGCGTAACTGACCGCTCCGAACAAGAAGGTGCCTTCCAAATCTGGCCAGGGCCATTTCCAAATTATGGCCGGCGTTACCCTTTAAATTCTACCTTGGACGATCGATGCCCAACCGAACCATAAGTAACCGTGCCAAGCACGATAATGCCCTCCAAATTTCACCCGGGCTGTTTCCAAAGTTTGGCGGACAACTGCAAAGAAAAAAAAACAATGCTTTCGAACTGTGTAGGTGTAAGCAAGTTGAAATTATAGCCATTTTTTTTTATCGGTGCTGATTTGTATCGTGTTTTTCATATGTTCCGCGAGTGGCAGAGAGTGAGCGACTTTAGCAAGTAAATGATGGCTATCAGCACGAGAAATACTGCAAGGAAAGCGAAAGCACAAAACACAGAGAAATACCAGTTTGCTCTGCAGACGATTAAATCTCTTAATGAATTAACCTCATCATATCGAATCAAGTAGGCTAATGTGAAGGAGTGCGTCTTTGTGCTGTGCTGTTTACTGTCAGTGTTCGCCGTCAATATAACCAAGCATACAAGATAGAGGTAAGACAGATAAGACTGCTGATATTTTCTTATTTCAATGCCTGGTAAAGTAAGAGGATGCCGCAAAGGTTCCCTCCAGAAAAGCAGCCTACACAGTCCCTCTAGGATTGTGAAATTGAAGTGGAAAACCCCTCCCTGAAGAGCATTCTGAAGGGCCACATAAACTGAGAGGCCATGCCCCCGAAATGTTGATTTTCGGGGGAATGGCAAGTAATCCTATCAAAAACTCGTTGCCCTTTAATGTCAAAAATTATTCGAAAAGTTTGTAAAAATAGTACCCGCATTCTCACAAAAGCAACACGAATGGTTAAAAACTTTTGGGAATCCACCCGTGCGCACAGCCTTTCATGCCCGAAGAATTGTAGCCTTGTTGTCTTAAAAAACACATGTAATCAAAAATCAATAATTCGCTTCTCATCAATTTCTTCCGCAGAGTAAATTCAGCTAAAGAAGTACTTACTTTAATATAGCATTCCGCTGCTTAAAGCAAAAAAAAAAACAGGCGAGAACAAAAGCGACTTTCCTGGCATGCCCTAGAACTTCGCGACATCGTTCCTAATTTTTTTTGACCGGGAAAAGCAATTCACTTTCTAGACACCAAATGGCCTTTCCATTCTGTCCAGCACAAACTTCAATTGTAGCCACCACGACTGACTTGGTAGTGACATTGTTAAATGATTTGGCAAAATATTGGCTAAAATGCATTGTAGCAGACACGCATCCGCCAAAGGTTAAATCAAAATGTCTTCCAAACATTGCAAATGTATCTCATCGCTAACAGCACTGAAACTCAAATTCAAAAATGCATCGACCTGTGCGAGATTGCAAGTGCCCTACACTCTAATTGTGTGACAGCTGTTCGGTTCTTTAAAACGATTAGAGCGCAAAAAACGCAAATAGAGGAAAGATACAGCTGATATACTTTGCCCATCAATTCAACAAAAGAACTCGTGAACATTCATATTATCGGTCCCTTTACCTCCATGAACTGACTAGCTCTCAAATTATTGGAAACAAGACAATATGAAAACTACTTTCATTTCCTGCACAATTAGTGTGTACTTTGAATTTCAATTGTGTTCTCGTTTTCACTGCAGTTTTACTGTGTAGCCTAATGTATTATCGTCATCGATTTCTTTGAAAAAAGGTCTTCCTGGTAAGCTAAGTTCGAGACCTCCATTTCTATTTCCAGTTGTCCAATCCAGATATGTAATATTAAATCCATTTCCCCTATCGAAGCAAAGTAACTGTGTAGCCTGGTGTGTCATCTTCGCAGTCGCGCCAGAGTAACACATAAAAAAAAAACAGACAAAATTTCACCATAAGCAACTGTGTCAGCCAACACAGGTACGTTTTAATATGTTCTCATTTGGCTGTTCGTGCTTTCCACGACGGCTGCCGAAACAGGCGAGAAATCAAATCTCTGAACTTGACACGTTTCTAGCCAATGGATCTTTTTATAAGAGTGAAATACGAAGCAGGAAAAGAGGAACTAATTAAATCCGCAAAGTGAAGGTGCTAAACGTAACATATTGATGAGAAAACTTCGAGGTGAAGCTTAAAATTAACTCATCTTCACTTTTCTCATTGGGATTAACCTGGAATAACTGCACCTACTGCCGTACATGCACCGCGTGAGCTTCGTGAAATAATATTCTTAGACGTGCACTCATTGCCGAGACCACGGATCATGTGTTTAAGAGTATCGATACTAAGACGCCCACGTGGACTTCCAGCACCAGCTCAAACAGGAAATTAAAAACGTTGAAATTAGTAGCATGAAAGTATGTAACCAACAATCTTCGCACCTCTTGCTAGCAGGCTAACAACAGCCGTGTTTCATCGGACTTTGTAATTCATTAGTAGTTCCTACACACCCGTTTTTATCCGATTTCTTCATTTCGCTGTACTGTGTCGATAACGCCAACTGCTGTCTCACCTAAAAAATTTACATTGAACTGAGTGAAGCAAAAAAACATAAAAAGAGTATAAATAAAACCCGAAGAATTTTTCGACAAAGAATTGGCACAAAACTTGGCTTTTCCAGAACATCATGTTTTGTGTTCTCAGCCCCAGAATGCACTGACATGCCTTAAAAAATGACGCGCCTGTGCTCCTAAAAGTATCAAGCAGGAGGTATTCTCTCACGGGGCTAGAAAGGATTCATTAATTGTTTTTATTTATCAGTAACTGCCACACTCAGTGTGAGGCCCCAGGCAGGACTGGGCTTTACAAAGTAGTTTCGACATGTTTGAGTATGCTTTTCAATAAGAGAAAACAACGAAAGCGCACGGAATGAAAGAAAGCAATGATTGCATGAAAAGTTACTACAAATCTGTTGACAAATTGAGAAAAGAATAATATATCATTACATAGTGTGGAGCGGTCTCACACAAGATTAAAAGCGAAATTCGTTGTGATTGCTCCCAGGAGCGCTTTGCTCTCTCGGAAGATTAAAAGCGAAATTCGTTGTGATTGCTCCCAGAAGCGCTTTGCTCTCTAGCCTTCCTGTCTTTTTCTCTCAATAGAAAGACATAGCACGACCGGGCAGGCTTGATAGCCACAGAAAAAAAGGACTCAAAAACCAACCGACAGTACTAGGATCTAATCCACCCATTACAAAACACATCGAGGAGGACGGGTGAGAGAAAACCCCCCGTTTCACAATAGCGGGCAGAGCAGGAACACGTACGTGAACTGGAAGAGTTAGGAAACGCGTAATTGATTTTTGTATTGCGTAAGGAAGACCAACTACAGCACTGGAATTTTAGTGATGGTCCAACAGTTGGGTTGAGTGCCCCACGTCATCAAGTCGTCGCTACCACCCGCGTGATTGGATCCGGTTGTCTGAGAACAGCTGCGCCTGAAAGCTGGACGCAGCTTCTCTTTCCACATCCACACCTCAAAGGTTTTCTTACAGTTTTCCTTCAGCAAGATTTGTTCTCATCAGCCGTCTATTCGCTTTGGCAACCATGTTTCGATTTGTTTCAATTTTTATAACAAAACTTCGTGAGGTTTTTGTTTCGCCCATTATTAGAACGGCTCCTCAGACAGATAAAGCGCACGAAGAATGCTAATTTCTTTTATGCACGTGTAGATAAATTTACTTCATCCCACATTCTTATACAGTGGTCTTTAGGAAAGGGTGATTGCAAAAACTACTCTTTTCTACTGAAAACTATGTGAAGAAAGAATAAAATCAGTGTGACCACTGCTCGCTGAAAAACCTTAACAATGTGGTTTCTGCTCTGCCTGTATAAAAAAAAAATGTTCTGCACATGTTTATAGGATGGTGAAGCGCTGACTACGGCTTTCAGCGCAGAGTTTGGGAATTTCATTCAACGATCTATAGCATTTGGCCGCCGCGGTGGCTCAGTGGTTATGGCGCTCGGCTGCTGGGTGAAAGATGCGGATTCGAACCCGGCCGTGGCGGTCAAATTTCGGTGGAGGTCAAATTATAGAGCTCTGTGTACTGTGCGATGTCAATGCACGTTAAAGAACCCCAGGTGGCAGAAATATATGGAGCCCTTCACTACGGCATCCCCGATAGCCTGAGTCGCTTTGGGACGTTCAGCCTGCATCAACCATATAATGAGTATTGCCAGCTATGTAATTAAGGGTAAACTAATGTAAAGCACACACTTATTAGCTGCCCCATCTGCTTTAGCGCTTCCCTGCCATACCTGCTCAACAACAGACCATGTGCAATGTTCAAACCTGCTGGCCTAGGTTGAAGAGATATTCCCTACTTTCGAAGAACACTGATAAATGCAAGTCCTGATAGAGACGGCGCCTTGTGGAATTTTCTCTGCGCTCTCTTCGAAAAACATCAGAAATCTGCACTCAAGGCGAGCAGTGCGTGGAGTGCAGTTATTTCAATTATAACGCATTGCGGAGGGCGCACAAGCTCTCGTACTAGCTGCCATCCTACACATCCCAGGAGTTTTCAACAAGGTGCTCATACTTCGCAACTTTTCGTCAAGTGAGGAAACCAAGCCTTCTGCGCCTAAAACGTCTAGAAAATTGCACTCCAGTCAAATTTATCTTCGTATTGTCGACTCACCAGCAGCAATTCGCACATGCACTATCTCGCCATGACACCGGCGATACATAAGGGCAGCTCCAGTGCCACACCTAATTTGCAGCGCGCACTTAGCGGAAATGGTCTTCAGGGGTTTTGAAGGTTAAAGGAATATCAAGCGACTTTGCCCATCTTGTCCCATATAGAAGTCAAAAAATGATGTGCGTCTTTATATTATCTTGGTAAAAACGGCTCTCCGAATAATTACTCAGATGTAGAAGCTCACAGCTTCCACATTTCTGAGCAAACTATGGCTCTGGATTCAGCGCTGCTTTACATCTGTCATTTACTTCCTTCAAAGAACTCCTCCGTGGAGCCGCTACAGATGCTGTGTACACTCTAGCGTTCGATATTTATGAACATTCTAACGTTTCTGCACATTAAAGCCTTCTCCAGGTCCAATAGGTGATCACATACTACTCAGGACGTCCAAATATTTTGAGGTAATAAAAAAAAATCGTTTCCCATGCTGTATTGTTATATAGGTTCTCGATGATAGTGATTAAAAAAATATCATGGCTGCCACCGTTTCTCTTAAAATTGGGCCTCAAAGATGTTGTGCACTGCTCAATGCCTTTATGTACCGTCTCCTAATATACACTGGGCGAAAATACATAACCTATTGTATGCAAATAGGGAAATGGCCATTAGACTTCGGAGCATAGTGTTCTGGTCCTGTCACCCAACGTCGAGCACTTTTACTTGATTTCCCAGACACCCTTAGAGCGTGGGGGGTAGCGGTCTCGGACTCAAAGGATATGCCCTCGACTCAGCGTGGCAACCTCAGCGGAGACCAGCTACCAAGTGACAAGAGGTTATTGGTCGCTGGTGGTCACTTTCGGCGGTCGCAAGCCAGAGAATGGGTCGGAGTCGAAGGTTCACACAAAAAACAAAGTTTGTACAGCAATGAGACGATACAGAAAGTTTCACAATCACTAGTAAAAGCACATACAAAGTGATTAAAAAAACAATGCAACTCGTGCAAAGTTACACTCAAGAGAGAATACAATAAGAACGAAATATTTCACCTAAAGTGCACTAACACAAGAGGAAGGCAAACAAACAAAACGCAATTTGTTCACAGGGCACTGCGACAGTCCGACTACCAGAGGTCCACGACGATGCCGTCCCGCAGGCTGGCGCGCGCTGCTTCGTTGGTCCGTGGCTGGGGCGAGTGGTGTTGTCCCGGGAGTCGAGCGGGCGCGCTACGATGAAGCTTAAACGGCGTCTCGGGCTAGAAGACAGCGGCCAACACCCTTCTTGTATAGGCTTGGTCCGCGTCTGTTTGTTCTACGCGCCAAGGCAGGCGCGCACAATACACACAGTATTCGCCGGGAGCGCGACCCTGAGAGAGTGCTTCCAGGAGCATCTGGAACTCTCGCGCCGCCGACGCGCGAGTGAAGAGGAGGAGGGCGTTTCAGCACACGCAAGGCTACGCCCTCTCCGCCGGTTTTTTAGTAGAAGCACCTCCGGCATTCTAGAAAAATCACCGGCGATCCCCCCGCGCGCCATGTCGGCGAGCGTTGGTGGAGGGGGCAGCCACACACACAACGCTATCTGTCCGGGGTTTCCTTCACCCCCGTTCTACGACCCTCGCTGGCGAGATGCGTCCGCGTGGCGCTGTTTTTGTGACTTTGTTTTCAAAATTGCGAAGAATTTGGTTACAGCTGCACAGTTAGAGACCGAGATTTCATGACGCTTGTGTAATCGCAGTTTGGGGTTTAGCTAGATCAGATATTTAGAAAGTGATAACGTTTATTCCAGTACAGCTACGATTACGCCACGAACAATGATAGTCAACAATACAAACCTCCGGATAGAACTAAGTGCGTCTCTTCCCGTTGGAGCATTGTGGCATCCGCCACCTGTATGGTTCCCACTGTGTGTGCGTGTTTTTCACTTTAGCTCCTTTCCTGAGGGAACCGGCACAGAATAGTTCAGGTTCATGTGAAAACACTGTCATACGCTTTGTATGCCGGTATTGTTTGCGTAGCAGGGCCCTTTTCATTAATCCTGAAACCGGTAGCTGCATTTGCATTAAAAAACAATGCCCCTCATCTCATCGCACTCCAAGGCTCCAAGGTTCCAGTTAGCGAAAGCAAACCTTTCTTTCAATGATAGTAATGGGGGCGTGGATGGGGCGTAAATGTTCTGTATTTTTTAATCTCGAAACAATGCGGCTAACGCAATGGAATACTCATTCTGTATGTTCCATTCAGCGCTTTTCTCTGGAATAACCAATACGTCGCGCCGAAAATGTTTGTTTACAGGAAGACTGAATTCTAGTTGCATACCATGGTAATAGTTCCACCTCTTTAAGAGGTACAGACACAACTTTACACAACAAGCACACTGCAAGAAAGCGGACTAAGGAAAAACGGGACGAGAGTGCTTCAAGAAGGGCATTGGAAGGTAATCAGAGTTGGACCAACCGTATTAGAAGATTAGTGATAGAAAAGGAGCCTAACAAGTGCTGAATGAACGGTGAGTGCATGCATAGATCACTTCCTATAGGCAGTGTGAAAAACACAATTCAAACAGTTCTTCCTTGCTTTGCGCAATATTATTTGCTCTTTTTTCACAGATGAACTTTTAAAAAATTCTGTCTCGTGTATCACAGCATCCACATTCTATGTTTATTCCTGCTCGTTCTCCTCACACTAATTACTCTAAGGACTATTTTTCTATGAGAGTTCAGGGAGTGCAGATCCCTATTTAACGCACTATGTCTTTGCTTGTGGAAGGCTTCACAAAAATTATCGATTATATGATTATTTTTCGCAGCTAGTCAGTTTTTTTAATCTATCCAGCGATGCATGCCCCTTAGATATTTTTTTGTTCTCTATGAACTATGACAATGTGGTGTGAGTGCTAAAAATTAAATAAATAACTAAATACTCCCAGCGCTACAAGCCCTTTGGGCGGTCATGATTAAATTAGCCAAAAATGTAGATGTATTAGGGTAGAAAAGGAGCGGAGTTTAGGGCATAGAGTAAAAAAGCCCAAGTGGTCCAAATTGAGCCGGCCTCCACTACAACTTGCTTCACTCCTGCTTCTCTTGTCAACATACTTCCAAACATTGATAACAACAAATATAATCTAGCACCCATTTACAAAAATTTTGCACCCTTCACGCAGTTCCTGACCTCAATACCTACTCAACATTAATATGTATGGAAATGAGGCACCAATTTCCAGACTTTCCTTAATTTTTTGCCAGCAAAGCACCTCATATGTGCTATACGTATAGGCTGCATTTTTTTAAGTTTACTGAAGTGTTCTTTGGCGTATATAGGTTATTCCGTCGGTCCAGGAAATTGGTTTTGCTCTAAAGGTCCTCCTTTGCTGACGACATCCGCAATAACGCCCCTAGTTATAAGCACTGTTATATTAAGACTCTACAGGACTCCATCAAACCACAAGACAGCAATTGCTAAGAACAAAATGTGAGCATCTCAGTGACATATTCTTGAGCATTTTAACACATGGCCCTCGGAAACGATTTCTACTCGACTCCACCAATGAAGTGAAGATCATTTTTTTTTTCATTTTCATCTCCTGGTGCACTTGGGCGAAAAATAAAATGTCCTGGCCTGCTGCGCAAACTACAACTTGTTCTGTTTCTTTTATGCATTTGCTTTGCATGCTATTTAGCCTTGTATTTTGCTGTTACATGTGATACACCTGCATCGTGTTTTTCGAGGCCTGTTCAGTCAACTACTTTTGATTTTACTCCAGAGAAAAAAATAGATTGGCACTACGGGGATGCATGTCTGGGGGTTACACGAAAGCTCACGTCTTCAGCTTATTTGACCAACTTTATACAGCATTCTTTATTTTGGGGAAGGCGTAAGAAAGTCTAAAAGAAGTAGAAATTGATTTACTAGTAGCGCTTCCAGTGCCCTTTACAAACTTTGTTTAGACCGGTACCATTAGGAAATATACACGCAAATGTAACCCTTACACAACAAAAACATTCTGTAGCGCCTTATAGCTGGCTGTTGGTAAACTGATGTCATAATTATTTATATAATTAAGCAAGGAGGGAAGACAGTGATAAAGCATTTGGTGGAATATCAAGCTTCAGATGACCCGCGTATAGGGTAGGTACCCGTCTTCAGCGACATGTCTGCCATTGACTTCCATACATACTCAAGATTAATGTGGTCTCATTTAAATCTTTTAGCTGAATTGAACGAATGAATGTTGTTGGCCAAGCGGAGACCTCTATTTCCGAAGAGATTACTAGTTGGATCATTTGTGCTTTAAAATAAATAATGTCAACGTGGAAGAAAAAGTGCTTTGTATAATAAACTTGACTGCAAGCAGTCGAAAAAACATATATTTTGCGATAATGACGAAATTTATCCAAACGGAGACAGTTATTTAATTTAGAGACTTATCCCATATCCTAAATTTATTTTAAAAAATGCACACAAAAAGTGTTTTTAAATCGACTACCTCTAGGACTTCAACAACAAAAACAATATCTGCACTTAACGTTGTACTTGAGTTCCTATGTCTAAAACAATGTTTTTTTTTCCTATCAGCGCTAATTACTGAGGAATTGGTTCCACTACAAACATGTGTGTGAAAGAAAGCTTATTTTTTGTCAAGTGCTATATGTTGGCAATTCTGGCAATTTAAACGGCGGAATAATAGCGTTGAGCCGTCTGCAAGTTATATATATATTCAGGAAAAGCGCTGAATTTATGTCTATATTACAGACATAAAAAATGCTCTGTTTTCTGTCTTCCAGAAGGAATTGCTTATACACATTTAAACATTGGCAAATTTTCTTCTACAGAGGCTGGTGGTGTTTGGTTCTTTTAGCGTGAAAGTATCATAGTTAGTACATTGCTTCTTACGGCATACAATTAAGTTTTTTTGCTCTAGGGCAATGATGTAATATGTGGGATGATTATAAGAGGGCTATTCATATTCTAGTAACACAGAGTATTTTTTTCGAGAACTTTCAAAATAAATTCCTCAGGGCAAGGAATGGAGGAGCTCTGATGATACACAAAATCCCATGATGGCAAGGAAAATAGGGTGACGTCATCAAGCGGCCGCAGTACGCCAACAGCAGGCCGAGAGCCACTATTCCAGGCAATCATATACATGTATTTTATATACATCACCATTGGCTCAACTCAATGAGGCAGCAGTTTTCCTGCCTAGATTCGTACCAAAAGTGTGAGCAGAAGTTTCCCGTACAGCGTTCCGTGTGCTGGAATACGACTTCCCGTCACATATAACTTGTGCTAGTCGAGTTGGAAGCTCGCGGGTGACAGGGATTGGAACGAGTTACATATGCACCTGAATGTGTATGCCTTCCCAGGCTCTTTACCTCTTCTCTTAATGCGTGGTTGAAGTGTCCATTGAGATTTGAGATAATTGCTGCGCCATTTCCTTCCTTCAAAACCTAATTTTTTTATCAAAATTGTGAAGGAACTGCTCGTCGTACACCGCCGAGGATTGTGTCATACGATTTCTCTTTGCATATACCATACTCTCTTTAGGTTACACGCTAGCTGGCAACAGGTATTTAGATCGAGTGTCTGAGTATCTCAATAGGACCTCTGCGGACACAGCATTTCTCGAATCAGCTTTCAGAGGCGTGTCTTTGCTTAATTTCTCCGTGTGTAAATTGCATCCAGGTCCAACACTCACATGACAGCCTAATGGTTTTGCCTTCACGACACGTAAGCAGTTATAAGCGCCTTTAGATTT
The DNA here is from genome assembly GCF_055824585.1 of Amblyomma mixtum. Classification (NCBI taxonomy): domain Eukaryota; kingdom Metazoa; phylum Arthropoda; class Arachnida; order Ixodida; family Ixodidae; genus Amblyomma; species Amblyomma mixtum. Next base: position 259,400,932 of record NC_143012.1, on the reverse strand, counting down.
TTTTTCTTATATGTTCTTCTACAATTGTTTTAAAGAGACAGGTAAGATAAGAACAGAATAGTAGCTTGGTAAACAGTTTCTGTCTTCACTTTTACAGGTGAATGTAACAAAGGATACCTGCATCTTTTTATGTATACGCCTGTTGGTAGGGCAAGATTGTTAATGAACTCCAGCGAAGACCACATCTAGAATATCCTCTACAGGTTTTATTTGTTGTATCGACCTGCCGTTGACCTGTCGGCGGCGACGGTCGAATTTTGATCGACGCGAAATTGTAGAGGCCCGTGTACTGTGCGGTGTCAGCGCACGTTAAAGTACCCCAGGTGGTCGAAATTATCTGGTGCCCTCCGCTATGGCGTTCCTCATAGCCTCAGTGGCTTTTGGGCGTTAAACCCCTATAAACCGTAAACCAATTAATTTCTACTCAGACTGGACGTTCTTTTGACTCTGCCCATGGAAGAACCTTTTTCAAGAGTCTTACACGAGAAGGTCGCAGCGTAAAACGGAGAAACTGCGATAGAATTTTGCTCTCACTCGCAAATATATTCCGGCTTGATTCTATTCCAATTCTTATACTTTTTCAATTCTGAGTATGTTGTCTTTCACTATCCAATCTGCTCCAATCCTGATTCTAGTTCAATTCTAGCAGCGCATTTATGCAGAATGTGTCACATTGTTAGATCGGAGTGCGTCGTACCACTGCCGGCAAGTGGCACAGCGGCATCAGGCGATACGCCACTACACTGGCAGGTGAGGCTTGCTGGATTCAGGTTGCTCTTCCTGAAAAATGGCAGGAATAGGCCCCGCTAGTCTCATTTTTGCACATTAATTTTTGAGAGGCTGTATATTTTCCACCAGGCATGCGGTTTTCCAATTCATTTCCTTCTTACTCATTTTCGTTTCTGCCGGGTCGTTTTTGCCTGTAACATCACTTTCCTCTCCCCTCAAATTGAAGAGAGAAAGAATGAGATGGGGGCAGTTGACGGGGGGCACGTGGAGAGGGGCAAATTGCTCTAAATACTACCTAGAAGCGAGGGGCGGGAGGAGAGGGAGCTTTACACAGACGCCGGCGTTGACTCCGCCAGGCAGTTCTGCCCTTCATGTTTCTAGTAATGCTATCGCATCAAACAACAATATACGCAAATGTCTGCACAGCGAGAACACAGCACATACCTGCAACTGCATCTAGCAGTCAGAATATGAGGGCTGAGGGAATGACAATTCCAATCAAATTGACGAAAACACACAGAAGTTGCAACTGAAGCTGCGGAAAACGTGAAATCTAATCGTGTCGCACCCATTGCTTAAGGCGAAATAAGCGTCCAAAAAGTTTTCCTACAGCTCTGTGCCGGGAAGAGCACCACCGCAGGACGCTTAATGTGGGTAGACACCTTGCGCACATACAAATACTACGTGTTTTTGGAAGATGCAGACTACATTGCTAACGCATTAAAGAGGTTAGATGAGCATCGTCACCCAATGGCCATAATGATAAGACAACATGTAGGAAGGATCATCGTATGCCAGCTCTACCAGTCTCAGTTTGAATAATCATGATCACGAAAAGCCCCAAACGCAAGCACTGACAGTCGTTTCAAAAAGTTTTGAACGCTCGATTCCACTTAGAAACAAGCATCCATCTCGAAATGAAATGGTAGGTGTCTTCGCGTTTTATCAACTCAGCTTTCACAAAAACAGCTTTCCGCAAGAATACGAGTTAAGGGCTGATCCGTGTGTCTACAATTCTATGTTTCTTGTCTGCTCTGGACGTTCGACATCATCTAGCTGTTATCAGCCCTCGCACAACTGCAGCCAGTGTAGAGAACCACCCTGCGTCGAGCCGGTGCCAACGAAGGAAGACTGCCAAATTGTGGCTTTATTTTCCAAATTCCTTGCAAAGAAATCGCGCAGTGGTGTCTTCACAACAGTGCTTTAGTATATAATTTAAAACATAGGATGTAGAGCAACTTTTAAATAATTATTTGAAATGACCAGTTCATAAAATAAGAAACAATGAAGTGAAACAAAGGGCAGGAAAAGCAAAATGGTTGCAAAGATTCTTCTGCAGAAGGTGATGGAAGAGGGATTTGATACAGCTGTGAATGATCGTCTATGGCTAGCGAAGGCAACAGCTGGGTCCCCAGAGCTGTGAACATCACATGGTCAAAGAAACTGCTCCCGCAGTAATTGTACACGACAAGTGATTTGCGTATAGAAATGGAGCCGTGCGCTGCTTTGTTTCAGGGACCTTCTCTGTGCTTCTATCATTCGAGTAGCTATGCAGCAGGAGTTCAACGAAACAATTAACCAGTACTGGCGTTAATATTCTAATTGAAATGAAATTATAAAATTACAGCAGAAATTCGTCGCTTATTGCGTAAATGGCGATCTCATTTCGGGACACCTAATAAATGATATGGATGCCATGACGCCCCACTACAATTCTTTCATTGCTACAATGCCCCTAAGAGCTGAAACTTGAAAGTCGACTCACAGATTGTAGTTAATTAAGTTAGCAGTGAACTTTACTCGCATGTTTCATCATTTATTCAGTATTTCAAGGGGAAAACCCTATCTTCGAAAACTTCTGTTTTCGTGCGAGCACCCTGTGTAGAAGAAGTACCAGAACGAGTAGCATCAGTAGCACTTAAATCATGCGTAGCTGTAACAGTACCGGAAGGAGTGGCAAAAATTTCAGTTTCAAACAATAATGCCAACTTTAGCGACATTAATAAATCCAACTGGAGCAAAAGAAGCTCATATAGATGAAGTAGCTGCAGCATATTGTAACTGTAAACGAAATCATATCAAACCTTCGAGATAATTTGAACGCCCTTCTACCAGTGGCTTCGGGACGTTGCCGTCTTTAGCTCTTCGCAAATGCAAATTCCTTTTGGTAGGATACTCACACAGAGAGCACTTATTCTGTTGGAACCCAAATTTGAGCTTGTTGTCGGAGAAGTGAACTGGTGTAATATTATCAGGACTAGCTGGCTAAGTGACAAGACTGGCAAACGACTAAAAAGGCGATGTGCCAGGGGACACGAAGACACAGCCGCTCTTGTGTAGCGTCGTTCATTTTTGAAAACGGACAACCTTGTTATAAAGAATGACTTCAGGCGTCGGCTGTTCTCAGAGTTTTGCGCCAGATTCTTACAAGTGCTTATCAACAGAGTCATGTATTAGTCTGTATCTGTTCATTACGTCGATGTAAAGTAGCGTGTTTAATCACGGAAACAGTGTTGGCCGTTCTCAAATTCTTTGCCTTCTTGTGTTCCTCTTGGCGCTGTTAGAGAATACAAAAGAGCAATACAGAGCTTAAGAACAACCACAATAAGTGATAACAAGGTTACCATCAAGACGAAAGCGCATTATACGGCTGTCATACGAGAGAGGAGATTAAGTGAAGGCAGGTCATACGAAGGCAGGAGATTTGTCAATTTTATTCTGAACGTTATGTTTGCTTCCCGCTTCCATTCTTTGTGATGGCAGTAGGAGCTGCATGCACAGTGGCCTCTACCACAACGCTTCTGTAGTCCAGCCGTCATGCGGGCGTTGTGGGCAACGTATTCGAGAACGGTGTGCTTGACTGGCTTTATCTCTCTATTGGGGCTATAAAGATAATTCCCACGTGGTTTAACCCACCAAATACAAGGAAAGCAATGTCTTTGAGTGCGGAGGATTGCCTCTGAAGAAGCAAGCCTTGTTTGTGCAGATGAAGCCTCTTAATTGCCTGGCTCTTCCTGGGCAGAGAAGCAAGAAGAGCATCAAAAGATATAAAACAAATTTAATGTGAAAAAGAGGAAGGTGGTGGCGGCAGTTCATGTAAGTAACCGCTGTTTACACAGCGATTGAGGAATTGGGCCCATTAGCACACTACCAAGGCTTAGTAAACATAAGACAAATTGCTTTCCTATGTTATTTTATCCGGATTTAGAGGACAGTAGGCTCAAAGTGCCTCCGTCTTAACATTTCACTGTGTTTTTTTTAGGAATGGGGATAGTATTTTCCAGCAAATTACATAAAAAACAGGAAAGGCTCAAAGACTCGCTCTCAAGCATCTCGCAAACCCTTTTCGAAATCGCTGACCCTCATAGCCTTAGTCGCTTCCTCCCGTCAAGCCCCATAAACCAAAGAAATCATAGTTTGGTGTTCCAATTTCTGCTCTGAGAATACGCTCTTCATATGAAAAAGGCCGAGCGCATTCAAAGTGATGAAAGGTGGTCGGTGCAGTTTTAGGAAAGATACTGCTCTAAACCTGTGCATTGATATAAGAGATGCATTACAAAGGATTTCCGAATATCAGATGCGCCTTTTGCACAAAATAAATAATTTCAGGCAAACTTAGCCAGTTTGACTTTTTTTGAGGAACTACCAACTAGCCCGCTCTTCCACCCTTGCAAACTTAGCCAGGCGGCTGCAAAAGATTTTGTGTGTAGTACAGAGAATATGTCATGAAAATACGCAGCATTCCGGAATGTACGACAAATTGCCGCACGTATCTGTTGAACATCTGAGAGAGAAACTTATTGAAGGCTGATGATCGTTGAGCGTAGGAGTTAGTATCTTCCGTTTTCCGTATGGGTACTTGATTTGAATCATAGCAGCATCGAAGAAAAAAAAAATAGTAGTGCGGAAAGAATAATTTTTTCTCATATTGCATTTAAATGAGTACTGCGTTGATATGACGCAAAAATACGCTGACACGCACCTTTATAAAACAATTCTGCCTTTGACCTGACCTCACTTATAGTGTGAGCAGAGCAGTCCACCGGGCGGTAACATTCATTCTCAACTCAAGAACGAGTTTTGCACGTCAAGCAAAAAGCTTGGGTGAAGTCTATAGGAAGTTTTCAAGACGGGACAAAAAGGACTGAAAGAAGCGCTGACTTGCAGCGTTTGCTTGGATCCTTTGTGGAACCAGCTAATTAAAGGGAGCTTAGCTTCTCGCGCTTTGAAAACGAAGCGTTCGAAGAAGTGCTGAGTTAAGCATAACAATGCCTCTATTAAAACCGAGTCTTGCTGTTTGTTTCATTGGACTATTTTGGAAATGCACCGCCATCTTGGAAGAAAAGGCAGGAAATTTTGTCAGTTTTAGGTACGCTATTCACGCAAGCGGTTTTCGTCGAATAAACAGCATCAAAACCTTTTGGTTCTTTCGAGTGAAAATAACTACTTCGGACTGCGTAATTAAGGAGACTCGCATTCTCTGCGTGGATTTAGAAGTTGTCTGGAACTTGTCGTTGCCAACGTCAACATATTCTCACCCTATTTATTCCTCACCTGTGAACAGAAGAACGAAAATGTTTAGCTAACTAACACTTCCATTATAAAGCCACGAAGGACCAATGAACAGCCTGGATGTGCCCCTGAGAGTCTAACTGCGGGATCTTCATCTGTACCGTTGAATACTCATGCGGCGTGTGCTGAAGCGTGAATAAAAGTAAAGCCTCAAGCGCCAGAGATGTTCCGGTACATGTTAAGCGGTGAGGGAACTATTGCTCAAGCTATGAGATTACTGGAATATGGCTACATGTCAAAATAATTTTCATGCTGTTTAAAAAATTCTGCATTCTTGGGAAAAATAACGTCAACGTACTAATACGACATCAAAATAAAACAAGGTACTGGCAAAATCGTGCGGCGCGTACTTATCCAACTCGGCAACTGCAAATTATAGATCTGCGAACAAAAACAGGAGCACTGATTTGGAAAATTTCGTTCCATTTACGTGCCTCCTAACAATTTAAGCCTTGTTCCGTGCTTACTGCATTTACCGGAGTGGTTGTTACTCTACAACTGCTAAAACTGAGCCTGAGTGCATTGAAGTTTATTGCTGGAGTTTATTGGCCGTTATCCTTGAAAGCAAGCACAGACACGAGAATTCCTCGAAATAGGCGTTAAAGAGAGTTTCATGAAGTTATTGTTGTTGCTATCATGATAATGACCGCGACCCCGAATGTGTCGTAACAAATGCAATTACATACCAAGCTCTCTCAAAGGAGGAGAGCGTACTTCGAGGCCGCGCGGCCTTTTTCCTTGCCTGTTAACATTTCTTCAGGAATATTCTATGGATCAGTCATTCTTTTAGCCTCCACTCTGCTACCTGCGATCCTATAACTGCAATCCCCATCTCTAACGGTAACACAAACGTAAACTAAACTGAATATCTAATTTAATCTCAGCACTCTCCACAAACCTGGAATGTTTGTACAGATAAACGTCTAAAAATAATCGCTCCAAATTGCGTCCTTCTTCTAAACTATTTCCGAGCGAACATAGGAGAAGAGAGCAAAGTGCGCACTTCTCTCAAAGGAAGCAGAGAGTAGACGTCCACAAACAAGGAGGGATCACCCCTATGCAGCTGGCACAAATTATACACGGCAACAACGTGCCTTGGGAATGACGAGAAAGTCACATGGGTGAAGTGTCTATAAAAGTAATTCCATTTACGGTTCCTCACACTTTGCAGACTGCGCGGTTGCTTCACTCCGTCAACTGTAGAGCAGGCGCCAGGTACGGAAGATTCTTGTAACCACACGTGCATAAAAACTCGTAATTATAAAACAGTTTTTTTTTCGTGACTGTTTAGCATAGAAAATGTGCAATTATTTTACAAATACGACTTAAGTAGCACGCGTTATCTCAAGCTTGAGAGGACACTTATGCTCCACCTTTAGGTATGATTAATTAGCATTAATTTGTCCATTCAGCGGCCTGGGGTGTTTTTTACGTAACACTTTGGAAACACGGTTATCCTCTACGTTACATTGATAGATCGCGCGAAGTCATCATAACTCTTGACGCTGTAGTTCAGCGTATAAGCGATGCGCCGCTGTCCCGGCGAGGGGTTGTATCCAACATAGCCATTAGTACGGCATGTCAGACCTTTCTAGCGCTCCTCCACCAACCACTAACAACCTATCATTTATTTACCTGGTACCTACCACGGTGTAGAGTTCTCTCAGATCCACTGGGCATGTAGCCACCTGCCGTGGTGGGCGCTTTGTGATTGCGTCAAATGATCACGTGACCCAGGTGGCAGGTGGGCATCTTTATTGCGCACGACGACTACGCCGGATTTTCTGCGGAACGGAAGCCATAGTGCTATCGTGGTAATATGCAATTTTTATGGGCAAAATATAAAATGAGACATAAGCAATTATTCCCTGTGTGAAAAGACACAGCCTATTCTAGCTCAGTTGCTTGGCTGTGTCATGATGGCGTACATTGATTTCTAATGGAGAAGAGGGGGTGTTTCGACTATTAGGTGTTTTATGCAGTGCCAACAAAAGTTACCGCGAGGTATAGCCAGTGCCCTCAGTCACTGAGCTCACATAGAACTCCCAAAGATACCAAAAAAATAAAACCTGTCACCTCTGCTAAGGACGAGGTTAAACACACGCCAATGATGACCGCAGTGACAGAACTTTATTATATACAAACACCACTCTATGAATGATGTGTCGCGTACGCAATATGTGCAGCCGGAACGACAACACCACTCCCCTACATGGCTAGGCCTTCATTCAAACATACGAACATAATAGCGCAATAAACCCACGTAAATAATTGCGCCATATAAGAAGCATCAGTACTCACCAAGAGAAAATACAGAAATAAACATCTAAACCGACTTCATCATTGCTCTACGCAATAAGCAACGCAGAATACTGGAACCCCTCCTGCACGATGCTCCACTCGAATCCTCTAAGCGCAATCACAACAAAAAATAACAATGAGCTGGATAGTTGGCCATGAGCGGATCGAGGGATGTGACATAGCTCAACTGGTCCTCAAACCGACTGCTGAATCCCCTGCCTAAATCCAATGCCAGGGGCATGCGCCTTAATATACAGGGTGTCCCAGCTAACTTGGACCAAGATTTATAAAGAAACAGCGTTCTTCAGAACTGAAATCGCGTGGATGTTATTGAGGTTTATCTAAAGTTACAGTACCATTTTTTCGCTCCTCCTATTTGAATAATTAGTTGAGATAAATAAATTAACTTTTTAAATAAAGCTTGAAACGTTCAGGCGTCAATAGGAAGGTTGTGGAGCTCCGAAAATATGGTCCAACCCAGGCACTTCCAACGAGATAGACCTAGCGTGGCCATTTTTATTCGGGAAAAACGAAAGCCCGCGGAGTTTAAAATATACCACGTGACAGCGCGCTCTGTGCGTCCGGATGCGCCGCGATTGCAGCGCTCTCATCCGTGCTTCGTTAGAAACATCATCCGCTTCGGGCCTTTTGTGCTGCCCAAGACAGGGCTTCGCGATGTGCTTGGTTCCAAGATAAGCGCCAGTGGGTACGGGCGGCAATGGAAAGAAAGCGCGGCTCCTGTTTTTCAGCGTAATTCACACGACGTTATCAGGTTTGTTATATGCGTCTTTGCTTGTTGGGATCTTGCTCCCAAATTCAAACTCATGACATTGTCATCGTTCTTCCGCATGCATTCTGATAACGTGAGTGTGCAGTTATTGCCCTCAGAAACGGGAGCCGCGCTTTCTTTCAACTCCCGTCCGAACCCACTGGCGCTTATCTTGGAACCAAGCACATTGCCAAGCCCTGTCTTGTGCAGCACGAAAGGGCCGAAGCGGGTGATGTTTCTTATAAAGCACAGATGAGAGCGCTGTAATCGCGGCGCATCCGGGCGCACGGAGCGCTCTGTCACGTGGTATTTTTTAAACTCCGCGGGCTTTCGTTTTTCACGAATAAAAACGGCCACGCTAAGTCTATCTCGTTGGAAGTGCCTGGGTTGGACGATATTTGTGGAGCTCCACAACTCTCCTATTGACGCCTGAACGTTTCAAGCTATATTTAAAAAGTCAATTTATTTATCTTGACTAATTATTCAAATAGAAGAGCCGAAAAAATGATACTGAAACTTTAAATAAACGTCAACAACATCCACGCGATTTCAATTCTGAAGAACGCTTAGTTTTTTCATAAACCTTCGTCCAAGTTAGCTGGGACACCCTGTATATATCGAGAGCATACAGCCCAACGCAACAACAACACATTCTTTCAGCCGCAACCATCAGTGAAAAAGTTAGAGAGGAGGAATAACCGCAAACTTGACAGGACTGAAGAGCGAGAAGAGGACAGGACGAGCGGTATTCCAGGACAGGACGAGCGGACGAGCGGTATACCGCTCGTCCTGTCCTCTTCTCGCTCTTCAGTCCTGTCAAGTTTGCGGTTATTCCTCCTCTCCAACATGTCAGACCAACTGGCGCAAAGCTTCCCCTTGTTGATCAGTGAAAACGGATATGTCCATATCCTGCGTATAGTTCAGCCTAAGAATATCATCTCACAACTAATGCTGTGCAACTTCAGATGGTGTGAAAGAGCTAATTGTCCAAACTGTCTGGAGGTCAGGCATCTATAAGCCGATAACTGGATGACCTTTACTGGTTGGTTGCGGAATGTAGGTTTATCACATGTTGCCATTAGAGACCCAACCTTGGTTTCTTGAATACCGTCTATAATCGGATACAACTTAAGTCTACAGTGAAGCTCAGCCCAAATTCAGGATCGTCACACAGAATTCTTGCACGAGAAAACATAGTGCGTAGTTGAAACTTATCTCCTCACCTAAGGAACAAACCAAAGGCAACAAAAAATTATAAGCTCTAGAGTTTTGATACCTGGCTCGTTTAATAAAGTCAAACATTAAAAAGCCGAATTAACAGGCCGTCTTGTCCCAGTGTAAGCAACTGCTGTTTTTTTGACGTTGCTTCCTACTGTAGATGGGATTTCTGCGTGTTAAAGTTAACAGTGTTGTATCATGCTTTATTCCAAAGGGCCGGCCACAATCAAACTGCGACTTTGCTAATTATTCGCAGATAAGGTGTGGAACTACATTGTGAAGAAACCTAGATAAGGCAGGTAATAGAAGCAAGAATCTCCTAACAGAATCTTAAGAGTGGATCTCAAGATAACGCAAGGACCTCCGGCACATGCACATTTTTATTAAGGTCACTGCTATCTCCGGATCCATAACCAGCTGTGACGTGCGCTCTATGCATTAATTACTCTATTGTTATATATCTTGTCCACTGTGCGGCTGAAATGTTTCAGATATTTTTCTTGCCCAATCACTGACTTGTCCTTTCCATCGAGGGAAGCCAGAAGAGTTATGACTATTTGGGAGCGGCACTAGGGACGAAGCTGGAAGAAGCAGCCCTGCCTGGCACAAAAAGTTCCTGCACTAATAATGACACTTAAGAGGTTCGTACTCCGAATACATCCTTAGCTGTTTTATTTTAATGATAAAAAACACATACTATCTGTAAAGCATAATGCGCATTTGAGAACCAAGAAAACCGAATTTTTACATAAAATTTCAGTTAGACCAAAAAAAAAAGGTACATGTATAAAATTTTTCTCCACATGAAAACAGAAAATACGTCAAAAAACTGACAAACGTGAAAAAAAAACAGAACCTTCAGAAAATATATGGCAGGTGAGCTGACATAAAATTACTGCTTTTCAGCAGAAATTTTTGCTGTGTAACACAATGGTGATATATCGAACGTGTTGCTAGTATTCGTACAAAGTGTGGATCTTGTATTGTCATACGCTTCCGCGGTGCGCTTTGCTAAGCCTTGGAACAACGATGTGATTATAAGGACGTTGTACGTGTAAAATTGCAATCGAACCCTGTTTCAAGCGCCGAAAATGCGGCTGCTCGAATACGGGTCAGGATACTGGGATTCAAATCAATGTTCGCTCTTGTGAGTACCATTCAGACGGAAAATTTCAGAAAGCTTCGGCATCACTTTCAGCTTAAGATTCGGCAATATTTCGGCGTTGGCTTTCCTGTGATTTTGGGACAATGCTGGCTTAAGTTTCCCTAGAGCAGCAGCTGAAAGCATTCGGTGCTTAAAATCAGAAAATCCGGCATGTTTACATAGAGTCACATCTGACGATAATCAAACATAGAATGCTGTTTCAGCACTTAAAGGCGGCTTGTGGTCCTGTGAAGTAAGATGAGGTTAAACATCTTGCGTGCAGTATCGAAGAGAAGGATAAATTTACGATTTATGAAAATACTGTACCGTCCCTAGACGAATGTTTATTTTTTCAAACTAATCTGATGATAACACTAACACAATGCTCTTTTTCTTGAAAAATTTACTGCTAATAAATTATTTCCAATATTGAACGGTCTCTTCAAACAGTCACGCCTTGGAGAAAATAAATTTGCTAATGAAATAACCTCTCTAAAAACACAGCGCTTGCTGTGTGGCAAGTACGCAGTTAAGTTGACAATTATGACTAATCAGAAACGCAGCATTCTCGATTCAATCTCACTAATAGTTTACAGTACGAGCGGGAGCTGAAGTCTGACACGTCTGGAAGCAGTCACCTCGTGCTCTTAGCCTTCACCCCACTAAAAACCGCAGGTGAGGTAGAGTTTATGCTTAGGTTACTTAATCCATACTGGAAGCCACGGCAGGATGTACCTATATAGACAGATTTGATGGCGTTTCATGAAATTCAAATATTGTCATGGTTCATCAATTATTATGGTAAATTTTTAGCTCAGCAAAGCGTCCCACTGTGGCCTTTGTTATGAGGCGTGTGCCGGAAGTCGTTTGCCATAGCAAGCAAATTGTTGACTTTCGGTGCGATCATTGATAGAAAAGTGCAGGACAAGCAAGTGAGAGCAAGAAAATGGGGCGAAGCGAAATTCCATCACATGCAGATGTAACCTCCGGGTGCGTAAAAGCATGCGTTTGCAGCGGTACGGAAACAGCTCCCCGTGTTTCGTTGCTCGACAGAAAAGAAACAGCGCAGGGTGTTCAGCACTTGGCCAGTGTTGAATAGAGACGCTTCCGTCACAATAGGTTCCGCTGACGACGGTGGGCTCGGATAAGTTGGCGTCGTGTTTCCCGGCCAGCTATGACATTTCGTCGGCAGTGCTGTTCTAGTGTTCGAACTTCTGTCCTTGCCTGAAGTAGCGCACGGTAGATTGAAGTTCGCACCGCTTATCCTTTCCTTTCTAACGACTTTATTGTACGCTGTTAAACCCCTCATACCACACCAATTATCCACGTATGTGATTGAAGCAGTCTGCTCTCATCATCCCCTCTACAAGACGACGATCCGAGAAGTACGTAGTTTTGCCACATACTTCATACGCTCAACCTAGTTCTTGTTGATATAAACGGCACTCGTGATACGGTTGTGTGTATTACATGCTTTGAACACCGAAACGTTGTACAGTGTCAAACTCGAAGTGAAAAAGTGCAGAACTAGTCTTTCTTGTTGCAGCCTTCGTTAATATCATTGGTAAGAGGTAGGCGGCGCAAGCAGCGGTGGATGCCCGAGTTGCGAATTTTCGTTTTTTGAAAAAAGAACACTCTGCGCATTGCGCCATCATATACGGTTGAGCTGAAATGGTGATGTCGTTCCTGTCCTGGAAAGCGTGGCTCAAATGTGTATTGAGTTCTTCACAATCGGCAGATAGCAGTAGTCCGATCATGTGCCAAAATGTGGTGGCCGCTGAGCTTTCTTTATGCTTTTTATTATCTAGTGGCTCTTAGTATCTTTCTCTGCGCTTATCATCAGCGCAATGACTAATTCTGCCTTGCTTTCTCCTCGAATCTTTGCGATAAAGATTTTATCAATGATAGTCTGTCGCAGTCAGCTGAGAACTGCCAGCGTAGTGAGCCTACATGCCTACATGCATTGTAATGAAGCAATAAATTATTCTCTAAAATCCTCTCCAAGCGGAGAGAACAATGGTCAAGTTTGGCTCGAGGCTAAGTTTCCTGGACAGCCCCTACGAGCATGTCTTCACATGGAACCTCCAGCTGCAGGCCTAATGGGGTGCACAAGCCTGAATTCGTCAAATACAGAAAAACAAACTCCGGAAATATGTTCAGCTGGGCGCATTAAACTCCACAACGGGACGTGGTCGGAAAGGGGTTGAACATCTTTGTTGTGGCGAACACTTTCTTCGAAGTTTTCTCACAAAAACTGATGACGATAAAGAAACGCGCTACAATCAATAAAGCTTCTCATCTTCGATTAGCGCTTTGTTTTCTTAGAGAGTGTGAAAAACGTAAATCTGAGCGGGATTGTAACACTCGAAAACATTAATTCATTTTCTGCACAGCCGCTCATTTTTCGCACATTCATTGGCCTCTCAGTTTCACGTTCGATTTTTGTTAGCCGGAAACCCTCAGTTACAGAGCAATTGCAGTGACTGCAAAATCAAACCATTAGGGAATAGCCACCGCTAGGGTTTCGCTGGGAACACAGAAAAAATGGGGTGATAGACAAAATATATTTACCAATATATGAAAGCAGCTGGTGAACTTCTTTCTCTTTCTGACGGGAAATTGGTTGTTGCGTACTGCACACTCCTTACTTGACATGTATGAAGATGGCACAGTGGGGAAAATTATTGCGAATATGGAGGAAACTTTAAAGAAACGTTCACTACATTATTAAAACACTACGTGTAAAAGCACTCGTGATAGCAACAACGTCAGTGGTACTGACGGCATCTCGATCTTTTTCAGCCACGTTACATTATTGCAAAGTTCAGTGTCATTTTATGCTACAATAAACGTGTGGTGGATCATAAGCCCTCTATTGGCAGTCTGTGCTGTTTAATGCAAACTAAGGTTTGTAAACTGTCGAAATGACGCGACATAGGCGTATTTGTTTCAGCTGCATCGAAGCGGTAATATTCTATACGCAGTCTTATTTTGAATTTGCCAGTGCATTCTGTGCTCTTCCGAAATAGCAAGGTATCCCGTAAAATTCTAGAGTTTGAAATCATTCATCCTAAAAATGGGGAATAAACTGTCCGTGAGCCCTTTCCATGAGCCTAAAATGAAGACATATAAAAATTTGCTCCACACTCGCACCGAACTGCGCACCAACTCCAAAATTCAATAGGCAACAAACGGGAATCTCATTCAGATATATATGGAGGCAGATAAATGAGACAAAGAGGCAACCAGACAAAAAAAGAACACGAGTGCAAGTACGCCATTTCGTGGCATGGTAAAGGCGATGTCATGAGTATTGAATTCCATGCCTTTGCGCAGCCTTTTGTATCCAGTGTAAGAGGGAGAAAGATTACTGCCACAGGGTAAGTTTCACAATATTATCTTTTATGATACTGCAATATAGTATAGCTCGTTAACTGTGATATTTACCCTTTTTGTAGTAATTGTTCCTCATTATAACACGAGCAACAAAAGCTCTCCTACACGCCTGAACAGTGGCGGCTAAAGGTTAGAAGAAAAAGTATTTCGTTTTGTTTGACGCCTTCTTTTACAAGTACAGGGCATTCCCGATTTTTCATGTTGTTTATGGCTCGACTGAATGTTTTCTTTATTGCCAAGTGCTAAGAAGGCCATTGAACCCGGCACTAAGCAATAAAAACCCATTAGGATAATACAGCATCCGAGGCTTCATCGGACTGAAAAGCTGCGATCTCGAGAACTGCGTTTCTATCCACTCTGAGATTAGCAAGAAAGCTTAATGACCATCACCGAGTGTCTTTTGGCTCATCTTCGTTCCTGCATTAAATATAGCTTACGCGAAGCGCATACGAAGTATGGCATAGTCGGACTCCAAAAATGGATTCCTAAAATGATTGCTCGTCGAGTAAGGAGCAGAGGAATTTTTTTTTTTTCTTTTTGGGGACAGCACTTAGGCCCAGTGAAGAAGAGCTCTCTATCCGCTAAGCCCCGCTGATAATCTCCCGAGCCCGAGAAAAGCTCAGCGCTCCAGGAAGGAGGGAGAGGTTAAGTCAACGCAGTGCTGGGTGGCCAATTGCCGTTTCAATCAATAAAACATGCTTAGTCGCATGCTGCGGAGTGATGCAACAAACGCTGGTCATCAGCTTATACAGTCCTAGGGTAAACAATGAGTTCGTTCTTTGAGGGTCAAGGTCTCATGCCGCTTACGTGCTTAATGAGAAAGCATTGGGTGGAACTGGACCAAAAGCCGCGTGGTATCCGCCGAAATTCTCTCTGGTAACAACTATAAGAATTCAACATAATGTAAATGTTCAGACTGTGGGGCAGAAACGATATGTTGGCAACATGCTATAAGGCCTTTGACCATTAGTAAGCAATCAAAATGTATTTCTATTGTTACAATATAGTAATGTATATCGGTCTGTTGTAGTAACAATATATTTTGAAAGTGGGCGTCGGGAAGCAACTAAGATACTGAATATGCATATACGTGCTTTATAGCCACCAAAATTGCACAAAAATATGCTCATTATTGTACTTCATACGTTCTTCATGCTTATCTTACTACCAAGCTGAATTCAAAACTAAAGCCGCCTAGGCGTTTTAGCGCGATAGCGATAAAGGCCACGTTACGGAGAAAATCCGGTGTCGACGTTGTCAGCGTTGTAAGTGATAAATGGGGGGGGGGGGGGGGGGGGGGTTGGGTAGCGAGGCCCAGGAAGCGACCCCCGCAGAAGCTGCCTTACATGGGTAACCTAGGTCATATGACTTTTTGGGGTCTACACAACCTACCCCATGGATTGTGAGCAAACTAAACACTCTGGCAGCTGGCTCTTAAGCGAAGGGCTGATCGCGAGGGGTTCTTCGGTGAGAGCAACTTGGGTCGCAAAAACACACCGCTGGCAGCATCAGCCGTCGAGCGCTGTGGCGCATCTCTAAACTGCTCCGCCGTTGTCCAAGAAGTGGTATGATGACTACGAGGCACATATGAATGTAAAGTTGAGAAGGACGAGTTCTGAATATGTGGACATTAGCTCATCAAAGCTATTGAGGCTCATCCTTAAGGAGGAGCTCAAGTGTCCCCTCCAATTTTTTTTCTCCAATTTGTAGTACCCTGCGGCAGGTAAACGATTGCTGATTATATACTTAGTAAGGCATGTTTAATACGTCTTGATTGATTCTTTTCATCTTTACCAGGACTGTTCTGGCAAAAGAACGACTCATGCTGACCTTGGCAGCTTAGGAGGTGATGTAACGGCAGACGGCTCATCTCACCGCTCGCGTTCTCTCCTGTTTTACGGTGCCTTACTTTTCGTGTGCCAGCTGCTGGTGCCTCAAGCTGCGGCAAAGAAGGAAAAAAGCAATAACGGAAGAAAGAAAGAAAGAAAGAAAGAAAGAAAGAAAGAAAGAAAGAAAGAAAAAAAGAAAGAAAGAAAGAAAGGAAGAAAGAAAGAAGGAAAGAAACAAAGAAAGAAAGAAAGATGGAAAGAAAGAAACGAAGAATGAAAGAAAGATAGAAAGAAAGAAAGGAGGAAACAAAGAAAGAAAGAAAGAAAGAAGAAAGAAAGAGAGAGAAAGAAAGAAAGAAAGAAAGAAAAAGGAGAGAAAAGAAAGAAAGAAAAAGGAGAGAAAAGAAGGAAAGGGGAAAGAAAGAAAGAAAGAAAGAGAGAAGAAGAAAGAAAGAAAGAAAGAAAGGAAGAAAGGAAGAAAGAAAGAAAGAAAGAAAGAAAGAAAGAAAGAAAGAAAGAAAGAAAGAAAGAAAGAAAGACAGAAAGAAAGAAAGAAAGAAAGAAAGAAAGAAAGAAAGAAAGAAAGAAAGAAAGAAAGAAAGAAAGAAAGAAAGGAAGGAGAAAAGCAAGAAAGACACGCTTTATTGAAGGTCAAACTGAAGACGGTAAGCGTCCTTACACAAAGTGGCCCATGATCAGCTGGTCGGCAAATGCCACTAACGACAACCACACCAACCAGTGAAGAGGAGGGTTTGGCAACAGAGGGTTTGTAGGCCTTCCAGACCCAATTATAGGTCACATGACAGAACTACAGACAAGCTACAGGGATGAACAGGTAAGGATACACGAGAGAGGAGCGTAAACACGAGAGGAGACACGCACATCAGAAGCACTACACGCCTCCTCTTCTACGGAGATGATGGAAAATGGCCCCCTGACAAACCGTTTGTTGATGACCATCCTTCTTTCATATGTTATAAAAAAACAGGCAAGAGGAGGCCTTGTTGCGAAAATAGCGTTACGGCGTGCTAAAAACCTGCAAAGCCAGCAAAATGCCCATCGACAGTCAGCGCTTTCTGCAGAAGAATGTATGGTGAGTAAGTGTCAGCGTCACTACCCGCCAATGCATATCACCAAATCCGCAGCAAAGAGTGAGCAACTTGCGGTGTGAGACCACTTAGCATTAAGAATTTGCAGTGCGTGCAGCGCAATGCGACGCAGGAAGGCATCGAGGCAAGCAAAAGACGAAGGAGCTACGACGGTGCTTTAAAAGCTACTGCGGGATATACATTTTTTTTTTCAGTTGCTCTGCGTGTAATGTTCTGTAGCTCCGACCTCAAGGTATGTACTACGATGATTTGCTACAATATACTGGAAGGGCCATTTCGAATTCTGAACACACAACGCTTCCCTTGAGCAGCAACTTTGCTGAATTTGCCCATGCGCGGCCGTAATCATAAAGTCATTTTTTTTTTCAGAACCATGCGCATTATGGCTATGTTTACCTTTTCTGTCAGCTTGTCAGTTAGTGCTTGCGAGTTTACTTGCTTCCATTGTTTGCTTTTCAGATTAATTTGTTGGTCACAAAAGGTCCTCTAACACTCATCTATGGTGATGAGGTGGTGAAAACCTTACCAGAGCAGCGCCCTCAAGGCTTAATAATTTTGCTACTGCTTTCTTGTGCAAGTCTTTTTTTCGTTAGCATCCGCAACCACGCAACTCAGTCCGCAGCAACCTTGGTCATTTGCAGGTTGTTCTGAAGAATGTTGCTCACTGAGTCTGCGGTAAAGTCAACCTGTCCCGTTATTAACACGAGAGCGTTAAGGACCCCGTGTCGCAGAAAAGCTGGTGTCGTCGTCCGCGTCGGTGGCGTTCGTCGTGAGCGAAAAACCCATGAAGCATTGATAAATAAAACACAGTAGGAAATAGGTCGAGTTGGAGAATAGAAATAGGGCCTCCAGGGTGCGAGACGGGCACGCCACCCACTCCGCCATGCCAGCTCGATGGTTTAGAATGAACAAAGACTCTTATATTGAATACGACGTTGTCTTAGAAGGGTACTTTAGAAGAATGTATTGTGGTGTATATTAGTCATTTTGAGCATGGAAATAACAGAAGTCGCAATTAAACGAGAAGCAAAGTACGTTTCCGCTACTTTTCCTCTTCGCTACTTTTCCTCTTCGCGCAGCGCCATCAGGCGGCGCCCACTAATACCACTCCCTCTTCCTCCTCCTTGCAATGTACGCCACTGCCCCAACATATAGCGAGCGACGGCAGCACCTCCCGCTCGTCTCGTTCGGGCGCAGTGGGGCCGTGCGGGGATGGAGGAATCACACGGTGAGTGGCAAACAACGCAGCGCACATTCAGGGTGCGTTCACCACGAAGCTTGCGGCTTGCTGCCCGTTCGTTCGGCGCGGAAGCTGTGCTGGCGTTCGTGGCACCGGGTTTGCCGAGAACGATATGCTGACCAACTACGACTGCAAACTTGAGTCCCGCGCGCTTCGGCAAGGCGCCCGGATGAGCTTCAACGTGATTTGCCGCTCCGCGCGTTCCTTCCACCGTGCGTAGCATCAGCAGCATCACCTTCAGAGAATGGCCAATTCCGCATATATGGGCATTAATCCGAAAACGCTATCGTGTCATGCCCTGAAGGTGGAGCCTAAATGTCTCCTCCGAATTATGTTTAATTTTTCTCTAACAATTGTCCGGCAGTCCGTGAGCCCAAAGCATCGACTAGCGCAGTAATTTGTGGCTCACCACAAAGTGAAGGTCTGACTCTGTTCTTCTTCGTCCAGGCTCCTTTGACCGCAATGAATACGTCGGCGCCATTTGACAATACATTTTCAAGCTAGGGAATTGTCACCGTAAACTGTCAAGAGCTGAGCATGAATCTTCTTGGCAGCGGGCTGCTTCATATACAGAAAGCGGATCACTACACGCGCTTCCACTATCTTAATCTTAATGAATGATGCCAATTTTGCTATCAGGCTCGAACGTTCTTTAGCTGCATACTGTAAAATTAATGTTTATATTCCGCGAAAATCAGAAAGAGGTACATTCATTTTCGTTCGCAGCGATGGCCTAGGGTAGACCATCCACCTCGCATGGAAGATGACGGGAGTTCGAATCCCGGTGCCGTGTAATCCTGCACTAAGATTTTAAAAAAACAACTCCGCGTGTCGAGGGAATTACATAACCAGGCCTGGGGTCCGGTCTCATTTACGTGACCAGAACCGACAACGCACTCCTTCATCAGAACTGGATTTGGCCACCCTGGTGTAGTACTTGGCCACAACCTTCTATGAACAAACCAATTAACCCTCGACCCTCAGCCTCCAGACGCTGCTCAGCTACTGACCAAGGGCGCATGAGATTAAGAAGCTTGCGGGGATACCGTGGCTGAAACTGGCAGAGGACAGGGTTAATTGGAGAGACATGGGAGTGGCGTTTGCCATGCAGTGGGCGTAGTGAGGCTGATGATGATCATGTATTCATTTGGTGGTTTATTGAACACGCCGCATATAAATTTGTAGTACTGATAAAATAATGTTTTTGAGCTCCCCTCGTATATATACACACACCTTATATGCCCAAAGGCTTTCGTCATTTCTCAAGAGCGATCGCATTTCTATTTCATAAGAGACATGACGGAGCCCTTCACCTATTCGCCCCTCAGCTCGTTTTGGAATGTCTGGCTCGTAATACACGCGCCTGAAGGGGAGTGACTGCCGAAAGCCTACAGCTCTGGCACAAATCAGCAAGCACTAGCAAGTATTCTTAAGTGCAACAGTCACAAGCGCCACCGCGGTGGCTCAGCGGTTATGGTGCTCGGCTGCTGACCCAAAAGACGCGGGTTCGATCCCGGCCGCGGCGGCTAGAATTTCTTTGGAGGAGAAATTCTAGAGGCCCATGTACTGTGCGATGTCAGTGCACGTTAAAGAACCCCAGGTGGTCGAAATTTCCGCAGCCCTCCACTACGGCGTCTCTCATAGCCTTAGTCGCTTTGGGACATTAAACCCCATAAACTAAACCACACCAAACAGTCACAAGCCTATCGCGTACTTTCTCACCTACAGAACCTGTGAGCAAATAAACGAGACACTAAGCCTAAGTTTCTTCATTTATTTTAATGATTTCAAAAAGCGAACCAAACTCCGGAGTCCCAAAGTCAGTGCGATCGTCCTTGTGACACGTGGCTTTCATTACATCTCTACTTAATGATAAGGAAACTCCAGAGTCCCAAAGTCATTGTAATCTTCCTAGTGACAGGTGGCTTTTCATTACCTCTCTATTGAACGATAACCAAACTCCTGAGTCCCAAAGTCAGTGCGATCTTCCTTGTGACAGGTGGCATTACGTTTCATCTCTACTGAACGATAGCCACACTCTCGCTATAACCAATTCATGTGATACTTTCAAAACGTGTCGTGAAATATGTGTGTCATTCTCTGTTGGCGCTTTGGCGCTTCCCTGTTATTTTTGGCGTAGCAGTGCGTTTTTATCATACTGACCAGCATTCATAAAGCCTCCAGTCGGTTAGGGCTCTAAAAAATAATTTATATAACTTATGCAACCGTTAAATATATTTGTTTCCAACTGCGCTACATAACGGACGACGAAAGCTCCATGTTACCGATCCTCCTATGCGCGAAACAGTGCCTTTAAACCTACAAAGCTGTACCTAAAACACAGGTCGGGCGAGTGTGGCTAAGGAGCCCATGCGAAGCAAAACTTTGGGAGCCAAGCAGCAAGATACTATCAACGGACAGCTGACAGCATTTTAGCGAATGGGGGAAATTTACACAAAGGAACGCATCATTTAAAAGGCTATGTGGCCTTCGCAGCCTGGTTCGAGTAACTACAAGAACAACTTCAACAGCACTCTATGCAAAAGCTGAGCGAATCGGCAGACTTCAGGGAAACGTCGCACAGGGTGTAGTCATTATACCGTTTTTCGTTTGCGCATTCACGCGTGAAAGCTAAGGGAACCAGGAGGGGTCTGTCAGCAGTTTTTATTTTTGTTCTAATGGAGAAACACGAAAATTTCCGACAGAAGAGTGCGCGGAGAAAAGTTACATTATTCTTATGGCTTATCACCTATCATTGCCTGAAGGGGGAGGAGGCAGTGATGCAGCACCAACATTGGTCTCACTCATACAGAGACCTAGAATTGCTTCGCTGCTTTTGCCCTTATCAGTACCTGGACAAGTGTTCACACTGCTCCTAGTTCCGTGTCTCTACTACGCAGCGTAGGACTATCACAATCCTATAACCCTTCCTCCCACCCAATCACCCTCACCGAAGGCCTAGAAAGCTGCTATTCTCGGCTCGCACCTGGATGATCTATATCGCCTTGTGAAACAAAGTGAGGCTGCAGCCCTCAGCACTGGATCCCTGGACTAAGGATTCCATGCGTGTTCTTTACTTTCTCTCTCTCGCTCTCAAAATAAATCTCTTCAACACCAACAACTCCGCCTTTACAGACATAAGTCAATATATACATTTAAAGTATTACATATTTATTAATACTTATGAGCTAGAAAAAGCACAAAAGTGCTAACTTTCGCTAGTGTAGTTTAACCCCACGCGGTATTAAGTGTCGCTATTTCTCCTTGTTTTCTACAAAGCGACAATAAGAGTTACAAAGCTCCGGCCTTGCTTACATGACCTTTTTTTTTTTAATTTGGCTGTTTGGCAGAGTTTTTATTGTCGATCTTACAGCACCTTTTTAGATTTTCTTCAAAATTTGTCTCCACCATCACAGCTCCGCTGAGAGCGGACTGCTTTAAAACGCGAGCGTTACCTTTTCCGCAGCTTTCTATCGTAATTCCACACCCTCGAAAACAGAAACTGTTTGCGCACATGAATTTGCCGGCCTTGAAAAAGAAGCGCGAGTGTACTGTGAAATTTTGAAACTGCCTTGCCTAACCTCGGAAGCAGTCCCCCCTAACGCCACCATTCTGGACAAACTGAGATGCCCCACAAGGACTTGAAAATCGCCAGTTTCTTCCTACAAAGCCTTACTTCTGTGAGAGAAGATTTGGCGCAAGCATGAGATTACTTTTGGTCGTTTACTTTAGAAGGCCACATGGAAGAAAAAGAAGGGTATTATGTTTGAATGAAGAAAGACTGTTACTACAATGTCCCTAGTAGTATGTGTGGAGCGCGATCCCTTGCTTATCCTTTACGCAGGGTGAGTGATGGAACTGTTTCAAACAAGTTTTCTTAGATATCTAGTGCAGACATGCGAAGAGCTGCCTTTTCGTGCAGCCACTCATATTCGGCAAAGACCGCTACGGGAATTGGGCGGCGAAGCAAAGCAAACTTTTCTTCTAGTATCGAAAGGTAACAGCTCCGAGATACGATTGCGTAGGTGAAGGGCCATGAAATTGTAAGAAGGGTAGACACGACGGGAGCACAGCGCTTTGCAGAAATCCATGGAAAGAAATGCAACAAAACCCCAGCGCAAAATCAAATACATGTCACGCGACGCGATCTAGAGACACCATCCAGATGTAACAAAAAAAAAAATAATCAAACGACTTGGGTGGTTCCTTCTGGGAGATTTTTTGCACAGGTGCGTCTCTCATGGGCCAATTATCTGCTTTAAATATTTTGTGTTTTAAAGCAATGTTGTATTTCGATACTAGCCTGCATTTGGTTGCAAAAAACAGTGACAGACAGGGCAAAGCTTTTAATGAAAAAGCATAGCTACTATCAAGGCACAATAACAGGAATTCTGAATGACTTCCTGTATCTTTTTTGACGAATTAGTACATTTCCAGCCCGCACTTGTGTACGTTAGAAGCGCTTGTTGTGTTTCGCACAGAGAGCGTCTAATTTATCAATTAGATCCTACAATCCAGATGATATGCATTAATAGGTATTTGGTAACACCTTCCGAATTTTCAGTTCATTTTGGGATTTTTTCAAGTAATATATCTCGAAATTTTTTCCTTTCGATGTAGTATGCTACTTGTTCGCTGAAAACAGGAATCGAGACCCAAGCAAGTCTTCATTATAAAATTCAGTTATTATCTTCATATTTTACTCATTTTGAGTAGCTGGTGTGGGCGGTAGTTGTGTAAGTATACAAGGAGAAATGTAGATTAGTTTTCACTTCTGTACTCAGCCGTAATATTTTCTGTATGATTCTTTCGTCGTCTGAACCACTTCTAAGGGTCGCACAACACTACCAAAAATATGTTACCTTTGCTTACCAATTAGGAAAACGAATTATTTGCTTCCTGTCAAGTGTGTTTTGAAGCCGGCGTCAGCCGTCCGCCCAGTGGAGGCTACTTCTCAGAATATCAATCGGGTTTTGATGGTTTTAAATATTGTGCAGACTGCTTTCAGATCCAAAAAACCTGTATCTGGAAAGAGAGTGGTGGTAATTAATAAAAGCGCAGAAGAAAATAATATAAAAAGTTATTTCCTCTGCCTCTACTTTCTGTTAAGTTCTCGTCTCCGCGTGAGCATAATTCAACAGCAACAAGTCCTAATACCTTTCCCCTGTATTAAGAAAAATGTCTTAATAGACATCAGCGAATGAATGACCCCCTTGATTTTACTAATATACCGAGCCTCTACTTCTCGCACAAAAATGCTTTTAAACAACAGGCAAGAAAGATTCGCTTTAGATTGCATCCATGGCAGGCTGCCACTCGACCTGACCACATCGAGCTGGCCGCTGAGGTTCAGCACGACTGCCTACAGTGCTGCGTACGCAAACTTGGGCTTTCATCCTAAAATTTTCGAATCGATGGAAGCAATAAGAGTAGCCGTCGACGCCGCACTCTCTCGCACATTCGAAAGCAACTTGTGATTGAAGAGCGACAATGTGATGTTGAGAAGGGGATGTTCTGTCGGTCATGTCATAGACATGGATCATTTTTGCGTCAGTAGACGATATAACCAGTGTGCAACCTGGTCATTCGAGGCCCAAAGTCACGCACGAAGAGGTTTAGGGAAGAAGCATGAGTTACGAAATGGCGAAACAAGAGCACTAGACTACCGCGGTGCCTTGGGTTTGATATATCGCTACCTTGGGGGTCGTGTTCAGTTGCTGTGTTGCAAGCACCTGCAATAGCCAGGGCGAGATCGAGGAAGCTAAGAAAGGCCAGGCCGTTGTCTCCCAGGGAAGGCAACAAATTGCCGCCTTCTTTCTGATCTTTTTTGTGTCCGGCGATGCGGCGTGATTAAGGAGGGTGTATAAAAATGGGATGAGGGGCGATGTGTTTCGGTGCGACAGTAGGTTGAAAGGCTGAAGGGTTGAAGGGGTAGGTTACAAGTCAAAGCACAAAATGGCAATGGCCATGAACTTCGACGTTAGAAAGAGGGGCGTCCTGGACTGACGTTCGAGATCTGTGAGGTGCTCTGTGAGCGACGCATCGAGAAATCACGTTCTTCAGTGGCCATTATTTTGCACAAAGGAGATTCCGATTTATTTGTCTTATTAATATTGTTGCGACCATCGCAGTGAGCTTTAAATATCCAAAATAAAAAAGATTACGTAGTGTGAAAACAGTTCCGCTAGAAGCTCGCCCTCTTCCTCGAATTGCTATATTTGGGAGTGGCAATACATGGTTTCTTTGCAACCGCCGCTTCATTGCCGTCCGTATTTCATTAATAAACCGGTAAAAGTGCTCTTCAGAATATGGGGAAGTAATTAAAAACAACTTTTTACCGGGCATAAGCATCATTGTTCTTTATTTACGTCGTAAGAATTTCAAGGTTGTTGGTCGTATGAAAATGCAATGCAATGCAAGCTGCATCAGTGGAATCATTGTAAACCAAATTAAGGAACTCATTGCCAAAAATTGTGAATATTTCTACTTTGAGATCCAGCGTCACCAACTAATAAGTTGGTGACGCTGGAGCTCAACATGATAGATTCAACCGATATCAGACGGTCAAAGATTGTGTCAAGATTTGTACGGGGCGAGTGCACAAACAAACGCACGGCAAATACAAATAAGAATGGCCTACAATTACAAATGGTATGAATGCATAACTGCTAAAATGAATTAAGAAAATGTTCTCACAAAATATGTTTCGGGCAGAAATAGGAGGTATGCCTACAGAAGAATCACATATTGTTATGACCAGGGGTTTATTCAGACCAGGACGGGCGATTCAAACCAGAGTGGTCCGCTTGCCGAGCACGAGACGTATCCACCTCACTTGTTGTTGGGCTAGTTGATAGGAGATGCTTCTGAACGAACCAGCGCAAAAAACACAACGGACAAAAAAAGGCGGAACACGAAGGACAGGAGCGCTGAACTTACAACTTTATTTCGGAAGTACAGATGCAACGTATATATACAGCCATGTCAGGGTGGCGTACCACACAAGTAGAGCAAGAACAAGTGGAATCTACAAGGTCATGATGAGACAAGCAGCACAAGCAAACCAAAGATCTTAACTAATATAACACGTGAAGGTGAGAAGTTTCAATGGAGGCAAGAAAAACAACAGGAAAAAAAACAGAGAATAAACGCCAGACCTCATGAAGATGAAAATTGGTACTGATAACAAAAACCGATAAAACAAAAAGGTGAAAAAAAAAACAATAAAAGCGATAAAAGCAATAAAGTTAAGAGGGCAATAGAAATGAAAAAGATAAGATACCAACAAGGAACACGGTCAAAATACTAACAGCTAAAATTAAGAAAACATCGCGGAAAAACTAGCAGCTAAAAAGTAAAACCCGCAGAAACATAAGGTTAAGTTTTGTGTCTCGAATTTTGCGCCAGATAGGCGTTCCTGTGCCAGATAGGCGTTAATGCTTTCCTGCTGGAATGTATTAACGACTGTATTGAAAAGTTTGGTCCGGTATCCTTTAAAAATGAATGTGGTATTGCAGTAACCGGTTTCCTGGAACTTCTAGCAGCCTATCTGAAATCAACCTTTGCAGAATGGGATGACAAGATTTTTCTTCAGAAGAAAGGAATCTGTATTGGTTCCGTCATTGCCCCTTTATTAAGCGACCTGTATTTAGCCTAACTTGATAAAAACGTGAACAGTCGGTTGGAGGGTACAAAAGCGACAAAGATTTTTCGTTTTGTAGACGACTTTCTCATTTTTCTCGATTCTAATCAGGATACCTTCCAAGTTGAGGTCTCCAAAATATTGGCCATTTTCTTAGAATGTTTATCTCCTTTAACCCTTACACATGAACTTCCGAATAATGGGTCCTTGAGATTTTTAGAATTGGGCCTTCATTTCAAGTGTGATCACATATGCTTGTCTTATGAGCCAAGGGGCAAGAAGCCGGTACTTCCTTTTGACTCAGCCCACTCCAAGTAGGTTAAAAGGAATGTAGTTCAAGGAATCTTTAGAAATGCACTGGTAAAATCGTGTGAACACCAAATTGAGACCAGTTTTTTAGCGCAAACAATTAGATTAGAAAATGCTGGCTACCCCACTAAGCTTTTAGCCTCAGTCGCTGAAGCAATGCGTAAAAAATCAAAACGACCCGATTCGACTGCCACGACTGACAACGCCAATAGAAAGAAAGTCGCTGTTATGCCCTACTTGCATCGCATTTCGCACAACATGAAGAAAATTGGGAAACGTGTTGGAGTTGAAGTCGTCTTTAGTGCCCCAAAGCGACTTTCCCAGCTTTGCAGAAAGGTCAATGATACTCGTAAAAAAGAGAGTATATGCAATATCAGACACCAGAAAATTTTGTTCCAATGTACCGATTCAGTTGCCTATTTCATCCCTTTGTCCTGTGGGAAGCAGTATATTGGACAGACAGGGCGTTGTTTAAATGAAAGACTAAAAGAACATGATTACAACGCAAATGTCCAAAAGTGCTGTCACATCGGTGTCCATTGCAGGGATTGTAAAGATGTAGAAACAGGTTGTTTGCCGCACTTTGACAAATCTTGGTTAATAGCCACGATCAAAAGCACGAGGCCCCGTGAAATAGTTGAGGCAATTACAATAGCTGCGTTAAAAGAAAAGTGCATTAGCAAGCCTTCAGTGTCGCTATCTGAGAAAGAACTCGCCTATCTGGCACAAAATTCGAGACACAAAACTTTACCTTATGTTTCTGTGGGTTTTACTTTTTAGCTGTTAGTTTTTCCGCGATGTTTTCTTAATTTTACCTGTTGTTATTTTTGCCGTGTTACTTGTTGGCATCTTTTTCATTTCCATTGCCCTGTTAACTTTATTGCTTTTATCGCTTTTATTGGTTTTTTTACCTTTTTGTTTTTATCGGTTTTTGTTATCAGTATCAATTTTCATCGTAATGAGGTCTGGCGTTTTTTCCCTGTTTTTTCCCCGTTGTTTTTCTTGCCTCCATTGAAACTTCTCACCTTCACGTGTTATATTAGTTAAGATCTTTTGTTTGCTTGTGCTGCTTGTCTCATCATGACCTTGTAGATTCCACTTGTTCTTGATTTCCTTGTGTGGTACGTCCCCCTGAAATGACTCTACGAGGTCTGTTTGAAAAGCATCCCACCTTTGGCCGAAGAAAAAAAAATGGCATAACTGGAGCGTTGGAAACCTAACTCCTTGGGACTCCACACACTTCTCCCAGATGTGCTGCCACTGTTTGAAGTATTCCGAAAAGGCCATTTTCGGAATGGAGTTTAGCTCAGCTGTCGTTGCAGCCATAATGTCCTCTCTTGTCTGGAATCACGCTCCTTTCAATGGCCTCTTGATTTTTGGAAACAACCAAAAGTCGCAGGTGGCCATATCAAGACAGTAAGGAGTCTGCCGAACTACAGGAGCCTGGTTTTTCGCCCAAAAATCTCAATCAAATGCGAGGAATGTGCAAGAGCATTGTCATGATGGATGCGCCAATTTCCTGTTGACCTCAACTCCTGTCTCTTGCGCCGCACAGCATCGCGTAGGCGACGGAGGACACCCCTGTAGTATTCTTTGGTCATTGTTTGACCCTGGGGCGTGCGTACTCGTGGTGTGCCACACAGGGAGAGTCCAAGAAAGCAGTCAGCATCACTTTGACGTTGCTGAGCATTTGGCAGGCCTTCTTTGGTCTTGGGGACGTAGAATGCTTCTACTGTGACGACTGGGATTTGGTTTCCGGGTCGTATCCGTACACCCAAGACTCGTCACCAGTGATTATAGTGTTGATGAAGTCGGGGTCACTGTTTGTGGAATCCAGCGTGTCCTGTGAGACTTCAACACGAAGCTGCTTTTGCTCCACCGTGAGCAGCTTCGGCGCAAATTTCGCCGCAATTCTCTTCATGGCCAAATCTTCGGTGATAATGGAATGTGCAGAAAAACTACTGATGTTCACCTCTTCCGCAATTTCTCGGATAGTCACACGACGGTCCCGCATCACCAGAGCGTTCACTTCGGCAATGACCTGACCATTTCGGCATGTTGATGGCCGACTGGAGCGTGGCTTGCTCTCCACCGATGTGCGGCCATCTTTAAACCAGTTGTACTATTGCTTAATTTGTGTGCTGCTCTAAGCATCATCACCGAAAACCGTCTGAATATTCCGAATGGTTTCCACTTGGCTGTCGCCCCGTTTCTGGTAAAATTTGATGCATTAGCGCTGCTCCTGTCGCACCGCCATTTTGCTTGGACTAAAAAACCGACGAGACCACTGCGCACTACCTCACTCAAACGCTGCCTCCCAGCGACTGACGCTATCGGCAGGCGGGAAAATATTCGTGCATGCGCACGACGGCTCAAGGTCTGCTGGTGCAAGCGCGCTTGTTTCATATCCATCAGGTGTAGCAAAAAAAAAATAAGGTCGGATACTTTTCTAACAGACCTCGTACGTTGCATCTGTACTTCCGAAATAAAGTTGTAAGTTCAGCGCTCCTTTCCTTCGTGTTCCGCCTTTTTCTTGTCCGTTGTGTTTCTTGCTCTGGTTCGTTCAGAAGCGTATCCACCTCGTTCTTTTCATCTTCGGTGTAGTCAGCGACGCCGACCACGCAAAGTAGACGCCGCCTCTTCATGGGCGTTACAATATATGCGTGTCATACTTGTCTCGTAAGGAGCTTACACTATTATTGCATGCGTGCCACATGAAAGCGCGTAGTCCATATATGCACATATACCAGGTGTCCCAGCTAAATGTAACCAGGCTTTTAAAAAACACGGGGTGTCCTAGCCGTCTGAAACCAAAGGAGGGGTGTTTAGAGTCGCGTGACCTAGTCTGCAGTATTTTTTTCGTTCCTCAAGGTTGAATAATTAGTTAAGCTTAATAACTAACTTTTTAATTATTGACTTGAGGAACAAAGTGTAAAGGAAAAGTTGTAGATCGCATTAGGAAACAGCTTACTGGGACATTTGCAGGAAAGTAATATTTACGTAAAGAAGTTGTTGTACCGCCCTTTAACCACAACCCGCACAATAAGAAAAAGCTTCCACATGACAACTACGCCACTTCAACGTCCCAAGACGCGCCTTAACGATTAAAATCAGTTTTTTTCTTAAGTTCTCTCTTCGATGAGACTTTGGGTACACACTGGGGCAGAGAAGAAAGCGAGCAGCTGGTCATGTGCCAACTTTCTTTTAAGGCCAATAAATGAAGCTATGTAAATTGTAACTTGACGGAAAGAGCCCTACTAGCGGTTTTTCGAGGTGATATAAAACTTTTTATTGGCACTTTCTTCCTGAAGTCAACAATTAAAAAGTTATCTAATTAAACTCAACAAATAAATTAACTTTGAAGAGCGAAAAAAATACTCAAGGCACGCGACTATGACCAACCCTCAGTTAGTTTCACTGGACAAGGACACTTCGCCTTTTTTAAAAGTTTGGGTTACATTTAGCTGGGACACCCGGTATATGTGTAGCATTCATGCGTCATGCCTGTCTTGTATACAAGAGATTTTGGTGAGAGAGAAGAGCAGTGCTACAGCAAAGATCTGTGAAATATAAAATATCTGCCATGTGATTTATAAAAGTATTATAAAAGTGAAAGAAGGAAGACAAATAGAAAAGAAGCATAGCATTTCTGCGCATCGTCACCTAGGTACACTACCACTACATTATCCACAGCTGCCGTTATCTCAAGTTTAGGTCGTTGAAAGTACTACAGAACTGC
This sequence comes from Amblyomma mixtum, assembly GCF_055824585.1. Lineage (NCBI taxonomy): Eukaryota > Metazoa > Arthropoda > Arachnida > Ixodida > Ixodidae > Amblyomma > Amblyomma mixtum. The sequence goes on along the minus strand of NC_143012.1, from coordinate 259,370,935 downwards.
AGCTTGTAGTACTACCAGCAGCATACAAATGGGGCCGCATTAGGCGTCCCTCTATAATCTCTCCTCCTATGAAATTTGACATCAGAGTTCCGGAACGCACGCACGCGCATCAAGAATGGGTACGAATGTCGCGGTTCTTCTTGCGGCGCATTTATTCAACAAATCACACTGCTCTTGGAACAGAGATTCTGTTGTCGTCGCGTTGGGCATTTCCGTCCATCAGATCACTCTTCCAGTGACGGAACAATCTCATCAGAAGAAAAACATCGCAGATAATTTAACAGCTTTCCTACACAGGCAAAAACATCATTGTGTACGGTATGACCTCGAGTTCCTTCTTGAGCGTTCGATGTAGATTATTCCAACGGAATAGCACATCACCTCATCGAGAAAATCAGTATTATATTTTTTGCTAAGAAAGCAGGTGTTCTCCGACCACGGCAGCAATATTCCCTTAGCGCGGGGCCACGTTTTAACGGGTATGATTGATGCGTGGAGTTTAAAAGGAAGGAGCAATCTTTTGCGGCATATTTATTCACATACGCTTAACGTGCTTTAACACTCAAGTGCTAATGAATCCAAGCTAAGGGTGCCGATATAACGGTAGAGTGAATAAGAACTGCTTCAAAATGCTCGAGAGAACTGCGTCTCGCATGTTCAAAGACAATGCTGTGCTCATGGCTCCCTTCGAAGTTTTCTCAGGTTTGTTAATTTAAAATTTCATCAAAAGAAAACTATATTTTGAACTTCAAGTGCGTCTCGATGCTTTGTGTGTTCATCAGCTTTGAATGGTGTAATCTCGAGTACACTCCGATAACGCTAAGGCCACTGCCTAGCTGAAAGCAACGTCAATGAAGTCGGTGATATGATCTACTACACTCCCAACGTATAAGGAAGATAACAGCGCGACATGTTTAGTCAAGCTATTACTACAGTTGAAACGTTTATGTAGTGGTCAGGAGGGCATGACATTATATGTTTTTATATATTCTGTGCAGCGCGCAATAACTAGCAGCTCTTGGAAAATACACGTCATAGACAGCGGGCCGTTCTACAAATTCTGTTGTGACAATTCAGCTAGCAGCTAGCACGCCTATCTGACCTACTGAGAACCAGAGGTGAGCCCACATTTGTAATACCTGTTCATCGCGTGCGCGGCCGCAACTCTCCCCTCGCACATATCTATTCATGATAGGTGACTAACGCACGGCGCTGGCCAAAGCTTAATTAAGCTGCCGCGCTGTTTGCGTCAGTTTTACTAGCCGTGTAGTTAAATTAGGCTTAGCATTGTGGGTTCTGTCGGGACATCTTACTGTGAGCATAAAAATGGCATGGCGAGCAGAGTCTCCAGCCATTTGCGAATATATTCCACCCTTTTCTTTTTATGTTCTTCGTCTTGGCCCGGACATCACGGTATTTCACGCATGAGTAAAAAGCAATAAAATTGCACTGCCTGGCAGCAGTGTGGAGACACTCGTATAATTAACCTGCAGATTCCCGACGCCCTCAGTTTGGGTCCTCATGAGCCTTTCTTATGAGATGGCCTGCTCTCGGCCAACACAAGAATTTATTGGTGTGCGCGTCAGGTGCAATATACCGAGTGTCTGGATGCAAGCACGTGTAATAGTTAGGTACCCCTTTTTTTCATTTCTGCCAAGCAATGCCTTCTCTCAAACTGCCCTCTTCCTCTTTTTCGTTCCTTTTAAAGAGACACGTTTGCCGCAGGGTTGTTGCCCTGTAACAACGCACGAGGAACACAGGACTGCGCGGGAGGCAAAGGAGCAGGAGCGCGTTCGGCGAAATAAAGAGCAGTCTGCTCTACATCCCAGCTGTTGAGACGATACATGATGACAGGATTTGCAGACAGGATGCAGATCGCCTCGACGTGGCCAAACGCCTACAACAAAACTCAAAATCGAAGCGTGTTTGTATGCCAGATGTACGATGATGATGAGTAAGTCCAATCTGCTGCCACAGGAACAGAAGGTGCGATTTCACGCAAGCACAGCTATCAAATCTCCTCCTGCCACTCATAAAAAAAGTGCGAGAGGTGTATATTAGTCAATAAAAACATACTTAGGAAGTTACAGCTGCAATTGAAATTTTTTCAGGAGAGGCAGTGCGAAACTGAGAGCTTATAGTTTCCTATATCGACAGCGTGGATAAAAAGGAAGGGAAGCTTATTGAAGGGTGGCGGCGGTTGACGTTGCATGCTGAGGGAGATTATTACGTATGCTAATTACAGCGCACAGAAATACTGGAGGACATTTTGCCTGGTGGCCACCTATTCTGGGGGATGATGCTGAGAATAATGGTTGCCGGGATGACTATGACTGAATTGCAAACATCACTGTCATGACGGAATATGAATAAATGCTTCTTAGACTCCTATCAGAAGCCGAGAACATTCACAGGTGTGGTGAGAAATGGGGCAGCCATCCCTCGGTAGCTCTGCTTACGTCAGAGCTGGCTTTTTGTAAATGGTGACAGTATGAAAAGAAAGCATCTTTATCATATACTTGCTGTCTCTAATTTTTTATTGTTTTCTTTTCGAGCATCAGTTTTGGACTTTCAGTTTATTTGTCCTTATTCTCCTGTACATGGCCAACACTGTAGTCGAAATAATTTTTTGTTACCATAGTGGTATGTTGTGGCCGGCGTTCTCTCGTGTCTTAATCCTGTTTCCGTCTTTTTCACTACAAAACGTGATTTCTTTGTCGACAAGGCGTCTCACTCTTGCAAGCCCACTTCCATTTCACCGCTTTGAATGAACTATACTTCATCCGGACTAATGTAATAATTCATGTTTCATTCTATTGCATTTGGTTATTTTCATAGTAAATATGATCTGGTTACTTTTTGTGTGAGCAAAGCCACTGTGGGCCTTAAACAACAGTGAAAAACCGCAATACTGCAATTTGTATCAAACAGTTGTAAAGTTTTTTTGAGGGAATAAATGCTTTTGCACTAGCACCTGAAGTGGAAGTACTCTGAGTGTTTTGTCATCGATACTAGTTTGGTAAGGTTCCTTCCTAAACTGATGTGAACGCCGTGAACAAGTTATAAGAAAGGAAGAGTCCAGTCGCTGTCATTGACTGAATAAAGCCACGAAAGCATAAGCAAATGCTTTGGCACGTGCATTGGTGCTGGGAGAACACGTGTCAGTTTACCTCGCATCAAAATAAATGAAGTAAGCTTCTAACAACGATAATGCTATTTCATCTGGGATTTCTTTTTCGCAAGACCTTATTTTCTTTTTTTCTAAGGGAGGAACAGAAGGGTTCACTTATGAACAAGTCTTCCTGTCTTTAATGTCCTCAATATTCGCGCTTATTAGCATTAGTGAGCTGAAAACTGGCAACAAAGTAATGGAAACTGCAGCATGAATGTTCAAAACGTGCCCATTGCAAACGCCTGTTTCCGAAGGCGTGGGCCAGTTCCGCCAGTTACTTTAGTGGGCGCATATTGCTGGGAGTCGCGTGATGACTGTTTATGTGTAAGTTAATTTTTTCTTGATTTTGCCGCCTTGCCTTTGTGTCTGCAATGCAACTTTGAATCCTTGAATTCTTCGAATCGAGTAGGCGCCTTAACTTCTGCGAAAAGAGGTAAATCATAAATAGATATTTCACCACCGGCACACATCGTTAATAAAAGGGCAGCAATATATAGTTTACTCGCTATTATTTTAGATTCTGAATTTGATACGCCTGCAGAATGGTCAACATAGCATTCTACTAATACCTTAAAGGAAGTAGGCAAAAAGCAGCTTTTATGAGGCAATAGCTCTTGCATATATCAGCCTGAAATATTGTTCTACGAGTAGCTGGTGAATATCTCCGCTTCGAAGAGAGCAAACAAACTCCCGAATATACAAAAGCCTAATGTCAGTGATGAGCAGGAGCCCGGGGGAGGCACACAGCACTGGGTAGATTAGAATGCATGAAGAGTTTGAAATAAGCCTTCAAAGTAACCCAAAAATGTCACCAGCCACGCTTATTTTGAATAAATACGGAATCTGCTAGAATTGAAGGGAGAAACCAGTCGGGCAAAGCATTACCATCGTGGTATTGCAAAAAAACCTCAGAGCTCTCTCTCGAAAGTCGCATCAGGAAATAAGCCTCTTGTTTTTAACACCATACGAATATGGGAGCAATCAGACTAGCTATGACATGGTTTTGTGCTGGTAATAGCCAGCGAAGTATCTGATTAAGCTCCTGATCTCGATGCATCTCCTCGTAGCGAAGCAGCTTTGGTTCCACCTGCTTTTCCACTGACGCAATTTGAATGCGCTCTTTAAAGAAGCTCTTAGCACTGTCAACAAGGATACTCCACACCAAAGCTGCCTGCACGTAACTACAACCAACAACGTAAATAAATTTTGTGCGCGAGTGCTCTTATTTGAAATTCGAACATGAAGTTGATGAGCCATTCTTACAAGAGCTCCCACCTTGAGTCACTGCCTCAAATAAAAGCCTCAAGCCGTGTATAGTATCCTGCAATCAGTCCGAATAACGAAAATAGTAAGGCAAAATAGCATCCTATATGCTCACAAAAAGAAATAAACTGAGATATGGCCGTAATGATGTCTTTTGATTAGCTCAGTACCGGCAAACAAAAAGCACGGATTGTATAATTCTTGCAGCTCTTAGTATCATGAGAGTGACTTATTGACAATAAGTTCCTTGGGCTTTGTGAAAAATAAAAGGAAAACGAGCTTGGATTGTGTAAGACGGTGCTTTTGGCGTGACGCTCCGTTGAATTTCAAGGTATCCACGGAAGTAACTGGCATCCCGTTGTCTACATAATATGAAAGAAGCTTGTGCCTATAGTGGGTACGGGCTCCAGCGAAGTGCTACAATGGGAACCAACATACGAGAGAAATGTTTGCTTCGGTTTATAAGGACGACATATTAGGAGTGGGTCACGCATAGATGTAAAAAAAAAATCACAGGCAGTTGGGGACGCCCAAACAAGATGTTCTGAGATGCCGACCACTGTCAGGCGCAGATGTCGTTATCGGACGATCTCTTCGAGCAAGAGGCATCGACCGGCCTCGGGACACAGGTCTTCTCACTTCAAAGGCCATGAACACTCGGAAATGGCTTCCTTAAGGTCCTCTTCCCATCACTGACAGCTTATATACGATATAAATAATATCTCTCTCTGTCCTACTTTTCTATTTTAGCGCTTTTAACTTACTGGTCGTTGTACATTTATATGTTCTAGGTCTTGCATATGTATCACTATTTGATTTTTTATACTGTGCTGCTCCAATGAGTACATTATATACATTCCTTGTGCGATATTTTGTGAGAGAAAGAAGCGAGCAAGGCTACGGTAATCTGTTCGCGTCTTCTACGCCCGACCAGCCCAGATGTGCACCTCATAGTGCTTTCGAAGTGACGATGCTAATCGATGTTAAACGACCTCGAAAGCAGTGTACTGGGCACAAGCATGTGTATCGAAGTCAATAAGCTCTTTTCTCGCTTTCTGGAACGCTCTTTTATTTCTTGTCCTGCCATATTGAATTTTGTTTTCTATTTTTTTTTTCATGAAACAGCTGTTCGAGGGTCAGCTTCGTCGATTGTACTCCACTTTGTGCCCCAAGGTGTGGGCGCTCCAGAATATTATACGGAATGCTTTCCCTTTCAGTGTGTAGTCAAGTGTACTAAGGCTATATTTTTTTCTACCATTCTTTAGGTGTTCTCTTCTGAAGCTTCAATTGTAAGGCTGTACTGCGCATGTATGTCAAGGAATTGTTTTTCTTCGTGTTTGTGCGCGGTCTCTGTGTTTTTGCCCCACCGCGGTGGCTCTGTGGTTACGGCGCTCGGCTGCTGACCCGAAAGACGCAGTTTCGATCCCAGCCGCGGCGGCTGAATTTTGATGAAGGCGAAATTCTAGAGGCCCGTGTGCTGTGCGATGTAAGTGCACGTTAATGAACCCCAGGTGGTCGAAATTTCCGGAGCCCTTCACTACGGTGTCCCTCATAGCCTCAGTTGCTTTGGGACGTTAAACCCCAATAAACCAAACGAAACCAATCTTTTGTTTTTGTGTTTTTGCAACCTGTCGCCTTTTCTCCTCTAATTGAGAAAGTTAACAGACAATGAAGTATTCTAATCTTTACACTGGATTTTCAGGGTTCCTAACTAAAGATATTATGCGAGCGTTCAAAGTTATAAACTTAGAGTGTGCGTGCATTAAACATCCGCCATTTTTATGGACAAACGGCATAACGTTGCCGCTCGTACAAGCCATAGCACAAAAGCCAACCGCTCTTCCGCCACTTCCTTTCATCGCCTTTGTGTTGTGAGTTAACACCAGAAAGCCTTACTGAGAAGAAAAACACAATATTTTTCGAATTTATTCCTCATTCTTTCTATGCCTAGAGACAACATTCGATGTCTCTATGGTAATTTTCTTCATAGATTTTCTTTAGTTGATATTCCTAAGTAAGCCTTTCCTTGTATTTGAATGCCCTGAGACCGCCTTTTTTGTCTGAATTTTACTTCTTCTTCAGCAGTTCGCTTTGCTCTTGCGTCGATGGCGGAGTGCACGAGAAATCATTTTTAATCCTAATTATGGCGAGTCGTTGCTACTTTTTGAATGTTACTTTCTTCCTATCACCAAATCACTAATAGTGATGTTTACGTTACCGCCCAAAATAAGATTGAATATAGGCAGGATGCATTTCCTTGTCATTCTACTTAGTGGCTTCGTTAGCTCTTAGATCCCTGATCCAGAACGAAATCGCTTTCACGCTGGAACGGAAATCAAGAGAGGCAGACTTTCGGGCGCCACCCGTGATAGAACGCATGATTGAAGGCAAAGCAGCGTTTGGTCATTCATAATTTTGTAATAATCGGCAATAGAGCACATTTACAACGCTAATCACGTAATAAAGAAGTGAGCTCAATATGACCACATTCAATGAACTTCCGTTAACGCGAGAATTTAAATCACTCATTCGAAACCTCCGCCGTCGCGCGAAAATTACGGCAGCATGCTGTAGATGTAAAAGCACTGGAACATATCTGGAGCGGCTCGGCGGTTACCATAGTCATCATCCACAAGAATGGTAACCAATCCCATTCCGGAAGGGTGCCAGGCAGGAAGACACGATATCTGAAAAACTATTCAACGCATGTTCACAAGAGGTATTCAGAGATCTGAAGCACCAGAGTTGGATATAAAAATTAATTGAGAATACCATAGAAATCTGCGACTCGCTGATCGCGTTCCTTTGCTAAGTAACTCGATGTATGAATTGCAAACCATAATAAATGGTTTAATTACGCGAAGCAGAATGGTGCACCCAGAAAATGTTGTGCTGAAAACTACAGTAATTTTCAACAGTATTGTAAGGAAACAGCCGTTTACGACGGCTAGATACGTGCTAGAAGTGACATGACACTATATCTACTTAAGGCAGATAGTGAGCGCAGATGCGCACCATGAGAGTGAATTAACTAGAGAATAGGAATTGGGTGGAATGCGTTTGCCACGTACTTTGTAATCAAAAAGGCAGGTTGGAAGTACCCATGAGTAGGAAAGTATTTAACAGCTATATCTTACTTTACTCTCCTATAGGGTATAAACCTGAAGGCTAACGGAAAGGGTTCTAAATTCAGAACTGCGCTGCCAGCTATGAAAATGAAATTGGTAGGCGTAACATTAGGAGGAAGAAAGCGTGCTGACTGTGTCACGGAGTAAACTCAAGTTAATGACATCTTACTGTAAATCAAGAAGAAGAAACAGGACTTCGCCAGGGCATGTGAGGCGATGGTAAAGTAGCCCTCGCTCTTTACGGTTAACGGACTGAGGTCCAAGCGAAGGCAAGCACATAGTACGGGTTGGCTGTGTATTGACGGTGTGTAAACATCACGAAGAAGAGATACATTTCCGCCAATTTTGATGGTTGACAGCCGTCCTGAGCAGGATTCGTTGACCACCTCTTCCCGGCCTTCCTGATACGGCGTAAGCCATCTTCAACTTGATATAACCAAAAAGTATAATCCCGTAGCTCTGCTGAATTGATAGGAGTCTGCAGGACCTTTGTTGAGTTTTGCGCACAATTTAATCGTGTACCTTTATTCGCACGTTCCCTCCATCGCTCACCGTGTCACATGCACTGTTAGGAGGTTCACTAAAACAGCAATCGTGACCCTGCGAGAACTTGCAATGGACTGAGCTCATCAGCCCTGAAAGACTAAGAAAAGTCCTTCCCCCCCCAAAAAAAACATTGGAAAAGTCCGTCAAAATAGTCAATTCTGAAATAATTAATTACCGTTGGTTAAAACTGTGGCGCCTGCATCTTATTAGGAAACTGCAGCTTAGCAGGAAACGCTGTCAAGCGCCTCGATTAGAGTGTGAACGGACAAGTGGTTGGCAATCGGGTTCTCTGCGGATGATTAATGCGCGGCGCGCTTCTCATTAGGTGAAGAATGACCGAGATTATTGAGCATACCATTCGATTTCCTATTTACCTCTAGGTTCTGGTAAACCATTAATCTTCGCAATTGAACGTTCCCTGCAGTAGGGGACCCTGAATCCTTTTGCGGCTTAACTTTGCAGTTCCCGAAACCAGTACCTTTATACGGCACCATGCATTCTCAGTTATCGACTCCTTTCTGCGCTTCGCGAAGCTGGAGCACAACACACCTCGAGTTCGGGCGTTTCCATTGCGCCTGAAATGCATTGCATCTAGAGTCTATGCACCTCTTCGCTTATTCCAAGTTCCTCTACTCGTTTTCGGAATGAGGATATCATGCGGAAACTCGTCGATTTTTCATAGCAATACTTCCACTAATTATTCATACGGTTGTTGGTTGAACAGTACACAACTCTGTTTCCAGTATTTGCTTCCACACAGTTCAGTCACAAGTCATATCTTTTTTGGTACGTCTAGTCCCGGCTTTTATTCGTTCGTTAAGCGCTCTCTGCAGTGATTCTGGGTTCAGGATAGCGTTTAGGAATGAACTGCACTTGATTTATAGTTTTACTTTATATGCAGTTTCAGGCGGATAATTTGTTAGCAGATGTTAGGTATGACTCATACTTATAATGTATTTTTTTTTTGTGCTCAGAGGCCTATGTGCTATTTTACCTTTAAAATATTCAGACATCTAACATATAAATAAAGCTCCAGAAAAAGAGACATCCCATCGGCGTTCCGGTTTCTATATGGTTAACACAGAGTCAGTAGCTTTAACATTCACACTCTGCCGCGGCTTAGCAGTTCGCTCCTTTCGACATGCCGTTGTCAAATACCTCATCCCGTAAACACAAACGCGCATTAAAAATGCCGTCTCGAAAGTAATCATGATGACAGTCAATAAATACTTTTCGTGCCTATCACTTTATTTACTACAGACATCTTACCTTCAGCTGCTTTTCTCATTCCTTAAAAGAAGTCAGCGCCAAATTGTGTGGCTTTAAATCTTTTACCTTCTCTCTGTCTTTTTTTTTACAGAAATCGACGTTCAGATTTAGCACATTTCAAAAACATGTCATCTAGCTATGCTTGCAGCACAACACTGCCTAAAATTATTATTTGCCTCCATTTTATTTACTGGTTTCTGCATGTTTAATACCACAATCGGCCAGCTAAGTATCTCTTCTGTCCAAAATCAGACCGTACAAATAGCCACAAAGATGGTAAATGTAATAAGGCCTGTATTAGCAGTTACAGGGAGTAGCAAGGCAAAAGAAGCTGAAGCTAAAAAAATAAAGCGCGAATAAGTGACTCATACTGACAGTTTGTTGATGAGATGTCAGGTAATGACATACTCGCAATCCTTCTTTTCAATGGAAAAAAACATTCGCAGGAACATTTAGATTTTTAAACATTTTTTTGTTATTTACCTATCGCAATGATCCTAAAGCAAAGCCGCAAGAAAGCTTGGCTGGATGAAGCATGACAATTATGCTTTATTTGCTATATTGGTAACCCGGGGCTTACTATTTTCGCATATCTTTGCCTCATTGCCTTTTACGCGTGTTAGCTAGCTTCTTGCGGACTTCTGGCCGGCACGAAAGGTTGTGACTTCAACGAACACTGACTTTTTAGAGTGACTTCAATTCTCTGTTACTCTCCTTTCTCTTTCATTTTTTTTTATCCCCTCACTCCTTACCCGCGTGTAGGGTAGCAAACCGATTATTATTTCGGTTAATCTCCCTGCCTTTCCTCTTCTACCTCCTCCTCTTTCTCCTACTTCACTCTGTTCTAATTATTGAGCATTTATGACCAAAAGAACAAATTATTTCTGCCAGTGCAATCTTGAAAAACAACACTACTGTTGCAGGATTCACGTACAGAAAGTTCTGAAATTTAATAACGCCGGTACACATGCCAAAAGATGCGTTCGCTTGTGGAGGTGGTTTTTATCCTTTTTTGCATTCCTTTAGCTTAAAGCTGTTTTACAAGTAGGCTGCTAAATAATTACAAATACGGCTCATATGAGAGGTTTAAAAATATTTCTGACGAATGATAAATATTTAGCAGCCTAAATTTTAATATGTCGTGAAGAGGAATTTGCTCCAGACCGATCGTTCTCTCTCTCCCCTCTGCGCACGCAATTTCAGTTTCCCCACAAAGGCTCCTGGCTCCGAGTAAAATGACTGCATTATTGGCGATTGAGCCATGAATGTGAAATTGCAGGTTTGCGTTCATGAGCTCTTGATTTCTAGATGACAAACCCCTAGCATATGTTTTTCTTTCCCTCCATTTAGTGCCGCTATAGTGCAGTTTTCAGCCTCATTTCGCGGAAAGGCATCGGTGTGGTGTTCCTTGCTCTAGATAAATTTCTTCCTCAGCAAATTTTTTTTTTTCGCAGTACACAAAGCACAAGTTTCTGAAGTCACATGCTGCCCAGTGATGAACACTGGGTTTCTGTGATGAGAAACGATCTGCTGACATACGCTTGGATCAGAACAGTAAGGAACAAAAAGCCCAGGCCTATGCAAAATCGTTCTGCACGAGCGAGTGTATGAAATCGTCGGCATACAGAGCGGCAACATATGGAAAGTAAACAACAATCCGTATGCGTCAATTATGTTCTGTTTTATGTTCCTTATATTCTTTCGAGATGGATTCCAGCCAACTTCTAAGTCTTATTTTTTGATCTCCAACTCAGTCTGCGCTTTCTTTCCAATCTTCCGTACGGCTAGTATGCGTGTACTCCACTTGTGCCCTATAATGAAGAGATGCAGCAGCTGAGAAGCCTTTAGTCCTGACGATCGTTCTTGCCGTAGTCTGCTCATTTTGGCTTCTGCCAACAGGCAACCATGAGTTGAAGCGCTCTAGACACACTCAGGGCGCTTTTCTCTCAGGTATAAACATGCGGCACTCGCAAAGCAGGCACTTTTTTGTATCTTATGCGTGATCTGCGGCACAGCAAGTGCTGGGAGCGCAAGCGTGTAGTAAAGAATTCTGTAGATGTTTTTTTTTAGGCGCCCATTCAGCTCCAGCTGTGACCACTGAGAGCTTTTTTGAAGCCAAGCGGGCGCAGTGGCGCCGCGCTGACACATTTGTAGCCGTTGTTCGTACACCTTGCTTTCCATAGTCGTAGAAGCAAAGAGTAAAATTTCGCAGTGTTTTGTTTCTTATAGTGTTCAGCAACTGCTTATTGTAGGTAAGTGCAGGACCACACAATGGCAGGTTTCTGCTCATGTTTCAGCGCTTGCGGGGTCGTATCCTTCACATCGGTCGCAAGAATTATTTTTACAGCTTCGTAGGGGATGGGGGCGGGGCACGGTGTGCCCCACATGCGCCCCTCGAACACCTCATCTCAGAATGAATCATAACAAAAAAATAAAGCATGATACAAGTGGTTTTGTTGCGAGATACAGCACGCTCAGAGCTTGAGCTTATTATCCTCAACTACGTGTGCATTTTCCTTCTTGTTCGCTTTATTCCGAAATATATTTCTCTTTCTTTTTATCTTGACAGTGAAAGCGCTCAAAAAGACAAGGACGAAAGGAAAGGGGAGACACACAAAGCGCTTACTTTCAACTGATTTTATTTCATGCGAAAAACAATTTTATACTTATGATAATCCCCCGCGCATGCTTATAAGACCATTACCAACGAGTGATAACTGGCACGTTCTTACAGGCAACCCATGTGCCCAATGTAAGATAGGACATCTCTTTTTCAGACAACAAAATTGATGGAGTGCTTACGGAATCATCACTATCACAAAAGCCTCCGCAATCTCTCGCGTTATTTCACATTTACTCTTAAAAGGTACTTTACAAGCGTGAAAAAGGTGGCGGCAGCCTTCCTTGCTTTCCTTGCCTTTGTCCTTGCACTTCCGACAATCGATACCCATGTGCCCACCTCTTTTTTTTTTTTTTTGACGTTGTAGTTATGCTCTCCTAACCTCCCATTTAGGCATCATCCTGTCTGCCCTAAGTAATGTTTGCCACATGTCAAGGGCACCTTGTACACGATGCGTTCTACGCATCTTACAAACGGCTTTTAGTGCCTGATTGTGCAAGCAGCCTTTCCCTTGTTTCCGTAAGTGCTTTTCCTTCACAGGGAGCTCAACTTATTCGGAACTGAAACAAAACTTTTAAGTCTACGCTGCTGCCAATTTTTCTCGGGTTGTGTGATACCCTATGCTTATAGGGAATAAAATCCAATTCCTGACAACAGCAAGACGTCCTGAGTATGTCCTCAGGATGCTCCCGGGAGGATGCTCAGACGTTCTCAGGCTGTCTCACTGGTCCTCAAGCCGTCCGACTGGGATCAATTTGTCAGTCCGTTGTGCTAACTGAACACTACTTGACCATCCCGTTTTAGGAAGTTTTCAGTGATGCATCCGGGTGCGTATTTTTTTCATCGCAGATCTGTTTTAAAAGCTCTAACGAGAAAAGTTATGGAGGACACTTAATACTACTTGCCTGCTGTAAGAGCGTACGCATGCATGTAGGGAGATTGGCTGCCGCGATGGCGTGCTACTCTAGCGGAGCGCCGCCCGAATGGAAGTTGATGAAGACGTCGACGCCCAACCAAGCACCCTAGACTTGCAGTTTAGCGCATGAGGTGTTGTGCGGTGATGGCGTACTATTCTAATGTAGTCGTACTCGATGCTCGGGGCCTTTGCTTCTGTTCTGAGCTATGAAAAGTCCACCCTGACTGGAAGTGCAGCTCTTCTATTAACTTTGTTCAGATCATGACCAAGTTTCGTGGTTTTATTGCTGTTATCGTTGTTCTTGCTTGTATTAAGTGGACTCTTTATACAAAACAATAATTTGGAAAGCAGCGATTTGGCTGGTAATAGAGTAAAGGGAAACCAGTGTCTCCCCTTAGGTTTTCTCTTTAGTGCTATAATTCATCATCATCATCATCAGCCTTCCTACACCCACTCGAGGGCAAAGGCCTCTCCCACGTCTCTCCAATTAACCCTGTCCTTTGCCAGGTACACACACCACACCCTCGCAAACTGCTTAATCACATCCGCCCACGCGTCTTTTTGCCGCCGCCTGCTTCGCCTGCTTTCATGGGATCCAATTGCTTCAGAACAATATATGGTGTCAACAATAGTACCAAAACATCTTGCAAAGTACAACATTAGCTACTCATGTGTTGAAGATTGCGCATTTAAACGCAAAAAATGCCTATGTCTCTCTTTTCTGAGGGAGAAATTCAATAAACACAGCCTGTCCTGCGTCGGGAAATGAGCCTTTGTGGGCGGCAGCCTTTTGTTCTACGCGAGAAGACAAAGCAGGGGGTCCAGTGGATAGCTGAAATTGAAAGAAAAGCCTCGTTTCTGAGAGCCAATCAAGAAACTAAGCCTTTGAGCTTGAACGGATTTTGGGGCTTTGTTTCCCAATATTCGGAGTGCAGCTACCTATTCTGGCTCGAATAAAGAACGAGCTTGTTCGTAAACAAACGGCGCCTTCGAAATTGCATGGTCTTCCTGTACAATTCATCCTGATTTTATTATGAGTGCACTGAGGAAACACCACAGAGGAAAGGAGACGAAGGCTGATGCAATAGGAACAATGCAGGTGCGGTTCGCGGGTGTGCCAATAAATGCAGAGGCGTTCTCCGTTACGTGCAATTATTTCTACATTTCCCTAAAATTGTTGAATATATCATCTCATGTGCATGCATAGAAGTGGAAGCTGCGCTGTCGTACATTCGTTGATTGGGTTTGCAGCTGTAAATAGACTCGTGCCAGGCGCGAGGCTAAAATAGCAGTCCGTAAAAAAAACCCTTCTACCTCCGGATAAATTGAGGATCCATGCTAAGGACACTGCACATGTGGTGTTTGAACGCGCTGCTTCAACGACGCATTGGACAGTGCACCAAAGGTGGCAAAATCGAAATCCTCTACTAAGGAAGAAAAACTAAGCTTTGCGCCAAGCAGTAACTTGCGGCAGAATATGTGCGCAAATATTTTGTAGCATTTTTTGCTTTCAGTGCAATAAATGGAGGTCTTTAAAAAGCATGGGGATAAAAACGTGGACCTCGCACAAACTGAGGGACGAAAATGGTGAAAAAAGGAAGATAAATAAGGAGACGATGTCAAAAATAAGAGACATACGTATTGCAGCCTCATTGCTCTCAAGTGTTTGCGAGGGTTCCAATTATTCGAAGCATTCGCTCAGTCTTAGAAATTTTTGCTTGCTGACGAAGAAGCTAGTAAGATGATCCATGGCTTCCATTCCTTCTCTGATTCTCATTAAAACGAAGACATTACCAGAGAAGAACAGCGAAAACAAAAATTGAGGAGTCATATTGCCTCAACAGCGCAAAGAGGACTTTACGATGTTAATGCGTACCGACTCACATTTCTCGTCTCGTCCTTGTGGCGCTGTTGACGCGATATAAATACGTACCAACTCGCCCAAATTTCAGCTTTCCTTTAAAAGACGATCAGACTTTGACGTTGAAATAGATGTCCTGCAAAAGTAAATGGAAGGCAATAATAGTGAAAAAACCTAATTTCATCGCTCTCATTTCATGCATCCCGGAATTGATCAATGTCGCTAATTGTGATGGCGCAAATTAGGCAGAGCAGCCATAAATCTAGACCGTTACCCCTTCGATTAAAAGAAAATTTTTCTCGACGAAGTCGTCTTCGAAGTACTTGTTGACGGCGAGTGTACATCGGGTCCATCAAGACAAGTTACAAATTTCAAAGTTACAAAGTTACAAAATCTTTAGTTACAAATTATTTTGTGAGTACTTCTGTGAGAGAAATCAACAACTAGATGTGTTTCCTCCTTTTAGGTACTTATTTAAAGCATTACGAGACGCATCTAGCGCGAGGGAAAGTAAGCTTTCAAGGTTTCATATACACTACTATCTAAAACGAGCAGGTGCTTCGAAATGACTTGTTTAGCAATTTATTGTCCTTCAGTTAACAAGTCAGAAAATTGCATTAAAGGCATTTCCGATGCAAGGAATAACCTGCAATCCTTAAAAGAGGAGCTTGAAAAATACGACTGGCACCTTTTGAACAATATTTTCTTTCTGTTTTGAAAAGCCATTTTCAGCCAAATACACTGATGAATCAAATTGTACGTCGTCCATCAAGTAGGGCATGCCCGATGATAAGATTACCCAGTTTCGTATGCGCATAGTACATAAGCTATCGTATTCTTCTATTTGCCTAATGATGCAAGCTTGCGTGCTGGTATTAATGACACCTCGCATTGATATTGTTCTGCAATTGTAATTTGGTTGCATGAACTTTTTTACCAGGAGAGTAAAAATGTGTGCGTGCAGGCGCTTATGAAGAGTCACTCAGAGTCGGAGCACTTAGCTCAATCGTACAAGAAACGTGCGGAACCGTTTTATTTTTAATCTTTACGCTCATTTTTCTTTTCTGCGTCTTTGCGTTCTTCACCATCGTTGCGTGTTTAAAGATTGCATTTGAAGCACATTGGTAATTGTATGCAGGAAAAAGCCGCCCTCCTAGTCCCAGAGCAAAAAATTTTAGTTTCGACAGAAACACAATTCTTTCTATTCTACAAACGCCCAGTACGCGAGGAAGTGTTTAATTTGCTCGCATCCAATTGTTTTATTGTATTAGAAAGACCATAAAATAATTGACACGGAAACCAGAATAAATCTCGTTTCTTCGAACAGCAACAAACTGCATGGTTTCAAAATATCTTGGGCGAACGAGCTCAAACTCTCTCACGTGGAAGAAGCCAGTAGCGTGACAGATTTTTTATAGATGACAGCAGAAAGAATCTGCTTGTAATGACAAAGCTACTACATTGCCAGCTGTTACGAAGAAGATGACAGCTGATGGTCTCGTGCGCGCAAATTTTATTATTTACGTAGTGAAAATTGTCAGGCAGAGACTTTGAACCTTCGACCAGTGCTCCCGTCCCCACTTGAAAAGTGCACTTAAAAAAAAAAAAAAAACTCACATGTCTCTAATCCCGGCTCAAGTGCAATTATGACTTGAAGGGTGACTTGCGAACCGATGCGACTTCGTCGGAGCGTTAACCCAATAAACGTTCATTCTAGTGAAAGTTTTCTCACTCCAACCGACCAGGTGGCGGCTCATCCGTAGGCAAGGTCCTCAAGTTACCTTGCACCCATGGCCCTGCTGGTCACTTAGAAGAAGGAGAATTCACCCAATCCAGCGAACATTCTGGGCACCCTTTCTACTCCAGCAGATTTGTCTTTCTTGGATCTCTCCTAAATGACAGCAAGCGTGGTTCCGTTTAGGTAGCGATCAAAAAGTTTTTCAAGCAGTACGCTTGCGTAATCAGCGTGATCATTGTTGGTTGAGAGTACAGAAGTTTTATCATAGGCTACGTATAACACCGTCTCTTCATGACGTGTGCGGCTTTTTTTTAATTTTCCTGCAGTCATGTTAGTGAAGAAACACACCCGACAAGGCTGTCATATACTGAAGATAAAGTGCAGACGTCGGTTGCATCGGAACGATCGGAACAACCAGGCAAACTTGAGAACGGTACACATAAAACACATGCTGAGAAACAAAGACAAGAATTTCACACCTCTCATTTCGTCGTGTTACACCGCTGCTGCCACTTAAGAATACAACCAACAAGGCGAACTCACCTTTGTAATCAGTGTCCGGCTTGCCAATGGGGAAAAGTGAATTTTTCTTCCCTGGGGTGATTACCATTTTTCATCGACATGATCCCATATCACTTAAGGAGCGGTAACACTAGGCCTGTCTTTGTGGACAAACCGTCCGGAAACGCCGTTTCTGGGTTGTATTTTATTTTCTCTTGTCACAATAACCCGACGCCGACGGCGCTCCAGTGGTCGGAAGACGGGAGTGTCGGCCGTCCCTCTCCGAGAGGGGAGCAGTATGGCTGGAATCGGCCGATTTTCACGTCACAGTATTACGACCGGATGCCTCGGCGTCCTCACCAGCCAACATTTGTCGCCATTTTAAGTAAGACCAGCTATCAGTTGCGCTAAATGACCACTCCGGCTTCCGTGGCTGTTGAATTAAACAGTTGCAGCTCGCTTTAAAATGCAGCTTGCTTAACAAACAGCTAGTGCATTCGCCGAATCAATGCTTCAAAATAATAACACAGTGTTCAGTATCTACAACCTGAACGAGAATTTCCCACACGAATCAGCCAAAGACAAAGCTATCACCGCAGCGCTATTGCAATTTATAAAGCTGCATTCAAAGATTTTCTGCTTTTTTTGCATGGAATAAAAACAGTACCTGAACTCTACATATATTCAATAATGTTTCATATTGTCCACCGGTGATACCTTGAATTGTTTACACGGAACCGTTACTCTGCAAGAAGATCAAATGATTGCGATGGCATGTCTGGCAACTAGTAGATTGCCTGGTTGATGACGCTGCTTTGGACAGGCGGTCCTACTTAATTGCACCTGCTTAATTGCACCTTAATTGCACCTGAGACGAATACCAGACTTTAAATCGCCTAACCCAAAAGTGTGCTCGTCTCTCCTGTCCGAACTTGATAAAGAGGGTTGAAAGCAGAAGGCCTGCCGCTTTAGCACAAATAATCGACATTGTGCTGTTTCAAAGAACCTGCATGAGAGCTTTATGTCGGTGAATATAGACCAGTGTGCCACCCGTTATATCCTCACTCATATTTTCTGTGAGGGCTGCAGCAACGCTGGCTGCTTAAGTGTGCGATGTCGAGGGTAGGGAGAGAATGGTATTTCGTTGTCGGTCTTTTGCAAGTGTAAGTCATCCTGTTTACGTCGTGACTGGTCAAGCAAACAGTGCCTTTCTGCGTAGTATTGTTTCTGCCTCCTTCCTGAATTACTGCTGCACACTACGGCCGCGTCACTCACTTTTCTTGAGTTGCACGCTGTAAAGAAGGAATTGAAAGAAAACATGCTAGTCATGTAATAGTGTCGTCAAAACAACCGCGCTATGTTCTGGTTGTTGTCTTCTCTCTTACTGTCGGAAGGTACTTTATCACTGCAAGCAGCTTTCAAACAGAGCGTTGCCTGACGACAGAGCTGATGTTTTCCAGACAGAGCAGGAAGGCAATACTGCCAGTGACGACGGGATATTGAAGTAATATGACATCGCTGCGACTTGCATTCCGAAAGAATAACATGCCTTGTCTTTCTGCTGGTCGCCATAATATTGCCAACCGTTCCTCGCTGACTGGGAATATTTTTTCTGCATTTATTACCAACTGTTCATGACTCTAGCTTCGTTAAATTAATGATCGTTTCTGCCCAAAGACCACATTTACTGTTCCGCTTGATGGGACGTGAAAAAAATAATGGCGGCTCATAGAAACAAGGCGTGAATAATGTGCATACTTTTTTATTAAAGGTTAATATAATGTACGCTTTTTTGCTTTCCTTTTGATTTCCTACAGAGAGTGAGAACGGAGCATCCTATCAAGGATTTTAATACTCGACTAACATCCACTCATAACTAACTTTTCTTTGAGAGGTTTCTATATTCCTGGCCAAGCAGTTTATTTCTCCACAAAGAACTAAAAGAAAAGAAGCGCACTTCATAGCATTTCGGCAGGAATACATAAAAATATAAGAGAAGTTTATCTTGTTTTATTCCTTAACCCTTCGTATTCGTGCAATATCTCTGTCTCCTCAGACTGCTTCGGCATTGCCTAAAAGCAGAAAAATTATCGGGCAAAAAGTACACTTGGTAACGTGAATGACAGCCGCGGCTGGGGCAAGCAAGACAATGCATGGCAGGCCTTGAGTGGGGAAGACTACGGTCGGTCTCAGAGAACCGGTATCACATGAAGACGCTCCTCTTTCCGCACGAAACTCAGGAAATAAGGAATAAATTAATTTTTGTGGTCCTTGACAGAGAGGTCACAGGCACGGCATTACTTCTGTATTTTGAGAATCAATAAAATCACAATAATAATAGGCCAATGAGGGGCGTTTGAACGAAGTCACGATGACCGAGAAACTGAGTGCTACAATTTAATAATTAGGCACATTTTAGTTTTTGGCCTCTAAGTGCATAAACTCTTTGTGATTAATGGAGCGAATGAAAGCGATATGCTACAAGGTCAGCCGGCGATGAGCAAAGACACGGCAGGCCAGAGAGATGCCAAGAAAGAGAGAAAGGGACCAAGAAGAGCTTCAGTTTATTTTAGCAGACAGTCATAGATTTGGTCAAAGACTTTGAATACGCTATCAATAAACAGCAGCGACCAAAAGGCCGTTATCATCGTCAGGTTAAATCAGAACCCCTTTCAAATTGTAGCACGTTTCCTGAAATTCTTCTCCTCTCCCACACAGGCAAGCGCAGAAACCATTCACGTTGCTTACAAGTAACCATACTGTGGTTCTTTTGCTGTAACTTTGGCAATACCACTCATATCACTGCATGCGGAGAGTGGTAATCTTTAAAAATTGAGAGTGCTCTGTTCCACAAAGATATGGAACAAAAAAAAATGTATCGTACAATAGAAGCGTTATGTTGAGACCCTTTGTACCGAGTTTTCGCCTGGTAGTAGCTATATTTTTCAAATTTTCAATCCTAAAGATACAAATATAACTCAAAACATAAAATAAATTAGGAAACACACAGAGCAAACTAGTAAAAAAAAATCAAGCCAGTGAGTTCTGCACTACCCGAGGCCCTAGATTGGCTCCATTCCGGGATGTGCTGTCTACATCGTGACAAGAGGAAGTGAAACACCGGCTTCACTACTCGGTGCTGCCTCGGGGAACCTTAATTTCCTGAAAAGCCGTCAAAGGCGTCCACCCGATAAGCCTGTACCAGCAGCTGGACAATACGCCCAACTTTGTTTCCGCAGATACGGTTTCCTTTGTTGCTGAGTGGGAAGAGAGGTCGATGTTTGCTGACTACTTTGTTCGTCATTGCACGCATACTTGTTGAAAGCGTGCCGCATGAATTTAAGCAGAATTTTAAAAGCATAATGCATTATAGCTTTCTTTTTTTTGATAACGCGGAAAATAATCTGGTATCTTCGCAGGATGAGAATTGCTGCAGTAAACGCTTCAGCCATCAAAATGCAAGCTCCATGCCAGCTTCAACAGCTTCAATCCCTTACAAGCTCGTTTTATTAGCTTGCGGTAAACAGGTCATTGAAAACTAAATAAAAACTTCAGTCGGTCTTGGGAGAAGACAAGAACTTGGTTTCAGTGGCTTCTTCTAGTCTTGTGCTGACACATTATTAAACGTTGCCTAAAATTCTTTTAAGATGGTCTTTACATTAAACCCACCTACCTCCCCCACCTGCTGCAACTCTTGGCTGATACATAACCCCACAGCTGTGAACTAATTCTCCGAAGCACTGTTCATTGAAATGTTCAGACAAAAAAAGGAGCAACGGCCACAGTCTGGCTCATGATGCTGGTGCGATATAGGGATGATAATGCGGGCGTTAGCTTGTATATATGAACCGCATTTGTGAAGTTTAACCAAGTATAAGAACGATTTGTGATTGGTTGTAATCTTACATCTATTGTTGTTGATTATCGTGATTGTTCAACCCTTAGTCATCGACCCCACACTGAGCGGTCTTGAATATAAATGGGTTCGTGATTTACAGAAGCCGACCCTAGCTTCCACGGAGCTGCTATGTTTTTCAGACTATTAAATCCATGGGTTCAGTGATTTCTTATAAAAAGCCTCACTCTGTGCTGCACTAAAGGCGTCTAGTCGGAAGTGTTACATAGTTCGGTGTTTTGAAAATGCTACGGAAATTAGCCCATCTCGCACTAGAATGCGGGAGCTTTTATGTCTTATTTTATGAAATAATAAAATAAAATACTTATACTGCACTTACAAGCTTATTCCATTATTGGCGTTGTTCACTTTCGCTACGTATATAGGTAGGTGTACTAGGTGTATATAGGTATGTACATTGCCCACCATGGGAACTGACACTTCAGTTAATGATTGCGCTCAACAGGTTGCTCGAGAAGAGCAACCTGTGTCTCACAAGCCCCACCGACGGCGCAACACCGGGCATTGCAGGGCAGTGGCGCATCGCTTAACGACTGCACTATTGCGCCAGGAGTAGTATGAAGACTCGCAGTTACCTATGAATTTAGAGAATCAAAAATTCCGCATATATGCGCATTCACCCATTATGGCTATTCGAAGAACTTCGCTGTAAATTAGTTTTTCACCTTATAAATTTCTTTTCCTAAACAGCATAATTGCTTTTGAGTCGACAAGGCTTTTGTCTCCCGTAGAGCCGAAAGGCCGCCACAAGTTCGAGAACGACACAAAGCTAACCGGCGCCATTTAACAGACTGGCAAGTAAAAATGAACCTAGTAAGAAAGTGAGACAGTTAGTCAGAGACCGCTTGCGTCAAGTGTTGTTGTCAACAGCTGTTTGCGTGTAATAGAGAGGTAGTCAGGGTTTACGTGTCGTGAGCAAAACTGGGCACAGCGGTCCCAATAATGCTCATCGCCCGAGTGTTCGGAAGAACAAGGAGTAATGCACACGGGGGGAAATTTCCGAGCGCAGGCTGCCGGCCGCGATCGATTCTTTGGTACCTTCGAAGGAATTTATGACTTGCTTCGCAGACTTAAATGCTGGAGGCAGACCAGGACAGCAAGGCGTTTGGTTTGCCGCCCGATTCTGTCTTCTGCGCCCGTAATATTGACGAGGATTGTTTGGCCACCATTTTGTTTTCTAGCCAAAGCGACACTACTGCAGCTGAGATGGATTTCGCAGTGAGCCTCCGAATGACCTTGAAACGACCTTGAGTAAAGTCACGGCTGATGTTGCTATGGGCATATACCTAACCATCTGTGATCTACTTATTGGACCACCTTTGACCTTCAGCCCCGACCTCAACCTCTGACCTTTCGTCTTTTACATTGGACCTACACATTTGGCCCTGCTTTCATCTTCAAGCTTGACACTGAATTTTGACAGTGCAAGTTGTCGGAAGAAATCGCAGTAAGAAATCCGCGTGGTAATCAGGTTGTGTCACGTGATTCAATTCACAGTTATGACGTCAGGAATGGTGCGCATATAACTAGAGCTATGCGCTTGACTTAGACGCTATGTAGGAAGGAGAGCGCGCTTAGGAATCCTTCTACGTGTGCAACCATCCATGTTCCCTTCGTCAGTCTGTGGTAACGGCGTCATGATCTTAGTCTTTGGCATGGGCCTGACCATCGATCAGTTTTTGTCTCCATCAAGCTTGTCAATGAAGACGAATAAGCGGCTGTGAAGTGGTGTGGCGAATTAAGAAAAAATAAAAAATGTACCAGAAATAAACCATGTATAATCATGCTTATGTAGCTTTCGCTACGTGGAACTCAGTTCGGTACAGCTCGCGCTTTGGCAGAGAAGAATGATGAAGGAACAGTTCGCTGGGTGCAATTCGGCGGGAACACCATATAACATGTGTGTCAAATCTAAAGAGAGAATCTAGTTTTTTTTTTACATTGCCTTCACTGGCTGTTTTTATGCATAAAACAGTGTGTAATTTAAAGATAGTTCTATTAGGATACTGAGGTAATAATAATGTGATGTCATTGCATTTTTGCAGAAGCATGTTGTAATGTAGTTTAGTTACACTTGAGCGGTCATTAATAAGGTGATTAGAAGTGTAAAATAATTACTTTCTATAGGTGATTGGGGCATGTGTGTAAATAAGAGCCTAGCATGTGCATTAAATAGCACACAAATAGTTAGGCCTTGCTGAAAACTTGCGAGACGGTCTCTTGGAATAACGGCGGCTTCCAAAACCGAAATGAGCTTGTGTTGTGCTTCGGGCAGGGCCTAATTTGGCCTTTTATCACGCCAGTTGTCGAGTCCTTTCAGTTCGTTTTCACGCTGCTTCATTGTGGCGCATCTCCGACTTGCCATTCGAGGCCAACAACTAAGCAAATTGGTCGAACCTAGATGGGGAGTTTCTGCGGCGCTGCAGTAATCTAATATTGCCACCACTCAGCCTGCGCTGGTAAATGTGCGGAGCTTTTCGTAATGCAATGCCTTTGGCTGCTTCAAGCATAAAGGTTACTAGAAGTGGTCTTCCGGGTTCTGTAATCTGTGTTACTAAGAGTGCAGGGAAAACACAGGCATGCGCTTAAGAATTAATGACACAGCGCCACAGACTGAACAGGCCAGCCCTGCACAGCGCAGCACTCTTGGGATGCGTCGCTGCGATGGAGTTGCATTAGAATAGCTTCGATTCTGAACTCCTACTCTTTTGTGGGCTGACACTCAATCTTCGATGCACGAGGAGGAAGTAATTATTCAACACAGAGCTCAAAGATAGCTTCTGAAGAAGTTTGAGAAAAGTTTCTAATGAAGTGCAATTACAGCAGCGTTGTTAAATAAGTTTCAGTGGCCGCCGAGACGTATATAACTATAACCGAGAAGTTCTCATGTGGCACTTTTCCTAAAGTAGAATGTCTAGTGGTTATGTGGATCGATAAATGCCAGCCTACGACACTCTCTTCGCCTTGCTGAACGGCCTACGTGGAGGCGTGATGAATTTCTTCAGTTGCATTCAACGGAGGTGGTAGGAGAGGTCATTGATCTCTCGATCGTTGTGGCACAGGAATATGCGAAGAACGCGGCTGTTCATTGCAGTGAACAGTGTCCAACACGAAATAAACTCGCAGTGATCTACCAAGAAGCATGCTTTCAACACGCACACTCAACACTCTGCGTCGACTGGCGCCTCTAATCATTCGAGGCGGTTGGATTTGTCAAATGTTTTTCGTCCCATTTTTATACAGCACTATTTACAAACTTCTGATTGCTTTTTTTTCCGGCAAGCGGATATGTACATTGATTCGTAGTCCAAAATATACAGTAGAATGAGCCTCCTCCTAGCGCTCTGTAGTAAGCTATTTTTTTCTGCTTTCACGTTAGTAACAGCTACTGCCGTTCTGTCACAGAGAACAACACTAGCTCATATACACAAGCGTAAACAATCACTGCTTAAGACAATCCAACTGCGTAAAGTTAAGAGGGATTTACTCTGAGGAAAAAATGCCAGCCCATCATCCACAATGCCCCAAATTTAACTCCTCGCTCGCCTCTTAACACCGTCTACCTCTGCTCTAACTAATCATAGTATCGGTTAAGTGCACACATACCACTCATATATGATGCGTCTTTTTGTGACTTGCAGAAAGTACGCGAAAAGTCCACAGGGTTGGCTTTCTAGGGACACTCAAACGCATGAACGCAACCATTGTTTTTCGCTTGCCTCCAGACGAGCAGTGTTAGGGAAGACTCTGGGCGCGCCCACATCGACAGCGCCATTCAGAGCATGCTCGGCGGCGCAAACTCCGGCCCATGACACGACTCGCTGCGCAGCGGTTCGAAGCGACCAGCCTCACTGCATCCACCGGCATCTACGAACCAAGACCATACGAACTGCGGCTCCATGACAATACTGTTGAATCAACGATGCGGCAAATATCGGCAGAAAATAAGCGAGGAATAGGCGTCTGAATAGTGAAGAGACGTTTTGAGTTCAATTTTTTTTTTCAGACCGTAAAAACTGGTCTGCTTTCGAATCGCAACACGTCGCGCCTGGCACAGAACCAGGCACACCCGATATTGTTCACAATAAATGCGGTGGGGGGGGGGGGGGGGGGGGGGGGGGAAGACAGGAAAAAGATGAAGGAAATATATGTTCCGTGAGAGGGACTTTTGCTTCGCGCCGCTTCCTATGCTATATTTTTTCTGAGTACTTGTTTTAGCTCTCCTTTCTCTACATTCATGTCAAGTAATTCGACCTTTCAGAATTTCTGTCAGTTTTGTTTGTTCTTCCGTTCAGTACAAAGTGTGTGGCGATTTAAACTATATCTGTGTGACCACATCAGAAACCAGAGTTTAAGCTGTATGCCAGCCAGTGGGCATCTTAGCCCTTCACCTCTAGCCGTCCTCTTCGTACTAGATCTGTTTCCGCTCCCACTCCTTCAACTCACCTCACTCCTTCAACTCACCTTCAACGCTTCCTCGCGGCTGCGCCATCACTGTGATTTCAGGACAGACCATAATTGGTGTCTATTTAAAACGTGGTTTAGAACGCGGCAGCAACAACACATACATATCATGCAGAAAGAGTTACAAGCATTCATTCCGTGGGGCCGTGCATTAAATTATGAACGCTTTTAGTACATCTTGAAAGTGATGGTTCTACGAGGCACCAAATAACACAACAATCGAAAATAATGACAATCGATTAAAGCGCCTCCTTAAATCCTACAACAAGAATATGAGAAACAATATTCCGGTCAAAGGAAAAAAAAGTGAAAAATGTGGGATTAAACGTGCCGAAGCGGCACATTGGCTGTCTGGGATGACATAGTCTAAAGCGGAGCATTAATTGGGACCACCTAGATTTGTTTAAAGTGAGCTGCTACCAACTAGCACATAGTGGCAGGCAACAAGAAGAAACAGATTTTCATAATTTCTGAGTGCATGCTTAATTAACCACTCCTTGTTCGTTTACGATTCTTACGCACTGCCTTTTCACACCTTTCTAGCATGCAGAAAAAAAAAGCTAGACGACAATGTGTTAGAAGGAAGAAAATACGAAGTGCAGGAAGTTTACGAATCATCCATCATTGGATTGAGTGTTCTGTTCTCGACGACCGTAAAATTATATAGCACCAACATTTACAAATCGTCGTACATCCGTGAATGTCGCCCTCTCCAGTGAGTCGGTGCAGACAACTCAGAGTAAGACACGATGATGAGCGCGGGAGCTTCTTGATCGCAACGCAAATATTTTCTTTGCTATTTTCTCTGTCATAAAATTATAAAAAATACACTCCGAACAACACAAAGGCGAGAAGATATATGCTACGACCTAGCTGCCACGACATGTTTCCATCCAGGAGCGGGCGTCAAGAATTCGCCCACGCCGTAACGTTGGTGCCTCATGCTAGCTGTTATCGGTCCGAGTGTTCCGCAGCACTGCACTCGTTTTTTGGGTGGCGGATGATTTACAGCAGCGTGCTGGGGCTTTGTTTTGCTTTTCCTGGGCTCGCTTCGTAAGATGACATTCTGTGTGACCATTCCCTCGATCGTTCCACTGTACACACTGCAGGTTTTGTCGGAACTGCGGTACGCTTCGAAGGAAATTTCGCAAGCAATAAATCTCTACAAACTGCAGGCCAACTTCTACGTACAGTGGTTGTTTAGACATTTTCGCGAAAACCCTGCTCCTTGTACGCTGGAAGGCACCTCACTGGACAGCACTCATCATCTATTTGAAAGTCAATCTCTGTGTAAGGTGCGTTTATTTCATCCTGAAGCGAAGATCATGAAACCATGCAAAATGCAAATTCGTTCCAAATCAACAGCGGAAAAACACACCGCTAGTTATTGAAGTGATGCTGGGAGTGACACGACATTCAAAAGACGATTCTTACCGCTGTTGGCGGGAATCAACTGTGAGTACTGGTTTATTACATAAAAAAAAAAGACTTCAGTCCTCTGGTTGATTCATGCTTCTTCTTCAATAATATTACAACGCATAGGCAACTTTGGACGCATTTAAGTCATGAAATGAATTTTTGGTCAATTTCGTCGCTGATGATTGCACCTCGTAGGTGCTCGTATATGTCTTATTGAAATGTTTTATCTTGGTTTGTCTCCTGAAGACAACTGCCTCCTTTTTCCTAGCTAGTACCCAAACCTCTTTGAAATGGTAATGACCATGAAAACTATCTGTTCTGCTGTTCGCTTAAAATATCGTAGGTTATCACTCTCAGAATCTAAGCGTCTTTTCCGTGCAGCTTGCGCAATGATTAGTGCTATGGTTAGAGATAACTGACGGGCTCTTACCCGCTCTTACCAGCTCTTACCAGATAGTAGTCTTCCATAAAATTATTCTTAAAGTGTATCGGCACCGTAGAACCCTCGGATGCAGTTGCCTCTATTCTTTGACGAAAATAGCTCTACCTTTATTTTAAAGGATATCGCGACAGGGATATATTTTGTCACCAGCAAGAAGAAAAAGATAGGAGCTTTATAAGTATACTTTGTCGAATCACAGCCCTCTTCAACCCTGCACTTGTGAGTGATTCCGGCGAATGTCGCCAGGGATTTTTTTTTTCTCAGTCATGTGGAATCGGCAGGAAGGGCTAGCGATGGTAGGATTAGCTCGAACATCGCTTTAGTTGATTGTTTTTCCTAGGTTTATAACTAGGTTCACAACTAGGTTTACAACTAGGTTATTTTTTTCTTCCATACATAACCACATAACGCATACAACAGTGTTAAAGAGCCACCAATGTCTAAGCAGCAACACATATTTTTGGCGTTTTCGCATTTCAGCTAAGTAAAGTTTTTACGCGACGGCAGGAGTGAAATAGTGGGTCTATGAACTTCATAAAGATTGTTTGTTTCACGAAGATGTTCCCTCAAAATCTAAAAAGAGCTTGGCGGTGGCCCTGTCGAAAAGAACAACACGTAATCAACGAATTTGTTGGTGCGATTTTCAATTGATTGCGGTTAGTATACGCTTTCTGAAAATAAAACAGTGTAAATATAATAGCGAGGTAAAGTTGTGCACATTACGTTCAGTCTCTAATATTGAGACATGCGTTCGCGGTAAAGGCTTCAGAGCACGTGCTTATTCTTCAATACGGCAGTAAAGTCATCTAGAAGTGACCTAGAAGTGAATAATTTGCAAGAAAAACGATATTTTCCAACTATATTGATTAACGACAAGAAAAGGTAGCAAACTTCACGTAGAAATGTACTCTTAAATAAGGTAAATATTCTACATTCCTCTTAATTGAATTTGTTTGTTTTTGCCAAGTTATAAGTATGATTACCATGATATAGGTGACACATGTTGCAACAAGAAAGAGGACGTATGCTTGCAGGATCCCAAAAGCACACCATTAAGATGCAAGCTGTTGCAACAAGAAGCAACTAAACTTGCAATTGAAGATGCAGCAAGCATTTAGCCACGCGGCATATAAATTGTCATGGTTTCCGAAGCACTCTTTTAAGAACTGCAATCTAAACACAAATTAGTCTATATGCGAGCAAAGAGGAAGTAAAGTGTCTTGTAGGCCGCTTACTTTCAGGGGCAGTGTGTGCTTCCCAAGTCTAGGGGAAGATTTCTCGAATACTCCCCAGACAGAATGCTTACTCTTAATTTCCACAACAAAGCATAAGAATTTGCTGCAGTTAGCAACGAGAGGAGACTTTTAAACGTGGCTCCAGTAGTTTTGATCTTTGCAAGTAGTGGAGTTATAAGCTGGAGCTAAGATCTTCGCGCCGCCGCGGTGGCTCAGTGGCTATGGTGCTCGGCTGTTGTCCCGAAAGACGCGGGTTCGATCCCGGCCGCGGCGGTTGAATTTCTTTGGAGGAGAAATTCGAGGCCCGTGTACTGTGCGATGTCAGTGCACGTTAAAGAACCCCAGGTGGTCGAAATTTCCGAAGCCCTCCACTACGGCGTCTCTCATAGCCTTAGTCGCTTTGTGACGTTAAACCCCATAAAACTAAACCAAACCAAACTAAGATCTTCACACCTGTTAAAATTTCGCATATTTTGAAGAGTGAATGTATTTCCATCGAAAAACATGGTGAACACATTTCCCGCGAAAAACGTGGCAATTCTATTATTTAGTTATTTAAATCTCTATCAGGGCATAGGTAGAACGTCCTGACCATAAAAGGGAAACCAGTAAAGGAGAACTTACTCTCTTTTTACCCCCATATAGACCAACTTCTGGTGTATTGTTTATGTGGCTTTGACTTCCCAAAGCGAATGAGACTATGAGGGATGCCGTAGTGAAGGGCTCCGGAAGTGTCAACCACATGGGGTTCCATAACCTGCACAGACATCGCACATTACACGGGTCTCTAGAACTTGGCCTCCACTGAAATTTAACAGCCAATTTGTGCTTAAAGTGTGTATTCTCAAAGAACATATTCTTGCGCTTAAAGTACATATTGATACATGCATTCGAAGAAGAGACAGAAGTAGCGCATGCGCTAGAAGAGGAAGAAGTTAGTTGGCTCTCTCGCGCGCGCTCGAACCACTAGGGGACCGCCGCAGGTTTTTCGTCTCTGCGCGGGTGTTCTTTTTGGCGTCGCACGCTACAGTTTGGTGGAGGTGCTGGGTACGCTTCCCGACCTGCAAACTCCGTACAGCGTCACTACGGACCTCACACCGGTTCACCAGCGACCCAGCCGCCGTCTCCGCGGAGAGTCGCCTGAATTTGGGCCCCTTCCCCCGCCAACAAGGACGACGCAGCCTCGACCGCCGAGTCCAACTGACATGGCCACTGACACCAGGACCCAGCCGCCGATCCAGCCTCTACCGTCGAGTCCAACTGCCATGGCCGCTGACACCAGGCCCCTGGCGCCGATCCTTTGCCACCCACCGCGAACGCCGCCATCTTTTCACGGTGACGTGTTCGAAGACGCTGAGGACTGGCTGGAGACGTTCGAGCGGGTCGCACGCTACAACGGCTGGTGCGACGAGCGCAAGCTGAATAACGTCTACTTTGCCCTGGAAGAGTCTGCTCGGACGTGGTTTGAAAACCACGAGGCTACACTTCCCACCTGGGAGACGTTTTGCCGGAGTCTCCTGGCTACGTTCCCCAACGCTGACCGCCGGGAGAAGGCCGAAGCTGCGCTGCACTCCCAAAATCAGCGCACGAACGAAAGCGTGCGCATGTACACCGAAGACATGGCCCGTCTTTTCAAGCGCGCCGACCCCAACATGACAGAGGAGAAGAAGCTGCGCCATCTCATGCGTGGGGTTAGGCAGGAGCTGTTCGCGGGCCTCGTGCGCAGCCCACCCCGCACGGTGGCGGAATTTCTAACCGAGGCGACCACGATGGAGACGACGCTGCAACAACGGGCCCGCCAGTACAACCGGGACATCAACTGCATGGTGCCCGAAGGCTTTTCGTCGTGTCTCGGCGGCAGTGCAGACACCTTGCGTGAACTAATTCGCTCCGTTGTCCGGGAGGAACTGCAACGGATCCATCTGCCTCAGGTTGCACCTGCGCCGCTGGCAGCGCTGTCCGAAGTTGTCAGGGACGAGGTGCGACAGGCTGCGCAGGCACCTCCTGTCCCCGAAGCGCCATCCCGGTTCGATGACCGACCCACGTACGCATCTGTTGTACGTCGCACGACAGGCTACGGTCCCATTACCCCAACGCCTGGCGTGAGCAACATCGGCACATGTCACGCAAACGTGCCTGGCTACGGTGCGACCCCGTCGACCTCCGTGAGTAACATCGCCACGTATTCTGCAACCGCATCTGCTACAGCTGGGCCACGCCCTCGCAAGTCGGATTTGTGGCGTACACCGGACCGCAGGCCTCTCTGCTACCACTGTGGGGAGCCTGTTCACCTCTACCGCGCCTGTCCGTACCGCCAAGTGGGCCTTCGCGGTTTCCATCCCGACGCACCCTGCCCTCAGAACGGCGAACGACCGCATGAGATTGCACAGCATCTCTGGGCACGCCAGAACCCTGCCTACTCTGGAAGGCGCGAGTCCCGTTCCCCTTCGCCTCTCCGTTATCGCTCTTCCAGCCCTGGCCGCCAGAGTAGCTCTGCTGGCCGTCGCTCGCCGAGTCCGCGTCGGGAAAACTAACACCAGCGACCTCTGGAGGCAAGGCCGCTGACGTCGGGACGTGTCAAGATCCTCCATCGCGGAACCCTCGAGCCGACGATACCCGGACAGAGAGAGGCAGCGACAGTATCAGATACGCTGCATCCGATTTGCGTGTGACAATTGATGGCACTGACATTACCGCGCTGCTCGATACCGGTGCTGATTACTCTGTTATGAGCCGTGCCTTCGCTGGAGAACTTAAGAAGGTTCTGACACCGTGGACGGGGACCCCCATTCGCACCGCTGGTGGCCACCTAATTTCCCCTGTGGGCAAGTGCACGGCTAGAGTTGGGATTAGTGGTTTTACGTACGTTGGTGAATTTGTCGTACTTCCCGAGTGTTCCAGAGACTTGATTCTGGGGATCGACTTCCTGCAGTCGAACGGCGCTGTGATTGACTTTCAGGAGGCACGTGTCACGTTCTCGACCAAACAGGCCGTGGCGCGCTTTGACTCCCGCGATCCCTGCAGCAACGCTCTGCGCATTGTCGAGAACGACGTCACGGTGCCGCCGCGGTGCAGTGTTCCGGTGCTCGTGCGGAACGACCTCTTTCATGACTACGAGGGCCTAGCGGACAGCCATAGTCCACTGCTGCTTAAGCGGGGACTTGCCGTTGCAAGAGGTCTCGTCCAACTACGTGACGGCCGCACCCACGTCCTCCTGACTAACTTTGCCAACGAATATCAGCACCTGGCCAAAGGCATGGATGGCTATTGCCTTCCTCCACGACGTTGCTGAGGTTCCAGGTTTGTGCACCGTGGGAGGACCCTCTCCGGAGTATGCTGGCCCACATCACGTTCTTCAGTCAGTCAGAATAAATCCGGCCTTGCCGTCGGTTCAGAGGGATCTTCTGTCGGCCCTCTTGGCAGAATTTGCGGACTGTTTGGCTACGTGCTCGAAGGTCGGCCGAACTCCACTCGCCAAGCATCGTATCATCACTGACGAGACTACGCGACCCGTCTGCCAGCGCCCATATCGTGTTTCCCCGGTGGAGAGAGAAGCCATTCAGAATCAGGTTGCCGAGATGCTTGCAGACGATGTCATTCAGCCGTCCACCAGTCCGTGGGCATCGCCTGTGGTTCTTGTCAAAAAGAAGGACAATACTCTGCGTTTCTGCGTGGACTACAGGAAACTTAACAGCGTGACCAAAAAGGACGTTTACCCGCTGCCCAGGATAGATGACGCGCTCGACCGATTGCGGAACGCCAGATACTTCTCGTCATTGGATCTTAAAAGCGGGTACTGGCAAATCGAAGTGGACGAGAGAGACCGGGAGAAGACGGCTTTCGTGACGCCTGACGGCCTCTATGAGTTTAAAGTGCTCCCATTTGGGCTGTGCTCAGCACCGGCCACTTTCCAACGCATGATGGACACTGTCCTCTCCGGCTTGAAATGGCAGTCCTGCCTGGTGTACCTGGACGATGTCGTTATATTTTCGCCCACCTTTGACCAACACTTGGAGCGGTTGCGCATTGTGCTACAAGCGCTCAAATCCGCGCAACTCACCATCAAAGCCGAGAAATGCCATTTTGGCTTTGAGGAACTTCGCTTTCTTGGTCACGTTGTCAGCGCACAAGGTGTTCGCCCGGACCCTGACAAGACTGCTGCCGTCTCAGGTTTTCCACGCCCAACTGACAAGAAGGCCGTTCGCCGGTTTTTAGGCCTGTGCTCCTATTATAGGCGCTTTATTCAAGATTTCTCGAAAATCGCGGAACCGCTGAACGCACTGACCCGTGACGACACGCCCTTCCTCTGGGGGACCGACGAAGAGGCTGCATTTGTCGAGCTTCGCAGCCGTCTGCAAAGCACTCCGATACTCGGCCATTTCGACGAGCATGCTGCCACGGACATCCACACTGACGCCAGCAATGTTGGCCTTGGTGCAGTACTGATCCAGTGCCAAGACGGTGCAGAACGGGTCATCAGTTATGCTAGTCGGACACTTACGCGCTCCGAGACCAATTATTCTACGACGGAGAAAGAATGTCTTGCAGTGATATGGGCCATCTGCAAGTTCCGACCGTACCTCTACGGACGACCCTTCCGTGTGGTAAGCGACCACCACTCCTTATGCTGGCTGGCGAGCCTCAAAGACCCCTCAGGACGCTTGGCTAGATGGAGCTTACGCTTGCAAGAATACGACTTAACAGTAGTTTACAAGTCTGGCCGCAAGCATCAGGATGCGGATTGTCTGTCGCGCGCGCCTATCCCAATCAATACCGCGAAGCATTCAATAAGCATTCGAAGAAGAGACAGAAGTAGCGCATGCGCTAGAAGAGGAAGAAGTTAGTTGGCTCTCTCGCGCGCGCTCGAACCACTAGGGGACCGCCGCAGGTTTTTCGTCTCTGCACGGGTGTTCTTTTTGGCGTTGCACGCTACAATATTCTATGAACAGGACAATTCAGCGGAATAGTATCAGCTCTCGAACTGCTCTTTCACTGCAGGCGAAAATGATATAGAGTCGTCCTTTACTCCGCTAGACAAAAAGCACGAAAGGAAAAACTAAATAGCAGGAGACAAATGAACGCACAAAGAGGGGATTCTATACCTGCCAACCAGCATGACGATAGCAGGCACAGAAGCGTCAGCAGGATACGATTTACAAATTGGTGCGCCCGCGCGTGTTCAAACATAGTCGATTATCTAACTGTCAGCGCGTATCATTCTTGGCCTTGAATGAAGGAGAAAGACCAATGATCTCGTCCCTATGCTGCTCCCTCGCTCAGGAGGCGCAGGCTGTTGTAAAGAAAAAGACGGCAACAAAATGACAGTGCTGCTGTAGTTGTCACGTTTTATGCAGGAGCGCCTGCATGCGTTGCTGTTATCCTGTTAGGAGACCACAGCGACTCCCAACATGCATTGTGTCTGGTTTAGGAGGCAAGGAATTATGAAGAGCATGCAGCTTCATTGTCCCTTCGGTCATGTTGGGTTCCGGCCAGCAGGAAATAGATTTCGAGCATATTTCTAACGTTTTGCATGCTGTGGCGGGTATAGAAATATTAGATTTCATGGTTGCCACATACTTTGTACAAGCAAGGAAGCATTTGTGTCAGATCATTGTCAAAAACACAATGTAGAACTTCTGAGCTTCAATGCTGATGGATGCTAGTAGAATTCCTTCCAGTATGAAAGCCTAGAATAATGCAGATTGTCTTCCACCGCCGCAACTAGCGTAAAAAGGCTCCAAACGGTAGGTTTAATATTGGAGTGTTTACAAATACGCGAAGACGTTAACTTCGAATGCAAGGTTCTCGTATGTAGAACGCGCAAAAAGCAACTAGGCTTAAAAAAGGTAAAATGCATTACGTCACTTCTTCAAAAAAGTAATAGCGAAAAAGGAACCACAACTTTGCAGAAGGAATTTTTTCTATGTGCAATCCTTTCCAGCTAAACAAGTAGGAGCACTTGCTAATTGGCTCGTTGGTTCATAATCGATTTGAACGGCGCAAGGAGAACAGCAGTGAAATACAGAAAGAGCACCTAATACCAAATGTGTTCATTGCAGAAAGCACCACCTTTTATACGGCCATACATTATCGTTATTAGCCAACAGGAAACAGTACATTATCCAGTGGGAAAAAAATGCACACTATAGATATCATACTTATACAGAAACGCCAGCGAATTAGTGCTTCCAAAAGAAGGTATGAAAAGAGATTTGAACTTGTACGCTTACAGATCTTGCCAAAAATTCAGGGGTATTTTCCTAACGCTACCAGATTTATATTTTAAAGCCTGCGAGAGATACGTGGGTGCGGTCTGTGGAGGTGGAATCTACAAACAGGCGGGCGGCACGTATTATTACGTCGATTATATTCCGAATGGAAGGCAACCATCATCACAGGTGAGCCCAGTTTTAAATTTTCTTAATCGGCTATATGAGTGAAAACATCGACCGCAAAATACGAATTTGAAAGGTAATTCACTTGGGTTTTCCAGATTTCATAGCTATAAAATGCCATCACTTGCATTTCATGAGCATTCGGTACTGGTGCCTTTCTTGGCTATTTGCTAAAGGAGGGGTCAACTTCAGCCATAAAACCAGACGCTTCCACACCATTGGATCGATAAGCAATGCGAGAAAATCAACTCAACGAGCTATCAAAAGCGTTTTTGGGCGTTTGATATTTCGATCCACCTCACCGATTCTAAAAATTTTAAAATGGGGTTACCACCTTTTTGTGACAGACTTCAATTTTTTGTCTGGTGGTTAGTCTGCTTTTGTCCCCTGTGGTTCTTCTTCTCTCCTGTCCGGCCCTTTTGTCCGAAGTTATTCTTTGTTCTCATAATACCGTAGACCTCACCCGGCCATCCAGCTTTGATTGCTGCCAAATCTGCGCTGCCAAGCTCATTAACCTCAGATCCATGATGCATGAGGGGTTTAATCGCTCCGATAAACAATGCATGCAGAAAAGCGAGAGAAGAGGCTCATGCTTTAAGCACTAACGGTGCGTACGCGCATTCTTTTAGTCCGTGTTCATTCCGAATACCGGAGTTTTGTGCGTTACTAGCTGAAGCACGGCTTCGAATTGACTACAAGCCGCTTCTGCAGTTGTTAATTGCGCCCGCATAGCCCACTATCCGGCTGTCTTCAACTTTCTCAACCATGAAAAATTTTGTCTGCGCTGCGTTTAATCATACAGGTGGGAACTTCTACCATCAGTCTTTAACTCGTCGATTCATCTTTCCAGCGAACAATCTTTCACTTACTGGAACTTCATTCCTTTCTAAAATATTAAGCACTGGCTCTAAATTGATTGTACCCTTTTGATTTATCGCTCTGTGAAAAAGAGACTAGCTCATATGAAGGGTGAACGCATGTAAGCAAAGACTACTTTTCCTAATCTAGTGCAGGCAGGTTCGATGAGAGTTCAAAATTGAAAACAATTCGAAAGTATGTTTTGTCTTAAAATTGTAAGAGACAAAATCGTGAGCAGAGAGAATAGAGCACCATGACAGGACGGAGCAGCAAATGGTTTCAAAATCAGGCAGCCTGTTTTTTTTTATTGTGCCGTAAGCATTGGCTGCATTCCATGATGAAATAAATGTATTTGAAATCTCGTTCCCTTGATGTTTAGATTGTATGTCTTTTAGCATGTAATGTGCGGTTGCACATTACATCTCTATAGACGCTTTACAGCGCCGTATTATGGGGGCTGCCATCTTTGATAACGGGATCACGCCGCCATTACACGCCTCCAGACTTCTCGGCGCCCGCCTCATCGCGACGGCTGCTGCATCTGATGGTTCGGTTTTGACAGGCAGTGTTTCGGCTGATACGGTTGTAAATGAATGGTAAGACGACACTATCGTTTAAACAAAGCTTCGACAGACATGTGAAAACCCTAATTTGATCACTTGAGGCGTGATAACGTGATCATGCTTCATGTAGCGGAAAGCCAACTGATGGATCGTCTGAATGCTTCTCTTTGCATCCGCCGAAGGCTTTCCTGAGCTTTCTTTATTGGTATTATCTAAAATGGCTAGGTTTATTGCTTCTGTGGCAGCGCACGTCATTTTCGTATTGTATACGTGCATGCAGACACCGCTCTAAGACTTTAACCATGCACATCGTGCGCATTTGTTTACAACTTGTTAATTACCTGTGCTTAGGACACCTAAAATATTTTATACTGCTTTGTTAAGCACAGCAAGGAGAAAGAAAAAATAATATAGACACCAATATTAACTATCACGGTAGCAGTAAAATGTTTCAATAAGCTTTCACGAGCTGGCGCACAATCGTTTCGAAGGATTCCGCGGTATAATTGTTACAAAGCGCGCATGGCAACACATTCATACTGCATGAAATTTACAATTTTGTCAGCCTTACATAAATTAAGTTGTGGCACGCTCTACGCTAAATATGCGGGCACGAAAATGTTCGAGGTTTCATTGGTGGTATGTAATCAGCATTAACTCTGAGCGCTGGCCTGCGAAGTCACTTTTAGCGGCTCTCTCGCATGGACCGCTAGGTAGAGACAACCACCCAGCACAATAGCCGTAGTGCTAATTCTTTATTCCAAATATGGTGTACGAACACCGCGCTGCTTGGAACGACGTTCAAGATTAGCACCAAGACGTCATGCAATACACGTACTGAGAGTAAGCGTTGTCGGTTCGCAAGGCTGTGCACTGCACAATTTACAGTAGAGGTATGTAGGAGCGTAATTCGTCCTTTTCCCTCCCTAACTCGGCCTCGGGGGCTCGTATTACTAATGGATGCACACCTTAACTCACAAGCAATGGGGTCTCGCTGCACACGCAAATGCAAATACAGAGCAACTTAGAGCCCGAAGTGACGGTTTCGGTGGCAGAACAGCTTGTTCGTGCGGATATGTTGTGCGCTTATCCTCACAGATTTTCCAAGAACGAAACCCTTCTTTCTGTACTGGCTATCTAGCGCTGGCGAGCATGTTGCGTTCTCCCGTTCGGAAAGGTTGCGTGGCGAACAGGCGTGAACACGGCATGTCATTGGACAGTTCGATTCCGAGAAGCTCACCACCGATCGCATCCCGCACCTTCAACTCTCTGTTGCAAGTCTTCCAATCCACAGTACAACACATATTTCCTCTGCATTTCCACATCTTCGTAGAAAGAACCTATTCGGCAGCCACCCGGGATATTTCTACTGCTGCGTCCAGGTGACACGCCGGCGACTTACGAGGCCCGTAAAGGCGCCATGTTCCGAGCGTGCCTGTGGCGCCATCTCCTCTCGAACGGAATAACTGCGTACTGTAAACGGTCTATAGGTCACGCATTACAACGATCTGCATTGCTAGGTATCTCTAGTTTTCCCCACGCTATGCCTGAACACCGTCTAGAGAACCCTTAACACTTCTAAAAACGTTAACACACCTCCAAGTAATCTGTTCCGAACACATGCACAGTCCAACTCCTCGTCAAGAGCAGATGTAAGCATGACATGCAATGCAGCAAAGGCGTAGCGCCTTTGAGGACAGGTGACAGATGGCGGTAGCCGCACTCGACTCATGCAGACACCGTCATCAGCCGCTTATCTTAACTTTTGATATCGAGTAGCAGTGCCAGACTCTGAACGATAGGATGTGGCGCCAGCACGAATTATGCACGTCGAGGTCTACAGCGTTTTCAGCGATTTTACTGTCCTGTGCACCATGCACAGAACAAACGAACGAGAGGTGATGAAAACGTCTCAGGAAGACGATTGAAGCCGATGGCATTGAAATGTGATGGGCAGTGAGGAAGAATAGTAAGTGTACACTTCGCCCCTCTGAAAACTCAGATACAGAGAAAGCTTTTTGTTTTGCTCTGCCTTTTAGGATTTGCTGCTACAGTGGCTGATGAAAAAAAAACCTCTGTATTGAGATATTTAAGGGTTCTTAACAGGATTGATGCTCCTGTTAAAAAAAAACTTCACGGCAGCAATTTTAATACTCTGTAACATGGCAGATAGCCTTATACTAAAATTATTTCAAATTGTTTGTACTCAGTTATTATAAGGCCTCTAACAAACGAATGACAAATGAACTTCTTCCTGACTGTAACAAAATATTCCTAAATATTAAAAATCATGTGGACAATACACAATTTAGCCTCCTAAGAAGCTGTTTTATACATTCAGATTTCTTTTAAATGCTGAAATCGTTCTTTGTGCATATTTTAGATATGTCCTCTCTTCAAAAAAATAAACGTTAATTGTCATATTCACAACTTCAATTATTCACACTTAAAATTATTCCAGCTCTGAGCGACTAATATTATAATATTATTTAGCGCGAATGCGCAAATTGTTTTGAAATTATTTATTGACTTCAATTATGACAGCAATCAGATGTTTTCTATTAATTTTTAGCCCTGCACCTGCAGCTCGTCATACGATGTAGTTTCGTATTCCACCATTCCCACCCTTAAGCTTTAAGGAAACATTTATTTCAGATTACTTCAGTTTACTGAATTACTTTAGTGGACTCACAAAATATTGTAGGCTGAAGGATTCCTTTTTTATTTATAGTTTACAATCATCTGCCTAATACTACGTCTAATTTACCCGAACCTCCGTTTCAGCACTTTTTTCGTTCAACTCAGTTTTAGAAATTTACTTGCAAAGCAACGAGATAAATTGTTTCTTAATGTGTGCAGTGTTAATTTTAGAAACTCAAACATCGGCTCAGTAGAGAGGACTGGTATGGTATTGAAGGAATTTGTATTCCAGATCATGGAAATGTTTCGCCCACGTTATTAAATTGCTGGCTAAGATAAGACAGGCAGAGCTGCTGTTTCCCTTTTCTAATTATTTCTCGTCCTGTAATTTTGCGCGTTTTAAAGAGTTATTGTCGATTTGTACACGCTAGTCATCACGTTCACTTCGAATGTCGTGTGCTGCACACGCTCCGTTGAGAACTTGACAGTATAACGGGTAAAAACGTAAGGTCTGAATTCACTGTTCATACCATAAATGCCTAAATTTTCTCATTTCATAATACGAATACTTGAACAAATTCTATTTGAGTTGAAAATAACCTGCCAGATAATTTTGTGCTGTTTTTCCGTTGAAAATATAGGCCCAACGGGTCAGGCATCACAAAAGTGCGTAAGGCCGAGAAAAGTAGCCCAGAAAATATTTTTCGCTTCTCGTGGTTTTCGCTAAGTGGCTTCTTCGTTAGTAGTAATGACATAAAATAAATAATAGACGCTCAGATGATCTCAATTGATGAATTGCGCAAGATGAAAGCACTACTAGGGTTCTCCTTTTCGATTAGATGCTTTTTAACGTCACAATATTTCCTTTTGCCCTATCCCATCACCTGCAACGTGAGCGTTTGCTTTGGTTTTGGCTCGGGAATGATTGCTTCCCACTTAATGCAATAAAAAACTCTTTACTTCTTCTGACTTTGTTACACGCTAAGAATATTTTGTTTTAAATATATTGCATTTTGTACTATCAGCATCAATTGAAACGCGAACAAGCCAATTGAAACGCGAAAAGCACAACTCACAGATATTATACTAGGGAGGCAAAATACATGAGCAGTTGATTTTTCTATCGAAGCCGAAAAGACCGCTCTTCTGAAATGTTAATAGCCCACTCCTGTATTTCAGCTCTAGCCTCTAATATGCTTGATTTTTTGTGCTCGCGTTTCAGGTGTTTTGTTCGCATTTCATTTGACGCTGATAGTACTTTTTTTTAATTGACTCACCACACTCGATCAGCTGATGATGGGCTTTAGCTAGCGATGCCGCTCTCCCTTTCTCCGCTTTCAAGACTCGCTTTGCAGAGAAGGTTGTGCTACGTTTCCGCTTCCGCCGATGTATTTATTTCTCCTCTCCTCGGGGGTTAGCTCACGCTCTCGGCTGTCTAAAGACGGCTCACGCAGAGAGGGCAAAGGTGCGGTTATTGCCCAAAGCTCGCTGCAGACGCCAGAGGCTCTACTTGTTGTTGTTGTTGTTGTCCTCTAGAAAATGGCGCATACAGGCTCTACTTGGACCCACGCAGATACACACGCTGATTTCTTTTCTTTTTCAGAAAGGCACTCATTCTGCTCATGAAGTAAAAAAAAGAACAAGATTCTGTTATTACGGAATATTAGCAAATGTTAATAATATATCAATTCCCTGCTTGGTACTGAAGCATAAAATTTAAAGCGCAGACTTTCTTCATGAATGTTGTGGGCCTGTTGACTACATTTCCTCGACATCCACGCTTTAAGAATATGATTTCGTTCTAAGTTTCGTATTTTTTTAACGCGCAATATGCTACTGCAATCGCTAGTTATTACTTCATAACTGAATTTTTTTTTTCTAAAGTGAAACTTTTCATGACAACGTTAAAATCTGATTCTTCACTGTCAGAAACTTTTTTTTTTAACGCCGAAAAGATTTTCGCGAAAATCCCTGAACATAAGGAAAGACAGGAACGCTGTACGCGCACGTCTAAACGCTCTCGTTTGGCAGCTGCTCTGCCTGTCCTTTCGCCGTATCTTTTTGTCTGTCGTGTTTTTTTGCGAAAATTTTTATTGCGTTAATGGCAAAATGCACCTAGCCTGACAACCACATTTGCGAAATGCTTTAAATCAAA
The DNA here is from genome assembly GCF_055824585.1 of Amblyomma mixtum. NCBI lineage: Eukaryota > Metazoa > Arthropoda > Arachnida > Ixodida > Ixodidae > Amblyomma > Amblyomma mixtum. The sequence continues at coordinate 259,329,834 of NC_143012.1, read as the reverse complement.
CAAGTATTACTATCTGAAACACCACAAACAGATACCTTAAAAAAATCTCAGAAGCTACATTTTCAGAAATTAGTTTAGAGGAATTAGCGATAGTAGTTCACCACCATCAGTTTCTTTGTGTTGCACCTAATAGAGACAAGTTCACTAGCACCAACAACTAGTATTCACTACCGGGCTCGCTAGTGGCACTGAAGGCATGCAGTTGTTGCGGCTATGTTACCGGCAGCAAAGCAGCCCCGTTATAAATAAAAATACCCCTGCTACATTATGGGCACGGCAAGTAATTGGCAATACTTTTGCCGATTACGATACCTCGTCATAGAGGTATTATTCGTCCCGCCACATGCTAAAAGGTCAGAAGATCTCACGCATACAAAACAGGGACATTCATTAGCCTTTTAAATTTGAAAGTGTTTGTCTAAGTGCGATATAAATTAGCCATGCAGCTCTACATATGAGCAAGCTTATAATAAATTTGGGCCATCTTAACGCAATGTGTTTTCATGCAAATCGCTATCGGCTGGTTTGAGAGATCAACGACAAAGGAAGGGAAATTTCACAAGAGAGAAAATTCCAAAACACAACAACTTTATATCCTTAGAGCAGATTTATATGTGACAGGAAAGGCTTTTACTTTTGCAATATGCTGAGAAAGAGATTAGTAGCCGCTTATCAAAGTGAGAGTCGCAAACGATTCTTCCTCACTTTCTTGAAGACTGCTAGTAACACGGTATAGCATCGTAAGCCTTTTTTGGCTACAAGCCACATGTGTTCAGACTAGTGAGCGTTTGCAGCTCGAAAGTCTTACTCTTGTAAAGCGTTCTACAAGCCCAGAAGTGTTTCAAAGGTATGGTGCTTTCGGTATGGTGCTGATCGCCACAACATTAAAATATATTACGTACTCATCCAAGGAGCAGTTTCGTTCCTTTTTTTTTTGGATCTCTTCGTCTGTAAGACAGACTTTTCGGCTCTAGGGAAATAAAGCAGCGCGTGCTTTGCTGTAGCAACTCCCTTATTGAAGAGTGCTCGGGGAAAAAAAAATTCCACGGATCCTACAATAATTCCGGTTCTCATGCATCGCTTTCGAAAACAACTTCAAGTCAGGCACGTGCATCGTTTTGAAACGCAGGCCATAATCGCGCGCACCTGCGTCGATACGGCAAAAGCAAAGTACTCTTTGAAATTGCAAGTTGGGCGTATAACGCTCAGGCCGAATTCGGGTTCGTAGGATGCGGATGATTTAAGGGATGGATGTAGAGGGGAGAGAGGTAAAGGCGCGTAAAGTTTCTCAGAAGGGCCGCAACATCACTACAAGCTGGGCGTAGCTTGACGTATCAATATAAATTGTGAACGCCATAATCCGCATGGAGGCGGCGGGAAAATTGGCGTCTTTATGAAAGTGACATTTATCCCTTCACTTGCAAAGTGCTCCGCGTTTTTATACTTGTTTGAGGCGCAACTGCAGGCGTTTATTTGCGGCTAAAAATGGGCTCTTTCTAGGCGCTCGGAAGCAAGATTCCAGGCAGGAAATGAAATATGCAAATTTTAGATGGAGCGCATAATATTCCCGAAAAAAACTTTTCCAAGGATGCGAATTTGCCATTTAAATAATGTAATTTAACTTCTGCGCTGAGGGAAGAAGAAACATTTGCCGTTCTTAAAATCACGCTTGCGCCAGTATTGCTTTTTTATTGGTTTTTAAGAAAAGGAAATGGCGCAGCATCTGTCTTATATATTTCGGTGGACACCTAAACCACGCCTTAAGGGTAGGGAGCTAGGAAGGTGGGAGGGACAGAAGAATGAGAGAAAGAGGTGCTGTAGTGGAGATCTCCAGAATATTTTCGACCACCTGGGGATCTTTAACGTGCACTGACATCTCTCAGCACACGGGCGCTTTTGCCCTCCACCTCTATCGAAACGCGGCCACCGCGGTCGGGTTCGAGCCCGGGTACTCCGGCTCGGTAGACGAGCGCCTTGCCCACTGGGCCACCGTGGCGGATTTATTGTTGTTTCTCTGTTCGTTTTTAAGTACCTAAGAAAGAAGTATACCACTGCAACTGCCGCAGAAAAAAAGAAAGTAGTTACTAAAGCTACACAAAGCCATCACGCAAATGCAGAGCAAATGTTCTATACTATGAGCCATGTTGATACTATGCGAAAGAAATCGTATATACAAAAGCCATCGCACTTCGTCACGCTTATGGTATTTACGGATAAGGAAATAAAATAATCTTAACTCAGGTGCAATATTCTTTAATTGGCGCAAAGTGTTTTGGCGCAAGTTCAGTGGAAGAAAAGTTCTGCAAAATTGCTGTACTCGATACCACTATCGCGGAACAAGAACACAGACAGAAAACGTGCCACTAATGTTGCGGCCTATAGTGAAGGTGTACTGGGTATAATCCGGTGCCATAGTAAAGCACTAGAGATTGACAGGAGAGGTGAAAATTGTAGCGTCCAAAACACATACACACGCACACTCAAAGAGGGGAGATGTTAAAGTGAATGACAGAACTGGGAGAGGCACAGGGCCCTAACACATCTTTAACGTCGCCTTTGTTGGATTGGCACGTTAACTAGTGATTTCAACTACCATATTTTCAATGTTTCTAACAAAAATCAGCCGAATGCACATAGAGTGCGCCTCAGTTCATCGAGTCCGGTGCCGCTAAATACATCAGGCTAAAATAGCGTTTGTTCGCGGATTGTGGCTGCTCCATGTGAGCGAAGCACTATCGTTTCTCGATCATGAAAACGAATGAAAGAGAACAGGAAGAAGCGGCTGTCTGGCGTTCAAAAACAGCCGGCGTTAAAACAGAGCAATTTGTGATCTCCGCGCACTTTGGAGGGAGTTGAAACGTTATAGACATCGACCATGAAAATGGCGCAACGGGCACATGACAAAACTTTAAGCGCAACTTTTTGTAGTTAGCATTACAGAGACTGTTGCGATGCTAAACAAACTAGGTCAGAATACGAACCCGAAAGGCGACATTATCACTTCAGTCAACTGATATTCTTGCGGCCTTTAGTATTTGTTTTCAGAAATTTTAGTAACCTGGTGTAGTACGTTCGACTATTAACTTGGAACAATGAGCTCACCTCTTACGCTGCCATATTTTCTCGCTCTATTTTCTCTATTCTCCCTCTGAGAATTTGAACGCGAGGGAGGCATTCACCGTGAAGTGTATTCTGCAAGCGCCTTCTCTCCGCATCCTTCCATAAGTAGGGCTTTGTGCAAATCCCATTATAATCAATAATTACTGCTTCATTATCGCCTCTCTAAACTGAACAGAATTACAGTGTTATTTCCGATCTCTTCCAAAAAACTTTCAAACCTGAAGTAGCGACTCTTCCACCTGGTGCAGATTACTGCGTCTACATTGTTAAGGCAGACAATGGCGCCGAGCGTGGAGATATTTCTCGCGGCAGTAACATTTGTTACGTAGCATGAAAATGAGGCGGAATATAGAATATACGCGGCTGCTGCTTGTAATTTGATGTAGAAAAAAATGAGATGCAAGGCCTCTTAAGCCCTAAATTAGGTCTTTCTGTGGGAGTGAGGGAAAATTTGTAAACTTCCGCACTTTTGAGAGAAAATTTCGTGAACGCAACATCTGCAGCTCTGCTGCACACGTAATGTTACACAGGCGTAAGATAATTGCTTTCTTCCTGGTATATTTCCTTATTGACGCACTCACCCCCGACGAGAGAGTTCGTGATTTATTTTGTTACAAAAGCAAGGGGGGACCTGACTGTTTGTATCCATCTCCACTGACTAACTAAAACTTTTGACCTCACTAGGACATTCCTGGCACAGCTAACTATTAGGAACGCTGCGCCTCTGAATGACAAAAGAGAATACTCTTGTGTACTGCCCAAGCGATTCCGACGAGAATTGCGGTGTGTTAATGCTCTCCAGACACAAGCGAACATTCCTCATCCAACGAAAACACTTTTCCTTTGTTGACCCAGGCGTTCTTTGAACATGAGAAAGACAGCTGAAAGCAGTTGAGCGACTAGGGATTGAGAATGGTACACGTCACAGCACATTCCACGCGAGCCGGCCATTCTCCACCACGCTTGGGAATCAAACTTTGCGGAAGGACGCAATAGGGGCGACAAACGCTGTGGTCTTTTTGGTCTGCGTCACCATTATTCGCGTTAGCGTCATGTGCAGGACGAACATTCCAGCAAACGGCCACCGAGCACAGTGACCTCGAGCAAAGCACTCATTCATGGCGTTCCGATGCTACCAAGTGCCCTTTGGACTGCTGTGGCCACTGTATTGTACCGGTTTCAGGCGTGTAGTTTCAATCCCCATTGAGTCAGTGGACACATAACTCAATCGAGGTTGGCCAGTGCCACACGGCAGTTTTCAATGACCGTTGAACTTGATGGACAGCGACACAATGGAGGTTCGCTAATGACCATGGAAATCTCAAGAGCCGTTAGAACTGCCTCGCACTCACTATATTTGGAAAAACGAAACATTACAAAGTTTCGCGGCAATATAAAAACTTAAAACAAACAAAAAATATCTTTATGACTCACTGACAAAAAGTTAAACTAATTAGCCAGTTCACAAACAAGTCTTTCTTCGGCAGTCAAAATGGCTGCTCCGCAGTATGTCCGGAGCTCACCTGCAAACAAACCGACGTTGTTTTTGTTCTGCGGCGTAGCAGTGTTCAACTTCGTTTCCTCGGTTTCGCCTCTTAGCGGACTTCGCGACAACTAAGACCAGGAAGTGCTAAACAAATGCTGCAACAATAGTAGCTATGAACACAACAAAGGCGGTCACAATCACAGGCTGCTCCACCGTCGAAAAGTGAAAGATTCTGAGATGAAGTGCGCATCACTTCCCACCCTCGCGCCGCCATCGCTGTCCCTAGATTGTACAGAACTATGAAGTAATTGAATAGCGTTTCCTAACAAAGTCTCAAGTCAAAACAGCCCTCACTCTAACAATCGACTCCGTTAACTATGCTTTATTTCGCATTTTTGCGTATGGATAGATGGATGGAAGACAAGGGCGTCCACTTTGGCACGGGGTGGTGGCAGCTGCCGCCATGCTCGGATTTTTTTATTGATTTTTTTTCATATTTTTTTATCGTCGTTCTAAATCAGTCTATAAGTTCCCCATCCTGCTACGCTTCTAATATTATCATCTTTCTCTCTCTCTGTCTTTGTGCCACCAATCTTCCAATCGCTTTTTGCTAACTTCCGCCGCAGACTTATTCACATGACCATTCGTATCTATAAATCTTATGCCTCACGGAGAGTGGCTGTGCCTTCATCGACATTGGGATGAACGCTATCATATTCAATAATATCACTTGGATAAGAAGACATGTAACGTCTTCAATGCCGCTACCCCTAGCGCTATCTGTCCGATCATGGGCTCCGGACTCACTGAATGAGTACTGAACTTTCCTTTCTGGTACCGGCACACGTGGTTCTCCCTTGAAAATTTTGTTGACTGAATGTGCTTTAAGATTGTTCGTGTGACAGGGGTATTAGCCTAGTTCTGACCCGCCCATGTTGTCACGAAGTGGTGACTGCAGTCCGGCAAGCAGGAAAACGGCGAAAAGGCTTCCCAACAAAATTAAATTGAGTTTACTCGCGCCCACTAAGACCCGAATTACTCGGCTGAGATGCAGCAGCAGGTGTGCTTGGGGTTCGTCGAACAAAATGCCTGCAGTTCTTGCCCGCTATAAGGAACTTTTGGGATGAGGAACGAAAAGCAACTACAACGATGTGGAAAAATATTGAAGCAAATGCAAGTTGCTACAATCAATCGAAATGAGCCAGCTCGGATCTCGCCTCACAAACAAAATGATAAAGCCTCGTGTCAGCGGCAAGAGTTCAAAGATTCGCAGCAGTATGCTCCATTGATGCACATACTGTTCCTCCTTTCCCAAGTGCATGGTGAACTTATTGAACTTAAGGAACTAGACGCTCTCCACAAGGAAATTTTTTTCTTATTTCGATGAAACAATGGCTTCCATGCTTTTCTGCAGAGTTTATTCACGCAATGCATATTGGAAATAGGGCCTCGCCACTCTTCAGCCTCCTTCAACGACAGGTGCCCATTAATCCCCCCTTATACAAGAGGCCTATGTATAGCTCACCCGCCGTACGGTAGTCGCTGCACGAAAAAAAAAAGGTAGGCTGTCAGTAAATAACACCAAATCTCCCATCACTTATCTCAGGAATATTTTTCTAAACGTAGTAGAAGTTAATGGCACTGTCAAAGCGCGCTCATTTTTTTCCAACCAGGGCCAACCGAGTACTGATAATATATAGTACCAATCTGCGGCCAATCTTGACGCCTGCGATGCAATCCTGTAAGACATTAATATTTTCGCCACCCTATTGTTATGTTTCGGAGCTGCCAGAACAAGTAACTGCAGCAGGAATGGACAGAAAAAACGCGCCACTTGCGTCAGTAAGAAATAACAACGACGGCCAACCAGCAATTCAATTGAAACATTGGGCAATATGCGTGTAAATCTTTCAAGGCCATTATAACTCCACAATTTCGACTTGCTCAGTACTGTGTGTGGGATCTTTTTAACATAAGAATTCGCTAGCTTCTCATTCAAGTTTAACCCAGAAATTTTAACAAAGCATACCGAACGAATTATTCACTAAAATGACAAAGGAGTGATTAAATAACCTTTCATATTTGCAGAGTCCTGTCTGTCAATTCAATGTTCGTGGAAAATTCAGCAGGGATACGTAGTTACCGCTCATTCTATAGAGTAGCAGACGATATGACCGTAAGGGTTCTACAAAGTGTAGTCCTGACAAAACTGAGTGTTTTCTACCTTTCATTGTCTCTTACAAAGCTCCCTAAAAAGCGGACTGAACTGGAAGGACACATTGGCCGAAAGAACTTGAAAGATTGGTTGCATTTCAGAACTTCAGGAAAGTAAGTTCTTCGTATACTCCTCGCCCCCTGACTAAAGGCCTTTTTGTTTCCTGCTTTGTGCCTTTTCATTCTATTCCCTTTCATTGTTCCTAATAATTTCCTAGAGCTGCATGAGAAGCCAAAGAAAGGCGAATTGGTGCAGATCCGAAAATTCAAGTGCCCTGACAGTGATGTGCATGCGAATACTATATGCCTGCAGCTTTGTTAATTGCTTAACTGATGTATGTAAACGCAGATGCCTTTCCTCTCTCGGAGTCGGGGTGGCATAAGCAAAGTTCCTGGACAAGTACCCTCCCTTACATTCATCGTGAAACTTTACTCCACTACTCTTAGTTGAGTAATCACAGGAGCCCTGAAATCCAAGAGGCCAACTGGCAGTCCCAGCTTTCATCACCGTTATTTCTTTTACTTTCAAAAAAGGAAGCCTTTCAACCGTGTGACCCTAACACGGTGGCTGCTGTGCTTTCGCTGATAGATTTTCAGCGTTTTACGGTACATAAATAAATGAGAGAGGCATGATTCTTTCGCATGTTTACGATTTCCACCAACGCTGTACTGTCACTGAGCGCTTGCTTATCTTATGCGCATCTTAAGTTCTCCGCGCGCTTTGAATTCACCGATCTTACGTGCACTCTTTTAAAGACACACATAAATAATGAGAGACAGCGGCGATAAAACAGCCTGCATTTGTGCTTTACGCGAATTGCCATGGAGAAACTTCGCTGCGCCTTTCATGTGCGAATTAAATTCGAAACTTCTCTGAAAGGCGAACGAAATGCGAACGAAATGCCGAATCAGTTCAACAGACAACGAGGATAGTGTACATCGATTTATTATCATCTTCTGAATCTTCTCTGCAAGGATTGGATTGCTTCCTTAAGCGTAACACTTTTTAGGAGCGTTGTCGTGGTATATTTCAGGTTGCAATCGAGGAATCACTTTCTCAGCCGTTCGGCAATCGCTTTTCGTTTTTATACTGGCGTCTAAACATTCACATCACAAGCCTGACACTGGTAATGTAACTCAAGAAACCGTTTTAAATTGGATAGCTAAAGACCAAGATAACCAGGCTGGAACATAATGTAGTAACTTAACTGTACAAATTAAGCCAACATGTACCCATTTTCGAATTTCTTGCAAGCCAGTCGAAAGTAGCGACTATACAGCCACCCGGGAATTTATTCTCGCTAAACTCGCAAGCATTGCTTCTTTTACCAAGCGCAACGCTTACTTAATTTCTCCACTCTTAGGAAGTCACGGAAACGTTTCTTTTAACAACGCCTCGTTTAATGCTATACGTGCCTGCCAGTGATAGCATACGCAGGCGCTACTACGCGTGGCCTTTTGTAGTGAAAGCGTTCCGAGCAAAATGCGTGCATTCTGATTATTTCATTACTACTTGAACAGCCCATAGCCATGAACACGTGTATACCACGCGTCGCAACATGTAGGAAATATCCTGACTTTTAAGCATTGCTTCTCTCTCTCGTCCAATCCTTCTCGCAATTAGCAAACTATGCGTGAAGAGAAATGAAAAAGTCAGAAATCAGACAATAGACATGGGATGCTATTTTAAAACAACGCCCTATATATTGGTTTGTATCTACTTACCCGAATGTATTGTAAAAAGAGGGCCCGCGCTGCGCAGGTTATGATATGGGAGATTTTATAGTAATTTTATGGCTGCCTCCAAGGTTTCATCTGTTGGAGTCGCATTAGCAAGGCCTTATGCTCCAAGTCACAGCGTACAGGTGAGCATAAAAGATTGTCATAGCTTAGAGAACCAACGATCGCGTTAAAAAGGTTTCGCAGTCATTTGCATAATCCAAACATAACCGAATTACTTGCGGAAAAGCGGTTGTTGTCTTTCAAACAACTGTTCAGAAAAGGTACGGTCATCTTCAGAAAATGAACTATCATGGCATCAGGCTGAAGGTAGCCAGCATTTACGGAGACCGATGTAACCTCTCAGCCATACCTGGCAATTCATTGGCACATGAGATGAACCAGAAATCAACTGCGTTGTTAAAAATCAACGCTTGTGTTTGCAGTTTTAAATTAACACCATGCAGTTGAAAACAGATCGTGCCATTTACTATCCAAAGCTTGTACATGCGCTCAACTTTAGTCTTCTCAGAACACTCTCTTCAGGTGGACCTGATACACATTCCACCCCTCAAAAAGAAAACAAAAAAACGTCCGGTCTATTTTTGAGGGGCTTGCGGCAGAAACATACTAGAAATCCTGCATGATTATATCAGCCCGGCTTGCATGAGTGAAGGTAAGTGGTTCTTCTCGGACACATCATTTCCATGCGCATTGCTTATGCAGTTTAATCTTTTTCTTTTTTGCTCTTATTACAGCTTCTACTGTAAAAAGACACTCAAACTGCTTGATCCAGACTAAACCCTTCTCTCCATTACAGCTTCTCATTCGCGCAGTGTTTTAGTTGTTATGGCGTTGGGCTGCTGAACAAAATGTCACGGCATCGAATACCGGCCGCTGTGGCCGCATTTTGATGGAGGCAAAGGCAAAAAGTTTGGAGCGCTGTGCGATGATGGGACATGTTAAATAATCCTGGCGGTATAAATTAATATCAAGCGCTCCACAATAGCGTCCCTTAATGTCCATGTGTTTCTTGGGGGCGTTAATCTTGAAATATCATGCCATACGATATCTTTCTTTTCTACTCACAGCGTTGGATCCACTATTAGAGGTTTCACATCCTGAGCCGGCGGGCCCCTCTTCAATACCGGCCGCGGAGGAACCGTTTAGGTGCAGGCGAACTACAAAAGGCACCTATGCGCTGCTTGGTGGAAGCGCACATTGAAGAAATACAGGTGGTCTTAATTAACCCGCACACTCCACTCCGGCGTTCCGGGTGGCCCATGTGTCGTATCGGGAGGTTAAACCCCACTATTTGCAATTTTTACGTCCCTGATTTTTCCTGGCATTAAAATTCTCTTTTCAAATTATTATCAACCGTTTGGCCTCGCCACGGTTGCAGAGATAGCCGCATAGGGCAAAGGATGGCTGTGCTCTTACTAGGGTACACTCCCTTAATGAGGTATGCGTTATTTTCCGAGACCACAATAACAACAGCTCGTTCCTATTTTTTCGGCTGCGTTTGTACCTGTTTCTTCCTTTGATATATATTTCGTTTTGTTAGCACATCTTCAACTAACAGCATAAAGTTTGGTATTCCTTTTTAATAGAAATAGAAGGTTGTTCATCAAGTAACTTTCTTAAGGTGTAATTTTTGGGTTGTTTGGTGAAGCCTAATAAATGAAACATTGACCCAATCCGAGGGTCATTTCTTTTGCCATTTATATGCTCTGAAATCTTACCCCAGAAAGGAAGAACATTTATTGTTTCACTCATTACAATATATGCTTGTAAAGTGAGCTGACACAGCATGTTTTACAACCACGCTTCATGCTCATAGGTTTGATTGTAAGTTAAATTCACAGGTACAGCGCGTACAGAACTCACAGGCTCATTGGCTCTTCTTTAGGACTTCAGGCGAGATTTTTAATATGTCCCTTTGGAGAAAATTTATCTCGTTACTTCTTCTCTACGCCTTTGAAAAATAAAATAAACGAGAAAAGAACGACTAAACATACGGCGGAAGGCAAAGACACGTGTAGCCAATGCCGTTATTGTCTGCCACAGGCGACAGGTCACAACAACGCCCTAAGTGACCGACTGGACCTCAGGGGCTGCCGCCGTGTTGGCAGGGTCGACGCGCCGGCACCTTAAGATCGAGGTGTTCATTATGGAGGTTGATTTCTGTTGAAGTCATATGACCTCACTGCGAGCAACAATATATCTCCCAGAAGGAAGTCCTTTGGGTTGGGTATTTTTGACAAAAGCTGTATGGGCTCTCGATGCGCGTTAATTAATGCACTCCGGTCACCGGCAGTCTGAATATCGTCCTACAGTCCCAATTCTATAAATACATAAAGCAGCGGCAACAAATAAAACACGTTTATTTGAAGAATCAAAGTAAGGTTAGTTATTAGGAAATTATAGACGTAGTAGCTGGCTCACTTCTTAGTGGACACCAGAACCGCGCCGTCATGGAAGCGAGGAAACTGGAAGCAAAAGAAGAAAGAGAGAAAGGGGTGCCGCAGCCGAGAATAATTTCTACCACTTGAGGGTCCTTAACGTGCACCGACATCGCAATGCACACGAGCGTCTTTCGCGTCATGCCTCCATCGAAACGCGGCCGTCGTGGTCGGGTTGGAACCCGAGATCTCCGGCGAAGTAACCGTGCGCCCCAACCACTCAGCCACCGTGGCGGGTCCCAACCAAAGAAGCACAAGCATGTGAAAACAATATCAGCACAGCTTTCAGTCCATTTTAAAGCGCAAGCTTTACTACTTGCACTTTCAAGCCTTTGCCATGCGACGGCGGTGCACATGAAATGACCTTTCGCATGACCGCGGTGTGACGTCACGCCGAAGAGCTGGGCGACCATCTCGCACCGTCTGCGAGTAGTGGCGGTGCCACCACCGGCGGCCTTAGATTAGATTGGATTAGATTAAATTAAGTTACATTAGGTTAGATTACTTTAGATTGGATTAAACTGGAATGGATTGCATTTCATTGGATTTGATTTGATTTGGATTGGATTGGATTGGATTGAATTGAATTTGATTGGATTGGATTGGATAGCATTATATTAGATTAGATTAGATTAAATTAGATTAGATTAGATTAGATTAGATTAGATTAGATTAGATTAGATTAGATTAGATTAGATTAGATTAGATTGAATTGTATAACCGATGCATCACCACAAGTCTAACCACAAGCACCACCACCAGCTACACTACCAGCTGAACCACGGCGTAGGTACGGATATTGCTTTCGCAATTACCGGGCTTAACCAAGCTAAGCCACAGCGAATTTTTTTCGCTTTCTTTCTTAAATTTCATTTTACAGCTTCTTTGATGACATGCTGAGCTAGGCGGTACATAACCTTGAGGCCAAAGTAAATTTCGAGGTAATCTTTTTACCGCGATATGCATGTACGCGTTCACAGTAGCAGTTTCTCGCGTGGGTGTACCGGCACGAACAGAAAAGTTGCATATTAAATTCGATATATTGTATTTTTTAAGGCACGACACAGTTATTGGAACTGAAGCCATAGTTTTTAATCTTGTCGAGTCAGCTGTTAGCGTAGGGAACCATCATTGAGGTACGGTTTACCGACGCGGGGGGGGGGGGGAGGGTTGCGACACGTGAGCCAAGCTGATACACTGACGAAGCTCATTTGCGAATATGCAAATATGTGACGCAAGCTCCTAAATTTGAAGACATTATGCGAGCACCACTCGCTGTATGTTCGGAGCGCTATTCTCATTCTACGGCCTGCAAGACGACCGAGACGACACAGTCATTAAAGGAGAACTCCGGAGGATTGCAAAGAACATGAGTTGGGTATCGCATTACAATTCGTGGAACTCCCTGGCTAAGGTGCGTTTATGAGCGTTTTCAAAATAACATGGAAAACATTTATAATGCAGCAAAACCCAAGAAAATCAAAACTGAAACTCGCCTTCGACGAAAGTGTGACATCCAAATTCCCATTGTTTTTTTTTTTAATGACAGTGTCTTTACAAGAACCTAGAATTTAAAAGTTTGTACGACAGTGGATTCATGTCCTCACTAACATTCCACTTTGTTCGTACTCAAATTCGCACATTATTAAAATATTACTCGCAGTTGCTTTTTTATTGATGCGACGTGCGGAAATAAAAACTTTTTTTGAGAATGGAAAGCGGCGAAGGTGAAAATAGACCGGAACTTGGTGCGCGCAGCGCCAATCCTCCTCTCTGGCATGCGTGGGCGGGAAGGGTGCCAAGTCCTGGTACACAGAATTAAATTACTGCGTGGGCCGCATTCTGAGGCTCGAGCCTAAAAGTCGAAGCCCGAGCACGGCCCAGACACGCGGTTTTAAGCCCAGGACGGGACTGGACTTCCTAAACTACCACTATAACAAGTGCAAGCCCAGTCCGCCAAGATCAAAGTGACTCCTGGTCTGGCCCAGGCCCGTTTCCTCAGCGCAGCAACTGAGTTAACCAAGTGCAAATAGAATCCGGCTACACAAGTAAAACTGCCGGCAAATGCACTCTGATCAAAATACCACTTCAAATTATTGGTTTGATAAAAACCAAACGGATTCACACGCTTGGTTTCTGAACAGTAACCTTCTATGTGAATCGCCTACAAAATTTTTACAGCCAAACGAAAACAGTTGCTATATGGGCAGCAGACTTTGTGGTACCTCTTAATTTGTGGCACCTCGGGGACCAGAAAACTCGGCAGGACGCACCGTGACCGAAAGAGAGAGAGAATTAACTCACATTTCAACCCTTCAAAAATGACGGGTGAGAAGGCTTTAGCCTAAACACCCATTCATTCCCCAAAGCGCCGGCCGGTATTCCTTGGGACTCTGCGGCGGACATGTCGAGACCGATGACTGCTTAGCTCTTCTGCTTCGTGGTTGAGTAATAAGGTCTCCCAGATTCTACGTGTCTATTTGAGTCGTTGGAGGAAGGACAGCTTGAGACCATGTGGATTAGATCTGCAATGCTATGGCAGTTCTTACATGTAGGATTAATGACTTCCGGATGTCATTTACTGTACAGTTGAGGGTTTGGAAACACCCCGATTTGCAACTGCGTCCACATGATTTCCTCTCTTCTGCAGAGCTGTTTTTTCGCTCCTGTATAGGCCTTACGACCGACCTTATAACGAGAAATGATTTTGTGGAATGTTCTGAGTTCGTCACCCAAAGGGACGGGTTCCTCGCGTGAAGGCGGCGCGTCACCCGCGATCGATCGGAAAGTGAGCCCTCGGGCGATTGCGCGCGCCCTCTCGTTCCCCCAAAGGCCCTGACGAGCCGGGAACCAGATAAGGGAGATCTGCGCTGCTGGTACTTACCCTTCTCCTGCCCATATCATAATTCTTAACGGCTGCATCAGAATGACGAACTATCACCCTTGTCCCGTTTTGTGTTAGTGCTAGAGCAATGGCTCTCTTCAAGTCTTCAATGGCAAGTCTTCACTCTCACGGACCAGTACCGCAGTGTGTGCTGCCTTGCTATCGTATTGGCCAGCGTCCCCGTAGAGCACATTGAATCTACCGTCAAATTTTACCCTTAGGGCCACAGACCTTTGTGTCTGCCTTCGTGAAATACCGGACGCATGTTCATTGGCGGCCGTGGAATTTTGTGTCTATCAGGTTGCTCTAGGCACGTTATCTGTCCGCTTTGAACACTTCGAGGGTTCGAACCCCAGCGGCTCCAATGTTTTGCTTTCAGTCTTGCTTTTTAGAAGTCTTTGATGCTGCGAAACCACGGAGATTTCTATGAGTTCATTGTGAATGTTTAATGCACTAAGCCTTGGAAGCTTTACCGTCGAACTGTTCGTAAGAAACCCTAGTGCGGTTTTGATCACTTTTCTGCTCATGATTTCAATTTTCTCCTTTTTTGATTTGCACAGCTTGAGGTAGGGGGCAACGTATAGTACACGGCTTATTACGAAAGGCTGAACCAATCTTAAAAGATTAGTTTTTAACACTTCAAGGCTTCGAACCCCAGTGGCTAGATGATTTTGTTACCAGTTTTGCTTCTTAGAAGTCTTTGATGCCGCGACACAAGGCGTCTTCTATGAGCTCACTCAGAGTGTTGGAGACATCTAGCCTTAGAAGCTTTACCGTCTAAATGTTCGGAGGAAAACCTAGTGCAGATTTGAACCTTTTTCTCATCATGATTTCAATTTTGTACTTTCCTGCTTTGCCCAGTTTCGGATAGGGGGCGTCGTATAGTACACGGTTTATGACAAAAGGCTGAACCAATCTTGAAAGATTGGCCTCCTTCATACCCGCATGCTTGTTAGAAATGCGCTTGAGTAGAAAACACGTCTGGCTGGTACTCGCTTCAAGCCTCATGATAGTTTCAGTGTTTTTGGCGCTTGCTTGTATGCGCAGCCTTAGGACTCTAATACAACTGCAGAACGCTCATAGAGCAACTGCAGCTTTCTTTCTACATCCTCTGATTTTACTTAACCTTTCACAGTGCGTATTCAGTTTGTGAACACGGGTAGAGACGGAGAAATTGAAAACGTACGTAATGTTTAAGTAAAATTAGAGGATGGAGAAAAAACTCTGCAGTTGCTCTATGAGCGTCCTGCAGATGTAATGTTGGCCAGCCCGGAGCTACGACTCAGAAAAACACAAAGGACAACGTATCGAAACAGCTTCGAAATGAGCTGAACTGCAAAATCGCCCTTTTCAGGCCGCATCTAAAGTTCGTTGAAACGAGATTGAAGAAATGATTTTATTTATTGCTCGCTTGCTGCGATGAAAACACACCCGAACGTGGAAACGGGGCCTAACAGGTGCAACTCCACATATCGGAGGAAGCTCGGCATTGTTTTTATTGAAAGGGGGAAGCATTAAGGTACTGCGCATTCTTTAGCTAGCATTGCTATTCTCTGCGATGAACAGGAAAACAAACCGCGCTTTGTAATCTGGATGGCAACCATGCACCACTTTACTACGACATGCCTCGCAATCTTGATGCCAGGACCGCGACAGCTCGGATGTTGTGATATTATAATGGCTGTGTTCAGCAATGAAGCTTGAGCCTAAAAACGTACTGTCTTGCCTTTTTAGTTCTGCATTTTTTATGTAGGGGAAACAAAGGAAAGGTTCACACATCAATGCTTCAATCATTTCCATAGGAAGCACTGTTTTTATTTTTTCAAATTGGCATTAGTTTTGAGCAATCAGGCATAAGACCGGAAAACGATGCCCCTATACGGGCATTACGGTTCAGCTTCACTCAAAATCTTGAACGGAGCCGAAACAGTTCAACACAACAAGAAGTAGTGCCCGTGGCAGTATAACAAATATTAAGTGGCAGCTTTTTGACCTAATTAAAACATGGCAGCCAGCTCGTGTCGTATTCGTGTTATTGCTCGCAGTCCTTCGTCTCTGCTGCTTCACTATAACAACATCAAAATAATTTGCCCAGGCGTCTGTTTGGCACAAATCGAAAAACCTGGAATCCAGATAAAAAAGATGGGAGCATGCCTGATGTTGGCAAGTGTACTAGACCTGCAGTATACTCGAGCTTTCTGCTCTTTGGCGAGTAACGCTAACAAGTTTTGGGAACAATCACCTAACTATAAAAAAAAAACTATCCAAACAGAAACTACGCAATGTATAGTTTTGCCTTGAGCTTATGATGTATCGTCTTACTGACTGATTTTTAACTGTTCTGTCCCTTTTCCTAAATGAAGTTGACTAGCTTAGCAGGAATGTTAGAAAGAACACTATAAATCATAGTGACAGCCAGGCTTCTTAATTATAGCAAGCCTGGCTCTGAGAAAAAAGTGGTTATTGGCGTGTGAAGCGGAATAATTTCCGGTGGAACTTCATGCTTGAATCCCAGGAACATATTTAAACTTCTCTAGTCCCAGCTTTGACAGCGAACACGAAGAAAATTTAGGCATGCACCGTGGGAGTTTTCCCAACTAGTTTCTACGCGACAGGTTGACAAAGAAAAAAGGAAAGTAATCTATGGCTTTGACACTTCGCTTACTAATGAGTATTTTCAGAGGTGCAAAAAGAAGACTGAGATGTAGGGAGAATAAAAACAGCTATAAGAACGCATTAAATGGATATATGCGTGAAAGGAAGGCGAGAATTAAAATTGCATCAACCTACGTTAACTTTGAGCTTCTTTTTTCCCCAAGATAATTAAGGACACTCGCTTGCTGTGCCGGATCGCTCGCACTTGGCAAAGCTTATTCGGCAGGTGTGAAGACGCGGGCAAAAGCAGGCAATAGGTGCTTCAAAGCTCGGAGTTATTAAAACTTCCAACTTCTGCTGCCGTAAGTGACCATGCACGGAAATGAAGAACGGCAAAATGGCTGACACCTGAGCCCTTATATTCCATTGTTCAAAGTTCTTGAGTGGATCCATGTTCGAGTCCCAGCCTTCCCGTCTACTCTATCCGCTACAGTGTTGCTGAAATTTGTGCACAGTCAATGCTAGGGCAGTCACACCTAACGTAACACTAATTGCTTTTGCTCAGAGGACGCTTCCAGTGTCCTCGTACTCAAGCTATAAAATTATGTCTCAAAGCATCTGTGGCTATTACGACGTAAAATTCAGGTCACTGTGCACTGGAGAGCTCAGATACTGACGTCTTCCTTCAGTTTGGGCTGAGTCCTTGGCCAATTGGTTTCCAGAATCCGTACTTCATCATATAACATGGCGTTCTTTCGATGCGCAATTACGTGTAGTTTACGTAATTATTGGTTGTTTTAAATTCTAAAGCCAGCCTAGTTTTCATCCTGTTGTCAAGTCCTAAGCGTTTAGTACAGAAACGCCAATCCTGGTCTCGAAAAAGATTTCGGGGTTGCTTTGAAGAATACGTGCGTTGATTTCCAAGACATTGAAGAAAGCAGCACTTTCAACAAGTAAGTTCAATCAAAATCGACTTTCTCGCAAGAATTATTATTCTTTCTTTGGTTAACGCCAAAAGGCATACAATAGGCATTGCAGAAGCGTCTCGGCCTTTCCAAAATGTCTAGTATGCGCGGCTCCTTCCGAGAACAAAACCGGATAGCTGTGAGTGCCCGTATGCTCGCTATTTTTCTTTACCTTTTTTTATTAACTCGACTGGGAAGAAAAGCGCGCGCACGGTGAGATGAAATACCTAGCCAGTGAATGGAACCTGAACAAACAGATAGTACAAGAAGTGAAGTCACCGATAATATAAAGAAATTAGATCACACGTGCGCAAAACAGTCCAAAAAAGTTCAACCACAGCAGAAGAAAGGAGCCGGAGTGGAAGGGTTAAGCAGCGTGTAATTGGTTTTTCCGCACCGAATCTTGGAACTACGACTGCCTCGGGATTCAAGTGGAGGTCCAACAGTTGAGTTAAGCGCGTCACGGTGTGATGTCGTCGAAGCCTCTCGACTCACTGGAGCTGATCGCAAGAGAACAGCTGGATTTGAGAGATGAAGGAATTTTCTTCCGTCTACCGAACCTTTTACTGTTGTGGGCGATCGTTTTTCTTGAGTTCGTTTTTGTTCTCCCGTCTTTGTTCGTTTCGCCAGACTGTTAATTGTGCCCACCGCACTTCTACTACTTTTTGTTCACGCTGCACAGACTAAATTACTGTTGAGTTTAAATTCTTTTTTTACATTCATTGAACTAGATCTGTTATTCAGATATCGGTTACAATACGCCTGCAAAGTAGAGATCCTCTCACTAAGAAAGTCACTCACACCCTTGAACGGATGCGAAGATCAATTGTTCGCTTCATGTACAGTCGCCACCACCACCATGATTCCCCATCTGAATTAATCATTAACAACATCCCCTTAAAGTCCTGGAGAAAGCTAGCCAGATTAAAATTCAACTTCAAACTACAAAATTCTAACTACAGTATTAATGCTGCGAGATACTTGTGGCCTTCATTATCTAGAGTAACAAGGCATTACTATGCTCATACACTGTCCCCGTTATTCACCCCTCTAAACATTTTTAAACATTCTTTCCTTAGTCTGAAGCCAAATATAATATTCTTTGCCTTGGGTTCGCATCCGAAAACTTTTTTGTAGCGATTGAGCGAGCTTTTGACTGATAACCTTTACTGCTCATTTGCCACAAATTGTTTCCTGTTCTTCCTACTTTTCTTTCTTCATCCCTTTTACAGAATCACGCACTTGGCATTGCGTAATGATGGTCCACTGTGTGATATACCACTCTTGCTTTGGCACTTGCGGCTTGCAGTAATGTACAACCAAAAAATTAAAACAAACAGTTCTCCTCCAGAAAGGACCACGAAGTGAATGCCACCGCGAACGAGAAAAACGTAGTAATCGTACTTGTTACCTAAACCGAAAGAATAATGGTTGTAGAAGCGAAGTTTTCTTTATTACTGTCTTCGGCGGCTATAATGAATATTGCTTTCCGAAGAACCCAGAAAAGCGGCTCAGCTGTTACTAAGCGTGAAAGCCGTATTGTTGGCATTCTTAGCAAGTTCAGGCGACTGCTGTACGGAAACCGCGACGAGCCAGAGCCCAAGCATGGTACTGTACATGAAGTCGAATATATTTATACATATCGAAACGTTAAGTCTGAGTGTTACTCAGAAAAATAAACTTTCCCTTTACAGTAGCCACAAGGGGACATTGAAAAGGGTAGCCTCGTTTGCCAAGTGCTTGTAGGCTCTGAAAGGACGAAGCGGCGCTACTCCTCCTGACGGAGACCGCCATCGCTGGCAGAAAAATAGCAACTCGGAACACCAACTGCGCCGTTGCTCCTTTCACTGCCTTCCCTCTCTCGTCCGTTCAAGTGCAGAGCTGTCGCACGGCATCCGCCGCGCGTCACGATGTACCTTTACCAGTGCGGATTGAAAATATGACACCTTGAGAGGTGTTTGGGCAAGCAAACTTTATTCAAGGTGGAAAGCTAGTTAAACATGTGTACTTTGTGAAGCAGGCGATCGTCAACGATGAAGTGCGACTGAGCAGGAAATGCGTTTGATAAGTAACCGATCACATCATTTACGACATATCCCTTGAGGTAAATCTGAAAGTATTGAGGTAAATTGAGTGCGAAAGAAAAATACCGAACGTTTGCTTTGATATGGCATCCTCTGAGAAGTAATTGTGTACTGTCGGAACCGAAATTTTTCGGCTTGTGAAAAAAAAAAAAGGCTCTCCAAGATCATGGCATATTATCCACTCAAAACCCTGCGAAGGTACGAGACACGTGGGCTTCAGCTGTTCGAAAATCATCCGCGGACATGTCCGCGCCGCAGCTGAACATTAAGCACTGCGAGAATAGGCGTACTGCTCACCTCATTATTTCTGTTCTCGCGTCGCGCTCCACCTGAATATTGCGAAAATTTCGGCTGTTCATTCGCAAAACATTCTCCGCGAACGCGGTGTCCAGTGCGAGTGGTGCCGAACTACATGCGCTTGCTGCGATACCGTGCGCGCGGCGCGCTCGCGTAGATAGCGAGGGCATAAACCCACATTCGAAGCATTGTACTGAGCGTTTTAAATTAGGACCGTTTAAGCAAATTCTTTCCACCTAATTTTTTCTTCGTACGCGGTGTCGGAGTGTTTCTGGCAGAGGTGTAAAATTGAATTTCGCTTCAAAAATGTACACCTTATCATGTTGCCGAGTATTTATAGAAGCAAGCTTCGAATGGAAGTTGCCCTTAAAAAACGACGCAAATGCTCTACGATATCCCAGTCTTATAATTTTCTCTTATAGCTGCCTTGACTATGTTACCAAAGCGGGAGCTTTTCGTACGAGAAGAAAGATGCACCTGCAAAAGTCGACATTAAACTTCAGTGCAAGCACGAGAGGGATCATGAGAGGGAAATAGCTAGAAGAAGAAGAATGGCGTGGAGCGCTTATGGCAGGTTCTCTCAGACCATGAATGACAGTTTACCAATATCCCTCAATAGAAAACTATAAAACACCTGCATTTAGTGATGTTCAGCTATGGGCTAGAAACGTGGAGGCCAACGAAAAGGGTTCAGTTTAAGTAAAGGACAAAGCAGTGAGCTAGGAAAAGAAAAATATAATAAGTGCAACGTTGAGAGACCGCAAGCGGGCATAAAGAGGGGTTATAAAATGAAGCAAATAAAAAATCAAAATGACAACAAACTTATCTAATAGCATCGTTACGAACATAATTAATGCTGCACCGGAGGACGTAAAAGCTTCTACGCATGGAGCGCAGTTATGTTAAATCGTCATCCCCATCAGTTTTTTTTCTCTGGCATCGCCCATGCTTCGCTTCTCTTTATAACCATTCTGTTGCTACTCAAGATCAATGGTTGTCTTTTCTGTGCACTTGATTTCTAACCAGCTTTATGATCTGAATGCAAATTCAACTGCAGTTTTAGCTTAATTCAACAGCAAGGGATTTCACTTGCTGTGAAATCCCTTGTGCTGTTTTGGTGTCAGTCTATACTAGACGTTTAATTCCGCCTATCTAGCTGTGTCTCGATTGCACTCACGTCAGGTTTTTTTCGTTAGGAGCAGGTTTCCTGGTAGTAAATTTACTGGTAGCTGATTACTGGCGTCTCGCTGAAGGACATGGGGAAATATCTTTTAATTCTTTGGAGTAATCGCCAAGAGTATGCAAAATAGGAGCGTGGCTGGTAGTTCTTTACCAGGAGAACCTTTCCCTCAGGGTACGTTTAAGCCAGACTAAGTGCAGATTAGACCGAATATGTATAATATGCCTTCTTCTCTTGCAATCTGTCGCCACTTTTACATTGGCGTATAGCGACATATGAGTATGATGAACTGATGCTGTTGGATGCGTTAAGCGAGGTCTCTCCACCAAAATGGTTTCGCTCTGAATTGACTGTCTATTTAAAATATTCACCGACGTTCTTGTCTGGGCAAGTAATAGCCAATAGAAAATAAATGCGTAGCACCCTAGAACTAACAATGCTTTATAATTTGAAATGAAGGAAACCTCTGAATGCTCCCGAAAGCGAATCCCTCTAATGCTACTACTAATGCTACTAATGCTACTACTTTTGCTACTACCGTTATGCAAACGTACGACTCTGACAAACAGGCGAGTATAGAAAAATAAACAGGGTGCATCCCCTTTAAGAATGTTTTCTAAAGCAGTGTACACTATTGCCAGTTTAGGCTGTCTTCAGGTACGATCTGTTAATTTCGGTGTTGTATGGAAATTTAAAATTGTCTATTGTGCTTTAGGCTTAACTGGCGCCAAACTTTGCAATAACCTTAAATGGCTAGCATAGAACGACTAAATGTTGCGAATTCCGGAAGAGTGAAATGAAATGAACCTGTGTTGAACTTTTTTTTGTCTTGTTCTTCCAGTTGGCTGGTTAGCCAGCACAAACAAAGTTAATCGAAATGACTCCAAGATAAAAAGTTTTGAGAGTTTTGTCTGCACGGATGCGCTTAGAAAGGAGACACTGCCGTACTGAAGAGCGGGTCGTGCCGTTCTGGGTAACGCTGCTTCCCTAGTAGAATGAACCAAAACTAGGACCCAAAATCAACAAGCGGCAGCGCAACCTTCAATCTCCACATCATCCTCGTGCCATAAATAGATACAGATGAGCATCTAATAGAAAATTACTTCTCGTAAATTTGTTCTACATGATAATTGGTTTGGTTTGTGGGGTTTCACGTCCCAAAGCGACTAAGGCTATGAGAGACGCACATGATAATTCATTTCGGCTCAAAAATTGGTGCGAAAAATTGAGACGAGAAGCAGCAACAATGTTTACGGGAGCCGAAAAATTGCATGTGAGATTGTTTCTTCAGCAGGCATGCACTAAAAAAATTATTTGTTAGGAACATCGCTTTAACTAGATTATTTTCCGTTCAATCTCGCATAAAACATGAGAAGTTGCAGGCGGCGCTGGGAAGGACAATTTTCTTCATATGTAAAGGCAGTCAAACCAAGGTAAGTAAGACTGAAAAGCTTGCACATTTCATAGTTACACATTATTTACAGATAGCGAGCAAAGAATATTGCATCGTTCTTGTTCGGCCGCTTCCTGTTGTTTTGCACAAAAATTGGCTGAACTCTGTGTCTTGCAATATTTATCAAAGATATTTGGCAAATAGCCCAGCCGTTTTCCGTTGACTGGAATAACATTTCTATATTTTTCAAATGGTAACAATTATCTTATTCACTGTTTTTTTTCTTTTGCTGTTTCGGAGACCATAATACACGAAAAATATAGTTGTATTCATTTACCCGTCGCTCGTTTTCTTTTTTACCTCAAGGGAATAACTCACTGCGGGAACCTATTAGAGTTTATGCATTAACTCAATTTACTACACCGCCCCACCTGATCCACCGAGGTGCTTTGCAAACTCACCAGAAATAGATTTAGGCGATCGTTCTAGAGCTGGAAATTGAGCGTTTTTTCCTAGCGCCACTTGTTATTTACTTCTCCCTGTGGGCATATGCTCCATATTTTTGGACCTAAGTACACACTGTCTAATGTGATATAAACTGAAGAGCAAAATGGCAGTCAGAAATATGTGAAAGCTTAAGGGCAGCTGCCAACCCGTGAAGCTTTAAAAGCAGCTAGCTACCAGTTACCGATTCCCTTCGCTACGTTCTAAACAATTAGGAGTGATTGGGAGATACATGCTACAAACACCATAGAGCTTTAATGCGAATCTTTTTATAATCTTGCTCTTATTCCTTGACTTTGGTGGTTTTTTGTTTTGTTTTTTTTCGCGCGCGTTTTCATTCAACGGCCGATTGCTACACATGGGTTGTTGTTAAGAGTGTGTGTCTGGTGCTCTTTCTAATGCTTTCGTGTCAGTGCCACTTTAGTTCTTCACCTCACGCAGCAGTTAACGATCCCCGCAACATCGCTATTTTGGTGAGGTCCATGCGCCTAAAAGTGGAAACAGATTTCAAGTAGGAAAACATTGTGGCCTGCGTAGAAAGCGGGCATAGCGAAAATCATAGAGCGCATGAAGACAGCAGATTATTAATCCACAACGGAGTGAGATTGTACTTTATTGCTGAGGAAATTCTTGAGCGGCGTTTTCTTCTTATAGTCCTCTTGTTAGCGACCAGAAAGTTCGGGATTCATGATCAAAATTGTCAGCCATACAATTAAATACTTGCGCAAGGGAGCACCTTAAAATAATGGTGTACATTTTTGTGCTGTCTTTTCTGACGCCAACATGCGCCGAGTACACCTTCAAGCAACTAAACGTTCGTTTGTTCAGGTATGAATTGATCCACACAGTATTAACTGAGCAAAACATGTGACAACAAGGAAACGCGTAAGGAAGGTGGCAAGTGATGGCATAAAATTACATAGTAGCCAATAAATTTCTGCACCAAATATTATGCCTGTATATTCTTACTGTGTTTGCTTGCTTGCAAAAGAAATGTTCAGAAGTATACTGCACAAAACGATTAAATCATTTTTTTTTCTTTGTGTGAAACGCGTTATGAACGACCGCAGTGATGGAGGCCATGCGCATTGAATGTAGAGTACCTGGTAGGGCGCATAAGGTGCTCAGAATTAAAACAATAAAGAACCCAGTAGAGCACTAGTACATATGCATTTATATTTGTATCGTGTTAACGACATAAATTGAAGGTTCTTCAGATTATTTTATACTCATATATTTTTGTTTTCTTCAAACATTCCTAAATTCCTAGCATGAGATGCAGCCTTTGGGCTAAGCAACCTGAAACGACACAACAAAAAAAAATGCGTCAAAAACAGCGGCAACAAGCACGCGCTATCAACTGGGTAATCACGAAGATCAAACCGAAGACTGCGGTTCCTGTGCATGACAGAAGAACGCTTAGTTCTCGCTTCCAGTTATCCCACAGAATGTTTTTATGCCTCAGCTATTTCTGGTCACATGATTTCTTTCCTTTCTAGGTAGGACTGCTCCCACGGTGTCTAGCACTGAAAGAGAAGACTCCGTATGGCACTCTGCCTCCTCATCACGTCATCAACTACTACCTACGCCGCAGCCCGGCGAAGTGGCTACGGCTGCAGCATTCTAGCCGAATTTCTTTCACCTTCTGCCATGTGCCGTTGGTGTTGTAGATGAATGGCTGCACCGAAAGGCAGCATTTGACATGGGCACAATGAATATCAAGTAAAGGTCACTTGCCCTGAGGCGCCTGTCACGCGACATACTGTCCAAGCAAGGATTGTGTGTCCGCACATATAGCTACTGTCTTCGCCCAGTTCCCAAGTTTGCACATCACCGTCTACTTCCCATCCGATAGTTTTCTGTCGAAACTGCGATCTCGAGCATTGTCCTAGCCTCCCCCAAAGTTGAAGCGAAGCAAACAGTAAAACTGAGGAAAACATTGAGAGGTCACTGTACATTTTAGTGAACTCTGCACAGTATAAAGTCCCGCTTTCTGAAAACGTTGCTTATTCTAAACTGCAGTGTTCCGTCATAAGTTCTGCGAATGCCAGGTAGGCGTATAACACACAAAAAAGTTACAGTTGGCGCCCCAATGAATTATTCGCTTGATATTTGTTTTCTGGATACGTTAATCAAATTCGCTCTTATGTTCTGGAACGTTTTCAAGAAAAAGAAAAACTCTTGATGCACCCTTCTATATCTCTTCTTTGTTATAACTAATAATGAACACATTTGATGAATTGGGCTTTTATGCTACTTTAAATTTTTCTATGATTTTCTTCCCTATTCTTCCGCTTCGCAGATTCCTTACAACAACCTCTGAAAGGCTATACAGGTGACATGGCCCTACCTATAGTATCCGTTTCTCCTACTCTCCTTAACGCGTCTACGCTAGCTGCAATGATTGATCAGCACTTTCATTGGATCCTGCAGCTCGAGGGCTTGCTCTGAAACCTATGTTCTTCAGTACTGTGCTCCAATCTCTATCCCAATACCATGAACTCCGCAATCGGTAGAGCACAACAGCCACGAGACGAATTTTCTCTTTTAATACAGGGCACTGTTTAAACTCAATTCTTTCATGGTACCAGCAGCGAACCTAGCGCTTTCAGAAGCAGTGTGCAAAGCAAGTATAGCAGTTTTGATCCGTCATGTGCAGCACCAATGCAGAAATCTAAAGCGATGTTGTGTTGCCATGTTGCCCTTCGGGTTTCTAATATGGCATTGCACATGATGTATTTAGTTCTCAAAATAGTGCATGCAAACACGTTTGCACCCAACCCCCAACACCTTGCACGTCTCTTTACGCCACTCAATATTTGTGGGTGTTTTCTTCTATCATCAACATTTCGAGAAGAGCCCGCCATCTGTGCCCCATTTTCTATTATTTTTGAAAATAAACCCGTGTGCGCACCGCAAGGCCCCTAAGTTGCACTCTGTATACCGCAGCAATGTTTTAATGATTTCAGTAGTCCGCCTACAAAAAAAAAATCCGGAAAAAAAATGAAATTGAAAACTAAATCCCGAGCTAAAAAAGAGCAGCTCCCATACCCAAGCTGAATAATACTGCAATCACTAGAAAGGCAGACCCAGGCCCTCTACGTGGACGGGCAGCGTCTCAGCACACCCTACTAGGCTATTATGTCACTTTCGCCGACTACGAGTATGGCACCATCGGGGCCGCGGTCACCCTCCACGCCAACAACCTCATGGAGGTTGTGGGCGCTGCGGCCATCGACTTGGTGCTCATACACGCTACACATGACCCCAACATCAAAGAAACCTGCACCGATTCCAAAGCTGTGGGCCGTCAGTACTATGCAAAGCATTATCACACCAGCCTCAGGCACCAGTGGAAATGGAATAAACATCAGCAGTATTCCGCAGCAAACCGCTGGCTTTACAGCTTTTTATGCTGTTCTACACAAAAAAATAAAATAGTTAATTGAGAATTTTTTATTTTATTACAATGAATTCTTCAACTTTAATTCCTCATTTAATCAACCATCGGTAGAATATAATCAGTATCTAAAAACTGAACGCTTCTTCACCAAACAGCAGCTTCTATTCTCTAAGGAAGCGCCGAGAGATACATATCCTGTGGTTATAAAAATGTTGCTGATTAGTTATGGCGCTCGGCTGCTGATCCGACACACGCGGGTTCGATCCTGGCCGTCTTGGATGAATTTCGATGAAGGAGAAATTCTAGAGGCCGGTGCACTGTGCGTTGTCAGTACACGTTAAAGAACCCCAGGGGATCGTAATTTCCCGAGTCCTTATTGCGGCGTCCCTCACAGCCTGAGGCTCTTTTTGAATCTTAAACCCCCATCAATGAATGAATCGATCGATAAAACGCCAAACTCTCATAATTTGCCGTGAAGTGAAACAAAACACTTTTTGCGATTGGGCCTATCCAGCCTTCGGGCAAAGATGACTAAGACCAATTTCAGTGGTGTCTGGATTTTTAATACTCAAGCCAGGCATACCATTACTCTCGAAAGGGTCGTTGAGGACTACGAAACGATTTCCTAAAGTGCAATGTTGAGGCGGCGGTATATGAAAAGGTTCTACTTGTTCTACTTCTGGAATACTTTCTTTTAAGGGGTCATAACGGAAGATATACGCGTCCATCTTCGAGGTCCAAAAGTGATTGGAGAGAAATAATGCTTAAAAGCACTGCGCCATGTAAAGTGTCATTCAAGAAAAATGAATTGTAAATTTATTTTTCTTTCAAGCCGGCCCATTACTAACAGAAAAATAAAAGCATCATATACTATTTAATGGTGAGACTTTGCAGTAGGTTGAAATATATGCGTCGTCTGAAACGGGCAGAATGCTAACCATTGTGGTGGCAGCTTTATGCCATCACAGTATTTTTGTGACTGACGCAGCATTTGTCCATTCAAGGCTGCAGTGAATGTTATGGCAATGCGCTTGAAATCTCGCCTTTTAAATGATGTACTGGAATGTTCTTCGTGTATACGTACATCATAAGTATGCACTGTCTGTTTCCTTGGAAGCAAGGTGAAATCAGTGATAGAATGCAGTCTAGGACGCGATGCTGTCCAGTTCATCACTGATCCACAAAACCAACTCTTCAGGAAACAATGAAGATGGCTTACGGTCCTCATTTCAAGAAGCGCAGTTGTCTTTATAGGCCTGCTCTATCTAGATTTATTGACAATAAAATTACCTTGATAGTGGCGCGCTGCGTTCTCATGGGATGATAGTGCCTAGAATCTGCCTTCCACGTATTGTATGTCGCATTTTATTTATTTATAACGGAACATCGCTCGCTCATTATTCAGTCAAAGAATCAAATATTCAGTGACTGCTTTCATTCACCTCACAAATTAAACATCGTGAATCCCAGCGAACGCATTTAGAAGAGGCAGTTAAACATGTTTCTCTGGTCTACATAATTTCAAAAACCATTACGTGCCATAAAGTTAAGCAAACTAAAGCATCATATTCAGCCTGTGCAAACGCAGTTTGCTAAGCTTTACAATCCAGACGTCGCGCTTGCTGGCAGGAGTGTCTCTCAGTGTGGGCACATTGCCTCTCAGTGTGGGCATTTTCTTGCTGGCAACAAGAAAACACTGATTGCTCACATGTGATAATTCCAAGACTCCGACTTCGTCATATGCCAAATGGAGGACGAAGGTAGGACGACGAGGAAAACCTCCGGAAATGCTCCTATGCAGAAAAAGGTGATGCTCACGGAAAAAAAAATGCGAAAGGCTTCTCCTCACTTCAGCAAGAAGATATGTTTGAAGTTTGTTTTTTGCAGGTGCGTTTTGCTATGAAGCCTTTTTGATGCAATAATCTTCATCGACAGCTGGCAAACGTTAAGGTCACCTTCATACCTTCCACATCTCTGGAAGGACCTCAAAAAGGGAGCGCAAAATGAGAGAGAGAAACAAGACGATGAACGAGTCCTAAAAGTTTTAAGGTATTTGCTCTAACTAATCAGGGAGGAAAAAGAAAGTTGGATGACGATTAGAGGAGGAAAAGTTTCTGTAATTTTTTTGCCCCAATGGCATCTACTTGTTCAAAACTAAGAACCAGCGTTACAGGCAACGACATTAGGCGGGACCAGGCTTGCTTAGAAGGACGCCTTATTCAGGTGTTGTTTCTGCACTTATAAAAATGGCCTATAAGCAGTCTACAGACATCTTATAGACTCTGCTGCCTTCCTATGGGTATATATGATTGTATATTATAGTCTATGGACTGTCTATAGACAAAAATCTAAAAGAAGTGCATGTGCATAAATGTATAGATTGTCTAGAGACTGTCTGTAGCATTTGTATTGTCTATAGACTCTTCTCTCGGATTTGTCTATAGAGAGTCTGTACACTTGATAAGACAGAAGTTTATGGAGAGCCTATCTAGAAAAAAATTTTTGCAAGGCTGTTCGTCTTGATTACATGTTTTGCTATTCTAGTAAACATTTAATTCGTGCTTAAAAAATTTCCGATGATTGTCTATCAAAAAATATTCGGTTGATGCAAATTCAAGGTAGTGTTTTATGCTCGACATCTAAATTACCTGCCTCGCAGTCATGCCGGAAGATATCTGTAATGCATGAATTATTACGATGACGTGCTAGCGTAGTAGTATTAGTACACAACATAAAAAGAAACGAAATTTTTTTGTCGAAATACGCCACTTAACTTGAAATACTAAAGTAGAACGCAAGCGTAAGCTCTATACCAGCTAAATTTATCACGCTCTTACTAGACTCTGTCTTCCATATGAAATCGGTAAGGAAAAAAAAATGCAGAAAGTTAATCGCAACAATCCAGGTCTTCCAGTTAAGCAACACTTGCCGTGAAGTCTGCCGCGGTAAAAGCTAAGTATGGTAAGAGCGAATATCGCGCTTGTTTCATTTTTGATGCCGCAAATAGAAATCTTAAGGCACACAAGCTCAATAGCGAGAGAACGGAAGGAGAAAAAGTTTGTTGTCTAATATTTCCACGTATTCGAGGCAGCTATCTGTACTCTCTGGGATTATCAGTGTTATAGTTTTCACACAGTTAAGCTTTCCCGACACATCAATGTCTCACAAACCCGCACACACAACCTATGATCCCAAGTTCGTCAGATCGGATTCCAATAGCAGCGGCCGCATTCCGATAGAGGCGAAACTCAAAACATTGGCGTAGGCACTTAAGGCTGCTTACGTGTGAGAATGCGAAAAGAATAATGTGGTGAGTCATGCTATGTTGCACAAAGCCTATGAATACGAGACATTACTAAGCACACTTCTTACAAACTCTGTACACCTGGCCTTGCAAGGCTTGTAAAGTCCTCGGTCATGCTGCGTTGCAGAAGCAAAATGAAGTCATGCTATGTTGTAGAATGATTGTGAGTCATGAGTCATGACTATGACTACAAGTCATGATTGAGTATATTTAGTAAAAACTATGCACCTTACATTACTTGAGTGCTGGCTCATAATACTTACGTTTCCTCCTTCATATCTGCATGTGCACTCTTGCATGTGTTATGACATCATTCACCTCCGCTGTGACATCCTCGGATTTTCGAGCCATAGACGGCAGTCGGCGGACGACGGCTATTGGGTATTGCGCGAATGTTACCTATAATTATTTTTCTTTAAAAGCGTCCGAGTGGTGTATGATTTCAACGCACATCAAAACGCCCCAGCTGATCTAAATTATTCGGAGACCTGCAATACGTCCCCTCTTCTATCATTATCCCGTCCTTCCTTCATGACAGCACAGTTGAGATGCCCATTGAGATGCGAGGGTTACTGCGCCTTTCCTTTCGTCTAAACCAATTTTCCACGTACACTAGCGGATTTCTCTCTCATGCTGGTTTTTTGTTTTGGGGGAGCTCCAGAGCAACGACACAATGTTTGTTCCAACTATAATTTCCCGCTTTGAATTGATATTAAAGTGTAATAATATTATTCTCAACGTTTCAGTGACGCTAAGTAGATCAAAATTTTCTCCACAAAGGTTGTTTCACTTTTCTAGTAATTTCACGGCGATGGCGCATGATGAAGTTGGTTGTCTGTGAAAGATATTTCCAAGGGATTGTGAAACGATAACTTGTGATCGTTTCGCCAGTGATGCAGGAAATTTCTTACGGATTTCTTACGGACGTTTCTTCCAAACTCGAGTACCCTATAGATATTGTGACGAGAGAAACATGTTGCGAGAGAAAAATGTTGGACTCTATCTTTTAAGGCGGTAATGTTTTTCCAGGATGCCAGTCTCTTGAAATGAGATGTTAACTAAGATGCTAATTTCTGTTACTGCACGAGAAAGGTGAGCCTAAAACACGTGAGCATTCATGCCACTTGCGTTCATCACTGAGATTAGAAGAGGATGACAGAAAAATGTACACGCAGAGAAACTGAACGGCTTGAGGAGGAGAATGGGCAGGCAGAGGATGTCAGGTCTTAGGGGGGTTCGAGGTCTTTATGTGAGGTTTAGGCGTCCTGCAACCAGCCTAACCACTGAACAACAGTCCGCTGGTAGTTCCACGACGTGATTTACACTTCCGTCTAAATCTCCGAGAGTGCCTGCCTTGTCATACCACTTTGTTAACTGCCTTTGGTTAAGCTGCGTGCGCGGAACCAGCGCTTAGGTTCTGTAGTTTCGTCCATCCACTGCCACATGTGGCAGTCTGCCAAGCTTACCAGTTATTGCAACACGTGTCTAGTGCAGTTACTTGATCCTTACTGTAGCAGGCTACACGGAGCCGTGACTTGTGGGGAAATGATCTTCTTGGTCGTAAAATCCGGATAATGGGCCCATTGACCTTAAGTCCTCTGCAACTCGTTCCGGGCCCTGTTCTTTTGACATTTTTAGAGTGACCGGATGACAACTGTAAGGTTTAACCGTAAATGACTGCTTATGAACAATATCTCGCGTTTAACACGTAGGAACTACGATAGCTACCTCGAAAGGAAAATAAAGAACTCAGCGTTTCGAATGTTTCAGCGACATCAAATGAGAGTTTAGAGCGTAAAGTCACCCTTTTGGGTGATAAATGGCTTTCGTAGTTTTGTGTCTCATAGATCGCGGAGTTATAAAATTTGATAAGACGCTTTTTTTACCAGGTTACTAGCTCTCAAATCGCGTAATTACTCTTCTTTGCTCGTCAGAGTTGTCAGTATCTTCCTGAGTCATAATAGCTGTGGCTCTCACCTATTGGGCATGAGTTGTTGGTTTGATAGGGGAGGTTCGGGAAATAAATGAGATGTTTGAAGAATAAAGAGTTTTATTTTTCATCACGGCATGCTGAGTTGTGAAAAAAAAACGAGCACGCATTAGTACCTCTTAAAAAGCACAATGAAAAATTATTTCAGTCAAAATTGCAATTGTGAAGAGTTGCTGTGTTAAAAATATTATTCTTAACAGTTACAAAGTAATATGCAGTTCACCCATGAAGTCAAAAATACTGGTCAATTCATTAAGGGACTTAAATGTATGCTGCATGAAATATTCGTCTGCTGTGTTCTCACATTGTGCCTTGTATTTTCTGCTCTAAGCGCGTTGCAGCTTAGGCGATATCACGTTGTGCGGCGTTGTTCTGCATGAAAACGCTAGGTTTTAAGCAAGCTGCTATTCCCTCGTGAACTCTTAAATATGCAGAAAACTTTTGCCGCATTGGAAAAGGAAAATGCTTGTACCTCTTTTGAAGCACTCGCAACATTAGAGAAATTAAGTTTTTAATCTTTCAAAAAATCATCGCTGCTAACTACCAAGCATGTAGATTATAGGAGAAAAATGAAGAATTCTGTCAGAACACTCTCCTGCATAGCGTATTGAGCAGAATTTACGTGAGAGTCAATTATGTACCGGATCATTTAACTCCTTGCAGCATTTTTATCTGAATTGCTTTCAGGCAAAAGCAAGCTTAGTGCATTGGCTAAGAAAACTACCGTTTTGAATGATTGGCGTGATTTTAAGTTTGTGTTATTGTCAAGCTCTCCAACAACCTTTGAATTCTTCATTGATGTAAACCATCCCATTTTCTTTTGATCCTCAGTTTCCATGGCAATGTATACGATTAGCCTTACCGTAGCCGCAATAAAATTACTTTCTCCCGCTTTTCCCGCCTGAACGTTACGCCAGTACAACGCGTCCAGTAGGTACACGCACACACACCGAAAGTACTGGGATTTTTTTTTCCTTTTGCCTCATCAGCCTCTTATATTCAAACGGCAGGAGTCGCCTGCCTAGTCAGCGCCTTGATGCCGGCAAGGATGCGAGACTTCGAAGCGTGAAGACATCAAGCTGGTATGGCTTCCAAATAATAAAACTGCATGAAAGGTGTGCATATTAGTTTGGCAGCACAATTTTCTTCTGGCACTCTGGTGCTATTGGGTGAAAGACAAAAGCAGAATTCTATAGAAGTCTGCTGATCAGCTTTTTTGAGAGTTTCTTTTCTGAAGCGTTTTATAGTCAGTTTCTGAAAGGATATTCCCGGATCTCAATTGATCATTAGAGTGGCTCCTGTACCGACTGTACTGACACGAAATTCTTGAAACTCGGACTTGCTCGAACTGCGCAGATGACTGAACATCCTTTGGGCCAGCAAACAGATCGTTTTTTTAGAATTCATACTTAAGAGGAACTTTGAATAATTGAGCAGAAGAATTTAAAAAATAACATAATTTTTCTTTGAAACTTTACCCGTAACTGCCAACAAATGGTACGCATTTTCTAGTTTTTACTATTTTTATTGGCTCCAATATTTTAGGACAAAACACTTGTTTCCTTGTTTTCTTCAGCGTTCAACACTGCCCTGCCATAGAAGGTGTTCCCAGCGGTGGGCTTTGGGTGGCCGAAGTTGGTCTTCCCGTGCGACCAATCATTAATTTAACTGCCACCTGTAATGGTGGGCAGTGTGCTCACTATTCAGTAGGCAAGTTGTGATGACGCCGTATTATCACGTGACCCAGTTGGCCCACCTGCCTTCTAGGTTGCTCTCTGGGCAGCACCTTCAACAGTCATGTTTCAAACACGACGATACTCGGCTTTAATAGCAGAGTGAAGCTGTCGCTTCAAGATTTCCGCAAATTTTACAACTCTAGTTCCCGGTTCTGATTACGGCTTCGGTGGTCCCTCTAAGACAGAGAAGCAGTGCGATAACTCCCATGTATGGAGATTTTATTGGATGTCAACGATCTCGAGCTAGACAAATTTTGTCGAGACACCTTGACTATGGCGCGTCTTAAACACAACAGGATTTTGTGGGAAGCAGAATTCCTCATATTTGTCAGCAATGCAGAATCAATGATTAGTGCATATCAAACCTTTTGTTTACGTTTCCATCTATGTGGTGCTCTCAGGTATGCGTCGGGGAACATTATGGTTCCTTGTGTGCATAGAACTAGGCCTGCGGCCACTGCGCGCTCCATTGTGTCTTGTCTGTATTTGCCATTCACGCACCTAGCGAACTAAAATGTTTTGACCTACGCCAATGCTGATTGTGAAGTGCAGGTAAAGATTCCCTGGAGGTCCTGTTGTCGAAACGTTGGCAGGCGCTCTGAGGTTTTCCCTTTGTTGTTCACTCTGTGATTAAGAAATTATGGTTAAGCCTCTGTAACAAAAATTTCAAGGACAGCTCGGTACCGTCTTCGGTATTCACTTTTGTGAGATGCCACCTTGGTTATCTTAAGGCTGCTGTCTAAGCGAGCATGCAACTTGAGGCCAGAAGGTTCACCGGCGCTTCCTATGCACAGAAACTTTCCCTACGTTGGCGGTCAATCTTCTCGATGTGTAAGCAAAGTGAATGTAAACAAGTCAGAGATTCAAGACTGCATGCGGGATGAAAAGACAGCCCACAAGATAGAAAAAGGAAGCTTCGGTAGAAATGCATTCCTTGCTTCTCGAGGCAACGTAGTTCTTACCGTTCGGTTGGCCATTTTACTTCGTAGTTCAGCAGATTGAAACCGATGCTTTTGGCAGGAAATAAAGGATACGAAACGACAAAAAATAAGAGAACCTTAGTACAGAATGAAAGAAGCAACCAAAATCTAAAAAGATGGCTCCCCGTATGAAACTCTCTCACGCCCATCTCAAAATTTTGATGACCTAGGTGAGCATTTTGAAGGGTTCATTTTTTTGCTTTGCTCTCAGAGAAAAAAAAAACCTTCATTTGCGTTTCCTTCCTCAAAATTAGGTAGAGTAATTTGTTTTCTCTGAATATGAGTTTTGAGCTTTCTATATTTAAATCAAGAAACTAAAATTTTGCATCCTGAGCAAAGACCCATCCATCAAATATGACAGTGTTGTTTTCGATCTCTACATCTCCTTCTTGCAAGCTAACGCATGCGCTGTTAGGTTGTATGGCTTTGTTCTTTCCCGCTTTTTCTTGTTAGCAATTCTACTCTTTTGCACATTTCTCTCATTTGGGCAGAAACGGATTCTGCAAGCGTCATCAGGGTTTTTTAGCTGATCGGATCCCTTAGTACAAAGGATTACACTTTAATACAATCTACGACATCGCTTTGCCTGCAACGGGTGAAAAGGGCAAAGTACGAAATGTTTTGTCCGCAAGTTTCTGCTGCATAAAATTAAACGCGATGTTTTATGGGCACAAGTGCGGCTTTGGCAGCTGATTTTTTTTTTTTTTTCGAAGGTAGCCTTAGCATGAGCGTTCTTGCGTCCCAGTTATGTCTCAATCATTGGCCGTGAAGCCAAGGTGGCTAATTTTAGACCTGCAACTCGAGCTCTTCTTCTCAAAGCGCCCAAGAACTACTGCGAGTGTGGACTGCCTACTAAACGAAGTAAAAGACTTTCACCTAGTCCTACTAATATCACCGTAGATGGGGACGCCTACTTCGAGATCTTTCGTGTTTTGTTTCCGTAGAAGGAGAATAAACGCTAGGCTCTTTTTACTGTGACAAAAGCGCCTTTTTTGCGGCGTTGACGTTTACCGTAGTGCGTTATCATGGTTTCTTTTGTTTATTGATAGGAAATTCTACATTAACTGCCTCACTTCCCGGTGGACACCTCGACTGCGCCGTGAGGCAAGGGACAGGAAGAAAGAGGAAAAAGAAAGGAAGAAGTTCCATTGTAGAGGGCTTCCCAATAGCCTGAGGACATCATCATCATCATCAATAGCATCGATCACCTTGGCACTTTAATGGACGCCTACATCGCATAGCGCGCGGATGCCTTTCACGTTTTGCCTCCCTCCAAATGCGGCCGCCGTGACCGGGTTCGAACCAGGAACCTTCGGTTCAATAGCCAAGCTCCAAATCACTGTTCCATTGTGGCTGATAATGTTTATGCGGGAAAACGTTCCCTAATATTTTTGAAGGAATGGCTTTCGTGCACGTCGTATAAAATCTATAAGTTGAATCTCCTAAGAAATGCAAGCTTTAGCACGGAGGAAAAAAGTATGTCAGTTTCTCATTTTCAATGCTGTCATGTACTGTTTGTTTATGCGTGCCCAAAGCAGCTGGATCGATGTTTTCCTACGCTGTGTGCGACGCGGGACGCGACCATGTTTCTGTTGAATGACTGCAGCTTCAGATTGTTCAAAATTCAGATTGTTCAAAACTGTTGTAGTTGCTTTTGGCTGCCAAAATCTCAAAAGATCCTTGTCAGCTTTAATTCAAGTGCGGCCCAGAGTGGCAGGCAGTTTGCTTACGACCACAGTTCAGCATCATCGGCAGCAAAAAGTATGATGTGCGGTCGTAAACAGACTGCCTGCCACTCTGGGTCGCATTTGAATTAAAGCTGACAGTGACACAGCATCAAGAAAAGACATCTTCTTTCACCGATAATCTAAGCAGCCGATAGCGCCACCGGCGTTCAACGTGCCCTCCCGCCCCCCTGAACGAGTACATAAGGATCGACACCGGACAGGATCGACTATTTGGCAGCCGAGGTTTCGGGAGTGAACAAGCCCTGACTATTCTGTGATCTTCACGCAGGTTAGATAGTTTCATTGATTTCCACGTGTACTTTTTCTGCCGCAACCACTGCTGCCCATACCAGCCCTTTCACTGTCCCAATGCCCATCAATGCGGAATTGGAAAAAGATGGTGAAGAACTGAAAAAAAAAGTGTCCGAATTGCGAGGCAGCCTTACTATGTTGAATGAGCTCTACGAGGAAATGAAAAACCAGCAAGCTCACTTGATAAAAGAAAATAAGTAACTTGCTCGTTGCAATAAGAAGTTAGCACAATGATTGGCGGAACAGGAGCAATATTCGAGGATAAATAAGGTTTAGGTTAAGGGAGTTCCTTCGACTCAGGGTGAGAGCTGCGTCGCAATTCTTGAAGAAATTGGCTTGAATATAGGTTGTCCAGTTTCTAGCACTGACATTGAAGTTGCGAAAGTGGCACCAACATCATAGCATGCTTTTTTTCCCGCGTCAAAAGGCAGAATTTATTTCCTTAACAAGAAAAGCACGCATCACCATGAGCTCCATCGGATTTAAGGTCGATGCTAACGATGACAATCCCATCTACGTGAACGATCACCTAACCCTAGAGAACTAAGGTCTTGGCAAAGCACTGGCTCCGAAAAAAGAGAAAAACTGGCAGTTTGTTTGGGTAGACAATGGCCGTATCAAGGCAAGGGAGATCCAGGATAGCGATGTCTACCTTATCTCTGAGGTTGATGATCTCTCAGTCTTCACGTAAACGGAGCACCACATATCAATAATCATCATGCACTTCTCACTAGACCACTTTAAAAGCCTCCTCCTTAATTCAGCTGATACCCATAAGTCTATTATCCATTTTAAGTCTCGATGTTTACCAAGACATTACGATGACTTAGTAAACTTCTTAACGCTTGTTGATCTCGCCTTTTCAATCATTTGTCTTTCTGAGACATGGCTGTCATCCGACGATGATAGGCCGTTTGCTCTTCCTGGCTATCAAAATTAATACTATCACAGGTCAGCTGATCGACACGGAGGATCTGCTATCTTCATTTCTAACGTTATATCATACAAACGCCGTCACGACATCACGTTTCAAATAGAGAAGTGCGAATCAGTGTGGTTAGAATTTGACAAATCCATTTTCGCTTCACACAGAAACACTGTCAATGGTAGTATCTATCGCTTACCTTCCGCATCTTGCGAGCACTTTTGCCATGAACTAGAAGTCATCCTCCAAATTCTGAACCGTGAAAACAAGAACATTGTAATCGTAGGTGACATTAATATTGACATAACTGACATTTCTGACAGCTCTTGCTCGGTATACACAAACTGCTTTCTCGGCCATGGCTAGGAGTCACTATTGGCATCACCAACGCGCATTGTTCATCGAGGCTCTAGCACCCTCATTGATCATATATTTTCTAATGTTATTATGCCTCAGATAGCAGGAGTCATCAACTTCGATATCACGGAGCATTATCACACTTTCCCGTTAATTGAATGCCCTAATAACACGCCCCCCAGAAAACGCTATGAGCAAACATTTGATAGAAACCGGTTTGTTGCGACAGTAGCTGAGACTAACTGCGATAGCATACTACAAGAAACATCTACTAATAAAGCGCTCAGTAAATTTTCTGCGAAGCTCAAAGAAATAATTACCTCATGCACATCAGTAACTCCCATCACTCATTGGTATTCAGTTCAGCGGAGCCCATAGATAACCAAAAGCCTTCTAAGCTGTATAAATAAAAAAAAAATAACCTTCTCAAAAAGATTAAAACGCAGCCATTTAACGTGCACCTAAAACAGCACTATCAAAAACACTCCGGCACTCTCTCCGCAGCACTTAAACGCTCCAAACAAGATTACTATCAAAATGAAAAACTTAGAAATGGAAGTGACACTCGTAAGAATTGGGTAACAATTAAGGAATTCTTTAATACCGCTGAAAACAAAACGAGCATAATGAAAGTTTTGATGGTGAGTGTGCTTTAACTGATCAAACCGTCATTGCTAATGCATTTAATTCCTTCTTCTCGCACCGCGGTTCCCCGCCTTCAAGTAGTTACTGTGGCCCTCGTCGATGCCCTCACTCTTTTTACTTGCGCCCTACTTCACCAGACGAAGTCTTTCAAATAATTTCTAGCCTAAAAAATACCGCTCCTGGGATGGATGAAATTCCTTCCTTTAAAGTAAAGCTGGGGGGTCGTGAGCTGTCTAATGTTCTTAGTCCCATTATTAATTTAGTATTTAGGAATGGTGTTTTTCCTACGAAACTTAAAAAAAGGTAAGGTGACACCGATATTCAAAAAAGGCGACAAAGAATGCTTAACTAACTACCGTCCAATAACTATATTGCCTTTCTTTTGTAAAATAATAGAAAAGTTAATTGTTAATTGCACAATGAACTACCTCATTAAATTCCAGCTGTTAGCAGATGAGCAATTTGGATTCTGGACTAATTATGCGCAGAACTAGCTTTAATCGAATTCACAGACAGTATTAAACAATATATTCATAATGGGTTGCTTGCCGGTGCTGTTTTCTCAGATTTCACCAAAGCATTTGACACAATTAAGCACACTGTAGTGTATACTAAATTAGAATATCTCGGCATCTGTGGGCCTGCTTTAGCTCTATTACGCAGTTATCTCCTTAACCGTATACAAGTTGTCGAGCTACAAGAAACACTGTCTTACCCTTTAACTATTAATTTAGGAGTGCCACAAGGTTCCATCTTAGGTCCACTTCTTTTTCTCATTTTCATCAGTGACTTACCTTTGTCCTTAAATAACACAAGATGTACACTTTACGCGGATAATACGACATTAATCACTGAGAGTAGCAATTTCACACACCTAATACACATATTAAACATGTATAACAGAATATTGTTTTATTATGTCAAAAAAAAACTTGCTGGAACTTAATACTACAAAAACCACTTTCATGATATTCCGCTCTTATCAAAAGCATGTCATCCCGAGCCCACACATTTATATGGGACACCATATTATCACTGCCTCCGAGTCCGTTACACTTCTCGGCATCACGGTTGCCTGTCATCCAAAATTTCATCTACACACCAAATCTATTAGTAAACAAATTTACTTTGGAATAAGGGTGTTAATAAAACTAGACATTTCTTTCAACGCCCAGTTGTCTTATCCCTGTACTATGCTTTCATTAAGAGTCACCTTAATTATTGCCTATGATCATGGGGTAATACCTATTCATGCCATTTGTCATGTATTTCTCATCTTCAAAATCAAGCACTTCAAATTTTA
This sequence comes from Amblyomma mixtum, assembly GCF_055824585.1. Classification (NCBI taxonomy): domain Eukaryota; kingdom Metazoa; phylum Arthropoda; class Arachnida; order Ixodida; family Ixodidae; genus Amblyomma; species Amblyomma mixtum. The sequence continues at coordinate 259,290,249 of NC_143012.1, read as the reverse complement.
TCCTTCAGCCCAAACACAGCTCCTGCTTTACCTATTTACTCTGACCTAAACATTCTGCCGTTGAAATACCTCCTTAATCTTAGGTTAGGTTTATAATTTACCGCGCTCGCAATGATAATAATCAACTTCTCTGTTTTTCAGCATCTTTCCTTGCTAATAGGAATAACACTAGATTCTCTGAACAAAACAATATGCTTCAACCAAAAGTGAACAGAAATTATGGAAAACAAACTGTTTTCTTCTCCGCCATCAAAACCTGGGATTCATTACCACTAGCAATCAAATCCGCACGTTCGCAGCCCGCTTTCTACACTTTGATAAAAAAGCATCTCTTATCAACCCATTCAGCTTCATGCCATACATCAGGTTGCCTTAATCTTATTTTCTGTTCTCCACTTTGACAGCAAACGTTCATATTGTTACTCACCTGGAACCTCTTTTTTTTTTCTCTGCTTCTGTTTTATATCTGCATTTATTCAATGCCCATTGTTATCTGATGTCTTTTTGTGTTATTTCTTTTTCTCTTATGCTTTGCTGTTTTTGCCTTTTTTGTTAAATGATGCGCGCTAAATACTGTGTAACTTATTCTTCGCCGCAAATTACACTAATAGGTTTTAGCTTGATTGTATACTTTTGTTCCAGCTCCTCTGCGAAACTTGTGCACTTTTCTTATGTATTCCTGATGGGAGGTCCCCCAGACAGTTTTCACTTTGGGACCTCCTGCTGTACTAACATTTTTATGAAACTTACAACTCGCTTGTATTTCGTTTTAATAAACCTTTAAACCTTCAAACGTTGAAGAACCCCAAGTGGTCGAAATTTCCGGACCCCACCACTTAGGCGTACCTCATAGCCTGAGCCGCTTTGGGACGCTGAACCTTAATAACTTAGCATACCTTACTGGAGCAGAAACAACACTTATTCTAAGCTCTTCCTAGTTTCCAGCTGCCTTACGAGCATGTATCTTGAATGGTGGTCTAAATATAGAAATGTTGCTTCCGCATAGCTCAGCATAGAATGCCGAAGAAGCAGCTTCAATCGTGCTTTAAATCCTGAATGCCGGAACTGAACTCGCGTTAGTTTGTCTGGCATTTTTTCATAAACAGCTAATAATTAGGGCTTGTACACTGTTACGTCTTTATACAACCTGCAGATATGACCCTATTCTTAGCCAAAGTTCAAGAAGCACACCTGCTTGGTCTTGACGCAGTTGGTGTAAGTATTTTATGCTCAAACACGAAGACTCTCAAAGTGCTCACCATAGACAAAGCACAGCTGACGGACGTTCCCCATTCGTTAGGAAAAGAGCCGTTGCAGGCCAATCTTGCGCCTTCATTTTCGCTAACCTGTCAAGCTATTTATATCACCGCAAAATCTTGGTGAAGCTGTTATTACAAACGAATGTCACAAAGTTTTATGGCTTTATGACCAAGCGTGTGAGCACATTTGGGAATTTTTTTCGTTTTCTTTTTTTGTGTGCTGGCAGAAATAGCAGCTTTACAGCTCTCAAAGAGTCTTCAATGACGTGTCTAAAGCCACTAGCCAGCGTATGTCTCTAAATTCTGCAGTGCTTAAGCTATAAAACCACACCGCTTTGCATTTTCCCTGGGCGTTGCGCGGATTGAATGCAAACGCGTAGGCTATAATAAGAGCTAAACCTACCTGCAGTCTCGGTGGTGTTCGACAGGCAGAATTATGAAGGGGCTATAATGAGTCTATGTGGAACCGAAACAGAAGTGAGTTATATATATCTGCGCCGCACCAAAGGAAAGCGAAGCAATGTCTCTGGATGCTCTTCGTGGAAGGGTACCATCTCGTTCTTCGTAATGAATGCTGGCTTGTTGCTGCGTAGGGAAAACAGCGGGGGTGCCAACGACCTCATGATTGGATTCCTCACTCCTATGTGATACATTAAGCGCATCAGTATACGGATACCGGAACGGGGGGGTGGCAAATGAGGGTGTACACCTTCCCCTAACCCAGCATTCCTTATAAGAGGGCAGTGCCCCCTCCCCCCAACAAGTCTCCAACTGTTAGCGCTCAGATCAGATGGTATAGAGACGCTTCAACTCCAGGACGTTATTTATTCAAAGCACGGCATGGCTGAGCTAGATTTGCCTTCGTAGCTACTCTTCAAGCTTTGTCTAACTAAAACCATCCCAACAGAATTCAATGCCTTGCTTTTCCCTGTTCATCAGCGTGTTTAGCACAATTTAAACAGTCTACACAGATACATAAATACACACTCGCTCACTCCTAGTGTGTATAAGCAGTCAGCTTCGAATGATATGTGAACGAGACACTGAAAGTGAAAACAGGATGATGAGAAGACTTTAGGTGAACGCGAATGAATACTGGTGCACTTGAGTTTCAGGTGGTGCGGAATCCTTAGCGGGAAAGTTTCAAAATGACCAGCCTGTATCTGTTTTGCAGAATATATTTTGATGTTCCTGTATTCACGTTTACGCTGTTCGGATTTCATTATAATGTTTTCAAAGCACCATTCATTGATAGAGTGAAGGATGAAAATTTAAACAAAGGAAAAATGGATAAATAAAAAAATGAAAACACTCAATAAACAAATAGATTTGCCTCCCCCCCCCTTCTCATCTAAAAAAATTTCCGGACTACTTTGCAATATTATTCAAGCCTTTCTGTCATTTGCGTCTCCATTTCGACCAACCGCGGTGTCACAGCAACTTCGGCGTTCGGCTGCTGGTCCCAAGGTCGAGGGTTCGATCACGGCCACAGCGGCCACATTTCGATGCAAGCGGAATGCAAAAACGCTAGTGTGCTGTGCAATGTTAGCGCAATTTAAAGAACGCTAGCTTGTCTATATTGATCCCGAGCCCCAAAGTACTCCGACCCCCGTAACCAATGTGCCCCTTTGGGCACCGATTACGTAGCTCATGTCCAACATTCGCGGCCAAAAATTAAAAATATTAGAAAACTGTAAGACACTCTGACGGAAATATTGAGGGTAATAGTCCATTGTTTTTACATGTAGCAAAATCTTTCTTTTAATGTGTTTCCATCGATCGCATCGAATAGTTAAAACTGTAATATAAATCCAATGGGAACGCTATTACGATAGCAAAAACGTTAATAAAAAATACAATACTGCCATCGGGTTATCTTCAGATGTATTGATTCTTATAATGACATATCGTATTGTAAAAAATTTGCGTTCATAAACGTGGGTTCCTCCTCAAAAATGCTTTTGTCCGGAATTGCTGGGCTAGAGCGCGCACACGTGTCGGTGGTTAGCTCTTGTTGACATAAAAGGTATCAAAATGCTCGTTAGAGGGACATTAGAGTTTCCATTAACTTTTTTTTTAATCAAGAGAAGAATGGAGGAAAATTATTCAGCGCCGTCAAGCCGACATTTTGAAACAATGTTATCTCGTGTTCGTTTACTGTGTTCTGTCTTCCATCTGAAAAAGAGCTCTCGGGTCTGGTTTCTCTCTTTTCTCTGTGTGTGCGTGTGTGTGTTATCGCGTGCATGTGTGAGTGTGTGTGTGTTTGTGTGTGTGTTATCGCGTGCATGTGTGAGTGTGTGCGTGTGTGCGTGCGTGCGTGCGTGCGTGTGTGTACACAAACATACATGCAACACATTTAAATATAGATATGTAATGTCTACATATTAATATCGTCCAACCGTAAATGTTTTATTGCGTTTTAGAAATGTACCACACAAAAAAGACCCCACTCCAGAAATAGTTTGATCGCTCAGAGATTATTCGACCTCATGCGAATTATAGGTACGCATCTGTTTCAGATCTACCTTAACGACTGATCTGGTCGCCTATACTCAATCACATGCACGTTTCAGTGCGCTGTGTCACGATTCAGTCGTTCAGAGTTCAGAAGCTCTTGAAAAAAAGACATGGACGAGAAAGAAAACCGGACACACGCAAACTTGACGCCGAAGACACAACGGTCTTAAACTTTGATAAATGCCTAAGAGCACTGATTTCTACACTCAATAAAGTCTTCAATGGCCCACAAAACTGGCTCCATATAAATCAATTAGTCTAGAGCGTCTAGAACAGAGTTTGCAGTTTTTGCACGACATCAAACACAGCCTTCATTTTTCCTCCCATCTTTCTGAGAAAACTCTGTATGACAGCAATGTCGTCCTTCAATTATTTACTTGTTAAGCCAGTCTGTAATTTCAAATTTTGCTACCTGCTATCGAAAGCCAGGCAGAAAATTTGCCATCCAAGATAATAATACTCAAAAATCATGTTCCGTATTCAACACGACACCGTGTTGTGCTTGTTCTACCCATTCATGAACTACAATAATAACGTTTGAATTATCGGTCGTAGCCGTATATATGCGTCTGAATTTAAATTATCGCATGTCCTCCAATATTAATCGCCAAAATAACAAGTTTCAGCCAGTATTTTAGCGATGTTATTAATATTTTTCGAATTTGTAATAGTATTATACCCGTGGAACAACTTGTAAAAAAAACTGTTTTTTTTACTAAAAATTTAAGCAAATTTGCGAATACGGTACGCATAAAAGTCGTCACTTGTGAAAAAAGCTTTACAAGACTTACTCTTTGTAATTTTATCTTAGGAAAGTGCTCACTGCAAATGAGCAAAGTGATCATCCATTTCCCATCCAATAGATTAAGGAATAAGTTGTCATTTAAACAAAAGAAGGACTGCTTAAATTTAAGAAACAATTTAAGAATTTCTACGTTTCATCCTGGAAATCTGCCTTCAAGCATTTTTTTGTGCTTTGCGTCTGCAGTGAACCATTGTACAGATATCATTGCTTTGCATGCCTTTGATGCTGTGCTTACCTTTATTTCACATATTTGTACTCACAGTCTATTCACTTATGAGATTATTAGTATGGCACCTCCATTATTTTGCAATACCAGCTAGAACTAAATGCATCTTACAGGATGCTATTGCCAATAATTCAACTGCATATTATGTTTCAACTGCTCTCGGGTACTTCATAGAGCAGGTATCGTTTCAGTCTCGGACTTTGGAGCGTTCTCACCTACATTACTTTCGTTTAACAATTTTACGTATTAAGAAAATAGGCTGCAATTCTCACCGTAAATATTTTAGTATGAGGGCAACCCTTGTTCACACCTGTCAAGAGAGTTTTATTTTCAGGAATACCGCAAGTGCTCCACTTTAGAGCTGAAAGTATACCATATGAATCGAAGGCAGTTGACTAAGTCTATATGCAAGTAAAGATAGGCTACTCGCTCGGTGGCTCTATTTGATCCCGGCTACGCTTATTTCTGCTACGCCTATTTGATGTTACAGAAAAATCCTCAAGTTGTGCTAATAGCGCTATGCATGCGAAAACTTCCCCCGTTGGCCGATGATGTCTCGTAAATTAGAATTGAGCTTTCATTTAATTTATTCTGACAAAGTGTGCTGTACAATTGTTAACTCATCGCACCTTTCTTATGGACAAAGATCAGGCAAATTATATATAACTGGAGGATTTAGATCATGCTCAAACATATCTGGCCGTTCTTTAAATTGAGCATTGCCTGTTACACTCTCTCTTTCGCGACGAAGTAGTCAACTGGGGTCTGTTGGCTAAACGTGTGCATGGCAGGCTAATTCTCCTGCGTGTGAATTGATACAACCACATGCCACCAGCCCAAAAAATACAGCGCCTACCTATCAAGTCTGCAAATTCGCAGCGGCCAGTTCAGAGAGCACTAGAGTACAAAATGCAGTATTGGTAATTAACTAGACCTTTGCCTACGATTTTTTTTTTTCACAGCTGCCAAAAACACCGGGAGTGTCCACCCAATTACGTGAGCTTGGGACAGCCCTTCCTAGCCGACAACTCGTAAAAATTGATGAACCTCGAAGGGCAAAGCCCTGCATGGAATCCTAGGAGCGAATTCAGCGAGCAGAGCCGCCTATGTATTGCCATGAATAATTCTTCAGTCGCCACCGGGAACTTCGCGACGGAGGAAGTTTCTACTCCCAAGGTAAACACGACAGGGCTTTTCTGGGATGACTTCTCAAGGAGCACGAGTGAAGTGGAGGCTCTTCAAATATTCACCTCGTAAATATTTTAAAATGCAGTTACCTCATTTAGAGACGTTGATCCAGCTTTATAAACCCGAAGCAAGATTCCCAGAAAAGCGGCCAGGATGGGCAAAGAAGACGTCACGATGCGAACACGTTTCCGCTGCCCCATCTGTATTTTTTGTTTTTAATTTTTGGGGTTGGTTGCTGGAGGTTCTAACTCCGCCTTTTCCTGTTTTTTTTTTATCAAAGAAAAGGGGACAGACTTTAGTGAAGTTCCCAGGAGTACGGCGAAGAAGGCTATTACGTTTCCCTTGCGGTACTAAGTCTCCTTATCTTACGGAACCGCACCAAATAGTGTAGCTTATTTACGACATAAATTAAGCTCCACAACCACCTTGTAGTTCATGTGACCTTGACTTGTAGAGACCGCAAAAACTGTTCAATTCTTTCTGCAAAGAGAATGGCCAGCATATGCCGACATGGGATTCGGTAGTCAGCATCCCGTATCGTGATTGTTTTACTATAATCGTTGTGCTTTGTTAGGGCTAACGAACAAAAACGATGAACCCCACAAAGCGTCCTTCATAATTTTACTGCTGAAGAGCGCTCATGTACCGAGAAAAGCTTGTTGCAGGACATACTAATGTTCGAAATAATCCAAAGCCTACCACTGCGGTCTAGGCGCCCCTATGGCAAATAAAGTCTAATCACTGTTTTTTGCAGGACGAAAGGAGTAGGAGAATCACTCTGTAGTAAAGAATGCCAGCGTGTTATGTTACAAGCGAGAACACTTCCGTTATGTTCCTGGCCGATGCGAATGCCTTCACGAATCACTTTTCTGAAGAGTTTTGCTTTAAAAAAAAAACGACAAACCTTCCTAGACACCTATCTAGTGAACTTAAACCCGAGAGTCTTAAAAGGTGGTGCTCTCGAAAATTTCAGTTGTTCATATTCCGCAGCCATACACTACGGCACCCCCTGCCTATGTTTATGCGATAGCATTACGAGTGCCATGAGACGAGAGCCGTCCGCAGTCTGTGTGAAGCCTGGAGGCAAGGAAATAGTCACCGTAAAAAAAAAACAGCCTCGAGCGGTTTCCAACCAGGCGCGGCGCTAACAGACCAGCTTCGCTTTCCACTGCTTAAGACTATTTAGCCATCTATACCTGGTGCCTGTGCTACTGTGGCTGTCTAGAGTTCTATTCAACACAGCCGCTACGGCACACACACTAGTGTTCGCAGTTCTTGAAGGAAACGAGATTTGCTGTCTTGGAAATACAGCCACGCGGTCCTTGTATCCGGATGAAAAAGAAAACCAGCCTTGCGAAACTACCGTAAATAATGCACGCCGCTCAACATAATAAATTGGAATAGAAGCCTGTCTTCATTTTCTATCGCCAAGTACCGATTAACATACGTATATAACGAAAAGTATGCTGTGATTGTTTAGTGAAGAATATTCGAATGAGTACACCCCCTCTGAGTAAACACCACTGCCCTTCGGCCCACCTGTTAAACTGGTTTGTTGGTTGGCCTCAAATAAAATGGTGTTAAACTGCCGGCCTCTGTCGTTGTGCTTTGGATGTAATTGTCTTCATCAACTTTCATCCGCTTACAAACGCAAGAGTATGCGGACACTTTACCACAAAAAACAACAGCAAGGAAGCGCCATCTGGCAAGCATGGAGGAAGTCACACGAAATGCTGGGAGATTTGAACAACCGAGACAGGATACAGAGGACTTAAATTGTCATTGATGTGAATGTGTACTACGTATGAGCGCTTCCTGTGAGCGAGTATATCCACGGTCAAATAAATTTAATACAACTCAGAACTATATTATATTTCATGCTTGAATTTGTCACAAAATTCACCGCAATTTGAAAAAAGACACAAACACAGCGCCACGCTGCGGCTCTCGCCGGCGCGCGTCGTAAAACAGAGGACAAGGAAATCCCGGAGAGCGACTAGTTTTGTGTGTGAAGCTGCCCCCTCCACTACCGCTCGCCGACGCAACGCGCCGAGGGATTGTGTCGAGCATGACTTCGATTTTTCTGGAATGTCGGAGACGTTTCTACTCAAAACCGACGGAGAGGGAGTAGCCTTGCTTGTGCTAAGATAGGCCCTCCTCCTCTTCACTGGCGCGCCAGCGGTGGCGCGGCACCGGAAAGCTCCCGTTGCTCCTAGAGACGATCCTGGCATTTTGAACAGTGGAGACGTGGGCCAGGCGCGAGAATGAGGGGACTGCACGACCGATACTATGTGTATGTGCGCGCCTGCCTTGGAGCGTAGAACAAACAGACGCGGAACAAATTTATATAAGAAGGGCGTTGACCGCTGTTGTTTAGCCCGAGCCGCCGTTTAAGCTTCAGTGAAGTGCGCCTGCTCGATTCCCGGGATAGCACCACTCGCTCAGCCGCGATTCAACGAGGCAGCGCGCGCCTGTCCCCGGGACGGCACCGTCGTGAACCTCTGGTCTTCGGGCTATCGCAGTACCCAGTGAACAAATTGTGTTTTGCTTGCTTGTCTCTCTCTTAAGTTGGTGTACTTTAAGTGCAATAATTCTTTTGTATTGTAATCTCTCTCTAGCGTAACCTTGCACGAGTTGCAATGTTTTCTTAATCACTTTGTGTGAGCTTCTACTAGTGATTGTGAAATTCTCTGTATCGTCTCATTTACATACAAAGTTTGTTTTGTTTGCGAGCCTTTGGCTCCAGCCTATTAACTGGCTTGCGACCTGCGAAAGCTGGGCACTGAATGATCAAAAAGCTCTTGTCACTTGGTAGCTGGTCTTCGCTTAGCTTGCCACGCTGAGTCGAGGGCATCTTTTTCGAGTCCGAGACCGCTACCCCCGCACGCTCTAAGGGTGGCAGAATAGAGATCAGCATGAGCCCACGGTTGTGAGTGGCTCCACTAAACAAGAATCAGAGGGCAAGTCTAAACTGCATCAAAAAAGCACATAGCAGAATAGAGCGATAATGTCGCGAAGTAATTTAGCCGAATATTCTCCTCCTCAAATGAACCAGCCACCGTGCTGGCAACCTACGCCCCTTTCATAAAAGAGTGCTGTAGTTAAGTTCCAGTTTTACTCCGAGCTTTCAGGCCCATGGGCCCGCTCACCACGTGACTTCCGGTTGCGTGTTCTTACAGAAGACAAGCTCAAGTGCACGTGAAAAATGAGCGCAACTCGAGGCGCTGATTCGTTTCCGTAGTTTTCCTCCAATTCCCACGGGATCATTAAACGGTGGTGATACGAAGTTATGTGGCGGTAGACTGCAACGAAAGAATGTTTGCTTGTCCAGGAACATTTTTCTCCGCGCTCTGCCGCGCGATTGCTGCTGAATAGTCTTGAATCATTCAGCAGCTCGAGGCCAACCGGCTATCTGTCTTGCAAGAAGCGTTTGGTTTATAGCGGCTATTCGTCGGGGAAATGTGCTGAAGCGCTGCTCCGTGAAGCGTGAAATGAAGGGCTCGGTGCATTTCCTGGTAGGCCAGAATTAATCTTTTCTGAACAAGCTCTTTCATCGGGACGATTTGTGGAAAAATATTCTTCAACATTTTCGAAATTTCCTGAGCCCTTCACTATGGCGTCCCTCATAGCCTGAGTCACTTTTGGACGTTAAACCCCAATAAACCGTAAACCCTAGTCTTAGTGATCGGCGCGTGCTTTAATTATTTGCTTTGTGGATTAGCCGGCGCGCCTGCGAGAGCGTCTGGCTACTTAGACCTGTGTCTTGATGCAACTAGATGAACATGTTTTGTGGGTGACACTCATGGTAGATCGGCCACTCCCTCCTTGCAATGAGTGGGAAGTTAAGGGCGACGCGCTGTTTGAAAAAACGCCCACTTTGGTATTTTCATGCGTCTCTCCTTTGCCTCCGGTTATGGATATCGATAGAAAGGGTTCAATAAATAGAGCTAATCCCCGGAAAAATTCAGTGCCGCCCATCGAGAGTCGTACGAATGCGCCGATGCACTAGGCGCTACGGATTACTATGATTTCTGTTTGCAAGCTGTGCGTACCAGTGACGACCGAGATCCACTACGCCGACAGTCTGGTGCGCTGGCAGTGGTAAGAGTTGGAAAAGTTGCGCGTCGTCCCTCAACGAGATGCGTGTCCCTTTGTGGCGCTGCTGCATAGGACATGAAGACAGGAAGCCCATTTTTCTGTTCTTAAATTGGTTGCCTGGGTTCTCTACGTCTGCCACCCGCCTAACCATGCAAAATGCAAGAATGGGTCGCACAACGCTTTCACGAGGGTTGTACTGCAAACAAAGAAGCCCCCCCCCCCCCCCCCTGGCATTAATACCTGCTAGTCTTCACAACCCACCCTCCCACTAAGTCTTCCGTAGATCCTCTTCATCCGTCGCCACATGCGGATGGTCGCTGTCGACATCCCGCTTATCCTGAAACCATCTGTCTTACTTAGCCCTATTTTGTTAGCTGCTCACCGTGGCAGAAGCTGCCGTACTGTGTATTGCATAGCAAAATATTCCTGAACTGTCGCAATATTTCTCTGTTATCTCTGTGTAAACGCCGGATCTTCTGTTTGATTTAGGAAATGTTGGCTATCAAACGGTACTAGACAAGAAAGTGGAATTTTCGTAGGAGCCGTCCTTTATAGTCAAATGCACTAAGATGTTACTTATTTAAAGTTGTGCACTTTGCTCTACACACCGATGTTAAGTTTCTGTGCGCAAACCTTGCGCAGCGAACAATACATTATATCTGATCGAGACAGCCAGTCAAGTTATTTGTGGAGCGAACGAATACAGAAAAATAACACTGAGCGAATGCTTGAAGAAGGATGCGTTGTGGTTTATTTTTCGCTCTGTTCGCGTTTTGTAAGGAGCATGCACTGCATGTCTTTTCACTTTGATCACTTGATTCTTTCTTGGAGCGTTATCTTGAATTTTCTAGCGGACACCACTCTCTATAATCAGCGCAAGTGGAGTGCTTTTAAGAATCACCTGTACCCACGTTACCAGGCTCCACAGCTCTGCTGTTAGGGTAATCGGTCATGTCGCTCCTCCGCCTTCTCGCGAGAAATAAATCAGCACGCTTGATGTTGTGCAGACGAGGTTCACGATTTCGGCTTCACGGGTTCTGTCGACTTCCCATCTGGACTTCCCCAGGCGAGAACAAGGGAAATTTTGTTCGTTGAGTATAATCACTCTACGCTGGATATATTCTGTGTCAGGGAGGGCCCAGCTCAGAGAAGCGCAGAAAAATCCCTTGGTCGCGAAGGATGTAGGTCTATTAAAATAAGCCGTCAAGAAACTCTTGAGGGTACGTGTGCCTTGGATGATGCATCACAATCGTCGGAGTTCTGAAAAATAAATTATAACACAAGGAAGCCGCTGGCCTTCATGTACCTGGTCAGAGGTAACTTTCAAACGCACGTATGTACGTCGCACCACAGCCGAGCGATCAAATGCCTCACTGCACAGATATAGAGGTCCTCAGGTCTTACCTTCGATGCCTTCTTTAGCTCCTTGCTTGAGCAAAATTGTCGAAAAACAGTGAAATATACCGCTGTTGCGAAATGTCGGTAGCACCTTGTAGTACTGCCACTCATTGGCCATTGAAACTCTCCGAGCAACAAGTTCCCCTTCTCTCTACAAAAGTCCCTCCTATTTTTCATTCCATTCATTTTTGCCCGCAAGCTTTATGCTCAATTTCTAACTGAAATCTGGGTCCCTATTGTGCTTCTCGCAATATTCTCAGAAACCTCCAGTCATTAATACACACCAAAGCAATTCGTTTTCTTGAGTTCTCAAAAGGTTTGCGCCGCAGAGTACGATGTGAGCTGTGAAGAATTTGCATTTCTTTCAAGGTTGCTTTTAACAAGTGAACATTTGTACAGTGCTAGCGAAACGCATACTTTATTATTACAGCAAATGAGCTGCACGGAAGAGTTACTCCATCCGCGTTAGGCCAGGGTGCGATGATCTGATAGATAAAAGAGTGCCAATAAGGGCAATATGTGAGCAGTCTCATATTTCTAAAGATCTTCAGAAAGAACAGCAAAAAATGGTTTCTCCTCATAACAGCCAATCCTTATTGACATGCACAGAGGTTCTTCCTAAGAAATCGTAAAACTGTTCAGCCCTGCGCATTTCTTCTCTCTGAACTAATCTACGGCCAGTGCTTTCTTGGTTTCTTGTTATCTTGCTAACTTGGTATCTTGGTTTCTTATTTATCGCGCATAAGGTCCATCCTTAATCCATTGTTCTGCGTGACAGTCATTTTTATTCACTACAGCAATGATTTCTCAAGTATTATTTGGAGTTTTAATGTGCACCATAAAAAATCAGCGACAGGTCGTATACAACAGCCACCGTCGCTGCATTAAGAGACAGAGTGAAATTTCCTCTATTTCTCCTCGTACCATCAAGAAACGTCTTTCTTAAAAAGTTTCGTTCCATTGAAGGATTTGAAGAGCAGCTATAGTGATTTCGGTCTTCGGCACGTTCGTCGCCTTACCACTTCTTACTTTAAAATTGTGCTTCGATTTCTTGGATGTCTCCACTCAGGCGAGTCGGTGGGAGCCCGTCTTCCAATCGCAATGTGCGTGAGGAGCAGTGAAAAATATACAAAGCGCATGACAAGGACACTCAGCGTAAACAGAACTTAAAAGAAAGCAGGCTTCGCTCTACTGTGTGCAGCAGCAACAACGATACAAATGGGTGCGTAAGAGGGAAGGACAGGAGTTGGGTATTCAAGAGAGGCTGGAGCCGAAATTGATCGTTCTTTACTCGCTCGGATGGAGGTCTTGTTTTCCCTTCGATTTTAGGGCGACTGGTGGGTGCCGATTGTACGTACACAAAAGCGAGGAAAATACCGTTGCAGGTTGTGCGAGGAAACAATAAAGAACAAAACAACAAGCCGATCGTTCAAAGGGGGTTTAGGTGTCCTGTGCGGGAGCGTTCTTCTACGTTATATTCAAATAGTAACTTTTTCTGCGCCTTCGATTCTGTGTTTTAATCTAGAGTATATCAAAGGTGTTGTCTTTATGCGTTCCTTGTCTCGTCCTAGCGTTTTCGCCCTACCTCGTACCAGTGCAGCTCTCTAAGCACAAGAACACCACATAAACGAAGGATAGCAAACGGAAACGGACCTCAGGGATGTAAAAAGCTTGAAAAACTGAATTTTTTTAATCCAAGCACAATTTAGGAGAAAACTCCAGGTGATGGCATAAAAGCAGTATGCTGGAAGACTCTAAAGCCACTTGGTGGGGGATAATATCAATAATCGTTTAAGTTAAACTATGTTCGCAGTGGCTCTTCCGAGAAACTTTGTGCTGTGTGAAGCCGTGCTCATGCGAACGTCCATCCAAATGTTTCGCCGCACTTTTGCTTCATTGGATAGTATCGCTTTTTGACAGTTGAAATGCCCAATGTTTCTCGATCTTGTGGCAAAAAAAGCACTATGGTACGAGGGTAGCTCTTGTAAACCATGCAACACCAACAACATGTACCAAATGAAGAAGGCAGTGTTACGAATCTTGAATAGTTTAATCAATTGACGTAAGTTTATTAAAACTCGAGTAGTGTCTTAACAGGTCATCGAGGTGGACACTCGACCCCTGCTCTGAACCTGCCCCTCTTAGCAAGCCTATCGGCAGAAGAACCTGCAGTGATGCAGACCGCCCTCAAGTAGACCGTCGGATATAGAAAACGGGATCATGAGGCAGCACCACCGAACCCTGCTTGATTCTCTTTGGGAATACGGCGTGTATCCTTATCTGTCTGTTACTGCTTTCTGCCGAAACGCGTGCTATTGCAGTGAAAACAAAGGCACCGATACACTAAGTGTAACAAAATTACATCAAAAGGAGAGCTTTAGAAGGCAGCTCAATCTCATAACGACCAGTATATTGCCTCACTGAAGAGGTGACATACCACCACCGAATCGTTAGAAAAGCAAAAATAAGCAGCATACAGTTCTTCAATGTGCCATTCTGTTGTTAACTCACCTGGTGGCATAATGCTTGACATAAAACATATATTTGCACAGCTAACTTTGTACCTCTTCTTTGTGCTAAACTTCCAGTAAAACAGCGGCCACCGGTGCCATCTGGATGTGCTGTAGATGGAAGAAAGGAACGTCTCCTTTGAAGTGGAGAGGTGGCAGTTGCCACCATGCTGAAATTTTTTTCTTTTATTTTTGTATACCTGAGGTGTAAATTGTCTTAAAATTTGCTTTTTTGTTTAAAAAAGTTTTCAGCCCAACCGTTTTAACCTTATGTCACCTCTATGCTTGTGACCCACCAATCTTCCAATCGCTTTTCGCTAAGTTCCATCGCACATTTATTTTCATGTCGATTGTTCTCCCTAAACCCTAGGGCCTGAAGAAGAGTGACTGTGCCTGTATCGACATCTGGATAGCAACCATCACAATTGAGTATGAAGTGCTCAATTGTTTCTAGAGAGTTACCACACACACTAGATGAGACATCGTCTTCGTTCTATTTTCTTGGTACTTGCGCATTTACTACCACCGTGACCTAGCTTCAAAGAGTAGGGCACTGCCTCTTGGGTTATCATAGAACGATTCCTTATTGATCTGTCTTTTCTAGCATCGATATATTTGTACAATACAGTGCTGCAAGTTCTCCTGTCGTGCTTCTGCCTTCTTCTGTATATTCATTTTTTCGCGCTACGTTTCGAAAAATCTAAATGCTCCAACTCGTACAGTTTAGCATACTTGTGTAGTTCTGCACTATGTTTATTTTTGCGGAATTCATCCAGGTTTTACCTTCATCGTGTTTAATCCGTCGATTAATGCTCTTTTTCAGTATTTTTGTCCTACATACTTACCGGTTAGTTTCCTACTTCTTTTCCGCCATTGTGAGCCAACGCTCTTTTTGTATAAGTATTTAAAAACCTTAGCTCTCCAGCTGTTATCATCCAATTTCCTTAGGTGTTCTTCATATAATATTTTACTCTGAGCTACCCGTGATTCGAACCATACGCAGGCCATATCGCCCTGTTTTGCTTCGTTTGTGGTCTTGCCGTGGGCATCTAGTGGTAATCTTCCAACAGCTATCTTATTTACTTCTAATCTCAACATAATTTCTGCCCTTAAGCAGAGAACTGCATTCACGAAAGTAATCCCCGACACCATTATTCCTTTCCAAATGCCTCTCAGTACTGCATATTTGCTTTCCCCCATAATGTCTTATGTTTCATTATCCCGGCATCTTTATGCCGTTGTGCATAACAGAGGGTTCATGTTTTCCCGTGTGTAGATCTGCTCTTGTACTCACACCGCGCTTGCGTCTTTACTGCAGTTTAATGTTCGGGAATGCCTCCGCTGTCAACAGTCTTTGCGAGCAGTGAAATACTGTATCTTTAGGTGAAGCCGTCTGCTATTATCTTTTTTATGCCTTTACTACAGCTCAAAGCAAATGGGTGATTTCCGCGCAAAGGTAAGTTTAGTTATAGTTATAGTTATATTGATTTTAATGGCGCAAAAGCAACTGAGGCTATGATGCGCCAAGGTAATTTTAGTGTTGGCTCCCCTGTCACCCCGGTTCAATGTGGTAGCGCCAGATTCAACAGTCTCAACTCCTTCATTCTATTATCCACTGCATTTACATGCAGCGCAGTATGGGATGAACGTTGGATGCACCGCGCAACATATATAGGTAGCCAGAATGCGGTGAGATGCTCTTTGGTACCACGTTATAAGGACAATAAATAACTGCTCGAAAAGAATGGGAGAAAAAAGAAAAAGCACATGGGACTAGCGCTCATTTCTTCTGCTTCTTTTGTCGCGGCTTTTTGCGCAGTTTAGTGTCCTTATATAGTATAGGCAGTTGGACATCCTCGGATATCTTGAGCAGAGCTTGTGGCTTCAATTACTAGGCTGAGAGCATTGATATGGAGCCAAATGTGAAAATTTTCACGCGCTACAACCTGAATGATCATTTGTTTTATGTGGCACCCCATTCTTCAGCAGCATTGACTCCAATGTGACTTTTCGGCTGGTGCAATGAAAGCCAAACGGAAAAATATATATATATATATATATATATATATATATATATATATATATATATATATATATGCGCAAACACAATGCGCCGCTTGCTTAGGGGATGATATTAAAGGGTTATTTCGAGAACTGTGCAGCCATCACAAAAACAGTGAAATAGTTCTCTTATTCCATATATTTTTATTGGAATAGCATGTTCTCATTGACTACCATTGAGAGCTTTTGCCACCTTTACGCTAACTTAAGACTAATCCACAGATCGGTGAATACGTTTGGACATCTCAAATGAGGCTACGCTCCTGTTACGTTGTATAATGCATGTAAATGTGCCTCCTAAGTGAACAGTGCGACATAACGGAAACATACTGACAGGTGCATACCTTTACCGATCTAACCTTAGTGGCCAGCCGGAGCATGCGTATCGCCTAGCCCGAGGACCACGAACATATAGGTGACACAACACGTGCCATCGACATCCCTTGGGTACGCATCTACATGTCGTAATACTTAGACGAACTTCGCCAATCTTTGTAAAGTGGGGGCAGATGAGGCGTTATCCGAACACACATTTGCAGCTTAGTGTTCTGGTTTGGATATTAAGTCTATCGGCAAAGAAATTTGTGGAAGTTACAGAATATAAACATCTCTGTAAGATGTCACACCGATATAGCTAGTTGTCAGTTTCCGCCATCTGCAAAATCCTCATGCCTACACTGTTTGCATTGAGCGTGCAATCGAATAGCTTTTCTTTGTGCACCTGGTGACCCATTTATTGAAATGCGCAGCACTACATGCATTGATGCGTGCCACTATAACGTCGATGTAAAATGAATGTGCGTCATCTACACATTCAGATATTACCGCATAACTGAGTTGAAGAAAGAAAATTGAATACCTATGAAGGAACTGGTAAACTCCAATATCAGCGTGAGCTAACTTGCTATTATGGTTAGGCACAGAACAGCAATACAGCCCGCACGCGATACTCAAGCGGGGTCCCTCTCCCCCGTCTTCATGGTGTGCTGCAAAAGCGCGAAATTTCTGTAAACACTAACCTACTTTTCACGAAAAACTTATTTACCCCAGGAGAAAAGAACTGACTACGCTTTCGAGGTGGTCCCGTAATTGCTCCCCCATGAGGTGCGACTCGGTGCGGCATGCCCCTGGACCCCGTCTGCTCTCTGCACCCTTCCTCACTGACACGCTGGGGTGGAAGGATTCTTTTTTGATGATGAGTATGACGACAACAACCACAATTTCCCCGGGAGCCTTCGAATTAAGAGCTCGCTCTGTTAAAAGCTGATGTCCAAAGTGTGCTGCTACGGATGATTTGTTCTTGATCCGTGCTGTGTTTTCCTTTTGAAAGCCGCTACTTCCCTAAGACCGTAAGTTACAATTCTAAGCAAAGGCCTATAATTGTGTGCTTTCGGAAAAGACTTGACCATTGTAAGTTGGAGACCAACGTTGTAGTGAGTGGTTAGTATTACATTTCTGACGCACTGTAGTCGAGGCGATAAATTTCGCGACGACGCAAGAAATTATCCAATGTCTTCAAGCAATGGCCTCATCCGTTAATAGTGAACAATACTTTGAAGCTTCATTTGCGGCGACACGGCTTCGCTAGCGTATGCGAAAACTAGTGATGAATGATTTTTGAACATCATTGCGCCGGCGCTGATCATCAATAAAAGCGAAATAGCTTACGCGTCATTATCACGGAGAATAGAAAGTTTGAATGAACTTTTAATTTAAGTGATTTCAGTGCAAGGGCAACAAAACACAGTGGAAGGATCACGACAAGACTAGCCCTGTTTAGCAAGAAAAGATGTTTTTTGTTTGGTTTATGAGAACTTAACGTCCCAAAGTGACTCAGGCTGTGAGGGACGCTGTAGTGAAGGACCCCGGAAATTTCGACCACCTCGGGTTCTTTAACGTGCACTGACATCGCGCAGTACACGAGCCTCTAGAAATTCGCCTCTATCGAAATTCGACCGCAGCGGCTGTGATCGAACCCGCGTCTTTCGGGTCAGCAACCGAGTGCCATGACCACTGAGCCAACACGCCGGCTAAAAGATGTTTTGATACTAAAGACAAGTATACATACAGAAAGAACACATAATTAGCAGATTTTGTCTTTCTCTGAAAAACTGTTTCTTTGTGTATATATAAAAGTGTTCGTACAGACAATAAACAGCTGCGAAACAGCGTGCTCTTGTCGGGATCGTTCCGCTGTATCTTGGTCCCCATAGTTGGAAATCTCTTAAATCATCATTATTATACCATAAATATTGGAACAGCCCCTTTTCTTCAGTTCCTTAGCTTTCCGCTGCATTCCCTGTGCGCCTGTATGATGATACTAGGAACAGTCACTCTCCAACAGTAGCTGCTTAAGGATAGCTCGACGTCACGAACAAACAGAGGAGTAGCGGTGCCAGCATGAAAACTGTGAGCCTGCTTTTCGGGAGTGTAAAGAAATTGCAAGAGGTAGAACTTTGTGCAGCGACAATGAAAGAGTTGCAGCATCAACGCCAGAATGAATTCGCGGAAGCCTGCAATCCCTCCACCCAACTACTCTTCGAAATTACAAGGCAAGCCCTAAATGCAACCCACTTTTCTGGACTTCTTTTTCTGGCGTGAGATGGAAGTCACAGCCCATTCCCAAGAAGAGCTTAAGCTGTGCCGATGCGTAGCAGTCTAACTTTTCTCGTTAGTTTCGAGCTAGCGCGCTTGGTCTGTCGGCAGTTTTCAATTAGCGCTTTGGGTGGAGAGGGCTCGGTGGAGCGCTTTCTACGCGTGAGAAGTTCCAGCTTATTCAAAATAACAAAAGATGCGGCATGCCTTTTTCTGTGTTTGAAAGTACACCAGCATCTGCCATTCACTCTTCATTGTACTATTTCGAGCTTGGGCTGCGGGAGTGTTTCTAGGCGGTAAAATGACATCAGTTATCAGGTTTGCCTGAATATTTGGATGCCGTTGATATGCAAATTTATGTGGCACATTACCTTGTGCTCTCTTTGTGCCCTGATCCACGTTCTTGTTGCCGACGGAGGGGGCCGCTTAGGCTTGCCTCTGGGTGGAATGCCTCAGCATAAAACACAACAGGCAGTTTTTCTTCACGATAGATTGAGAATTTTCATGTCGCCTTTCTATCAGCTAAAAGAAGAACCCGTACAATAGCAGTGGATTTTTGTAGAACAACACAATCAACGTGCTATATTTTGTTTTCAATTTAAAACCTTAAGGATTATAAGCCTTGGGACGGCGATTTCCTCGATACGAAAAAGCGATACGTGCAGTGACTTCGGGCCCCTCCACTGACCAGTGGTTGCTCCTCTCTGCGCTTGTATCCAGTCTGCTAACCAGTCTGACGCCACGCTCGAACCATACCAACACTGTGAGCTCTCCAGATATATGTATCGCTAGCTCTTCTGGTCCGTTGTTTCTGGGCTCGGCATAAAACACAAACAAGCTTCTCAGATATATTATATCCTAAACATGGGTAACAAGATTGTTATCGAAGAAGCCTTCTAAAAATTATAACCCATATGACATCTTCGAATGTAACTGAAAGCGCTCTACCCGAACAAAATTATTTTTTTTTCTGTCGAAATTATGCTCCTTCAAAGGCGCAAAAAAGTACGCTTTATTAATTAATTAAATGGCGCAAGTGGGCGAGGAATTTCGGCTGTCCACACACCTTTAAAGCGCTCCCGCCGGCTGAAGAGCGCGCGTAGCCACGCCAATCTCTCTCGGGCCTACTCGAGCAGCGCGTTGCGTACCGCAACTCGAGCCAAAAGAAAAAAGTGGAAAGGGTGTCATGCCCCGAGCTACGTCACTCCGAGCTACGTCACTCAGAGGGCATGACTACGCGGGCTCCGCTGCCGCCAGCGCCCCTTCGATGCGTCTGGGCTGATAAAATTCCTGCCAACGTAGCGATAAGGGCAATTAGGTTTTTCCGCATTTAATAACAGATGTTTTGCGCCTTGACAGCGCGCTACAATTGCCTAATTGCAACGCAGCGCATGGTCGCTAAAACTAAAAAACTGAAAGTTTTTTTTCATTACGGTGATAATAAAATTCTCTCGCATGTATTATGACGTCCGCCTCTGCAGCTGTATCAATTGCGAAGGAATCATCTCTTGTCTCAAAAAGCTTATTATTTCTAATATTTATTTTAAGTTTCCTTGTGGATACCTGGGCACAGCCTCTAGGACGAAACGTTGACAAGTTCAACCTCTGATTTTAACATCTTTGGAGCAAGAAGTAGATCATACCTGGAGGATATCTCGCAGCAGCACTTATTCGGTCCTTTTTTTAAATTAGGGAAACATGACAATGAAACCCTCAATCTTTTTAAACGCGAAGGTATGGTTTCCTTTAGAACAGATGGCTAACGTAGATTTTGTACCGATCAGTAGTGACATGCTCATAGAAGCGAAGACCCTTTCCGCAAGTAAAATAACTGTGTTCAGAAAAGAAAAAACAGCGCTAAATTCTACACAAACCACACAGAAAGACGGACAGGACGGGCGCTGACTCCAACTAAGCTTATTGAAAGCCACATATAGCATATATATAGCCCGAAGAAGGTGAACGCATGCGCATTTCCCACATGGCAACAACACCCACACACACACGGACGATAACTTCTCATAATCGCGTATTTTTTAACAATCTGTGCTCACTTCCTCCTAGGGAAATAGAAGTGGTGCTGACGCACATGCCACCCCTCTCTTTGATAAAAAAGGCTTCTGCCAGTTCGCGAGCTAATCTATCTTTACTTCTGGTTAGAATTTTAATCTCTTCAAGTCACACCAACTAGCCCAGCAAAAGGTACTGTTAAAATAACTGTGCTCACTATTATTCGATTCGTTTCCTGAATTTCTCGTAGCTCGTGTGGGGAACTATTTTAAACGACCCTGCTAAGTTCCATTCCTTGAGTACTGTATACCCATAAGTCACGCCTAAAATAACTTCATCAAAATGAAAATAATTGCATGAGGTGCGCTATTATATGTCTGCAGGTGGAGAGAATTTTTAATTTTTTTCGCGTCTTCTGTTTCCAGGTTTCATACCGCATTCTTCATGCAATGCCTCTTGTGTTAAATCTATAAAGACCCACGAGAATTCCTGCTTGGGCCAAGCAGTGGCTTCCAGTGTTCTGAAATAAACGAGAAAACGTGTTTGCACCGAAGCGCATCAAAGTAAAAACAGTACACAGCGTAGGACTTACAGCCACCCACAGACTTAACACGAATGACGAAACGCGTGGCCTAGACTGCTGTCACCGCTACGAAGCGATAGTCATGGGTGCGAGATAATGCTCTCGGCATGTTTACGGTGGCTGATGATAGCTGGTGCGCAGCTCGCTTTGACTGCTTTTTCGCTTGTGCCTGATCGCCGCGTGGACAGCCCGCTCGTCACGGGGGTGTTTCTGCGCTTTTTGCTCGCCAGTGTGACCCCCCGAAAGCGCTCTTCGCATTTTTTGTTACTGCAGGAACCAGAAATTGCGTGCCAAACTTCTGCGGTTCGCACAACCATCGTCACCCACCGTAAACATACTGACAGCGTTATCTCGCACCCGATGACTATCGCTTTGTGGCGCTGACGGCAGTCCATGCGATGCGTTGCGTCATTCGTGTTAAGTCTGTCGGCTGCTGTAGACCAGCGAGTGTAAGTACGTGCTCTGTAGAGTTCGTGCATTTCGGTGCACTAAGTTTTGCGAATGTCGGCGGTGATGTTCATGTATCTGTCGTGCCGTAACCCGCTGGATCCCCTCTATTGTATAACTTTAATGCAGCAGCGACACTGTGCTGCACTGTCAAATCTAAAATGAGTTGAGAAGCAGAAAAGAATGGGTGCCTTAATGATGCAAGGAGGCGATTTCCCGCAAACATGAGTAGCCCTCTTAGTGTTTTCTGGTTCTCAAAAGCAAAATGTTTTATGTTCCTGCTTCCTAGTATTCACTTTTGTTGTCACAACCGGAGATACCCGAAAAGATTTCGTTTGCTTCTGTAACAGCCGCACGGTTTTGTCAAGGAGACCTGTGTAGGGTAGCATCAATGCGTTCATTTAATTTTTGTATAGCAGCAAGGAGCTCCCAATAAAAAAATACGTGATAGCAAAAACGGCACACATATTAGAATCGGATATAGCTTTAACGGAATGACTACGACAGAGCTGAAAATGCCAAATGCAAATGTGACAGAGCTGAAAATGCGAAACAGGAAAGTTCAGACGCATTTCTTTTGATGTCGGCGAGGCTAAGCCCGTAATGAGCTCAACCTGAGTGCTAAGCTCTGCTGAGGTGGAAATAGCAACCCAGTGATTGAACGCGCTCTTTTCAACTAAGTAGGATGGTTGACTTAGAATCTTCGTCGCCTTTTCTAGACTTCCATATGCCGTAACAACTGAAGCTTCGTCTGCTGCTTCCTCTAATGGAACACCAATGGAAGTGCACAGACCTGCTGCGTGACACAGGAACTTGGCTATAGACTGCCCATAAGGAGTTTGCTATCAGAATCTTTCTCGTTACCACTAGTTAGCGAGAACGTTCCTGGACAGTATCAAGTTTGGGTTGATCAAGGTTCGTCTTGTGATGCCCTGGAAACCAGATCACGCGTATCGTTCTACGACGTTTTATTGCAGCGAAAGAGCACATTGAATCTCGGGGCACTTGCCAAGCGATGGTCTCTTTGAGCTAGATGATGCATAGTTGAAGCTTTCTTACGAGAAGTATAGCATTGAGTTCTTGGACTATTGGGGAGCAAACCTTCTATTTCTACTGAAGCGCCACACAAGAATTATTAGCCACTATCAGCTTTTGCGATCCCAAGAAATGTAAAAGCCCGAGTGTCACATTGAATGAAACGTTCGCCACGAAGAGTTTGACCGCTGTAAATGACGTTTCAGGTCGTGCAGGCAACATTTGAGAATCAAGGAAGTTTTAATGGTGGATTTATCGTAATCTATGGCGTCGCACGAGTGCGGATGGTAGTCATGTCAATAGATTTGGCAGGTTCTATCCGTGACCAAGCAATCCGCTGCACTGGCGGGGCTTGGTAGTCGTTTTATAATAGCTATTATACTGACCGTCTGCTGCAGCCATGCAAGCATAATCTGCTTGTTTTCATTTTCAAGCCTTAAGTGAAATCTTTGCTCTGTCGTTGCTGTTGCTTCCGTAAGAATGGCCCATACCCCTGGCAGTGAATAGATGTGCATGATCAGACTTTTTTTTCGCCGCAAAAAGAGCCCTGAATTTTTATGAATGCGTCAAAAAACTGCAAAGGGGTCACTTTCAGCTACTTACCTACATATTTTCTGTAAAATGAAGCAAAAATTCAAGCTTTCACTGCTGTCAGCCACGAGGCGCAATGAAATGCTTAATTTGGCTCTTGTGCGACTGCTTCGCTCAGTGAAGCGACAAAGCGCTGTGAAGTCTGGCGTCACTCCTTCGCACATCGGCCTCCACGCTTTGAGACAACTTAACCCTAAATTAAAGCAGCCTCAGTTTGCCTTTGGTAGAGACCATTGAAAATCTTCAGTGAAGGAGGTAATGCCGACAGTGACGCTGCTGTGACAAGTAGCACCGAGCGAAACCTGTGGGGGAGTGCACTGTCGCAGTTTGCAAGAGTTTTTCAGGGCGATTTTCTTTGCTGGTTATTCGAAACTAAAAGCAGCGCCTTATATTTGTCTCTCTTGAACCAAAGAATTATGCTTCTTATGCTTCCCGCACAGAATTAGCTGTCTGTCAATATTTACAAAAAAAAATGGCTGAGGCTTAGCTATGGTTAAACCTAGTCAGATGCGAAGCATATTGATGGCTAGGCTTGGTAATACATGGCTTTCCTTGGTTGAATACTTGGTCATTTTAATACAACCACTAGAAGCCTTCGTCGCGGGGGAAGACAACGGCATGGCTACAGCGGAACGCCGACTAACCCCGAGACGCGCGTTGGGTGAGCGCCTGGATTGCCACGGAAGCCGCGTCCACCTGCCCGGTGGAGCGAGCGTTTCACCTACACCGAGTGTGAACGCGCGTTCGAAATGCGCGGGAGTGTCACGTCACCATACCACGTGATTCACACGGCGTGCAACCGCAGCGACGGCATAAGTTGGAGCCCCGTCTGCCATCTGTCGTGACGTCATTGTGTCACGTGGTATGACGTCACCGTACCACGTGGTCTGCACGGCGTGCAACCGCAGCGACGGCAGAAGTAGGAGCCCCGTCTCTCATCTGTTGTGACGTCATTGTGTCACGTGGTGTGACGTAACCATACCACGTGATCTGCACGGCGTGCAACCGCAGCCGCGGCACAAGTTGGAGCCCCGTCTCTCATCTGTTGTGACGTCATTGTGTCACGTGGTGTGACGTCACCATACCACTTGGTCTGCACGGCGTGCAACCGCAGCGACGGCACAAGTTGGAGCCCCGTCTCTCATCTGTCGTGACGTCATTGTGTCACGTGGTGTGCACGGCGTGTAACCGTCACGAAGGGCTTGGGTTACCTATTGTAATATGCTTCGCATAACAGAAACCACGCATTATAGTCCCTTATCACCAACTTTCAATGCATGCATGAAGGCAACTGTAGCTCTATGCTTCGAGAATAAACTGGAAAGACGACCTATGAAAATAAAAGTGACTGGACGAAAATGAAGGTGAACACAGTCGAGACAAAGGTGTTCGAGCCTTGACGTTCTGCTCGAAGTCTCGATTAAACTAACGCTTAAAAATGTCCTATCTTCCTGTGTGAATCTCATAGCTGACGACAAGTTGTCGAAGTACCACGGACCACATTTTTCGTTCATGAGCCAAAAGCCCAGGAAGCAAATAATCCTCAAATTAAGTTTTGTCAGTTGCATTTTTCCTGAACGCTCATCCTATCTGCGTTCCTAGGCACTCTGTATTGTTTTGGAGTGTTTACCGCTTTTCCTGTCGCCTTACGGATTTCTGCTTGTACAGTACTTTATTAGCGAAGTGGGAAGTTTTATCAATGAGAATTCCTGCAAGAGTGCGTGCAAGTGAAAAAAATTACGAGGAACTTTAGCGGCTAAAGTGCTGAAAGGCGAAAGCCTGAGTGCTGCATTCTGCTACGTGATTGTTCACTGCACATTTTGTTGGTGCATTAATTAACTGCCAATTAATGACGCTTAAGCTTCGCCTTTACAAGTGGAACGCGACAGCGTGTTGTAGCGCTGCCACGGAGTCCAAGGAACGCCACCACCCGTTCGGCGCGATGCGTTGCCCTTTGAACGCAACGCTTTTTGAGGAAAGGAAATGGGGATGTAATTCTCTGTCATCTCGGTGGACACCTGAGCCGCACCGTACAGGAAGGGAGGAAGTGTGAGTGAAAGAAGAAAGAGGGGCCGTAATGAAGAAAATGAAAATTGTATTTGAGGAAAGGAAATTACGCATTAACTGTCTCACATATCTGAGTAGACACTAGTCGAAAATTGTATTTGAGGAAAGGAAGTTGCGCAGTAACTGTCTCACATATTTTGGTGGACACCCGTCAAAATTCGCGCGCGGTGACGTCACGACGATTTGGACCAATCTGAAACGCGGATAATTACGCCTTGCTCGTCGGTAAATTGGTTTCTGAGGAAAGGAAATGTGTCTGTCTCTCATATCTCAGTGGACACCTAAACCTAACCGTAACGGGAAGGGAGGAAGATGGGAGTGAACGAAGACACCGTATTCACTAGACGCACCTTTGTTCATTCCAAACCATCGTGCTGGCATGGCGGAGTGGAAGCGTGCTCGACTCGCACTCCGGAGACCGGGGTTCGATTCCCAAGCTCGGCAAATTTCTTACTTGGTTTTATTTATTTATCTGGTCGGACTAGAGAGGTTAATTAGACTGATTAGTTAAGTAAGCCATTAACTAAACTCAAACTTACTTGGAGCATCACTCTACGACCCCTTAATTGGTTGCATGGTTAGTAGCCAAAGTACAATTGGCGCCGATTGAAATTCGCGCACTGTGACGTGACGACCGTTTCGACCAACTGAAAAGCGTGACATTCTCTGTCGACAACTCCTGCTTACAACGATGAGGAATTAAAGGCTTCCGCCTTAAAAAGCGAAAATTTTGCGTAGGGCTGCGCGCACTTAGGAAAATTTACATAGCGAATAAAACGCCCTTCTATTCGATCAGCTCAAGGAATCGAATACTGCAAATTCAATTTCTTCAAAATGATACGAATCGCTTTTCAAGTTATTGAAAAGTTTTCAAATAATTTCGCGCAGAGTTTGAATAGAGCACACCGTGTTTTTCTTTTTTTTTACCGCGTCAGCGTCAAAGGTTGTGTTGAGCGGAGAAACCACCGTATTTGTTGGCCTTAACGTTTCAAGATAATCGGGATTGATCGCGAGGTTCTTGGTGTCTCAACCACATCACCTGGCGCGGTTAATTGAAACATCTCATGAAGATCACACAGAAAAACAGCGAAGACGTCACTACGGAATACCTCCTTTGTATACAGGGACTTCACGTCATTTCACCACCGTTTTGTACTGCCTCTTATGAAAGTAAACCGCTCAAGTTTAAAAGAAAAATTGGGTCAGGGTTGAAATCGCTGCCCCTTGGGTCATGAGCCGGGCGCACTACCCCTCGACCGCTGAAGAATGTTCGTTGTACTTTCTTGAAGGGGGCCTTAAAAGGGCGATCAATAGAATTTATTTGGTGGAAATTCCAAAGCATTCTTGTATCAGTCAGCAATCTATTCTAGTTCCATTCCATTCCAAGCCTACTGTTTTTCACAGAACCAGTCTAGTGCAATCATGATTCTTTTCCATTTCTGTCTACGCAACTACGCGAAATGCGTCGCATTGTTCGATCACTGCAGGTCTTCATACCAGGACAGACGCAGTGGCGCTGCAGATAAACTATGGTACACTGCACTGGAATGTGGCTGTTCCAAACAACACCGCTGGTGGTGGTCGTGCGACCCGAGGTGCCCTTCTTGAGCAGTGCTGGAAAGTATAGCTTCCGCAAGACTCATTTCTGTGCACATATTTTACATTTAGGCCTGCTGTTGTCTCAATAATCTTCTTAGACATTTTCGTTTCTGCTCAGTCAATCTGCGTCACGCGTTTCCCTCCTGTCCCTTACAAGGAGAGAGGAGGGCGGTTGACAGGTGTTAGGTGGAGAGAGGCAAGTTTCTCCAAAACACTACCGAGCAGGTAGAGGCCTGCAGGTAGAGGCTTCACACAGGAGCCGACGCCGCCGGGCAGTTTTCCCCTTTATGGCCCTCCTTTAGTGGTCACATGGAAAATAATTTTAAAAATAAAATAAAGCAAAGGGAAAGTGTCCGGGGCTTTACCCCTCGCCCCTTTGATCATAGAATGCGCCTGCTACTTTTTGACCGCTGAGGAAGTTTTTTTTTATTGTATAAAATTTCACCACCTTAAAACAGGCTTAACCAGGCCGCATTCCGCAAACCTGTTATACATAGTCACACCGTTGTGTAAGTTTCACTCTGCCTGCTGATTTTTCTTTACTGCAATGTCAAACAGCCTAAACAAGAAAAAAACCCAACATATTCATGCCTGAAGTCAGCGGACTGCATAATACGAGCCCGCCATACCTCCCGAACTTCACCACCGTCACAAACATCAAAAGTCTGGGAGGCACACACATGCATCTAAATAGGGTAGGCAGGTAGGAGGATAGTCCAGTGCAGTAAATGAACTGGCGTTTCGGCAAGGCGGTTCGTCATGCCGCTGTTTCAAAGACAGAATAGCCCCATCACCACAAGCTCACCACAAGGTACAGCAAAATTCTTGCCAACGGGCAAAAACAAACACTGTACGGAATGATTTCTATGTACTTCTTAAACTTTAGGTTTAATACGTCCCAGAAGAATATAGCCTGACGGCGCTGCATAAAGCAGTTATCGATATCATCCAGCGTGCTACAGGGGCGACAATTTACCGTCCTTTGCACAAAAATCATTCGGTCGAAAAGGTTAAAGGGAGCTCTTGTGTGACTTGTGGTAAATAGCAAAAAAGATAAACAGGATATAAGTATCAAAATAAAAATAAAAAACTATAGATCACTGCAGCGACCCGCATTTAGGGAAAGCGAAAACATCGACGCCACTTCAGCACTCGTCGCTTCTCTTCGTTTCTCCTTATTGATTGATTACAGATAAATTCAGTAATTACTGTTACTTTGAATAATTATTCACCAATTGAATATATACTGATTAATTGATTACATTTGATCATTTAATTAAATATTATTCCGTCAATTATTTATTGGTCAAATAATTATTACCGGTCATTTCACAAATTCTTTCTCAAATGAATAAATATTCGTCCATTGGTTAATTATGAATCAATTGATTCATTATCTATTGTTTAACCTTATCGGTCGACGGTTGATTGCCCATTTCGTTGTTCAAATTCGATGCCTTAATTGCTTTTGTGTCCACTTACTATATACCCATCCAAATCATTCAGCCCTCGATTAAATTTGCTTCTATTTTTTCATCAATTACTCCAAATCAATGTGTTTTTAATCGATTACATTGGATTTCATTCACCTAACACGTTTAAATCCATTTCGAACTTTTATTGCTTCACTCATTTTGTACAATTCCCTGCTATTGCTTGCCATCCGCGCTATTTCCACATTAAATTTCGACAATTTGACTGCAATTATTGGCGGTGTAGCGAACCACGACGGCCGCGCCTGATCCGCCTAGGCCGATCGCTGCCAGAGCGCCGACGACGACGAAGCGTCGATAAAAGACGAAGTGCCGCCGCGCTGCACGAGCTCGCTTGGGTTGGACTGGCCGTCTCCTGCGCTGCCCGCCGTTCTGCTCGCCGTTTTGTGTCGCCTGCCGTGAACACCGCGCCCTGTACCATTTGTGGAGAAGCCCCCTTTCATTTTGTGGAGGTGCGGGGTAGTGAACGCTTCGTCGCACTCGGCCGACCAGCCAGATATGTAATTGGTCCCGCCAAGTAGCTTCGTCAGCGGCACAATGATGGACGCAAAATTGCGTACGAATCGCCGGAAATAACAACACAAACCTACGAAGCTTCGAAGTTCGATTATTTACCTAATCATCTTAGCGACATTTTAATGTGAATCATGCTCACACTGTCCTCTATCGATCACAGCCATTCACTTGATACAACCTCTTCTGATGACACCACAACTGCGGACATGTTTTGCGGACACGCTTTCGTGACACAACTCCGCCTAGTAAAGCTTTCGCAATAGTAACGCCGTTTCCGTGAAGTGATACGCAAAGAGGATGCGAGGCCGCTGAAGGGAACCAATAACGCTATCTCGTCCTACCCTTAATTTCTTAAATCTCCCCCGAATTGTTTTCTTTCTTTTACAGCCGTTTTAAACACGGTGCTCACTCCTACGCTGCACAGCACGCTGCCGCAAAAGGTATGTGCGGGGAGGAGTGTCCAGCATCGGGACGCGAACCATTTGTGTAGCAGTATTCATGCGCTCATGCAAACTGCCTTCGTGACGGGGTGACACGGGAGCGTTTAACAAAGTTCAGCAAGCACTGCATTCATACATGATATCGGAGTTCATAGTTGGAAAATCTCGGCTCTCTCATCAGCCGAGATTAAACGAAAGTTCGCTGTCATCATCAGTAGCAGATTAAAATTTTTCTATGCGTATGATATGACGGTCATAGATTTCATATTCCGACTTCTTACAACTGGTTCCCTGGTGACTGGTGAGGATTAATGCGGAGTCTGTCACTCACTACAGCTCAGATCTCATTGCTTAGAGGGCCGTCTATAGCACTTCGCATTAATATTGGTGTAGCAAAATTACTCAGCCACCAGCTTCACCGTGGCTCAAGCCGCCATGGGCTTTACCGCATATGGCGTATTTAATGCTTCGACGCATCAACTATACGTTGGAAGGGTGTAAGCCAAAAGAGCCCTTTCCCAACTACGTCGCCCCTAAAAACCCCAACGCTAGCAAGGGGAAAAAGTTATACCATCAAAACTGGTGAGTACCCCGCGGCGCCGTGAATCAAGCCCTGCTCCTCCAACAAGCGTGGCAGACGCTGTACCACTAGGGTATCGCTTTGGTACAAAACGGCTGCAAGTGGGTTTTACCGCACGAATAGGAAGGTTTACCGCATGAGAAGCGCTCTTGATGTACCGGTCAATGTCTGCAAAGGCAACTCCAACCGTCGGGCCAGGAAAAAATCAAATACGCCTACATGGCGGTTACGTAAAGAATGCATTTCTGCCCGGGTGTGGAGCTTGTACGAGATGAAAGGAACTGTATTGGTCGTTGCGTAAATATTCTTCTTGTCACTTTTAAAGCAGGTTACTTTCTCTTAGGCATCTCTGCACAAACCGATGCTGTCTTACGTTGGCCCCATAAAACTATTGCTTTCCGTTCGTTACGTGCGTGTGTTCAGCCCGTGAGAGTTTTTGAGAGACAATACCAAGCGCAATACCAAAGTATGCTGCATGTGGAGGCCTTTCTTTCTTTTGGAGAGCCTAAAAAATCTGTTGCGAGATGCCTTCGGCTTAGTGTATCTTTATTGAAAGACAAAAATATGTTTTAAAACCAATAGAACAATAAATGGCTTCCACGGTGGTCGAATTGACATCTGCATTGTAAAACAGCCAGAAGTTGCACGACAATAGGCAGGAGGTAGCTATGTAGTAGCATACTTCTGGATCAATAAGGGGGAGTGCAGGTTGAGGCCAGAGTGCGATGGTCTTTTACGTAAAGCTGAAGGTAGAACAGGCTACATTCTGAACGGTAGGCTGTTTTTATCAGTTCGTTTCATAACTCCCGTCTTTAGCATATTCAGAACTGTTTAGTGTCACTCTCACTTAAGATGTTCGAAACGCTACATATAGCTCAAGGCGTCCACTGTATAGTCGTAGTTCTTAGTGTGTCCGCTTTTTCATGAAATATTCGAACTTATGGCATGGAACGTGAAAATATTCGGCTCATTTCAGCCTTCACCTCCTAATGTTTATATCTCAGTTCATAATAAACACGAAAATAAACTTAGCAGACTGTATCAAAAATAAATATTACTTCCCAATGGGCACTGAACCTCTCTTGGAGGTCCTGCGGACATCCTGAACGTCCATAGGACGTCCAAGGGAGTTTCAATGCCCATTGGGGCTTGAGTTAGAAGCTGTATGTTTATTTGGCTTGTTAGTCTTGCCTCCAAAAAAAGCAATTTTCTTTCTTTTTCCTACGCCACATTTGATTCCAAGTAAATAAAACAATGCTCAAGCAAAGTCAGCCTTCCTAAGCCTGCCGCGCTTCATCAGATGCCTTTTCGTTTTTAGGCGCTTCTTTCTGTAGCTGAGATTGAAGCCGATGCCCTTAAGCCTGTGAGGCAAAATCCCACAAGTTTACTTATTTCGATACTGCTTCTATTTCTTAAGCTGATAAAATCGTCCTCACATGCCCGACAGTTTTGTTTTTTCATTAAGAGTCTGCTCTAGCTTGCCCTT